>NC_045960.1:28643409-29387888 GCF_010909765.2 Amblyraja radiata | reverse complement strand
ATACAAAACTGGTAACAATCATACATCTCTAATATGATGGGCGGTCACGGTGGCGCAGCGCTAGAGTTGCTGCCTTACAGCGCTTGCAGCGCCAGAGACCCCGGTTCGAACCTGACTATGGGTGCCGTCTGTACGGTGTTTGTACATTCTTCCCGTAACCTGCGTGGGTTTTCTCCGAGATCTTTGGTTTCCTTCCACACTCCAAAGACGTACAGGTATGTAAGTTAATTAGCTTGGTAAATGTAAAAATTGTCCCTTGTGGGTGTAGGATCGTGTTAATGTGCAGGGATTGCTGGCCGGCGCGGACCCGAAGGGCCTGTTTCCGCACTGTATCTCTAAACTAAACTAAATTAAACCTCTGAGTCTGAAGAAGGGTTTTGGCCCGAAACGTCGCCTATTTCCTTCGCTCCATAGATGCTGCTGCACCCGCTGAGTTTCTCCAGCAATTTTGTGTACCTTCGATCTTCCAGCATCTGCAGTTCCTTCTTGAATAAATTAAACCTCCTCTGTCTACGTGATGCCTTAAAATGTTTTATCTTTTGTGTTTAGAAGTATTGCACTGCTTGATATTTTATTGTCAATTCCCCATCTAATTTGATCATGTCTGTGTGCAGGACTACATCAGGGTTAGCCGATGGAATGATGTCAGTTACTGGGCTGTAAAGCAGTCAGTGGAGAAAACGCACAGGTAATTTAAGGTGTTCGAGATTTTAAAGTGCTGCTAATTGGCACTTGCACAAACTAATATAGAAAACCATCGAGAGCTGACTCCCCTTTCTCACCTTAAGCCAATGCCCGATACTTTTAGAATCCTCTGGAGGAAAATGTCTGAGTGTTATCTTTATCCATGCCCCTCATGATCTTGTACAAAGTTTAGATAGGCTGGGACCAAGACTGAGGCGTAACCTTATTGAGGTAACGCCTCAGTTTTGGTCTCAGCCTATCTAAACGTTCCCTATGACTCGCAAGCCCAGGTAACATTTTGGTGAATCACTTCTGCAATGACATTCTTCCAGAACTGCGCACGATATTCCAAGTATGGTCTCACCAACAGCTGCACAGTCCACTTGACTCACTGCTTTCAGGGGGCCATTAACCAGTTCTGTCAAATCTCTCTCTGTTCTGCAACATTCTCCAGAGCTCTCCCATTTACTGTGCACGTCCTGCCCTGGTTTAACATACCAAAGTGAGTGTTAACACCTCACTCTTGTCAGACCATCAGTTGAAGGCCTATTTGGAGATCATAATTGGCGAGGGTTTGTTTGAAGTTTATGATCACCTTTGACGAGGTGCCTGAGCTTTTTGCTGAGCACTTACAAGATTGATAGATATTATTGGCTGTGATCACAGGTAAATGACCATATGTGGGAGAGACCTGTATGAAACTCTGCTGCAGAATAGTTAACTTTTGTTTTAAAACTAGAAGGAATGTCTATGAATAAATCGTTCTGGAGGTTTAACTCGCAAATTTTAAAAGACCCACAAGGGAGTATATATCTAAAAAAACAGATGGATCTATTTTTTGAGATAAATGATACACCAGATATATCCCCCACGCTATTATGGGAATCCTTCAAAGCATTTATTAGAGGAGTCATTATTTCATTTCAAGCTTATCAAAATAAAAAGAATAAGAATGAACAAAGACATTTAGAAGAACAAATAAAACAATTAGATACAGATAATGCTAAAGATCCAACTATGGATAAACATAATAAAATCCTATTATTGAAATTCAAACTAAATAAATTACTGTCAGAGAAAGTTATAACATTATTTCAAATCATAAAACAAGAACACTTCGAATTCGGGGATAAACCCCACAAACTTTTAGCACGCCAACTGAAAAAACGGGAAAAAGAGAATGCAATATTAAAGATTAAATCAGATAGAGGGGAATTATTAACACTACCCAAGGATATCAATAAAAGATTTGCTCAATTTTACCAGAATCTATACACATCTAAAACGTTAATAGACAATAATAAAATTTCAGAATTTCTAGATAACTGTAACCTACCACAATTAGAACTGAGGGAACAAGAGGAACTGGGAGCACAAATTACTTCTAAGGAGATAGAAGACACAATAAAAACACTAAAGAATGGAAAAACACCAGGACCAGATGGATTCAGTAATGAATTTTATAAAAAAATTTATGACATAGTTACTCCACGATTACAGAAAATGTATACATATGCTTTTAAAGAGCAAAGCTTACCTGAAACACTAGCAGAATCAACGATCATATTAATACTTAAAAAAGATAAAAATATAGAAGAACCAGGATCATATAGAGCTATCGCTTTGTTAAATACGGATCAAAAAATAATAGTGAAAACACTAGCCAGTAGACTAAGCAGGTATGTTAGTAGACTAATAAATGAGGATCAAACAGGATTTATACCTAAGAGACATTCATTCAATAACTTGAGACGTTTGCTTAACATAATGCACTCACATAAATCTCACGACCAAGAGTTAGCTATCATCTCACTGGACGCAGAAAAAGCGTTTGATCAAGTAGAATGGGATTATAATAAAATTGCATCAGTAAAATATAGATTAAATAAAATATATTCTAATCAAGTGATTAAACTTTTTCAACAAACTAAGCAAGTGTATTTTGAATTTGGAGATAAGCCACAAAAATTACTAGCACGACAGCTTAGAAAATTAGAAGATGAGAAGATGATACACGGAATTAGATCTGAGTATGGAAATATATTAATTACTCCAAAAGATATTAATGATAGATTTTTACAATATTATAAAAATCTTTATTCGTCAAAACTAACAGGACAAACAGATAGTATGGAAATATTTTTACAAGAATGTCAAATCAATAGCTTAGATCAGGAAGGTAGAGAATTGTTAAATGCTGAAATAACAGTAAAAGATATTATAGAATCAATTAGTTCGCTAAAGAACGGAAAAGCAGCGGGCCCAGATGGCCTGAGTGCAGAATTTTATAAAAAATTTCAAGATCTGATTTCCCCAAGATTACAAATAATGTATAGATATGCATATGACCAAGGAAAATTACCAGAATCTTTAAATGAATCCACAATTACACTCATCCCTAAAGTAGATAAGGATTTGGAAGATCCTGGATCATATAGAGCGATTGCCCTTTTAAATACAGACCAAAAAATATTAACTAAGGTCTTATCTAGGAGATTAAGTTTAGTGATCTCTAAATTAATACATTATGATCAAACAGGTTTTATCCCAAAACGTTACTCATCCCATAATCTCAGACGTTTGTTTAATATTATATATTCAAAAAGAATACGAGATACGGAACTAGCGGTTATATCACTAGATGCAGAAAAAGCGTTTGATCAGGTGGAATGGATGTATTTATTTAATATAATGGAAAAGTTTCAATTGGGGGATAGATTTTGTAAATGGGTAAGAATTTTATACTCGAATCCTATGGCAAGAATTTTGACTAACCAAATTTTATCAGCCAAATTCAAACTCTCTAGGGGATGCAGACAGGGATGTCCGTTATCACCCTTATTGTTCGCATTGGTGATAGAACCATTGGCGGAAAAAATTAGATCTGAACCTGAAATATATGGCTATAATACTGATACAACAATTAATAAAATTTCTTTATATGCAGATGATGTTTTGATTTATATTACAAAACCGGAAATTAGTATTCCCAACCTGCTAAACATTATAACTAAGTTTGGTGCATTTTCTGGGTATAGGATTAATTGGGATAAAAGCGAGATTATGCCAATAACAGGAATAAATCTAAATACATTACAACAATACCCATTAAAAGTAGTTACAGACAAACTTAAATATTTAGGGATTAACGTAACTAAAACTCATAACTCATTAATAAAATCCAACTATCCTCAACTATTAGATAAACTTAGAAAAAATATTTTATATTGGAAAACACTTCCTATAGCCATGATTGGTAGAATAAGTGCCATAAAGGTGGTATTTCTACCGCAGTTGTTATATTTGTTTCAGGCTATTCCTTTTTTTCTTCCGAAAACTTTTTTTTTAAAAATTGATAATATTGTCAATAGTTTTATTTGGGATTATAAAAATCACAGAATAAATTAAAAACATCTATGCAAAGCTAAGATAAATGGAGGATTAGCACTTCCAAACTTTTTATATTATTTTTGGGCTGTTCAGATTAAGAATATGAATTTCTGGTGGGTAAATATGGATCATGAACCGACATGGTTAAATATAGAAAAGGAAGACTGTCTACCTTTCAATGTAGGTTCGATAATTTTTGCACCAACGGAAGTACAAAAAAAATATTATAAAGACAACCTAATAATATATAATAATAGACGTATTTGGAAACAAATAGTTAAGACTCTACACTTGGATAATCTCTCATTTAGATTACCAATTATGAATAATCCATCGTTTAAACCTGCTATATTAGATGGGGGGTTTAAACAATGGGATGATTTAGGAATTACAAGGATAGAACACCTGTATAGAAAAGGAAAATTTATTTTATTCCAGGAGTTACAAGATATTTATGGATTGTCTCCACAACATTTGTTTAGGTATTTACAAATTAGAGATTATATTAAATCCAATACACAAGATTATAAAAATAAAGAAGCAGGATTGTTAGACGAACTGTTTAATTTATATCCAAATACAGAAAAATTAATAGCCTATATATATAACATCATTTTGGATAAGGAGAATCCAATAACGGAAATATATCGTCAAGCATGGGAAAATGAAATGGGATTGGCTATAACAAAAGAAAACTGGGAAGAAAGTCTACAACGAATACACCGGTGTTCATTAAACGCCAGACATATACTGATACAATTTAAAGTATTATATAGGTTACATTATTCGAAAACTAAATTAAATAGTATTTTTCCGAATCTCTCCGCTATTTGTGATAAGTGCAAGAAAGCAGAGGCAAATTTAATACATAGTTTCGTTACATGTCCTAAATTGAATTATTACTGGACAGAAATTTTTAAGTTATTTCTGAAGTCATCAAAGTTAAATTGGACCCTAACCCAAAGCTAATAATATTTGGAATTCCGGATTTACATCTATCACTTACAGTAAATCAAAGAAATTTCTTTGATTACTGTTTGATAATTGGGAAAAAAATCATATTGAAATTTTGGAAGGGAACATTATCCCCCACAACCAAAATGTGGGCAACAGAGATGATGGAGACGTTACATCTGGAAAGAATTAGATTTGTCCTATTGGACAAGTATAATTCTTTTGAACAGATATGGTCTCCATATATACAGTATTTAGAGAAGTAGCTGTTCTTGGCAACACAGCTCGGCGTGCACCCTGCGGGATTTGGTGAGAATAATTCATTTTTATATTGGAATTAACATATATGTCTTTATTGATACTATCACTTGTAGTAGTGTTATTAATAATACATATTGTGGTTACTCAAAATTTTTTTTTTTTTTTTCGTTTCTCTTTTCTTTCTTATATATAATCAAATTATTATTTAATCACTCTCTTAATGATTTATAACTGTTCTATTCTTTCTCTATCATTATTTCTAAAAAAATAGTAGATAAGTATTACTAGTGTTTTACTTAATGCAAATTGAATTAATTTGATATAAAGTTGTTTGAAGCATTGTAATTGATTACCTTTAATAAAAAAATATATTAAAAAAAGAATGGGATTATATGATTAAAGTATTGCAAAAATTCCAATTGGGAGAGAACTTCATTGCATGGATAAAACTATTATATAACAAACCTACGGCTAGAATACTAACTAATAATATATTATCCTCGAAATTTGAACTATCAAGGGGCAATAGACAAGGTTGTTCATTATCTCCGCTGTTATTTGCTTTGGTAATTGAACCCCTTGCTGAAAAAATAAGAACACACCTGGATATTTACGGTTACAATACAAAATATTCAAATAACAAAATATCCCTATATGCCGATGATGTACTACTGTACATCACAAAACCACAAATTAGTATACCGAATATATTAAATTTAATTGAGGACTTTGGATCCTTTTCAGGATATAGAATAAATTGGAACAAAAGTGAAATTATGTCGATAAAACCAAAAGACTCAACACACCTCAGGAAATTCCCCTTTAAAATAGCTACAGAAAAATTCAAATATTTGGGAATTGAAATTACTAGAAATTACCAGGATATGTTTAAAGCCAATTATAATCCCTTACTTAAGAAATTAAATAATTTGATTACATTCTGGAAAACACTTCCGATGTCCTTAATAGGCAGAATAAATGCTATAAAAATGATTTTCTTACCACAAATTCTATACCTATTTCAATCAATACCTATATATCTCCCAAAAATGTTTTTCAAAAAATTGGACTCAGACATTACAAATTTCATATGGGATTATAAACCCCATAGAATACAAAGAACACACCTTAATAAACGAAAAGAGTGGGGGGGTCTAGCGCTCCCTAACTTTATGTATTATAATTGGGCAGTAAATATTAAAAATATGATTCACCTGCTGGACAATTCTGCCCAGCAGGCGGACTGGATTGTAATGGAAAAAGGGGACTGCTCCCCGAGTAATATAGGAGCGATTATCCTCTCACCAATAAATCTGAATAATAAAAATTATAATAAAAACCCAATTAGCACAATTAGAACATGGAAACAAATAAAACAGAACCTAAAATTAAGAAACCTATCTCTCTCAATACCAATAGCCAATAACCCATCGTTTAAACCATCAATCATAGACAAATCATTTATACAATGGGAAAGAATGGGAATCAAAACGCTCGAAGATCTGTATGAAGTGGGAAAATTACTATCATTTCAACAACTACAACTGAAATATAATTTGAAAAATAACCAATATTTTAAATATCTTCAAATTTGTGATTATTTGAAAAAATACACAAAAGACTATCATAATATGCCTTCCGACTTACTGGATGAAGCAATGAAGACAAAGGCGGAATCAGCTAATTTAATATCGTACTTATATAATATCATTTTAAACATAGAAATACCCACAACAGATGGAATTAGAAGAGACTGGGAACAAGAATTAGCTATAAAAATTTCAAAAGAGAGCTGGGATAATCATTTACTACAGGTGCATAAATGCTCGATCAATGTACGACATACGCTTATCCAATTCAAAACATTACATAGACTATATTATTCAAAAACTAAATTAAATAAAATCTTTCCTAATGTCTCACCAATCTGTGATAAATGTCTGTGTCAAGAAGCTACCATAGCGCATTCTTTTGTTTTTTGTACAAAAATCCAAAATTTCTGGCATGGAATATTTGATATTTTTTCAAAATTAACTAAAATAAAACTGGTACCAAAACCAGAATGGATCATTTTTGGGATATCGGAAGGTATCCCTGAATTAAACGTGTATCAGAAGAATTTACTCAATTACGGGCTAATAATGGGAAAAAAGCTCATACTTAAATTCTGGAAAAATGTGCCCACACCAACAATAAAAATGTGGACATCAAATATGTTTGAAACATTACATCTGGAAGAGATGAGATTCCTCTTAGCAGGAAAAGCAAACCAATTCCAAAAGACGTGGTCTACGTTTATGGACCTATTACAAGCATGAGGTGCAATAGTAATTTTTAAAAATAAATAAATAAATAAATGGTATCAGGACCTGGTAATGGGAGGTAAAACAACAAAAACAGACTTGGTTGGTAGTCTTTCTGCGGAGTTTAATGTTATAATAGAGCGATTGTCCTTACTTTCTTTTTCTTTCTTTTCTAGGGTCTACTTTCTTACTTTACTTCCTTCTCTAACTTCTTTTCTAAGGGGCTTTCTTTTCCCAACACTCTCTTGCACTTCACGACTCTTGCGCACCTTCTTTACTTTCCTTACTTCTATCTTTTTCTTAAAGCTTAAAAAAAAAAAATGAAGCGGTACAAAAAATGTATTAAGATATATGTGTTGTGTGTTATTGTAATTTACCGTACTTCTAATAAAAAATAAATAAAAAAAAGAAAAAAGAATAGTGTGATGATAATAAAACTTGGAAATGAATAATGCTATTTAAATGTTATTGTTCAGATTAGCAATCATAGGAGTTCTTTCAACTGATCAACCCTATTTACAGAATTAGTTCCGTGCACCTAAATAGTTGTATTGTGTATCAGTCTACTCAAAGTTTCAGTTAACTTGGAATCACAAATTTTAAGAAAGTGAGTTTCTGATTTCCAGGTCCCTCTGGGGAGGAAAGTAGTCTCTGATTTCACTCATTTTCCCAAACAAAAAGCAGAACAGCTAAATTTCTGTTATCAGACCTCATGACGCTTCTAATTCAGCCTGTTGTTCCAGCGAGCGTACAAACTGCTTCCAGGTCAATATATAACGCATGCTGTTCCCTGTCCTCAACTGATGCAGTACTCCAGGTTTATCTGCCTCAATAACTTTGTGTGTGCCCATAGGACGCTGTTTAAGTTGATGAAGAAGTTTGAGACTGTTCTGCAGAAGCCATGCCGTCCAGAATTAACAGAGATGGGAAAGTCTGGAGACTTGAGTAGTGTTGACCCACAGAAATGGACCAATATAGAGACGCTGAATTGTACTCTAAAGAGAGTTTTCACAGAAAAATCGGATCCAACACAGGTATGCAAATGGAAACTTTGTCGCATTAGCAGACTATGAATTTATTACGTGTTGGTCAATAATGAGGTCATATCGAACAAGGTATATTAAAGCAGATTAAGAGTTGAAAATTGTCAAGATTCAATTATTATTTATAAATCCTTTGGCTTTCTAATGTAGAATGCTATGTTCTGATATCTGTCATTTTAATGACCACTATTTGTAGTTTAGAAACTGTAGGGGACGCAGCATACATATTTGTTTTACTTAACATGGTTTAACATGTTGGTTTTCCTTTGCTGCCCACATTTATTACTTTGATCTTTTCAAGTACCAGCAGTGGATCTGCTGGCAATTATTACTCTCAATTACACACCACCTCCAACAATCAATCAAGTGCAATACTGAGGGAATAATCATAGTTTACAAGATGAGACATTGAAACTCATGGTAGTCTTCGAGATGGGATATTAACACTAAGTCACGTTTGTGTCTCAAGTGAACGTCCCATGGAACTATTTGGAAGAAGTGCAGTAAAAGTAACCTCCATTGTGATGAGAAATGGCCCCCTGTTCCTTTTGCAGTAGGTTGCTGTGTGAAGATCTGCTGCAAAATTATTTTACATTAGAGAAGTAGCAATACCTCAAAAGCACCATGCATTCCCTTTTTTCCATATGCAAAATTATCTCTTGGTAAAGCCATTTGATTTCCTTCCAAGAAAGTCTCCGCCACTCTTGTGCCAGAAGAAAATGAAAATAATGCCGTTTGCTTGAAGAACATTAGATCATGCTGCTTTTATCTAAATATATTAACCTTGATACTTATGTTAAATCTTATCTAAAAAAACTTGAGAAAAAAATGATAATTACAACTTGAGCAAGAATATTTTTGGTGGGGAAAAATTGTCTTGATAGTATGAACTTTTATTGGGTTTTCAAATACTCATTTGCACAGCAACCTGGTTACAGTTGAACATCATGGAAATTTTGAAAGCAAGATATTATAGCTGTTGTATCCTTTGCTGCAAGCAGGGAGAATATCCATCCATCATCATCAGGTCACTGTTGTTTAACACTTCGATTTCTGACATTTCAGGCAATTTTTCTGGAAGTGGGAAAAAGCATTCTCTGTAAAGATGCAAATTCTCTTCAGGCCCGTCTGCCAGTGCTGTGTAAAAGAATGAGGAAAATGTGCTTGACACTGGTGATGAAAAGTTCCCTTCCAAGATTGGTGGAAAGTTTGGATCAATTTACAGGTATCAAAAGATGAAGCTATATAATTTACGAACCTATCTCCAATGTTGTATTATTAGTAAATTATTCCATTCTTCTTTATCATGCCTTTTTTTTCTCTCTTTCTTTCTCTCTATCTATAAAAAAAAAACTAGAAGCAGAATCAATACACAACTGATAATATTATTAATGTACGACTGATAGACATGAAATGTTTTTATTATAATATGTGCTTGCTTCTAATAAAGCTATATTAAAAAAAAAAAAAAGATGAAGCTAAGCATTCCCAGTCCTCTCAAATAGCAAACACTCCTTAACTGTGTGAATATGTGTAGGTAGGAACTGCAGACGCTGGTTTATACCGTAGATAAACAAAATGCGGGTGTAACAAAGGCAACATCTCTGAAGAAAAGGAATAGGTGACGTTTCATCAGTTGAAGAAGGGTTCCACCTATTATTTTTCTCCAGAGATGCTGCCTAACCCACTGAGTTACTCCAGCATTTTGTGTCTAACTGTGCAAATATGTTCTAAATGGAAATACCAATTAGTTTAAACATTCATTTTAAAACTTGAGTTGTGCAAAGATAATCGTTCATTGTTGTACCAAGCTCTAGTTGGGAAATAGAGTTACAATAATTAGGTGTTTTGAAACTGACACCTGGAAGGAAAAAAAAACACTTGCATCTGCTTATTGGGATAACATTATTTAAGTAGTAGGAGGTGGCAAGGTGTGACTAAATATTGTGGGAAGGAATTTGTGGAATTGGGAAGGGTACAGTCACTTAATAGGACAATGAGCTTCAGGATTCCTTGTGGTATTTCAGGGATTTATTGAATTGTCATCTTCCACAAGTTAAACTCTTGATCTATTTTAAGAGTATAATTTTATAAATTGCTGCAGGAATCTTGTTCATATACACTCTGAAAAATCATCTTTATCCTTTAGAACTTGGAATGGAATAGTTGTGCTGAAGAGTATAGACTCATTACATATACCATTCATGGCTTAACAACAGAGGGATCTTGGGGTCCTAGTCCATCTAGCTCCCTGAAAGTGGCAACACATGACTTCCCAATAAAGACTGAAAGATTATAACCTCTTATATTTGTAGGAGATGTTATTACTGGTGTCCAAGATCTCCAGGCCCTTGCTGTTAATCAGAATGCTGATAAGGAAGTACAGAGATCAGAAGTCAAACATATCTTGATGCAGAAGCAAAGAGCATTGGCAGACCTCTTCAAACAGCTTGCTGAGATTGGTAAGTGAACTGCATCATATCTAGGAACTTGCATGAGTTTGTTCAAACTGAAACTGAACATTTGCTAGTACCAGTTGCCTTTCCTTGCCAGATGAAAAACAACTCCGGTGTTTGTACTATTTTGATTTTAAAGGATAGCATGACTGAACTGTAGATGATGGGTCAAGATATTTTGGAGAAAGCAACAGCAGAACGCTGGTTCAGAATTTACTGGTGCAACAAGGGGCTCTTGATGTGAAACTTCCCTCTGCCAAAAGTTTTCTGAACATACAAACCTTGAAGATGATTAAACATTAAAAGATATTAAATTACTGGAAATTATATAACTAAATTAAACAACATAAATTAAATTGCTTTTAGAAGGCATGGCAAGTGTGAATATGATGGGACGAATGACCTGTTTCCATGCTGTATGACTTGTGCTCCATTTGCCCCTCCTTTTCAAGCCATTCCTTTCCATTGAAATGAATGGACTTGCACATACACCCCCTGATCTAACCAGGTCTGCTTCTCAGATAAATGTCACTCCACTACTGTACTCCAAAGAAGCATGATGCTGCAGCACAGTTTTAATATTAGCTGACCATCTGACCTGGGAATTCAAGAATTTCTACATGTGCACATCCTTGCTTGCATACTCCAAACTTTCTGTGCTAGAGATGCATGCCAGTAGTTTGTAGCTGCTTTCACAGAAAGTTTGAGATGCTATGTGACACCTTACTAAGGTAGCATATCAATGACTATAAAGTATCATTCATTCATTCATATTACCTGGTTTCCCGTATAGTTGTCGGTTAAATGTGTTGAATATCGCACAGTTTATTTAAAAAGAGTTACTTGCTGTTAAATGTCATCAATATGATTTCATGTTCAAAAATAATCTTCTTTACTTTGCTGATCCAGGTTTAAAGAAACCATAGTTAATTCAAAACATTATCTTAATAGCTGGTTAAAATTGTTCAGACTGCCTACTAAAACATCCAGTTTTCTTACTGACATGGAAATCTTTGCTGTCATTGAAGAAGGGTTTCGGCCCGAAACGTCGCCTATTTCCTCCGCTCCATAGATGCTGCCTCACCCGCTGAGTTTCTCCAGCATTTTTGTCTACCTTGGAAATCTTTGCTGTCATTTTGGTTCATTGTGCTCATCATTGTTATCTGGTCAACAACAGAGAGTGGGTATATAAAGGGATTAATGGCAGAGGCATAAAATAACAATTTCCTTATCCCTGAAAACTATGTATCGTGGAGGTTAAGATTTTGCAAATGTGCGTGCAGTATATTTCATGTTGTCTACTTTTTTTTCAGGTCTTTCTTACCGAAAAGGATTGGTTTGGTCCCGAACTAAGGATCTTCAGGACCTGCTTTGTCTACACCCACTTGATGTGAAAACGGCAATAAATGTGGTTGAGAGCGATGATGAGTTAAATAAAATGTATGCTCATAGTGGATTCTGGAAAGCTCACTTGATAAAACTTTTTTGTTACATAGTTTTAAAAATTACTCTCTTTAATTGTGGGTTGGATATAACTAGTAACGTGCAGTGTCTTGTATCTGTTGAATACGGGCCGTATCTACGTGATGGGTGGCTCAGAGCCATTCTGCTGCTGTGCAGTCATGAAGTGAATATTCATCCGTCCCTGGGAGTGGGTGGGTTGGATGCGTTTGTGGGATGGGTTGTTTGTGATACATATACACCTTGTGGTAGACAGGCAAAATAATTCTTCAAAGGTCCCGTAATGCACTCTTTCTCCATTTTGTTTCCTCCCCCCTTCCTTCAACTGGCACCCTACTCCACAAAAACTCATCACTCCCCCTGAAGAAGGGTCGCGACTCAAAATATCACCTATTCCTTTTCTCCAGAGATGCTGCCTGTTCCGCTGAGTTACTCCAACTTTTTGTGTCTATCTTCGGTTTAAACCAGCATCTGCAGTTTCTTCCTATGCCATCCCTTGCCTATTGGGTTCCTTGAAAGTAGTGTCACAGGCGTTCGGCACATTGGTCCTCATCAGTAAGCTGGGAAGTCATGTTACAGTTGAACAAGACTTTGGTGAGGCCGCATTTAGAGTATAGTGTTCAGTTTTGCTCACCGGTATAGGAAAGATGTTAAGCTGGAAAGGAGCAGAGAGGATTTATGAGGATGTTGTTAGGTCTTGAGGCCCTGAGCTATAGGGAGAGGTTGAGCAGACTTGGACTTCATTCCTTGAACCCTAGGAGGATGAGTGATGATCTTATAGAGGTGTATCAGATCATGAGACGAATACAAAGCGTAAATGCACAGTCTTTTACCTCAGAATAGGGGAATCAAAAAACAGAGGACATCGATATAAGGTGAGGGGCGAAAAAATTTAATAGAAACCTGAAGGGCAACCTTTTTACACAAAGGCTGGTAGGTATATGGAACAAGCTGCCATTGGAGGTAGTTGAGGCAGGTACTGCCATAACGTTAAAAAAAAAAACATTTGGGAAAATACATGGATAGGATAGGTTTAGAGGAAGATGGACCAAACACAGGCAGGTGGAACTAGTGTAGTTGTGGCATGTTGGTCGGTGTTGACAAGTTGGGCAGAAGGACCTGCTTCCACACTGTATGACTCTACAATTCAGTTTAATGAAAAATCTCTTTTCCTTCATGATTTGCTGTTGGGCCTGTCTTGAATTGATGTTTGTTAATGTTGCAGGCTGTTCCAGGAAATCTCTGCTGCATGGGGTGGTTGTCAGAAGTACTTCTACCAGTCCCTGGCACGGCGGGCTGGTCTCCAGGCAGCGATGCGTACTCCTGCAAAGGTAATGATAACTCTTGTGGCTTTGTGGGCATGGGTTTGTAGAATTTGTGGCAAACAATTCCACAGATTCACCACAATACAATACAATACAATACAATACAATACCGTTTATTTGTCATTTGAACCTCACATGAAGTTCAAACGAAATTTGGTTTCTGCAGTCATACAAGAAAAGAACCAAGACACACACCAACACAATTTACACAAACATCCATCACAGTGAGTCTCCTCCTCACTGTGATGGAAGGCAAAGTCTTGTCTCTCCCCTGTTCTCCCTCTCCCAAAGTCAAAGCCCCCGGCGGGCGCTAGCAAGTCCCACGGCCACTTAAAGCCGCACCGGGCGATGGAAGGCCCTGCCCCGGGTCTTGATGTTAGAGCCCTCGGCGGGCGCTAGCAAGTCCGCGACCATTTAAAGCCGCGCCGGGCAATGTAAGACCCCGCTCCAGGTCACTCTCAACCCCGCAATTCGAGCGGGAGAAGTCGCCGTTGCCGGTGCCCCGCAAAGCAGTCTCCCACCATCCACCAGAGTTGGATCGCAGCCGCGCGCCACCACAGCTCTCCACGCTCCGAAGCCGGCCAGCTCCACGATGGTAGGTCCGCAGCGCCGCAGCCTCCGTGACTTGGGCTGTCGTTCCGGTTGGAGGCAGCTCCACGGTGCTAGGCCCCAACGGCAACGGAGACCCGACAGGGAAAAGGTCGGGTCCCCGTACAGGGAAGAGATCTAAAAGTTTCACCGCCCCCCCCCACACATACACAGTCAAAAACCCACCACAAACTATACACTCAACAGGACAATAAAATAAAAAAAGAGACGGACTGCAGAGGCCGCTGTGACGTCGGTCGCGCCGCCACCCTCTCACTAAAGAAATGTCTCCTCAATCTCCTTCCTAAAAGTACATCCTTTAATTCTGAGGCTATGACCTCTAGTCCTAGCTTCTCCCACTCATGGAAACATCCTCTCCACATCCACTCGATCCAAGCCTTTCACTATTCTGTATGTTTCAATGAGGTCCCCCCTATGATGTCAAGGTACGAAATGAGAAAAGTTCGAGTATTTTGTCAACTTGGGGTAGATCACTTCATATTATGTCAGAATAATGAAAATGGTGGTCGGTTAATGGCATGATAGACAATAGGTGCAGGAGTAGGCCATTCGGCCCTTCGAGCCAGCACCGCCATTCAATGTGATCATGGCTGATCATCCCCAATCAGTACCCCATTCCTACCTTCTCCCCATTTCCCCTGACTCCGCTATTTTTAAGAGCCCTATCTAGCTCTCTCTTGAAAGCATCCAGGGAACCGGCCTCCACCGCCCTCTGAGGCAGAGAATTCCACAGACTCGCCACTCTGTGAGAAAAAGTGTTTCCTCATCTCCGTTCTAAATTTGTGCAAGTATTTCAATGCTGTCGTACCTATAAAGGAAAGTAGTTTTAATGCAAGTGTTTCTATAATGTACAACTATATAATAGTCTACCATTAGTGCTTTACTGCTAGCAAGCTGGAGGTAATGAATTCAAGATAGTTAGTAGCGAACAGAAGCCCAATAATAATTGGTAGCAATGGTGTTGATTAGTAGACAAAAAGGATCGCGTACACATGTTGTTCCTTGCTGTTGGTGTCTACAGTGGATCATTATCATTTAAGCTGCTTATGCTGTTTAAGGGACTGACTGCTCAATTTAACTAAGAATAATATTTAAACAACAGTAATCTTTTAATAATATTAAAGACACATGTTTTTAACTCGTTAAAGATGCCAGTATGCCCTGGTGGCGCATATCATCACAAAAAAGCACAGTTTAGTAAGTGATCAGAATCTCAAAATAATTGGTAGTGAAAAGATCCCCAGCGATAGTTGGCGCTGAACAGAACCCAGCCTGAAGAAAGTGTTGACACGAGAAACTGCTGATACTGGAATCGTGCGTAAAACACAAAGTGCTGGAGTAATTCAGCAGATCATGCAGCATCTCTGGAGGATATGGATAGGTGACGTTTCAGTTTGGGATCTGCCTTCAGACTGAAGAAGGGTACTGACTTAATGTCACCTGACCATGTGATATCCACTTATATTGCTGAGTTTAGGTTAAAGATACAGCCCAGAAACAGGCTTCTTCAGCCCATGCCTACCAGCGATCCCCGCACACCAACGCTATCCTACACACACACACACACACACACACACACTAGGGACAATTTACTATTACGGGCCGAACCTGGGTCTCTGGCGCTGTAAGGCAGCATCTCTACCGCTGCGCCACCGTGCCGCATAGTAATATAAGCTTTGTAAGTTAGTCTTGCTCCTTACTACATTCCGTTGCATTCTGTTGTTTTTTTGCTGTTACTATATTCTCGTTGGGTTTTGTAGGAAATCGGCTTGGGTGCTGTCGACCGTTGTCAAGGATTTATTGCTCATCTTTTGAAACTGTTGATCAAACAAAGACAACGACTAACGAGACTAACTGAGCAGTGGGTCAGCTTAAGGTATGTTGACTGTATAAAACTCAGCTTGAAATGGTATATTTTTATTGGCGTAAATAAACTTTGAATTCCCCCGTGTGTACTTTATGTAGTCCTTATCTAGTTGTAGTTATTTCACTGGAGCAAGTGTATTTTACATTTTGTATTTAACTGCTTTAACACCCAAGTGTACATTTAAGTCTTGCACTGAATCCTCCTTTTTAATTATCTGTACCAGGCATCTGATGAAAAGCATCCAGAAAATTCGGGAGAGATTGGCAGGATTGCAGGATCATGATGTAGCCCTCCCCCCTCAGAATGGTGTGAGGCTTTGGATGAACCAACTTCGCACTCTCTTAATGAAACTTGTGATGACTTTGGAGCAAACTTCGTGGTTTCTTCAGTGTTGCCCAAAAGACCAGTCAGCCGTAGCACATCAGGGCAATCCAATGGGTGCTCAAAAAATGGATAGTTGTGAAGGAGACTCGGGTGATGCCAATGTGGCAGTATCCTCTCAGCCTGAGCACTTTGTCCAACTGCACCTTGCGTTCCCTACTCCCTTGGTTGACGATGACTTACCCGATGCTTGTAAAATGCGGCAAGGCGATGCAGTGTGGAAGAAAATGACCCAACAGGTCGCAGACACGCTGAAAGATGTCAAGGTCGCAAAGGCAGAAGTAGATGAAATGAGCCAGCAAACTAGCAAAATCTTGCTGTATTCATGGTAAGTGGTAATTTCACAAAAATATCAGTTTTGGTGGCCCGTTGTTTAAGATGCTGGAAAAATCGAAGGTAGACAAAAATGCTGGAGAAACTCAGCGGGTGAGGCAGCATCTATGGAGCGAAGGGATAGGTGATGTTTCGGGTCGAGACCCTTCTTCAGTTTTGGTGGCGAGATAATTTGGATACTTGATATACAGATATGGAGATTAGTGTTCATACTCTTCCTTTCCTGGAAATAGGAATTTTAGAGCAAAACACCTCCATCTGGCGGATGTGCCAATTAGGGATTGAATCCCACTAACTAGTTTCAATCAGGAACACTGAAGGGACTCGTCTGCAGCTCCTGCTATCAATTTTGTTATTGCTGAAAGTATCTCAAGTGGACTTGTTAAATCTACCTGCATCCCGAGTCAACAGTGGATTAGATGCAAGGCCTGTATTTTCCCTCTGCTGTGTTGCATATTGAATCAAGAACTTGATTGAATGATCTTCGCGAAGATGGGCAAGGTTTGAGGGGATATCGAACAGGTGCCGGCAAGTAGGACAAGTTTGATTGCACAACTTGATCAGCGTGGTGAAGTTGGGCCAAAGGGACTGTTTCCATGCTGTATAACTCTGTTGCTTACAGGGTTAAATCACTGAAGCATTGAGGAGCCCCAAGAAACTGCTGAGAAATCTTGAACGACGAACAAAGCACTAGAGGAATTCAGTAGGTTAGGCAGAAATGTGAATGGAATGGACAGACAATGCTTTTGGTTAGGATACCTCTTCAGAGTGGAGTAGGGAAGAGAAAGCTGAAAAAGAGGTGGGGGGCTGACAAAGTCTGGTGTAGGTGGTTGCAGGTGAAGGGAGGTAATTGACAGACAAGTGACAAAGGCTAGAAATGAAAAGGAAACCATAGAACACCAGGCAAGGAAAAAGAGGGAATGAAAACAGAGGGAAGGGAATGGGTAGAAGGGGCGGAGGAGGGGAAAGGGCGGGGGTGAAGAATTATGAGACGGGTATGAGCATACAAAGGGGGGAAGGGGGGAAGAACAGGGTGGCAGTAGAAATTGCTTTTATGTGGAAACAATGTGATTCCTTTCTGTTTATCGGCAGGACATGTTTTGAGACTTGTTCTTCTGGGATGAATTGCCTGCGTAGAACCATAGTTCAACTACAAGATCTACAGGCTGCTTTTGTTGTTTCTGGCTCCCAGAACACTTGCTGTCCTGCATTGTTCAGGAGTCTGGAATATATTAAGGAGGAAGCTACCTGTGCAGTGACCGAATTTGCAACCTGGGAGAAAGAACTCTTAAACCAGACTTTTGATGGTAAGAATTACATTTGTGCATAAGCGAAATATCCCCAGTTTTCTGTAAATTAAATCTGCCATGATGCACATTATGACCTATTTGCATGTTCTTTAAACTCAAGATTCCAGTGTGGATTCGGCAATGGATTTCTCCCCACTGGTGGAACCAGCTATTAACACAGTGCTTTGTGCTGTGCAGACTATAGTGAAAGGGCAGAAGGAAGAAACGGAACAGGAACAAGAGCAAGTCATTGGTAGGCAATGTTGTTCTTACAGTCATGACAGCTTCAACCATCAAGTTCTTGAACACTACAAACACCAACTAAACTACAAGCTGTCTTCATTGCATTAGAGATTTTATAAGGCCATAAGGGATAGGAGTAGAATTAGGCCATTTGGCCTATCAAGTTACTCCATCATTCAATCATGATTGATCTATCTCTCGCTCCTAACCCCATTCCCCTGCCTTCTCCCCATTACCTCTGACACTAGTACAAATGAAGAAGGATTTGGGGCTTTTGTTTTGCATTAATAATGCTTCTTAATTTATTGAACATTTGTTTACCGTGTTATCTAATGAGTATTGTGTTACTGACCTGGTACATATGACAATTAAACACTCTTGACTCTCTTGAATGTTGCATGAATGTAAGATGAAAGATTAAGTCAGAACTTAACTTGAATGACTACAATTGCCACCATCTAAAAACTGTTGCGTCCCGACTTTCTCGCTGGCAGAAGGCTGCTGATGCTCTTCCTAAGTTCATAAGTTCTAGGAGCAGCATTAGGCCATTCACCCCTATCACATCTACTCTGCCATTTAATCATGGGTGATCTATCTTTCCCCCTCAACCCCATTCTCCTGCCTTCGCCCCATCCTACTCCTACTCTTGTATCATGGAAAGTTTGAAAGGAAATGTCCAATTTTTAGATTGGCATGAATAGCTTCCTGAACCTATTGTTGAGGATAGTTTATAACAGCTAAGTACACACAGCGTTCAGGTCCAGTTTGCTTTGTACGTTGGCTAAACTTAACAACAAATATAGCTAGTTTATTCCACACACACTTCATGTTGTTGCATCCATGTTGAAAAGTAAAATTTGTGACATTCAATGTAAATGCATTGTTATATCATCAGTTACTTAATATTACTGTTTTAATGTACTGCAGAAAATGAAAATAATGAAGGTAAAGTTCAGTCCGGATACTTAAGCAAATGTTTGGAGCATCAATTGGCAAACGACATCACTTCCTTAAACCTGAAGAAAGTTACTGCTGTGGTTTCAGACCTTCTGAAAAAGCTCATAGATTATCGCCAAGACTGCGCAGTGGAAGAGTACCAGGTTGGTCCTATGTTAAACTTTGCCTCTGGGTTACCAAGCTGCTCTCATCAACTACAAGCTGAGTTAACAGAGTTCTGAGATTATCAATGTAAAAAAAATCATAGTTGTGTGTAATCAATTAAATTTAATTCAAAGGTAGACATTAAATGCAGGAGTAACTCAGCGGGACAGGATCTGAAGAAGGGTCTCGACCCGAAACGTCACCCATTCCTTCTCTCCAGCGATGCTGCCTGATCCGCTGAGTTATCCAGCATTTTGTGTCTACCTTTGATTTAAATCAGCAGCTGCAGTTTTTTCCTATAAATTTAATTTAGTTTGTTATTCTTACAGTTAGGGTTATATTACCATGGTCGTGGAGTTATACATGACGGAAATAGTTCCTTTTAACCCAATTGTATACATACCAACCCTCCAGTACCTAAATGTACCAATCCTGTTTACCAACTTTATGTCATTGACTTCTCAAGTGATTGAGTTTGAGGGGCCCATCTTGAGTATCTCCCTCCTCACATTTGCTGAGGCAGATTTCAGCCACCCTTTTAGGTGGGAAGAATATCGGTTCCTAAAACCCCTCCAAATATCTTGTGCCTTGGCTTAAGCCTAGTTTAGAGGAATGGTTATGGGGAAAGGATTTTCATTAACTACCCTTTCTATGCCCTTCTACATTATTGAGTTTTAAAACTATTTCTTGATTTCTGTAGGCAGGGCGAACAATGAAATATCAATGCCTTTTAAATAACTTTAGTTATTGGAATTTGCAAAAGTCTGTGTCATGTATACTTTAGTTGGCAACACTTTTCACTCTAATCCCAAATAGAACTTTGAAGAGCCCATGGAGTAAGTAGATGATTGGCAAAATGTGACCGTTCCCTGTAGAGATTATAGCTTAAATTGGCATCACTCTAGCAAGTAACTTGGTGCTCAACATTACTGTTGACCATTTCTCTGCAGTATCTGTGACAAGTAACGAAAACCAGAGACAAGCCCCTGCAAATTTGCTGTCCACATATTGGGCTGAGATCTCAATTTTGCTCTTGTCTTTGACAGATCATTAAAAATTTATGGTGAGGGAGACATTTCATTTCCTTTGATAAATATGATCTTTTATCTGGTTTATTTAGTTGCATTACATTCGAGCCATAAGTTGGGGAATTGCATCTAAATATCTTTTTTATAAATTCCGTCCATAGATGTTCAATCAAAACTGCCGTAGCATTGTGCGACTTCTACCCATGTTGACTTCCTACTCCGAACTTGCCCTCTATTACCTATCAGTGTCCATCACAACTCATAGAAGCACTGGAAAATTGCTGTCCATTTTGGCTCATTTATTTACGGATCTTGCTGTGAAGGTATGTTGAAGTTTCAGATCCATTCTTCAGTTTGGGACATAGGACAATAAAACACTCTTGACTCTTGAGATTGTTTCAACTTTTTTTTCCTATCTATTTAAAATTACATGATCTCCCAAATATCTGTTCTACTCCTTCCATAAAGAATAAAAGTTGTTCTTTATATCTGTAATTTTTTTTCCTCATTCGGAAAAATAAATGTGCATGAAAGTTGAACTTACAAATGTAGAGATATGACTAAGTTTTTCCATATTTTATCTTTTAAAATTAAACTAGACTATTTCATTAAAATATTGGCTTGTATCATTATTATTTAACTGCAATGTACTGGGGAAATTGTACTTATTTGAAATCTTTTTTTAATGTAAAATTTGGGTTCATTGTAACAGCTGTCACACTTGGCAGAACATAAGAATTTGGGGAAGGAGAAGTCGGCTGAAATGTGGTTTTCATTTGAATGGTTTAACTAATTGTGGAGGTGACAATGTTATTATGAGGGATGTCTCTTATTTCCAGGGATTCTGCCTTCCCAAAGAACTGATGGAGGATGCGATGGGAGAAGGTGCAACCCAATTCCATGACAATGAGGGTGGTGGGATTGGAGAAGGTGAAGGGGTGAAAGACGTTAGCGACAAGATAGAAAACGAAGACCAGGTATGTTTTTTTTTTTTTTTTAATCTTCACATACTGCAAGATGTAACACTTCAAAAAATGATCTACACATTCTAAAATTATGATCTGCACAATGGAAACTTGCATCAACTGTTTCTGTGGCTGTCGAGAGCCACCTCTCAACAACTGACTAACCAATAATATAAAAGAAAAAAAAAATTCCTTTTAACAAAGGTTTTGTGTATGTGTATTTTTAATTTCCGTAGTGTCGTGTGTTATACTGAAGGTTAGTATTAATGCTTTGTTTCATCAAGTATGTCATTGTAATTGAACAGCAAGATTGATTACTGACATTTTCAGTGTGGCTTGAATTTTGTATTGTTTGAAGAAAACATTGGCAGATCAGGTATAATATGACTCCATGCATAATCCAACCTCCCTACCCATTATTCTTCATTTATCTTGGCTGTGTCCAAAATACTGCCTCGGGAGGTGGAAATCAGCTTAATTTTCTACATCTATTTAATTACATCTGGCAGCCTCTGCTGTAAAACATTTGCCCCACATTCCTAAGGTTTAAATTTAGTGCGGGGGAAATGGCCAGTAGGCAGGACTTGGTATGAATGAACTTGTATCACAGTCAGAGTCAATGGTTTTAGTGAGGAGCTTGGCGTTAGATTTGCAGTTGAAGGTATAATAGTGGAAATTTTTACGGCAGAGATATAGATTCTTGATTACTACAAGTGTCAGAGGTTATGGGGAGAAGGCAGGAGAATGGGGTAAGGAGTGAGAGATAGATCAGTCATGATTGAATGGTGGAGTAGACTTGATGGGCTGAATGACCTAATTCTACTATCACTTGACCTTATGAATAGGTTATCAAAAGTGTTCTAAGAGTTGGAGAATCTGCAGTAGAAATAGATGAATGAGTTCTGTTCTATACTCCTGGCTCCTACTTTGCCCCCGAGGCAGTAGTGAAATTTTAATTTGTCTCAATTGCTTACACTTCATGCAGCTGATAATCTTGCACTATTTAAATTATAAATCAATTGAATTCAGATGAAAAGGGAAAATCTGCAATTCAGCCTAATTCTATGGCTATTCTTTTTTTCATCTCACTGCCTTTCTCAGTCATTCCTGCACCTCCTGGAAAATCTAAATTTGAATTTCTCTCCATTGCTGAAATAAAATTTGAGCAAAATTCTGAACTGGGTCATTCAATGATGACTTGGTCATTGTGGTCAATGAAACATCGTGTTTTTCCTGTGTTCAGGTGGAAGATAACTTCTCCAAAGACCAAGGAAAGAAAGAGGATCCAGAAAATATGCCAGACATTAAAGATGAAGAAGAGGCCATAGAAATGTCTGAGGATTTTGAGGGAAAGCTGCACGATGGCGAGCCTAAAGAACAAGGTTGGTTCTTATGTCATGCTTTGAGGAAAGTTTGAACTCGGCCGAAATGCCAAATAGAATGAAACCCTTTGTAAAAAGAACTCTTGGGGCATTGAAACAGGCTCTTCAGCCCAACTCATTCATGCCAACCAAGATGCCAATACATTGGTTACAAATAAAGAGTGGCTTCTCTGCATCACACCACTAAAATATTGATTTGGACTAGAAAGTTGCAGCTTTTTGAAAGTTACTTGGAATGCAGCCTAAGAAACATGAATGTAGGATTCACGTTGTTTTTTAACCTTGCTGTGCTTTGTTAGTCACATGAAATTTGCTAGTTCATTATGAATACTGAATGGCAGCATAATCAAGTTAGCAGTCGCAATCCTTGCTGTTTACTAAGTATTTGTAGATTCTAGTTTGTATCCTAACCCATTGAGTTGCTACCTTAAATAACTCTTGACATCCAGATTTTCAGTCTGGTTCCATTGTAAATGATTATAGAATTGTAGCATCCAGACCTAGCAACAATTCACACTTAATTGTAGATTGATTTCAATTTAGAATCTACCTTGAGTACAGTGAAATTCTTTAAGATATTGTTTGAAAATCTCAAATTCATATTTCTAAGTAAGTGAATGTTCCACTTGGAGGTTTTTGAATTTTGAAATCTGTATAATGCAATTACACTGCTCGAGCTGCTGGGTTTTAAATGGACTACTTAATCAAATTAATACAAATACTGTACTTGTGTTTTAGTGCTGTTCTGAAATGAACAGTGACAGGATCTGCATCTGGAATATATATATATTGCTGATTTTTTTTTTCAACAGGAGAGAAAGATAATGATGAAAAATCAGATAGTGAAGAGGAAGAAGAACTGGATAAACAGATGGGTGACCTGGGAGATGCTGAAGCTGACAAACTGGATGAAAGACTTTGGGGAGATGATGATGATGATGATGATGACGACAATGCTAATGAGAAGCCTGAGGAAAGTGGACCAGGGATGGATATGGTAAGATGTCGAGCATTAGCAAAGCTGCGTAATGCCCCTTTCTAACTTCAACATTAATTGGTGATCTTTGATATTGAGTCAGAATCATACAGCAAGGAAACTGGGCCCTTTGGCTCAGCTCTTCAATGCCGACTGAGGTGCCTCATCTAAGCTAGTCCCATTTGCTTACTATTGGCCTGTATCCCTCTAAATCTTTCCTGTCCATGTACCTGTCCAAATATGCTTTTGAATGTTGTTTTTGAACCTCCCTCAACGTGTTCCTCTGGCAGGTCGTTCCATGTGCTAACCACTGTGGAAACAGTTGCTTCTCTGGCTTTATTACTGGATCTCACCCTATCTATTCCCCTCATGATTTTATACACCTCTATAAGATTACACCACTGCCTCCTGTGCTTCCCAAGGAATAAAGTACTACTGTTCCCAACAGCTCTCCCTGTAGCTTAGGCCTTCCAATCCAGGCATCATCCTTGTAAATCTATTTACAAGCATGAGGTGCAATAGTAATTTTTAAAAATAAATAAATAAATAAATGGTATCAGGACCTGGCAATGGGAGGTAAAACAACAAAAACAGACTTGGTTGGTAGTCCCCTTTCTGCGGAGTTTAATGTTATAATAGAGCGATTGTTCCTACTTTCTTTTTCTTTCTTTTCTAGGGTCTACTTTCTTACTTTACTTCCTTCTCTAACTTCTTTTCTAAGGGGCTTTCTTTTCCCAACACTCTCTTGCACTTCACGACTCTTGCGCACTTTCTTTACTTTCCTTACTTCTATCTTTTTCTTAAAGCTCAAAAAAATGAAGCGGTACAAAAAATGTATTAAGATATATGTGTTGTGTATTATTGTAATTTACCGTACTTCTGCTCTTTCTAGCATTAATGGCGTCTTTCCCAAAACTGAACACAATGCTCCAAGTGCGGCTTCACCAACATTTTGTACGACAGTAACTTAATGTCCCACCCTCTATACTCAATACTCTGACTGATGATGGTTGGCGTGCCAAAAGCTGCATTTAGCTCCCTGTCTACCTCCGATGCCGTTTACAAGGATATATGCTTGTGGTGGATCCCTCTGCTCTACAGCACTCCCTTAGACCTTAGAATGAAGGTTGCATACTGTGAAAGCCCTGCCCTGGTTTAACTTCCCAAAATGCAAGACCTTGCACATATCTGAATTAAACTCCATTCGCCATTCTCGGTCCAGTTCGAGAAACAACCTTCCATCACCACCCTCTGCTGCCAACCATGAAGTCACTTCTCTGTCCATTTAACTAGCACTCCCTGCATCCCATGTGATCATCTATTTCTGGAGGTTGTACGGGTGTTGGGCGTTATAAGGAGAAGGCAGGAGAATGGGGTTAGATCAGCCATGATTGAATGGAGGAGTAGACTTGATGGTCCGAATGTCCTAGCTCTGCTCCTATCACTAATGATCTTATGACTTTATGAGACTTGCTCGTAATCTTGGCTGTTAACTCTTTATTACAGGAACAGTCAGAACTTGTTGCTAAAGATGACAATGTGGACGCAGCCAACAAAAATGACAAAGACACAAAAAGTCGACAGGAGGAGGAGAAGGATACCGAGCTGAGCGAAGAAAGCATAGATAAAATCCATGAACAATTGGATGAGGTAGTAACATGTTTCCAAATAAGTGCTTGTATGTAGAAAAATGAGTAGCAAATGTGCATATTTAGTCTAAGTTTTTTTTAGTTTAGAGATACAGCGCGGAAACAGGCCCTTCGGCCCACTATGAGTCTGCATTGACCAGCGATCCCCGGGCATTAACACTATCCTACACACATGGAAAATTTACACTTATACCAAACCAATTAACCTACAAACCTGTACGTCTTTGGACTGTGGGAGGAAACCGAAGATCTCGGAGAAAGGTCACGGGGAGAACGTACAAACTCCGTACAGACAGCACCTGTAGTTGGGATTGAACCCGGGTCTCCGCGCTGCAAGTACTGTAAGGCAGCAACTCTACCGCTGCGCCACCGTGACCGCACTTATAAACATAGTTGGTTATTGCAGTGTTGGGGGAAACAAGATCATTTGATCAAACGTGGACTATTTTGATGGAATTTAAAATGAAAATCTATCTTTGTTTCCATGTGTTTTGTTACTTCAGCGTGAGTATGATGAAAATGAAATAGACCCTTATCAGGGCAACAAGAAGCAACCAGACGTTGAGGCCTTGGATCTACCTGAAGATCTCAATCTCGAAAATCAAGATGGAGAAGAAAGTGACAATGAGAAGGAGGAAGAAGGTATTGAGTTTGTTAGCTGTGGGGCTACCTTTCACCAATGCAAAATACTGTAGAGAACTAGGTTTTGCAATATTCAGACTATATGGTTATTTCTCTTTTGAAAAATGAATGCAATACTGGATTGATTCTATGGATTAGTCCAATCCTCCTTTGCCCAAGAGCTATTGCAACTTTGTCTTCCAGCAGTCGTTACCGGATACAGATCAAGAGCAAGAATGCTGGCTGCTTTCATTCCAAATTGGATGGAAAATAGCTGCAAGCTTCCCTGTGCTGTCCAGCAAACAGTTTGGGTGGCCATGGTGTGAGGTTATGGATGGGATTATGAATGTGTAAAGTTAATATGAAAGATTTAAATCAAATCAATTTGACGTTGAAACGTGTATATGGCTTTTGGTGTTTATAAAAAAGGGGCTTAATTTTACTCTGTCCTAGAACATTGAACAGCACAGCACAAGAACAGACCCTTCGACCCACATTGTCTGTGCCAAATATGATGTCAAAACCATCTCTTACCTACCTGCACATAATCCGTATCACTCCAATCCCTGCGGATCCTTATGCCTTTTCAAAGGCTCTGAAATCTTATTTATCTCAACCACCCAGGCAGTGCGTTCCAAGGGCTCATCACCCTTTATGTGTATTTTATTTTAAAGTTACCCTGCCCATCTCCTCTAAACTTTGTCCCCTCACCTTAAAGCTATGCTCTCCGGCATTTGTTTTTTTTCCATCCTGTCAGAAGATTCTGACTGTCTACCCTATCTATGCCTATCATAATTTTATGTACTTCTATTCTGTTTCTCCACAACCTCCGGCGTTCCAGAGGAAACAAACCAGGTCTGTCCAACCTGTCCCTCTGGCTGATACCTCCTTGATTAATAAGAGTCTCCAGGGTTATGGCGAGAAGACAGGAGAATGGGATTGAGGGGGCAAAAGATAGATCGGCCATGATTGAATGGCGCAGCAGACTTCATGGGCCAAATAGCCTAATTCTGCTCCTATAAGTTATGAATTTATGAATCCAGGCATCATTCTGGTCCTATTACCTTTTGTCCTACAACTGTTTATTCCATTGTTTTTTGACTACCCCTTCCATTTTAAAGTCTTAAATGTTCTACTATTGGACTGCCACAATGTGTTTTGAATGTTTTTTTTGCTTTATAAAGGGGACGATCCACTCAATATAGATGAAAAACTAACAGATTTCAACGAGATCCCTGCGGATGAGGAAGACCAGACAATGGAGGAGAGTAATGAACAAGAGCAAAATGATCGTGCTCAAACAGCGGATGAAACTGATGAGAAAACGCAGGAGGAGGATGGCAATGAGGAAAAAAGTGAATGCCAAGATCAAGAACCCTCAGAGGAAGAAACACCTGAAAACGTAGAAGACGAACAACTGCCTAAACAGGATGAACAAAGGGAACCTGGCAGGGAGGAGGCAGGAGGTCCTGATGAAGAGCTACAGTCAAAAGTATGAGAATTCTTGCTTTTTGGTCTGGTATTTATGTTGAGAGAACAAGCAGTGATTTGCTTTTATATAACATGTTTAATGAAGGGGCAGGTGACCTTCCAGGTATCAGCCTGTTTCCGGTAATCAGACAGTGGTAAGTAGATCTATGTTGAACATTGGCCTAAAATTGCCAAATAATTACCCTATCATCTTCACTGTGTGAAAATGCATGGCAATATGGATTTCCATTAGTGCCAGGTGCTTGATTTAATGATTTAGTATTTTGGAATTGCAAAATTCAAATTTATTTTGTTACTCTGTGGTTTTTTCATGCTGGAAGGAGAAGATTGGAGGTAATTTCAATGTTTATTAAGTAACTAACCTATTCAAACTTGATTCATTGACATCTGAATATTTGGATTTCAACTAGGTCATTGCATTCTCTTGTGACTTGTAAATAGGAATTGGTGACCTCTTTGGTAATATAGCATAGCAATGAGCATAGAAGTGTGTAGTTGTCCAAATTTACCAAAATCTCTTGACCTCTGTGAAGTAGCTGATCTGTTAGTTAATAATACTTGACGTGCTACTTCATTGAGCACCCCTAGCATGGAAAGACATGTTATGGTGTAGGTACTCATTTAACAGCTGGGTTAATGGTTTACCTTGAACCATGCAAATGTAACTAGCATGTAACGTTTGAGACTTGTGAGAGTTAGTTGATTACATCAGAACTCCCTGAATTCACTAGCTGGAGCAACTGCCTGTATCTTGTGGATCAAACACTTGGCATTATTTTGGAATCTTGTAGAAGACTCAAGGCCGCTTTCTATTGCTTGCTCATCAACATCTTTATTGAAAGAAAGATGCTTTGCAAATTAAGATGTATTTATCCATTTGCTTTGTTGGGTGAAGATGCCCATATAAAACATTTGAGCCAGATTGGCTGGCCTTTTTCAGTGCGCTGGGATGTTTATTCGTGGTTGAGGTCAAAGTACTCATGGAACTCCATGACATCAGCCTGACGGACAGCCAGTCTAATATGGAATTGTGAGCACCTTACCTGTTAGTTGTGGAACTGCTTAGCAGTTCATTACCTGCTCTTGATGGTCTGCAAGCAAGTCACCCAATGTTGCTTCCTCATTCAAATTGCATATCAAAGCTTCAGTTTGTAGTTGCAGTGTTGCGTGCAGTTCTGGTCACCCCATTACAGGAAGGATGTGGAGACTTTGGAAAGGGTGCAGATGACATTTACCAACATTTTGCCTGGATTAGGGAGTTTTAAGCTACAGAAGAGTTGGCCAGGCTTGGAATATTTTCTCTGGAATGCCAGAGGTTGCAGGGAGGCCTGATAGAAGTAGATAAAATGATGAGGTATAAATTGGGTAGACAGCCAGAACATTTTTCCCAGGATGGAAAAATCAAATGCTAGAGTGCTTTAAGGTTAGAGGGACAAAGTTTAAAGGAGATATGCAGGGCACGTTCATCACACTGAGGGTGGTGCGTGCCTGCCACGCGTTGCCAGGGTTGTAGTTGAGGTAACCGTGACAGTGGCATTGAAGAGATTTTTGGATAGGCAGATGGATATGCAGGGAATGGATGGATATCGATTACATGCAGGCAGGTAAGATTTGATCTTGGCATCCTGTTTGGCACAGACGCTGTGGGCTAAAGGGTCTGTTACTGTGCCGCACTGTTCTATGTTCACAGCGATAGGCAAGTGTCCTTTA
The DNA here is from genome assembly GCF_010909765.2 of Amblyraja radiata. Lineage (NCBI taxonomy): Eukaryota > Metazoa > Chordata > Chondrichthyes > Rajiformes > Rajidae > Amblyraja > Amblyraja radiata. The sequence goes on along the minus strand of NC_045960.1, from coordinate 29,358,366 downwards.
CTCAGTAATCTAATGTGAGTTGCAATTTTGAGTTGACAAGTGATAAACTGCATTTGACATTCAGACCTTGGGTAACTCGCACTTGTGCATTTTGTTTTAGACCACTTTACAGGCCAACGGGGTCCTGATTGGGGATGATCAGCCATGATCACATTGAATGGCTCAAAGGGCCGAATGGCCTACTCCTGCACCTATTGTCTATTGTCTATTTACAAATTTGTGAACTTGTTCGTTATTGCTGCCTTGTTGAAATTGATGGAAACCAGCTTAAGGAAAGATTATTTTTATTGTGTTTGGGTTCATTTTGCCTCCATGATTTTTTTTTTTTTAGAAAGATGACAATGCAGAAGACCAGGACGTTCCAGAGTCCAAGCAACGAATGGAGCATGAAGCTGCAGGGAAAACTGGGGACGAGAACCTTCAGAGTGATACAGCTGTGGAACTGGCAGGATCTGCAACGGAGAAAGACCAGGCTAAGGAGGTACAACAGAGCATGGAGAGTCATAGAGTGTGGAAACAGGCCCAGGCCAACATGTACAGGCCAACATGTCCCAGCTGCAATAATCCCACCTGCCCGCATTTGGTCCATATCCCTCCATACCTGTCCTATCCATGGACCTGGCTAACTGTTTCTTAAATGTTGGGATAGTCCCTGCCTCAACTTCCTCCTCTGGCAGCCTGTTCCATACACACACCACCCTCTGTGAGAAAAGATTACCTCTCAGATTCCTATTATATCTTTTCCCATTCACCTTAAACCTATACTGTACTGCCATGTGCCAGTACACAGTGGGCATTCATGCACAATTTGATATTGCTCTTGTTTTATATAAAATGGCATGAGTTCTCCGAGTTTACGTTTGTAAAACAGACTTTGCCTGAAGAAGGTCATCTAAACAAGATGTTATATATTCCAGAATGGTTCACTAGATTCGGTCAGCCATTATTTAAGATGGGGTGGAGGGGAAAATGGAGAACTGTCGACCAGTTAGCGTGACATCCGTGGCAGATAATAATAATAATAGTAATAATATATTTTATTGTCATTACACATAAGTGCAACGAGATTTGGTATGCAGCTTCCATCCGATGTCATAACTTAAATAACTAATAAAATTTAGATTTAGATACCCTGAGAACATAGATTGTAAAAGGAACATTACAACAGTAAATAGTCAAAACAGTTCAAACAGACTAAAGTGCAGATGTGTCTGTGCGACGTGACCATCCGAGGGAGACAGTCCAGGGGGGATGGGGGGCACTCAGCAGGGCCGGTTCAGAGCCGCTATAACTCTGGGAATAAAGCTGTTTCTGAGTCTGGAGGTTCGGGCGTAGAAGGCCTTGTAACGTCTGCCGGAGGGAAGTAGTTCGAACAGTCCTGTACAAGGGTGTGAGGAGTCTTTGTGAATGCTGACAGCCTCCCTGAGGCACCGTGTGTGGTAGATGCCCTCCAAGGCTGGTAGTGGTGTCCCAATAATCTTCTGCGCTCTGTGGACGACGCGCTGAATAGCTCTCCTCTCCGCCTCCGTGCACCTGAGATACCACACAGAGATGCCATACATTAATATGCTCTCTGTGGTTTAGCGGTAGAAGGTTGTCAGCAGCTGTTGGGGCAGACCAGTCTTTTTTAATGTTCTCAGGAAGAACAGTCGGTGCTGTGCCCTCTTGACCCGTGCAGTGGTGTTGGTGGACCATGTGAGGTCCTCTGAGATGTGAGTGCCACGAAAATTAAAGCTGGACACTCTCTCCACACTGTCCCCGTAGATGGAGATTGGGGCGTATTATCCATTATGGGACCTCCTGAAGTCAATAATCAGCTCCTTGGTCTTGGCGGTGCCATTTTATATAAAACAAGAGATAAAATGTTGCTATGTATTATTAAAGAAAAGATCATTACCTAATTCAGTTCCTAAACCTTTTTTTAAATACCCAGAGTCAACATAAATTTATGAAACTGAAATGATGTCTAGCAGGCCTCTCAGCTTTTTCTGAGGTTGTATATTGTTAAATAGATATGGGAGGGGCCTCGAGCATATGGTGAATTTGGAGTTTCAGAAGGCCTTTTGTATGATGACATAAGGTACTGAGCACCTGAGATGGGGGGGGGAGGGGGGATAAATGCTAATTGAGGATTCGTGAATGGATACAAAACAGGCCATTTTTTTCTATTGGGAAGCTATGATTAGTGGAGATTTACAGAGATTAGTGCTGGTGAGATGGCATCTGAAATACTGTGTGCACACATAGCCTTCCTACCCAAGGATATTTGACGGACAGAATGCTAGGAAAGTTCATCGGATATATTGCTGAAGTGGGAGGGTGGAATTTTTCTAGGGAAGAAATATTATGCAGTCTGTGCGTAGACATAATACTTCCAAGCTGCAGATGGTGTAAATGTTGACCATGGCGGTGGTGTCCAGAGGCAAGGCTTGCATTCTTGGAGGTCGGCCATCCATGGGGATCTGCAAGTGGGCGGTGGGTCTTTGGAATTCAATCCAAAAGGTTTCTGGAGGCCCAGTTGTTTAAGTATATCAGAGATACCGATTGATAGGCTTTTGTTGTCATAAATTTCAACTCGAGATTGTGGGTACGTGCAAAACAGTGATACTGAGGTAAAACATTTGCCAGAGTTTTAGTGGTGGAGTTGGTGGGAAGGGCACTTAACCAAATTATTATCCATAACCTTTTGAGCTTTCACTTAAGATTAATCCTTTATGAGTGCAGAATTGATTTCAAAAATATTCCACCCAGCAAAAAAATGGGAACTCAGGAGGGAGGAAAATTTTGAGAACAATTTACAGAAATCTGATTTAAACCATTTATCATCCACAATAGAAAACCATTGCCTTGTACTGCATTTGCTATTACAGTGATGCCAAATGGTTTGTTTTATGTTGAATTTTGCAGGAACAAGGCTGTGGGGCTGCAGATGCTAATCAATCAGAGGGCCATGAATCCAAATTCACAGCAAGGGTCTCGTCTCAAAGACAATCTCGGGACAAAACACAGGTAAAAATGACTACGCCATTCATAGCGGTATCTTTTGAGGAGCTTGCCAAATAGCTGAAGTTTACTGTTTCACCATTCTCAATTACAAGCGCTTGAAGTTATAACGCAGTTCTGATGATTCAAAGGTTGTCCTTCAACAAAAGACGGTGCTTCAATTTTATTGGCAGATTAGAAGAACTTGGTTAACTTTGAAAATTCACCATGGGTTTCTGCAAAAGTCAGTCATTTGAGCGCTGAAAGTAAGAATTTTGAGATTCTCTGAAGTATCATCAAACTTTTTGGAGTATAGATCATCATTCTGGTCAAGCAGCAGGAATATTTTTTTAATTAAAATTGATCAGAGCATTGGCTGGAAATTAAAGCAACTTAATTATGTGGCTCTTACTGTCCAAATCATCCGGTGACATGGCAAAGAATAGTTGCCTCATGATTCTGGAATAGTCACGTCATTTATCTTTTTATTTTTCCCAAAGTTGTCTCATTGAAAACATCTTTGCATTTTTAACCTTGGTGAGATTAGTGCATTGCTAAGTATGTGCATTAATTACCTGTTTAGCGATTATGGAAGATAATCTTCCAATTTGTATTCTGTCTCCTTGTAATGACTTGTTAATTGGTAACGACCGTCCATCAAGATCAGTGACCCAGGAAACAAAAGTGTGAGGTTACGTAAGAAATTTTAAGGTTAAACTTGACTGTTTTACATTTAATCCTCAGTTAAATGTATTCCTACCTAGATATATCATGACATTGAAATTGCCTTTGTCTTTATCATTCCTGTTATTTCTTAATCCTTTAATCATGTTAAAGCAAAACGATAATAATCTTGTGGTTTGCTGAGGTCTCAGATCCTGCAGTTATCAACTTGTATTTCCAGTATTGCAATAAATTGTTAATTTGGAAATAAAATCTGGGTGTGTGTGCCACAAAATGCCCGTCTCTAGTAAATTGATACACCAAATGTGATCTATTTCTTAAACTACACAAAGCTATGCAGTGGCATTGTGATTTCAGTTATTGCAACCTAATTATCGTACTGGTTTACAATGGAATCCCAGAGGACACCATGTCAGTTTTAAGATGGGATATATTACAATGTGTACAAATGATGAAGGGCCTTGCGTTCATCAAGTTTCTTGAGTTGTTATGCATTTCAAAACCCCAGAAGATTAGAATGCATCGCCGGACGTCAACAACCTCCTCCACAACGATCCATATCTATTATCTATTAGAGCATCAGGGAAAAATTTATTGTACAATTTTGCTGCAAAAACCTGACCTGCATTTCTTGCTAACCTTGTTGAAATCTGATTTTTCTTTCCCCTAGAGTTACAAGAGAAAACCTGGCCATGGTGATAATGAGAGGACAATGGGCGATCGCAATGAACGTGTGAGTAAGCGCCTCAAGACTGTGGAAGCTGACAGTGCACGTCAACAAGACACATCCCAGTCGGAACAGAAGGTCGATGAGGCTGACATTTATGAACATGTGAAAGAAGGATGTGATTCCTATGATACTCAAACCTATGGTAAGATCAAATTGTTCAAATTCCCGAACTACTGCTTTCCATCCATCTGATCTTTGCGTTCTGCTGGAGAAACTCTTATGCTGTGTACGGGAGGAAGGGGGTTGCAAACCATTGCTCTAATTATTATAAAAATGCCCATTTTAGATGCAGCCACAACAGAGCAACAAAAAGTAGGTGGAGCAAGCCAGGAAGAGCAAGATGAAGAATCTGAATCCATTCAAATGGAAACCATTCAGGAAGAGGAACTGGAGTGTGTGGATGTACAGGAACTGAAGCCTGAGAAAGAAAGGCCGTCAACTACAACAGCATCAGGTAATTAAACACACAACCACAGTACGCCACACCTTTCAGCACTTTTCTACAGATAGTTCTGCTGAATGCAATTGATGCATTCCTAAGAAACCTTATGTTATAGAAAATCAGGTTATAAAAGACAATTGTGTCAATAGTGGAAAGGGGTTGCGGGCTAGGGAGTTGTAGATTTACATTAACAAGAGTATCATTGCACGTCTGTCAATAGAAGCAATTGGTTATCAATTTCAGTGGCCACCTGCGGTTACATTTGCAACAGTTTTTAAGAGACAATTACTCAGGGAAACATGATTTTTTTTCCCTATGCTGTTTTAATCCAAGACTTTTTCTGCTTAATTTCCAAAGTGCTTCTCTAGTTCCCAATCAAAATCACGTTATTACCTGTTCAGTTCCTGTGATCAAATAGTGTTCCTTAATTCATCACCTGTATTATATCCAATATAATAGCTGCTCCATTCTCTCAGCATATGACAGTCCCGCCATCCCGGGAATTAACCATGTAAACCTATGCTGCACTCCCTCAATAGCAAGAATGTCCTTCCTCACATTTGGAGACCAAATTTGCACACAATACTCCAGGTGTGGTCTCACTAGGGCCCTGTACAACTGCAGAAGGACCTCTTTGCTCCTATACTCTTGTTATGAAGACCAACATGCCATTCGCTTTCTTCACTGCCTGCTGTACCTGCATGCTTACTTTCATAGCCTGATGAACAAGGACCCCCAGATCCCGTTGTACTTCCCCTTTTCCTAACTTGACACCATTTAGATAATAATCTGCTTACTGTTTTTACCACCAGAGTGGAGAACCTCACATTTATCCACAATAAACTGCATCTGCCCACTCACCCAACCTGTCTAAGTCACCCTGCATTCTCATAGCATCTTCCTCACAGTTCACACTGCCACCCAGCTTTGTGTCATCTGCAAATTTGCTAATGTTACTTTTAATCCCTTCATCTAAATCATTAATAAATATTGTAAATAGCTGCGGTCCCAGCATCGGGCCTTGCGGTATCCCACTAGTCACTGCCTGCCATTCTGAAAGGGACCCGTTAATCCCTACTCTTTGTTTCCTGTCTGCCAACCAATTTTCTATCCGTGTCAGCATTCTACTCTCAATACCATGTGCCCTAATTTTGCCCACTAATCTTCTATGTGGGACCTTATCAAATGCTTTCTGAAGGTCCAGGTACACAACATCCACAGGCTCTCCCTTGTCCATTTTCCTAGTTACATCCTCAAAAAACTCCAGAAGATTAGTCAAGCATGATTTCCCCTTCGTAAATCCATGCTGACTCGGACCGATCCTGTTACTGCTGTCCAAATGTGCCGCTATTTCATCTTTTATGATTGACTCCAGCATCTTCCCCACCACCGCCGTCAGGCTAACTGGTCTATAATTCCCTGTTTTCTCTCTCCCGCCTTTCTTAAAAAGTGGGATAACATTAGCTACCCAATCCACCGGAACTGATCCTGAATCTATAGAACATTGGAAAATGATCACCAATGCATCCACAATTTCTAGAGCCACTTCCTTAAGTACCCAGGGATGCAGACCATCATGCCCTGGGGATTTATCAGCCTTCAGTCTCATCAGTCTACCCAACACTATTTCCTGCCTAATGTACATTTCCTTCAGTTTCTCCGTCACCCCAGATTCTCTGGCCACTAGTACATCAGGAAGATTATTTGTATCTTCCTTAGTGAAGACAGATCCAAAGTACCTGTTCAACTCATCTGCCATTTCTTTGTTCCCCATAATAAATTCACCCTTTTCAGTCTTCAAGGGTCCAACTTTGGTCTTAACTAATTTTTTCTCTTCGCATACCTAAAGAAGCTTTTACTATCCTCCTTTATATTCTTGGCTAGCTTACCTTCGTACCTCATCTTTTCTCCCCGTATTGCCTTTTTAGTTATCTTCTGAAAAGCACTCTGACTCTGGTCCGTTTGGGAGCATGTTTGTATTAACCCGTTGTGGTTATTGTAGGACATGACAGTCTTGAATCGGAGCTGCATCTTCCCAACACTGAAGATATGGATGTTTCCAAAGATGACTTGTTGGACTCTGAAAAAGAACCGAAGCCTGAGAGAAGCAGGGAGTCCACAATCCATACTGTGCATGACCTGTTAACTGAGGACATGGAACAAGTAGGAAACTTCACGGGCATAATAATAATAATAATAATAATAGTAATAATAATGATAATAATAATTGTCATTCGAACATATAAGTATACATTTGAACGAAATGTCGTTCCTCACAGAGCTGAGGTGCAAGGTGCATAGTAGTTGATATTGATGTGAGGTGCCAGTGCAGCGTGTGCTTGCATGTGCTTTAAGTGAGATGTATGTGCGTTGGGGGGCAGCAGGGTGTTCATTCTAACAGCCAGGGGGAAGAAGCTCTTGCACATCCTGGTGGTGCTGGCCTTGATGCTCCGGTGCCTCCTGCCGTACGGCAGAGGGGCAAAGAGTCCATGGGATGGATGGGGGAAGTCCTTTATAATGTTGGAGGCTTTTTGGAGGCATCTTTTGTTGAAAATGTCTGGAATGGATGGGATTAATTTGGTTAAAAATTAATTTCAAGAGCTATGTTTTGATGAATGATGGTTGTTGGAACATTGTGAATTTCTTAACAAGGAGGCTTGAAATGGTCACTTCCACCATGTTGCGGTTTACAGACCATAATCTTGATCGGGTATGGGATGAATCTTTCATTGTTAAAGATGTGTTTTCTACCCTATCAAGGCACCTTGGGATTTTATATTTTTTAATCAAGTCTCCCCTGCCTTCCATCAGATACAAGAAAAACCTCTCCTAGCTTACTTTCATAAGCCCATCCACGTCAGGCATCAATCTGATCAATTCTCTGAACTGCTGCTAACATAAGTTCATACAGAATTAGGCCATTTGGCCCATTGAGTCTACGCCGTCATTTAATCATGGCTGATCTATCTTTCGTTTTCAACCCCATTCCCCTGCTTTCTCCCCATAACCTTTGACAAGAATTTCCTCCTAGTCTCCTTTCTAAAGGAGGTCAAATTAAATGAGTGTAATGGGATTCCTCCTGCACTGGGCCATGCTGGCCATCAGATCCTGCATTTCCAAATGTATGCAAATCCTATCCCTTAGATTTTGTTTTGCAATAATGTTGCCACCTCTGATGGAAGGTTGACCAGCTTATAGTTATCTAGCTTATCCCTGCTGCCCTTTTAAAATAAAAGGAACAACTTTAGCTGCCGCCCAGTCTCCTGGTATCTTACCAGCCACTAGCACGGACTCAAAACTCCGCCTTTGCTTTACTGTTTGGGGTTTGAGTGAAATGTTTGCTTTTCAGAGCGTCGTCCTTGACCCAGAGGAACTGCGTAAAAAGCTGGAAGAGCAACTGAATGCTTGGCAGAATGAAGAGGCAGGTGATCCAGAAAAGGTAAGTGATCAGCAGGTTTAATTATGTGTGGGAGGGAACTGCAGATGCTGGTTTACACTGAAGATGGACACAGAATGCTGGAGTAACTCAGTGGGTCAGGCAGCATCTCTGGAGAGAAGGAATGGGTGGTGTTTCTGGTCGGAACCCTTCATCAGACATGTCTGATGATAGGTCTCGACCTGAAACATCACCAATTCCTTTTCTCCTGAGATGCTGCCTGGCCTGCTAAGTTCCTCCAGCTTTTTGTGTCTATCGTTGTTTAATTACTTGAACTTAATTTTAATTTTGGCTGTGGAGATGCGGCCAGTTTGTGAGAGAAAAGATCAAGATAATATAATTCTCAAATCGTGGGTACTGGCAGTTTAATTAAATGCCTGTGGTATTTTGGTAAACTTATTGAATTTCAATTGTACTCGGATGTTTGAGACTGAAATTCGCTGATTGACCACAGGAGTCATAAAAAATTAATTAAAGGACCAATTTTCTGCCAGGTTAGCTATTTCTGATCAAGAACTGTAAAAGTAGACAGATTCTTATCTGATCAATTTCCAGCGAAGCTGTTACAAAAATGCATGTGTATTTAGGTTCATGGGATTTTCAGTGATTCAAAAAGCAAAATTGGGCCTGTGTACACCTGTAAATGGACATCTGGATCAACTGCCTGAAGGCTGTTTCCAAATGTAGCTTCACTCAGAGTTACAGGAATAGAGAGTACATCTCAAGCTGCTGCTCAAAGTCCAATCAGTGGAAACTCAAGTCAAGTCGAGATTATTGTCATAAGACTGCACTTGTGTACTTCCACCGTACCTATTCATATGACCATTGCAGTTTAGATGTGGAAGCATCAATGTTGGAAATAGTCAGCAGGTCTTGTGGCAAAAAGAGGAATTAAAATTGTTGACTTCATTCGTGGTGAGTCTGTTACAAGGAAAGGGAAGAGTGGTGGAGAGAACAAAGGGAAAGGGTGAGAAAGGTTGTATGACGGAAGGGATAGTGGTACTGGTGGAAGAGGGTGGTAAAGGCAAATTAACAAAATATATGGGTTGGTCAGCATCTCTGAAGGGCCTCGACCCGAAATGTCACCTATTCCTTTTCTCCAGAGATGCTGCCGGACCCGCTGAGTTATTCCAGCATTTTCGGTGTAAACCAGCATCTACAGTCCCTTCTTACCTTCTTTACAAAACCTATGTCTGGAGTTGGTTTCAAAGGGGATTGCTCATTCTGATCCTGGTGATGCAGTATATTGGTAACACACCCAGATGTTGATTTCATTGTTTCCATTTTACGATACGATAGAACTTTATTTATCCCAGGAGGGAAATTGATCTGCCAACAGCTACAAAAACTCAAAAAACACAAAATACGTGAAACATGAAATTAAAGTGATGAGTGGAAAGGCTTGGGGGGTGTGCAAAGATTGGGGAGGGGGGGAGGAGTCAGTCTCAGTCTACCCCACTACAGAAGGGGGAGGAGTTGTAAAGTTTGATAGCCACACGTAAGAAGGATCTCCTGTGGCGTTCAGTCCTGCATCTTGGTGGAACCAGTCTTTTGCTGAAGGTACTTCTCAGGTTGACCAGTGCATCATGGAGGGGATGTCCAGGATGCTCTGCAGTTTGAGGAGCATCCTCTCCTCCAAGACCACCTCCCATGAATGTGTCTGTAATTAGTGTAAGTACAAAATCAATGGAAGTACAAGTAAAGTTTCCTTTCTGTGGTGTGAAAATCATGTGCTTCCACGTATTTGACGTGAAGTTATTTTCCCTTGTGCTCTTCTGCCCTTACCAGGAGAAAGCCGCAGCTGTGATGTGGCAACAGTACCAGACATTGACAGCTCCTCTATCACAGCAGCTATGTGAACAACTTCGTCTTATACTGGAACCCACACAGGCAGCTAAACTCAGGTCAGTGCTCATGCCCTTTATTCTCTCAAATTATAGACCACGCAAAATTATGTCATACTTGATGCGGAGCACCAAGGCAAATTCCTTGTATGTGAATAATTGGCCAATAACCTAATTCATTCATTCATAAAGTCATTAGTGATAGGAGAAAAATTAGGCCATTTGGCCCACGTCTACTCCGCCATTCAACCATGGCCGATCTATCTCTCTTCTAACCCTAGTCTCCTGCCTTCTCCCCATATCCCCTGACACCCGTACTTATCAAGAATCTATGTTGTATGTTATTCTCCAGAACTGACGTAAACAGCACTTGCAGATTGCAATGGTCTATACGTGGCTATGAAACAATTTTTTAAATTGTCCATCAATATAGCACCATTTACTTTTATATTAAATAATGAAGCAAGTGCCCCAGTAATAATTGGATCATTGTTGATTAATAAGAAAAACGTTGCCTCTATTCCTTTTTCATTTGAGGCAATGCTGCGATTTAGGTCCCTCAAAACAAAGATTAACTGTGCACATTTATAGCAAACTCAGAATGGAATATGCATTACTTATTTAGTATTATCACCATTGCCACAAGTGGACATTTCATTTAAATAATACTGGATATAAATGCTCAATTTACAGCCCGCCATGTTTTAATCAAATGATTCCCCTGAAATGAACTATCTCTAAATCTTTGATCCTCTGCAGATTTCTGATTCTGAATCGGGGCTGCAATTTATTTTGCTACAACTCTTGTACTAAGAAACTTTCTGCCGGTCAATAGATGCTTTTCCCGGTTATAGGCTGGGTACAATGCAGCAAGTTACTCATGATCTGACACGCCTAGAATTTATCTGCTATTTACGTGTCAAGATTGTGGTGGAGTAGACTCTGTGTGTACGAATGAGTGCCACTCCAATGACTTTCCACACTTGATTGCATTTAGAATAGAGCAGCCACCAGTTATCCAAAACATTTATTCCCTCTGCTACGTAAAGAGACTGCATTCTCCACAATGGTAGCCCCACCACCAACATTGTGAAGAGCAGCAAGCTCACAGAAACATTGCAACCTACAGGGTACTTGACAGGTCTTGCATCAATGTAGGTCACATGTGGCGAGATGCAGTGAAATGCTTTGTTTTGCATATATTCATTCATCATCGTTGAAAACATTAGCGACACAGTGGTGCTGGTTCACCGAACAATCCTGTCTTCTGCCGGATACCGCCACGTGGCGGAAGCCCCCCACCCCTCCCTATCCCCACTCCATTCTCTGCATCACCCCCCCCCCCCCCCCCCCCCCCCCCCCCCCCCGTTCTCAGCTGATCCCTCATCGCTGCATTTATATCCTGGGACACTATCAAGAGAACCATCACCAGAACAACTTCAACAACACTCATATCCTGCAAAATCGTCGGGCAGCATTTGTGGAGTGAGAAATGGTTAACGTTTCTGGTGGGTGGCCATTTCAGCAGGCTGATGTAAGGTCATAGGCTCTGCCCCCTCGTATATCGCTGCAGTATTATTTTGTGGCCACTTCAATACGTGTTTACAATTTGTCCATGAAGGTTTCTTGGAAGACTATCTTGCTGGATTGGTGACCTAGCTTTCACCCCATGTGATAAACTAAATGCTGGATTAATCAGTGGGTCAGGCAGCATCTCTGGAGAAAAGGAAGAGGTGAAGTTTCGGGTCAGAACCCTTCATCAGACTGAGAGTCAGGGGAGAGGGAAACTAGTGGAGGGTTTTGACCTGAAACATCACCTATTCCTTTTCTCCAGAAGTGCTGCCTGGCCCACTGAGTTACTCCAGCGTTTTGTGTCTATCTTCAGTGTAAACCAGCATGTTCAGTTCCTTCCTACACATTTCATCCCATGTGCTTGTTTCCAGAGGGGATTATCGAACAGGAAAACGGTTGAACATGCGCAAAGTGATTCCCTACATCGCAAGTCAATTCCGCAAGGACAAAATCTGGCTTCGCAGAACAAAGCCAAACAAGCGGCAGTACCAGATCTGTTTGGCTATTGATGATTCTTCCAGCATGGTTGATAACCACTCCAAACAGGTATGGCTTATTTACAAACATAGACAATAGGTGGAGGAGTAGGCCATTTGGCCCTTTGAGCCAGCACCGCCATTCAATATGATCATGGCTGATCATCCAAAATCAGTTTTCCGTTCCTGCTTTCTTCCCATATCCCTTGATTCCTAAGAGCTAAATCCAACTCTCTCTTGAGAACATCAAATGAATTGGCGTCCACTGCCTTCTGTGGCAGAGAATTCCACAGATTCACAACTCTCTGGGTGAAAAAGTTTTTCCTCATCTCAGTCCTAAATGGCCTACCCTTTAATCTTAAACTGTGACCCCCTGGTTCTGGACTCCCCCAACATCGGGAACATTTTTCCTGCATCCAGCCTGTCCAATCCTTTAAGAATTTTATATGTTTCTATAAGATCTTTATGTTGGTAGTACTTATTCCATACCCAAAGAGAACAGGCACTTTGCATTCAAATCAGAAATTAAAAGGTGCTAATCGTGGAAATATACTCAGCCCACAAGATACTGCATAGAGTTTAACATAACAATTGATCAGTACCCACCTCGTCTAAAACAATCCAATGTCCAGCCTTCAAGGCTCTAAGCAGAGGACCATCTCGCCAGGCAAATTGTCCACCTTTGCCACTCTCCACAGGCAGGTCACGTCCTATAGAAACAGAAATCCAGTCAGTCGGTCAGTCGAGTGATGCCTGTCGGCTACCTAATCAGAATGCGAAGTGCTCGGGCCTTTGACAAGCATCTACAAATCCAACCACCCCCTCCTCCGCCTGTATGCACCTATAACTTGCCAGCATCCGCTGAGTTACTCCAGCACTGTCTATTTTTGTAAACCAGTATCTGCAATTCCTTGTCTCCATAACTCTAGTGTTAAGTTCATAAGTTATAGGAGTGGGATAATCCATTCGGCCCATCGTCGATTCTGCCATTCAATCATAGCTGATCTATCTCTCTTTCTCTCAACCCCATTTTCCTGCCTTCTACTCTTAACCCCTGACACAACACGATACGATAAAACGTTGGGACTTCTCTTCCTTCCATCATGGACATGGGGTACAAGCGCTGTCTGATTAGAGCTAAGGGCATTACCAGAGCCCCCACACACCCACAATTTGGACTGTTTATACTGCTTAACTCTGGGAGGAGGTACCGCAGCATGAAGAGCGGGACAACCAGGTTCTGCAACAGCTTCATCCCCCAGGCCATAAGATTACTGAACAATCAACAAAACCGAGGCTAGAACTTTTTAAATATCGACACTTTTTAAAAACTTTTTATATATATTTATTTTACAGAACCATGCACATGAGGCATTTTTATGGACGCACCTAGCACTTTTACTTTTACTATTTACCTGATTGGAGAGTCAAATGCAACGAAATTTCGTTCAAGGTGCACTGTGTCTAGGTGTATATCTGAATGACAATAACGTTTTCATTCATTCATTCATTATTTATCCCAGCAGAGAAATTGATCCGTACTAATCAAGAACCTATGAATCTCCACCTTTAAAAAAAGCTAATGGCTATTCAGTGACAGGAAAATTGCTGAACTCCAATTCAGCTGGTATGTTTCACTGTGTAAATCCTCACAATGCTAATCTCTTGCTGAGTTATATGCATTCAATCGCCCAAGAGGGGGAGCTTGAAACTATGTATTTGTAGGAATGTTTTTCCTTGAACTAATCTGACCAACTCCTGAAAGCCCTAATATAAGTATGTTTATTTTGCAGCTAGCCTTTGAAGCCTTGGCTGTGATTGGTAATGCTCTCTCACTTCTAGAGGTTGGACAGGTTGCTGTGTGCAGGTGAGTGATGGCTGCCTACAGGCATTGGAATCTATTTTCTAGCGGCATTTGTAGAGAAAATGAATATTGATCAAGAATATGGTCAATATAATTTATGAATGAATGAATAAGTTTATTGCCCAAGTATTCACATACAAGGAATTTGCCTTGGTACTCTGCCCGCAAGTGACAACATAACATACAGTGACAGTTAGGAATGACACATAAAACATTAAACATTAATAATAAAACATTATTGATTAAACATGTGAATTAAATAAACTACCAGAGCAAAAGGAGGCTACAGATTGTTGGTTATTGAGCAGAGCTACTACTCGTGGAAAACAAGCTGTTTTTATGTCTGGCTGTGGCAGTTGCCTTCCAGAGGGAAGTGATTCAAAGAGTTTGTGGCAAGAGTGAGAGGGTCAAAGGTGATCTTACCCGCTCGCTTCCTGGCCCTTGCAGTGTACAGTTCGTCATTGGGGGGGGGAAGGTTGCAGCCAATAACCTTCTCAGCTGATCGGACGATTCCCTGCAGCCTCCAGATGTCATGCTTGGTGGCTGAGCCAAACCAGACCATGATGGAGAAGGTGAGAGATTACGATGGCCGTATAGAATTGGTCCATCATTGCCTGTGGCAGATTGTGCTTCCTCAGCTGCAGCAGGAAGTACATCCTCTGTTGTGCCTTTTTGACTATGGATTCGATGGTGGCCCCCCATTTAAGGTCCTTGGAGATGATGGTTGCCAGAAACTTAAAATACTCCACAGATGTGACTGTGGTGTTGGTGATGGTGAGTGGGGTGAGCTCTCCTAAAGTCTACTATCAATTCCACTGTCTTGAGAGCATTGAGCTCCAGACTGTTGTGATGGCACCAGGACACCAGCTGTATCACTTCCTGTCTGTAGGCAGATTCCTCCCCATCCTGGATCAGTCCAATCAGGGTTGTGTCATCCGCAAACTTGAGAAGCTTGACAGGAGACTGTGGAGGTGCAGTCGTTGGTGTAGAGGAGAGGATAGAGTACGCAGCCTTGTGGTGCTCCTATGCTGAGGGTCTGCGGGTCCGAGATGTGCTTTCCCAGCCTCACCTGCTACTTCCTGTCTGTCTGGATGCTGGTGATCCACCGACAGAGGGGTTCAGGCACAGTCAACTCGGAAAGTTTGGAGTGTAGTATCTCTGGTACAATGGAGCTAAAATCAACAAACAAAATCCTTGCATAGGTCCCCTGGCGGTCTAGGTGTGGGAGGATGAAGTTCAGGCCCAAGTTGACTGCGTCATCCACAGATCTATTGGCCCGATATGCAAACTGCATATCAGGTTATAACCTCCAATGGTTTTGCTCAATTACTTCAGTGGATGAAGTCATTAAACCTGTATATTATTTGATACTGTATTTGAATGTTGCCATCTGCATTCATAAGTATCTTTTTTTACTGGGGAATATTTTATATTATCTTTGAGAGCCGCTTTTGTCAAACTGTCATTTGACAATTTCAGATCGAAGTACTAGATCAGTGGGAGTGGTGGCGCCTAACGGCAGCGGCTCGACTACAGTCATCTGTCTTTTTTTATTTTTGTCTTGTTAAATGTATGTCTTGAGTTAGTTTTTATTTTATTTTTTTAGCTGTGTATATGTGGGGGGTGGTGGGGGGGCTGTGGGGGAAACCGTTTAAATCTCTTCCCTGTGCGGGGACCCGACTATTCCCTGTCGGGTCTCGCATGTCGTTGGGCCTAACATCATGCAGCCGGCGGCGACCTCCGGCTGGGACTAACCTGGGGGCTCCAGTTGCAGAGCCTGCGGAACTGACATCGCGGAGCTTTCCAACTTCGGAGCGGGAAGACCTGTGGTGGCGTGCGGCTGTGACCCGACTTTGGAGTTCAGAGGCACTGGCCGCAGACCCGGTGGACGGGAACATCGGGAGCTCCAAGTCCCTGGTGGGAGACCGCTTTTCCGAGCTCCGCAACGGCGACTTCTCCCGCTGGAATCGCGGGTCTAACTACATGGAGCCGGGGCCTAACATCGCCCGGCGGGGCTTAAACGGCCTCAGGACTTACCATCGCCCGCCGGGGGCTTTAACATCGGAGCCCCAGTTCGCCTCGACACTGCAGTTGGACTGCTGGACCACGGGAGAAGGAACAAAGGGAAGAGATAAAGACTTTGCCTTCCATCACAGTGAGGAGATGTTGGAGACTCACTGTGATGGATGTTTATGTAAACTGTGTTAAGTGTGGTTCTTGGATTGTTTTGTAATGTAAAAAACTGTAGAAATGATATTTCGTTCAAACCTAGGTTTGAATGACAATAAATGCATTGTATTCTATTCTAGATGTTATTAGATCAATTCACTCGAGCTCTGTTTGTGACTTTCTAATTTCTTTGCATGAGCTCAGCAGCCTTGTAACAGACTCCTCATCCAGCTGTGTTATGTCCTGTTTCAGCTTTGGAGAGAGTGTTCAGTTGCTGCACCCATTCCACGAGCAGTTCAGTGATCAATCAGGAGCAAGAATACTGCGGAGCTGTCAGTTCCAACAGAAGAAAACCAAGATAGCTCAGGTTGGTAGGCGTTAAGCCATCAAGAATTGGCTGTGTATATAAAATTAATGCAGGGGGATACATTGCTGTCTAGCAGTTGACGGCTTATCAATGTAGCATTGTTTTCACATTGCAAGCTTCTATCTTTTCAACACTGCAACATGAATTGTTTCCCTCTCTTTGCAATCAAGCTTTTTAGCAGAGGTGGAATTGATTAGATCTATGCTGCTTGTTGCTAGTTTGTCAATTTCAACACCTTAGATGGCATATGTAATGTAAAATTAGTTGTGTATATTGTAGTCACCATGACATTTGTCAAATTAAACCGTTTTAAGGAGCATCTTTTTAAAGTAAACTTTAAGACCATTTTGGTAAATGTAAGAACTGGCCTGCAAAACGCAAGATAAAAATGTGATTGCATTAGGTTAAACGTAATTTGTTTTAAAGATGAACTAATATGGCTAATTCTGATTTTCAACTTTCAGTTTCTGGAATCTGCAGCCAACATGTTTGTTGCAGCACAGCACCAATCCCAACAAGGAAATCCAGGTCAGCTTGACATGGTTTATGTAGGCTGGCCATTTGTACTGCAGTGTTTTGTATTACTTCACTTATTTGTAGCACCTCAACTCCCCCTCCCATTCCCAATCTGACCTTTCTGTCCTGGGCCTCCTCCATTGTCAGAGTGAGGCCCAGCGCAAATTGGAGGAATAGCACCTCATATTTTGCTTGGGTAGTTAACATCCCAGTGGTATGAATATTGACTTCTCTAACTTCAAATAGCCCTTGCTTTCCCTCTCCATCCCCTTCCCAGTCTCCCACTATTCTTACTGTCTCTGCCTACGTTCTATCTTTGTCCCACCCCTTCCCCTGACATCAGTCTGAAGAAGGGTCTCGACCTGAAACGTGCCCATTCCCTCTCTCCAGATATGCTGCCTGTCCGGCTGAGTTACTCCAGCATTTTGGGTCTACAGTGTTTTGTATTGTTGGACTGTAAAATAATGCACATTTATAGTTCAATGAAGTGGTAGTTGCTGAACAAATGAGATTTACTTCACAAATGCAACAGCCCTCCAGTGTGATGCATTTCTGATAGTAATAAGAATTTTTTTGTCTACTGTATGGGTGATATCATTAGAACGGGGAAGTACAACTTCAGTCCACTCCTTAAATATTATGTTTCCAAGTATTGAGTGTAGTTTGAGTTTAGTTTATTAGTATTTTTGAGTTTAGTTTGGAGATACAGCGCAGAAACAGGCCCTTCGGCCCACAAGAGTCTGTACCAATCAGCGATCCCCACATATTAACACTATCCTACACACACTAAAGACTATTTTCATTTCTACCAAGCCAATTAACCTATAAACTTGTACGTCTTTGGAGTGTGGGAGGAAACCAAAGATCTCGGAAAAAACCCATGAGAACGTACAAACTCCGTACAGACAGCACCGGTAGTCAGGATAGAACCAGGGTCTATGGCGCTGTAAGGCAGCAACTCTACCGCTTGGCCACCGTGCCGCCCAGTGTTGTCACTTGTACCAAGGTACAGTGAAAAGCTTTTGTTGTATGCTAACCAGTCGGCGGCAAGACAATACATGATTACAATCGAGCCATCCAGGTGCACAAAGAAGTGATAAAGGGAATTATGTGAATAATGTTTGGTGTAAGATAAAATCCAGTAAAGTCCAATTAAAGATATTCCGTGGGTCTCCCATGAGGTAGATAGGAGCTCAGGATCGCTCTCTCATTGTTGGTAGGATGGTTCAGTAGCCTCAACAGCTGGGAAGAAACTGTCCCTGAATCTGGAGCTGTGTGTTTTCACGCTTGTATACCTCTTGGCTGATGGGAGAGGAGAGAAGGAGGAACACAGGGACTATTTGCACAGGGGCTATTTTTCCATCTATCTTTAAAAGATTTTTTTTAAATAGTGAAGGCTGAAAATTAGTACTGCTGTGAAAATTTGACGTGCTCTCCCCACCATCCAACTCCAGATCATGCGGGTTTATAATTGAGAGGTAATCCAGCAGCATTGTTTTCCGTGATGTCCCAAAATTGTATTTGTGTCTCTAAACTGTTTAAAATTATAATGGCTGTTGTGAATGAGGAACATATAACATGATGCATGTAATATTGTCCATAAAAGGAAAATGACTTTCATGCCTTGTATAAAACTGCTAGTGAAACCATAGCAATATAATAACAAATGCTTTCTTCTGCTAGAAACTGCACAGTTATTATTGATCGTGTCCGATGGAAGAGGTCTGTTTTTAGAGGGGAAAGAACGAGTTGCAACAGCCGTTGAGGCTGCTCGACATAATAACATCTTTGTTATCTTTGTTGTTCTGGACAATCCTGACTCCAAGGTAAGAAATAATTATACAAATATAACATAGATAGATCTCAGTGGGACAGGCAGCATCCCTTCTCTCCAGAGATGCTACCTGTCCTGCTGAGTTACTCCAGCATTTTGTGCCCATCTTTGGTCTAAACCAGCATCTGCAGTTTCTTCTTACACATAGAAAGATCTCTCTAGTTAAATGAAAGCTTGCACCAGCCCATGAGACATGTGATAATAAACAAACCATTGCATCATGTGCATGAAGCAGAACAATTTTGTTCTGATTTTTATGTTGTTGTAGCATTAGATGTGTAATTACAAGCCTGTAATTAGCTGTGGTTAAAAAGTTAAATTACTGCAAAAAACTAACCTGTTACAACTTGGGTACAGATTTTTATAATATTAATTTGGGGAATTTGGAAGTTTTAGTTTATTTTACTCAGTTTTTAGATGATGAGTTGAACCTCTGCAGTATTTCTGATCAATGTATTCCCATAGTATTATTGTGCAGAGAGTTCCAGGATTTAAAGCCAGCAATGATGAAGGGTGGGTTATATCTATTTCCAACATAGGATGTGTGGGATTTGCAGAGCTAGATGGTAGATGGTGGAGCTTTGAGGTTTAGAAGTTGTGGGAATGGCTAAATAACTGCAGAGCATTTTGTGGATGGTACGTTTTATAGCCAATGTGTGCTGATGGTAGAGGGTTTTGAATATTGAAGTAAATTTCTAACCTGGCTTAGTGCAGGGCATTTTATCTCGAAAGGGGCACCGGAGGAGAATTAAACATTGCACATCTGTTAGGTGCAGGCATGTAAAGGTGACAATAATAAACCTACACTTATCAGCATTTGGAAAGACAAGGCTTTATTGGGGATAGTCAGTATTGCTTTGTGCATGGAAAATCATTGAGATTTTTAAAGAGTGTTCAAGAGAATTGACAAGGACGGGGCAATAAACGTTGTGTGCATGGACTTCATTTCGGCTTTTGACAGTTCCACGTGCTGTGGGAGGTGAGATCACAGGGTGGCCAGGGTGAGCTACGTTTGTGCATGTCACCAACATTGATGGTGTGGTGGACAGTGAAGAAAGTTTTCTATGGTTATAACAGGATCTAGATCAACTGAGAAAGTGGACCAAGTAATGGCAGATGGAATTTAACTTCGATACCTGTGAAATTATGCATCTTGGAAAGTTGAAACATGGCAGGTTCTGAGCACGAGCTCAGAAAGGCACCATTGTCAGCATGGACAAGTTGGTCCGAAGGGCCTGTTTCTGTAATGAATGAAGGACCTGTCCCACTTGGCGATTTGTTTCGGCGACCGCCGGCGTTATATCAGTGTCGCCAAAGGATTTGGAACATTTCAAAATCCAGCGGCGACAAAAAAAATGTTGCAACACTTGAAAAAACACCGCAAGTCATCACGCGGCATCACGACACAAATTTTTCGGTGGCCTGATACGTCAGTCAATGATGCCGGCAGTCGCCGGAAAAATCGCCAAGTGGGACAGGGCCTTAACTCTCTTTGTATGCCTGTATCTTCTGCAACTTTGTAATTATTTGCTTCCACTTATAGGATTCCATCCTGGACATCAAAGTCCCCATCTTCAAGGCTCCAGGAGAAATGCCAGAAATCAAATCGTACATGGAAGAATTTCCATTCCCTTTCTATGTAATACTGCGAGATGTGAATGCTCTCCCAGAGACGCTCAGTGATGCACTCAGGCAATGGTTTGAACTGGTGACAGCGTCTGATTATTAATGAAATGTCTCGTAGGAAGTTGCCACCTGCTGTCATCAACTATTGATGTTTCAAATTATGCACAATCTGTAAAATTGTACTTTTACTGTAGATCCACTTACTGTTGTGTGTTGTCATTTGAGAATACCTGAGCTTATAATGTGAATTTTTTTAATTCACATTGAGATCTTACCACATGGTGGTGTTTGTGCCAAAGGCACAGTTTATTGTATTGAATGAGAAATCCTGTCGGAGGTTTGAATATCACTTCTTTTTTGTAGTGTGGATATATGTTGCGAAGGTGACTTCTACAAACATAAGCTTCAGTGTGTCATTCAGAGATGGCTTTCTTTCTTAAGATTGTATTCGGAATTTTTTTAATGTCAATAAAATTATGCAATATCTGAAAACTACTTGGTTGCGTCATGTTATTGATGTAGCACATGACCCATTTAAAGTTGTGAAGACATTTTGGATTGTGTGTAGTTATTTAGTTTAGTTTAGAGATACAGCGAAACAAACAGAATTAGTAAAGCAGGACAGAATTGAAGCTTACTCAACTGAATGCACACAGTATTCACTAAACAGCCAGTGATGTCAGTAAAAATGGGTATAATCTATCACCACTACAGTGGTGTAGTCGCTAAAGTTGGCAATTAATATTCCAGCATACTTGAAGAACTCTGCATAATAGGAAAGGAAATAAAGAATCAGCTGTCGAGATATATGGAAGGTCAGGCTCCATCTGTTAAGAGAAGCAGAGTTTTGGGCAGATAATCTTTCATCAGTGCTGGAAAAGTGAGAAAACTAGTGTTTAATTTGCAAAAGGGCATGAGTAGGCAGAAGCGAAGCACCTGTCAGTGAAAGGGTGCAGATCCAGATTGTCTAGCTGCCAGCAATGCTGTTGGTGTTGTCGGTCTGGGTGATGAATGCTTTTTAATCATACTGTCTGAAGGAGTGCAGATAGAGGAAGATGAATGGGCGCTTATAGATAGAAAAATGCAAAACGCTGCACTTGCTGCAAGTGTGAAACGTTTTAAATACTTGGGGAGAGGGAATAGCAGTTTCAGCCTCCAGGGTTCAATTAAATCCTATAATATGAAGCAAAACTTTATCTGAATTGATTGCATGAAATTAGCTCAAATAGTCGCTGTCCATTAGCAGGGTCTCACCTGCATATGCCCTGCAGTTACATTACTTTGTTGTCTCACTCTACTCGCATTCCGTCGCTTCAATTTGGGTTTTTTTCTCGCTGCCTGCCTTGACTGGATAATATGAAGCAAAGGTTTACGGGGATATTCCCTGTGAGTTGCTCCCTTTCTTATCTATCCCCTCACCTTCATCTTAAAGCTAACTTGTTCTCTCTCTCTTCCTCTGAGCTCTGATGAAAGGTCTTCAATCTTCGAGATTAGTGCTATTTTCACAAATTCAACCTGACCCGAGTATTTCCTGCATAAGTACAGCACAAGATGGACACAAAAAGCTGGAGTAACTCAGCGGGACAGCCAGCACCTCTGGAGAGAAGGAATGGGTGACGTTTCAGGTCGAGACCCTCTTGAGACCCGAATCGTCACCCATTCCTTCTCTCCAGATTTGCTGCCTGTCCTGCTGAGTTACTCTAGCTTTTTGGATCCACCTTTGGTTTTAAACCAGCATCTGCAGTTCCTTCTTACACATAAATACAGCACAACGTGTCCCTCGGCCGTTGTGTCAGCCCATCCCACACAACATTCCAGACACGCACCCACCCCTGTGTGGAAAAATCTAAATTTACAATACACAATCACAATAATACTTTATTAGCCAAGTATGTTTTGCCACATATGAGGAATTTAATTTGCCAAGTCAGTCATACAAATAAAAAGCAACAGAACACACAAAATACATGTTAACATAAACATTCACCACAGTGACTCCTCCACATTCCTCACTGTGATGGATGGCAAAAAAAAAGTTCAATCTCTTCCCTTGCCTTGCACAATTCCTTTACATATTTTCCCCTCACTGTAAAGCTATGCTATCTAGCATTTGATTTTTCCATCCTGGGGGAACAAAGTTCTGACTGTCCACCCTATCTATACCTCTCAAGACCAAGTGTGGACTTGGCAAATGTTTCACCAGACACCAACCAGTCACTGGATCTTCCAGTTGCTAACTATTTTAACTCCTCTTCCCATTCCCATGCTGACCTCTCTATCCTGAGACTTCTCCATTGCCAGAGTGAGGCTACTGGTAAACTGGAGGAACAACACCTAATTTTCCACTTGGATAGCTGACAACCCAACAGTATGAATAATAAACTAAATCTCCAGTTTCAGGTAATTGAATTCTGGTAAACCTCTGCATCTTTTACAACTCTCCACATCATTCCTGTAACCAGAATTGCATGCAATACTCCAAATTTGTTGCATCGGGCAGATGTTATATCAGAACTGGACACAAGCTGCTGGAATAACTCAGCGGGTCAGGCAACGCATCTGGAGAGCATGGAAAGCTGATGTTTTGGGTCAAGACCTTTCTTCAGACGGGAGAACATATTCAAAGTAGGTGTTCCATGGGCGGAAATCCCGTGCAGGACAGGGGTACACTTCCCCCCCATGTTTTGAGAGGTGGGGGACAATCCCCCCCATGTTTTCTAATCCGGATTTTGAAATTCGGTGAAAGAAAACTATTAAAAATCTCCGCTTTCCGCGAGACAGTGGGGGTGGGACTGATGATCGAGGGCGCAGATTGGACGAGAGAGACGTTGGTCAGCAGCAGTGGGGGGGGCGACATGATGATTCAGCGCGATTATTGGAGTAGGGAGGTGTCGGTCAGAAGCGGAAGTAGGGGGGTGGGGACTGAGGATAGAGAGCAGTGATTGGACGAGGGAGACGTCCTGGTGGAGGAAAGATCATGGAGCGGAGCTTGAATCGGCCCGTTCGCGGGGCCTTTCATCGTCCGGCGCAGCATAAAATTGGCCACGGGATCTTCCACTGCCCCGTGGTCAAATTGCTGCATCGGGGCTCCCGATGTTGAAGCCCCCGCCGAGGGATGGAAGATCCTGCGGCCGGTTTTAAGCCATGCCAGGCGATGAAAGGCCCCGCAAACGGGCCGATTCAAGCCCCACGATTCGGGGCGAACGAAGCTACTGTGCCTTTTGTGCCTGGAGTGAAGAGAACTGTCTCACCCTGAACACAACAAAGACTAAAGAGATGGTGGTTAACTTTGGCAGGTCCAAGCTCCCCCTTCAGCCGGTCAACGCTGCAGGGGCTGACATTGAGGTGGTGCAGACATATAAATACCTTGGAGTGCACCTTGACAACAAACTGGACTGGTCTGTCAACTCTGACTCCCTCTACAAAAAAGGCCAGAGCAGACTCTTTTTCCTCAGAAGGCTCAAATCCTTCAATGTGTGTAAGGATATGCTGCACATGTTTTACAACACAGTGGTTGCAAGCGTTATTTTCTACGCTGTTGTCTGCTGGGGCAACAGCATTAGTGCAAAAAACAATAGGAAGCTGGTCAAACTGGTTAATCGAGCTAGCTCAGTGCTGGAGGGGAGAGTAGACTCTGGGATGGAGGTGCTTGAGAGGCGTATGAGGCACAAGGTGCAGGTCATCCTGAAAAACCCCGGGCATCCCCTCCATATAATTCTGGAGAGTCAAAAGAGCACTCGGAACAACAACCGGCTCCTCTCCCTGCCCTGTAGAACGGAGCGGTTCAGGAGATCCTTCACCCCTGCAGCCATTAGATTTTATAATTCGGACCGCTAGGCTGTAGGGGGATGCATTTTGCAATTACTAATTTTTTTTTTTTTTTTTTTTTTATAATATATTTTTTTATTAAAGGTAATCAATTACAATGTTTCAAACAACTTTATATCAAATTAATTCAATTTGCATTAAGTAAAACACTAGTAATACTTATCTACTGTTTTTTTAGAAATAATGATAGAGAAAGAATAGAGAAAGAATAAATCATTAAGAGAGTGATTAAATAATAATTTGATTATATATAAGAAAGAAAAGAGAAACGAAAAAAAAAAAAAAAAAAAAACATTTTTAGTAACCACAATATGTATTATTAATAACACTACTACAAGTGATAGTATCAATAAAGACATATATGTAATTCCAATATAAAAATGAATTATTCTCACCAAATCCCGCAGGGTGCACGTCGAGCTGTGTTGCCAAGAACAGCTACTTCTCTAAATACTGTATATATGGAGACCATATCTGTTCAAAAGAATTATACTTGTCCAATAGGACAAATCTAATTCTTTCCAGATGTAACGTCTCCATCATCTCTGTTGCCCACATTTTGGTTGTGGGGGATAATGTTCCCTTCCAAAATTTCAATATGATTTTTTTTTCCAATTATTAAACAGTAATCAAAGAAATTTCTTTGATTTACTGTAAGTGATAGATGTAAATCCGGAATTCCAAATATTATTAGCTTTGGGTTAGGGTCCAATTTAACTTTGATGACTTCAGAAATAACTTTAAAGATTTCTGTCCAGTAATAATTCAATTTAGGACATGTAACGAAACTATGTATTAAATTTGCCTCTGCTTTCTTGCACTTATCACAAATAGCGGAGAGATTCGGAAAAATACTATTTAATTTAGTTTTCGAATAATGTAACCTATATAATACTTTAAATTGTATCAGTATATGTCTGGCGTTTAATGAACACCGGTGTATTCGTTGTAGACTTTCTTCCCAGTTTTCTTTTGTTATAGCCAATCCCATTTCATTTTCCCATGCTTGATGATATACTTCCGTTATTGGATTCTCCTTATCCAAAATGATGTTATATATATAGGCTATTAATTTTTCTGTATTTGGATATAAATTAAACAGTTCATCTAACAATCCTGCTTCTTTATTTTTATAATCTTGTGTATTGGATTTAATATAATCTCTAATTTGTAAATACCTAAACAAATGTTGTGGAGACAATCCATAAATATCTTGTAACTCCTGGAATAAAAGAAATTTTCCTTTTCTATACAGATGTTCTATCCTTGTAATTCCTAAATCATCCCATTGTTTAAACCCCCCATCTAATATAGCAGGTTTAAACGATGGATTATTCATAATTGGTAATCTAAATGAGAGATTATCCAAGTGTAGAGTCTTAACTATTTGTTTCCAAATACGTCTATTATTATATATTATTAGGTTGTCTTTATAATATTTTTTTTGTACTTCCGTTGGTGCAAAAATTATCGAACCTACATTGAAAGGTAGACAGTCCTCCTTTTCTATATTTAACCATGTCGGTTCATGATCCATATTTACCCACCAGAAATTCATATTCTTAATCTGAACAGCCCAAAAATAATATAAAAAGTTTGGAAGTGCTAATCCTCCATTTATCTTAGCTTTGCATAGATGTTTTTTATTTATTCTGTGATTTTTATAATCCCAAATAAAGCTATTGACAATATTATCAATTTTTAAAAAAAAAGTTTTCGGAAGAAAAAAAGGAATAGCCTGAAACAAATATAACAACTGCGGTAGAAATACCATCTTTATGGTACTTATTCTACCAATCATGGATATAGGCAGTGTTTTCCAATATAAAATATTTTTTCTAAGTTTATCTAATAGTTGAGGATAGTTGGATTTTATTAATGAGTTATGAGTTTTAGTTACGTTAATCCCTAAATATTTAAGTTTGTCTGTAACTACTTTTAATGGGTATTGTTGTAATGTATTAAGATTTATTCCTGTTATTGGCATAATCTCGCTTTTATCCCAATTAATCCTATACCCAGAAAATGCACCAAACTTAGTTATAATGTTTAGCAGGTTGGGAATACTAATTTCCGGTTTTGTAATATAAATCAAAACATCATCTGCATATAAAGAAATTTTATTAATTGTTGTATCAGTATTATAGCCATATATTTCAGGTTCAGATCTAATTTTTTCCACCAATGGTTCTATCACCAATGCGAACAATAAGGGTGATAACGGACATCCCTGTCTGCATCCCCTAGAGAGTTTGAATTTGGCTGATAAAATTTGGTTAGTCAAAATTCTTGCCATAGGATTCGAGTATAAAATTCTTACCCATTTACAAAATCTATCCCCCAATTGAAACTTTTCCATTATATTAAATAAATACATCCATTCCACCTGATCAAACGCTTTTTCTGCATCTAGTGATATAACCGCTAGTTCCGTATCTCGTATTCTTTTTGAATATATAATATTAAACAAACGTCTGAGATTATGGGATGAGTAACGTTTTGGGATAAAACCTGTTTGATCATAATGTATTAATTTAGAGATCACTAAACTTAATCTCCTAGATAAGACCTTAGTTAATATTTTTTGGTCTGTATTTAAAAGGGCAATCGCTCTATATGATCCAGGATCTTCCAAATCCTTATCTACTTTAGGGATGAGTGTAATTGTGGATTCATTTAAAGATTCTGGTAATTTTCCTTGGTCATATGCATATCTATACATTATTTGTAATCTTGGGGAAATCAGATCTTGAAATTTTTTATAAAATTCTGCACTCAGGCCATCTGGGCCCGCTGCTTTTCCGTTCTTAAGCGAACTAATTGATTCTATAATATATTTTACTGTTATTTCAGCATTTAACAATTCTCTACCTTCCTGATCTAAGCTATTGATTTGACATTCTTGTAAAAATATTTCCATACTATCTGTTTGTCCTGTTAGTTTTGACGAATAAAGATTTTTATAATATTGTAAAAATCTATCATTAATATCTTTTGGAGTAATTAATATATTTCCATACTCAGATCTAATTCCGTGTATCATCTTCTCATCTTCTAATTTTCTAAGCTGTCGTGCTAGTAATTTTTGTGGCTTATCTCCAAATTCAAAATACACTTGCTTAGTTTGTTGAAAAAGTTTAATCACTTGATTAGAATATATTTTATTTAATCTATATTTTACTGATGCAATTTTATTACTTAACTCTTTGGAAGGCTGTTTTATATTTTCATTATCTAGACGTTTTATCTCATTTTCTAAATTTTGTTCTATTTTTCGATTTTCTTTATTGAGATGTGCTTGTGCGGATATTATTGCGCCACGCATGAATGCCTTAAATGTGTCCCAAAATAGTGATGGAGAAGTTTCAGGATTATCATTAGTTTCAAAAAATAATTTAATCTGATCCATCACATATTTACAACAGTCATTGTCCTTTAATATCTGAGGGTTAAATCTCCAGGTAGTAGTTTTATTAGATATATCTTTTAATTTTATCTTAAATGTTAATGGCGCATGATCCGAGATGATAATATTATGATATTTTGCATCATACGTAAAAGGAAGTAATTTAGAATCTATTAAAAAATAATCTATCCTCGAATAGGTTCCATGTACGGGCGAGAAAAAAGAATATTCTCGTCCGGATGGGTTATCTAACCTCCAGATGTCTTTAATATTAGATGTATTGATAAAAGCATTTATGAATTTACTTGATTTCGAGGCAGCTTTCCTTTTTGCGGATGATCTATCTAGATAATTATCTAAAGTACAATTTAAATCACCTCCAATTATTAAATTGTGTTGAGTGGATATAGGAATATTATTAAATATTTTCTTAAAAAATAATGGATTATCAAAATTAGGGGCATATATATTCATTAAAATTACCTTTTTTGAATATAATTCCCCTGTAATTATTACATATCTGCCTTCTTTATCCTCTATAATAGAACTTTGTATGAAAGGTATACCTTTGCGAATAATTATTGCAACTCCTCTAGATTTATGAATAAATGTAGAATGATACACCTTAGAAATCCATTTAGCTGTTAATCTATGTTGAGCATCTTTTTTAAGATGAGTCTCTTGAAGGAAAATGACATCTGTCTTCAATCTGTTCAACTGAGCTAATACCTTTCCCCTTTTAATTGGTTCATTAATGCCTTTTACATTCCAACTGCAGAAGGTTACTCCATCACCCCCAGTCTTCACCTTTATATCATGCATTTTACTATTAGGGCGGCTTTTTTTGGAGTAGCCTTCTTGACTCACCCAGCTCCCCGTTGCACCCGGACATCAATCCAATGAGAATTTCTTTCCACCTTAATCCACATCTATGTCTTCTTAAACTAAATACACAATATCCTTCACATCTACATTCAAATAATATATAATATAAGATCAATAAAAAACAAAAACAATAAGAAATATCAATAATAAAAAAAAAGTAAAGGGTGTTAATAGGGTGCTCAGAAAAAAAAGAAACTACACTTGTATAGTGTGTAGTATGTGAAGGTGAAAGCCACACTAACGTGGCCATTAATCTAAAGACTTCCGTTTTTTTAATAAAAAAAAGATGTTGATTATACCAGCTCCTATCTCAAATGCTATATATATTGGGGTGGGGTACTAACTTTATATACTTAGTACTTAGTAATTATTTCTATTATTCATATTACTATTTGCTAATTACTAATATCAATTGTATTTAATACTATAATATGTAATACTATTATCATGGAATAATTAAATATTTTCTAATAATTAATACAGAACTACTACTAAATGCCCATTATTCCACTTCCTTCTAAGTGAGTATTTCATAACCACAGGTCGATGATAAAAGTTCAGTCCTCTCCTTCTCCCTCGGGTTCTTCCTCCGCATCTTCTCTCTCTTCATCTTCTGGCTTCTGCTGTATGCCTCGGGCGAATTTCAATGCTTCAGTATGCTTAACGAAACGATATTCCTTGTCATCATAAGTTACTCTCAGTATTGCTGGGTACATCAAGCCATATCTCAGATTCTTAGTATTCTGTACATTCCTCAGAATACCTTTTGTTTCTTTAAATAGAGCTCTTTTCTTGGCCACTTCTGCAGGGAAGTCTCTAAAAATACTGATGTTGTCTCCCTCGTATTTCAGGTTTCTCTTTTTTATTATTATCTTCATCATTTCTTCGAAGACATGGTCAAAGGCCACTTTTACAATCATTTGTCTGGGCGATGAACCTATCCCAGGGGCCCGTCTTAGAGCCCTATGTGCACGGCTCAACAGGGGTTCATGATCCAAATTCAAAATATCCATTAAAAGTTTTGCAACAAATTTTCGAGGATCTTGACTCCCCTCACGACCTTCGCTCAGACCAACTATACGCAAATTTTTACGGCGTTGGCGTCCCTCCAGATCGATACATTTCTCGTTTGTTTTATGTAATAATTCTAAGAGGCGTTTGTTCTCGGCACGGAGTTTTTCGGTCTCCTTAGTATTCACTTCAGCAATTTTAGTTAGCTCTTTAATTGCTTCGCCTTGTTGGTCTAGCGAAATTATAGTAGGATCTATCTTGTCATCCAGCTTTCTTTCCATCCCAGCAGCTATTTCCTTTACATCCTCAATTTGAGTTTGTAACTCGGCATTAGCCTTTTCCTTCCACTCATCCATCATACTTTTTACCGTCGTTATAACTTGTTTTATTAAGTCTTCTTTATCTTCTTTATTTTTCTCGTGAGACACCAGCATATCCGCTTTTAAACTTTTTATCTCCTCCATATACTCCTTCCTCTGCTTCTTTATCTCCTCCATATACTCCTTCCTCTGCTTCTTTATCTCACCTAGAATGGTAGTCTTAAGTTCCTCCATTTCAGCTTTCCTCTGTGAGATATCTTCTTGAGAAGCAGCAGTTGCACCCGAGCTGAGGCCAGTTTCCCTTCTCGTAGCTTTTTTTCCAGCGGTGGGGGTGGGGGAGCGCTGGGTCATAATTTCTTCTTAAAATCGCGCGCCTGATGACGTCACGCACCTTTTAAACGCTGCCGGAGCCGTTCACAATCGATCTCCTGTGGTAAGTGCGTTTGTTTGACCCTTTTACCCCCGTTTTAAATTCAGTTTTTTTCGGAGCTGTAATGGCGCGATTCCACTCACATCGTGGCGCCAACCGGAAGTCGCAATTACTAATTTTTAACTGTTAATTATTGGTCTTTTTAAGTATTTATTGCTCTCAGGTAGTGTCCACATTGTATTCTATGTATTTTCTGTCTGCGTTCGTTTTGAATCTGTGGGTTTGTTGGTTGGGAGCTTCTGGACATCTGAATTTCCCTGAGGGGATCAATAAAGTATTTATTATTATTATTATTATTATTATTATTACTGTTGCTGGAGTTCGGAGTCGGTCACCAACCAGGTCAGCTTACCGTCCACAGGGCCCACGGCCAAAGCCTCGCATGTGTGTGTGTGTGGCCACCAAGAAATTGTGTCCCCCCCCCCCCATGTTTTGATAGCGATTTCCTCCCTGGGTATACCTTGAGAAGATTTCGCAGCGGAGCGGTCAAAAAGTGGAAAGCAGGAACTGCAGATGCTGGTTTACACGAAACGATACCAAGTGTCTGAAGAAGGGTCCTGACCTAAAATGTCACTTATACGTTCTCCAGAGATGCTACCTGACCTGCTGTGTTACTCCAGCATTTTGTATCTTTTTAAAATGATTCTGGTAAACCTCATCTCTGGTAAACACTCTCCAAAGCCTTCACAACCTTCCTGCAATGGGGCGACCAGAAGTGCACGCAATACTCTAACGCTGTTTTGCTATGTTACAGCTGGAAGAGTTTTCTCTGAACTGGATGCTCTGCGCTGGTTGAATTGAATATTGGCTTCTCTAACTTCAAGTAACCCTTGCTTTCCCTCTCTCTCCCCAGTTCACTGACCAGTCCTAATGACTACGACTACATTTTACCTCTGCTTTGAACAGAGATTGTTTTTTTAAAGCAGCTAAATCCCAGCTAATAATGATTTGGAGGGAAATGGACCAAGGGCAGGCAGGTGGGACTAGTGTTGCTGGGACATGTTGGTGGGTGTGGGCAAGTTGGGCCGAAGGGCCCTTTTCCACACTGTATCACTCTATGATTCTAATGATTTATTCTGCATTCCCTTTGTACTATTTTCACACCTTACAATCCCTTGTCAATGTATCTCCCTCTCCCCTGGCGATCAGTCTGAAGAAGGGTCTCGTCCTCTCTCCAGAGATGCTGCCTGTCCCCAGCTGAGTTACTGCAGCATCTTGTGCCTCAGGTGGGGGCAGCACCTTGTGTGTCAGGTGGGGGCAGCATCTTGTGCCTCAGGTGGGGGCAGCACTTTGTGTGTCAGGTGGGGGCAGCATCTTGTGTGTCAGGTGGGGGCAGCATCTTGTGTGTCAGGTGGGGGCAGCATCTTGTGTGTCAGGTGGGGGCAGCACCTTGTGTGTCAGGTGGGGGCAGCATCTTGTGTGTCAGGTGGGGGCAGCACCTTGTGTGTCAGGTGGGGGCAGCATCTTGTGTTAGGTGGGGGCAGCATCTTGTCTCAGGTGGGGGCAGCATATTGTGTGTCAGGTGGGGGCAGCACCTTGTGTGTCAGGTGGGGGCAGCATCTTGTGTGTCAGGTGGGGGCAGCATCTTGTGTGTCAGGTGGGGGCAGCATCTTGTGTGTCAGGTGGGGGCAGCACCTTGTGTGTCAGGTGGGGGCAGCACCTTGTGTGTCAGGTGGGGGCAGCATCTTGTGTGTCAGGTGGGGGCAGCATCTTGTGTGTCAGGTGGGGGCAGCATCTTGTGTCAGGTGGGGGCAGCACCTTGTGTGTCAGGTGGGGGCAGCATCTTGTCTCAGGTGGGGGCAGCATCTTGTCTCAGGTGGGGGCAGCACCTTGTGCCTCAGGTGGGGGCAGCACCTTGTGTGTCAGGTGGGGGCAGCATCTTGTGTGTCAGGTGGGGGCAGCATCTTGTGTCAGGTGGGGGCAGCATCTTGTGTGTCAGGTGGGGGCAGCATCTTGTGTGTCAGGTGGGGGCAGCATCTTGTGTCAGGTGGGGGCAGCATCTTGTGTGTCAGGTGGGGGCAGCATCTTGTGTGTCAGGTGGGGGCAGCATCTTGTGTGTCAGGTGGGGGCAGCACCTTGTGTCAGGTGGGGGCAGCACCTTGTGTGTCAGGTGGGGGCAGCATCTTGTGTGTCAGGTGGGGGCAGCACCTTGTGTGTCAGGTGGGGGCAGCATCTTGTGTCAGGTGGGGGCAGCATCTTGTGTGTCAGGTGGGGGCAGCATCTTGTGTCAGGTGGGGGCAGCATCTTGTGTCAGGTGGGGGCAGCATCTTGTGTGTCAGGTGGGGGCAGCATCTTGTGTCAGGTGGGGGCAGCACCTTGTGTCAGGTGGGGGCAGCATCTTGTGTGTCAGGTGGGGGCAGCACCTTGTGTGTCAGGTGGGGGCAGCACCTTGTGTGTCAGGTGGGGGCAGCATCTTGTGTGTCAGGTGGGGGCAGCACCTTGTGTGTCAGGTGGGGGCAGCATCTTGTGTGTCAGGTGGGGGCAGCACCTTGTGTGTCAGGTGGGGGCAGCACCTTGTGTGTCGGGTGGGGGCAGCATCTAGTGTCACGTGGGGGCAGCATCTTGTGTCAGGTGGGGGCAGCATCTTGTGTCAGGTGGGGGCAGCATCTTGTGTCACGTGGGGGCAGCATCTTGTGTCAGGTGGGGGCAGCATCTTGTGTGTCAGGTGGGGGCAGCATTTTGTGTGTCAGGTGGGGGCAGCATCTTGTGCCTCAGGTGGGGGCAGCATCTTGTGTCAGGTGGGGGCAGCATCTTGTGTGTCAGGTGGGGGCAGCATCTTGTGTGTCAGGTGGGGGCAGCATCTTGTGTGTCAGGTGGGGGCAGCACCTTGTGCCTCAGGTGGGGGCAGCATCTTGTGTCACGTGGGGGCAGCATCTTGTGTCAGGTGGGGGCAGCATCTTGTGTCAGGTGGGGGCAGCACCTTGTGTCAGGTGGGGGCAGCATCTTGTGTCAGGTGGGGGCAGCATCTTGTGTGTCAGGTGGGGGCAGCATCTTGTGTGTCAGGTGGGGGCAGCATCTTGTGTCAGGTGGGGGCAGCACCTTGTGTCAGGTGGGGGCAGCATCTTGTGTGTCAGGTGGGGGCAGCATCTTGTGTCAGGTGGGGGCAGCATCTTGTGTGTCAGGTGGGGGCAGCACCTTGTGTCAGGTGGGGGCAGCATCTTGTGTGTCAGGTGGGGGCAGCATCTTGTGTGTCAGGTGGGGGCAGCATCTTGTGTGTCAGGTGGGGGCAGCACCGCCCGCTCTACTCACCCGCCGCCAGGGGGCGCCCGTCACACCGCCTCCAGCAAGATGGCGGCCGGCCGGATCCCGGCGGCGGCGGCGATGCTCGGCCTGAGAGAGGTGAGAGATGTCCCTGCTCCCGCCCCCCGCCTCCCGCCCGTCTCCCTCCTCCTCCTCCCGCCTCCCGCCTCCCGCCCCCCGCCTCCTCCTCCACCTCCTCCTCCTCCTCCAGCCTCCCGTCCGTCTCCCTCCTCCTCCTGTCAGCGCCCACTGCCGCTGCTTCCCGTGGCGGTGCTCGGCCTGAGAGAGGTGGGAGAAGCTCCTGCCTTCCCCTCCTCCTCCTCCTGCCCAACGATCTTATAGCAGAGCGCTAGAGGATCTTTGCTCCTTCCTCCTCCTCCTCCTGCCTTCCTCCTCCTCCTGCCTTCCCCCTCCCCCTCCACCTCCTCCTCCTCCCCCTCCCCCTGCCTTCCTCCTCCCCCTCCCCCTCCTCCCCCTCACCCTCACCCTCCTCCCCCTCACCCTCACCCTCCTCCCCCTCACCCTCCTCCTCCTCCTCCTCCCCCTCCCCTCCTCCTCCCCCTCCCCCTCCTCCTCCTCCTCCTCCTCTCCTCCTCCTCCTGCCTTCCTCCTCCTCCTCCTCTTGCCTTCCGCCTTCTCCTCCACCTCCTCCTCCTGCCTTCCCCCTCCTCCTCCTCCTGCCTTCCGCCTCCTCCTCCTCCCTTCCTCCACCTCCTCCTCCTCCTCCTGCCTTCCTCCACCTCCTCCTGCCTTCCTCCTCCTCCTCCTCCTGCCTTCCTCCTCCTCCTCCTCCTTCTCCCGTTCCTTTAGGAAGGAGATGAGGATGAATTTCAGAGGGTGGTGAATCTGTGAAATTCTTTGCCGCAGAAGTCTGTGGATATATTTAAGGCAGGGATAGATAGATTCTTGATTAGTGCAGGTGTCGGAGGTTATGGGGAGAAGGCAGGAGAATGGGGTTAGGAGGGAGAGATAAATCAGCCATAATTGGCAGAGTAGACTTGATGGGCCGAATGGCCTAATTCTACTATATCTTTAGATCCCATGTGCTCCCCCGTTGGGCTGGGGGTCCCTCGTTGGCCGCGGGTGCTTGGCCTGAGAGAGGTGAGAGAGGCTCCTCACGCCCCCTGCCTCCCTCCTCCACCTCCTCCCGTCTGTGCCCTCAGCTGCTGCGGCCTCAGAGGCTACTGGTGATCTAGGGGGTCCCTCTCTGGCCCTGACCGTGGCCGTGCTCGACCTGAAAGAGGCTCCTCACTCCCGTCTCCCTCCTCCCATCTGCATCCACAGCTCCTGCCAGCTTCAGTAGCTGCCATTGGGTTGGGGGACCCTTGCTGACTTTGATTAGTACGGGTATTTAAGAAAGAACTACAGATGCTGGAAAATCGAAGGTAGATAAAAATGCTGGAGAAATTCAGCGGGTCGAGACCCTTCTTCAGACTTGATTAGTACGGATCAACGACTTTGATTAGTACGGTTGTCAGGGGTTGTGGGGAGAAGGTAGGAGAATGGGGCTAGGAGGGGGAGATAGAACAGCCATGATTGAATGGCTGAGTTGACTTGATTGGCCAAGTGGCCTAATTCTGTTCCTATCACCTATGAACTTATGACTTGCCAGGTTCTACCTCTAGTTTCCTTCTCCCCTGACTCTCAGTCTGAAGAAGGGTCTCGACCCGAAAAGTCACCTATTCCTTTTCTCCAGAGATGCTGCCTGACCCGATGAGTTACTCCAGCATTTTGTGTCTTTCATCAAAGAGAAAGGACGTTTTCCCATTTTCAGGTTGCATCAGGAATCCTGTCTCCCGGGTGGCCGTTTACCAGCTGAGAGAAGGTAGACACAAAATACTGGAGTAACTCAGCGGGTCAAGCAGCTTTTCTGGAGTAAAGGAAAGGGTGATGTTTCAGGCCGAGATCCTTCTTCAGACCTTTCTTTTCGATGGATCTGAGGCTCTTAACTCCTTCCTGCACAGTCAATCCTCTTGTCTCTCGCCTGTGCCCTGAATCCATGGTGAATCTCTGTCCACTTATTGCTTAGAGACACAAGGAACGGCAGACATGAGTCTTAAAGTATAATTGAAAGCATAAAGTGCTGGTGGTAAGTATATGTGGAAGGAGCTGCCAGAGGAGATAGTTCAGTTTAGAGAGACAGTGCTGAAACAGGCCATTCGGCCCACTGAGTCCACGCCGACTAGCAACCCCCACACATTAACACTATCCTACACACACAAGGGACAATTTACAATTATGCCAAAGACAATTGGCCTATGAACCTGTATGTCTTTGGCATGTGGGAAGAAACCGGAGCATCCATAGAAAACCCACGCAGATCATGGGGAGAATGTGCAAACTCCATACAGACAGCACCCGTAGTCAGGATTGAACCCGGGTCTCTGGCGCTGCAAGGCTGCAACTCTACCACTGCGCCACCATACTGTGGCACGGTAGTTGAGGCAGGTACAGTAACAACAATTAAAAGACACATGGACAGGAAAGGTTTAATGGATATGGACCAAATGTGGGCAAATGGCACCAGCTTAGATGGGGCATGTTGGTCAGCAAGGACGGGTTAGGCAGAAGGGCTGTTCTCCAAATTTCCAAATTTATGAAGGTTTTTGACATAGGGAGAATGTATTGATTAGTACGGGTGTCAGGGGTTATGGGGAGAAGGGAGGAGAATGGGGTTGATAGGGAAAGATAGATCAGCCATGATTGAATGGCGGAGTAGACTTGATGGGCTGAATGGCCCAATTCTGCCCTTCTCACTGATGAACTTGGTCATGCCCTCCACAGAAGCTCTCTGGCCTGCTGAGTTCCTCCAGTACTTTGTGCTTTGATGAAGATTGCAGTATCTGCAGATGTTTGTGTCTCCATTTAATTAACTGTCAATCGGCAGCTCCAATATTGTTTCAACTCCACTATTAGGGTGATAGAAATCAAATTTAATGGGACTGTAACATGCATTAACCAGTTTCCACAGCGCTTGTCTAAATCTTTTGTCCTGTTTTCATGACTGGAGTGAGAACAAAATTGGTTGGCTAACAAAAGTATAACAGTTCTTAAATTATATGTTAGCATTCTACTTGAGTCTCGGAGTTACTCACGTGACTTGATTTTGAGGCAGGTAACGTAAAAACAGGAATGGAAGAAATTAAGAATGACCTATCCATGTTCTACAGGGATGCTGCCTGACCCGCTGAGTTATCCAGCACTTTGTGTCCTTCATGGAAGAAAATTAATTAGTTGTGTGGTGGCACAAGTAACTGCAGATGCTGCAATCTGGAGGAAAAAAACCCAAAACTGCTGGAAAAACTCATTGGGCCGAGCAGCGTCCTGGAAAGGAGAGAAAATGCATCAGAACACAGGGTTAGTTGTAAGTTGATCAAGGCCAAAGAGAAATTTTGTGTAGAAAGGAACTGCAAATGCTGCTTAGATACCGGATAGACACAAAGTGCTGGATTAACTCAGCGGGTCAGACAATATCTCTGGAGGAAAAGGATAGGTGACGTTTAGGTCAGGACCATTCTTCAGACTCAAGAAGATGTTGCCCGACCTGCTGAGTTACTCCAGCACTTTGTGTCTATCTTGGACAGGAATCCTGTCGGAGAAAGGAGCACAACGGTTTTAGTGTTGGTGTTTTAGAAACTTAGCTCTTCTCTCTAACAGAATTTCTGTCTATTTCCTTTGCTCTGTTCAAATTATAATTAACTTGTTTTCTCTCTCCCAGTTCTTATGGAGGAAATTTGACTGGAAACGTTAACCTTCCTTTACACAAATGTTGCTTTTGTGTAAAGTAGTGTTTACACAAAGTGTTACCAGTCTTTCCAGTATTTCCTGTTTTTAATTTGGTTTTCCAGCATCAGCATTTTAAAATTTGAATGCACATAAGATGATGAATAGAATATCTGGATCAAAATATAGTCCTGATTAATAGGATCAAATACTTCCTTATAGAAGCAATCTGAATC
Source organism: Amblyraja radiata (assembly GCF_010909765.2). Classification (NCBI taxonomy): domain Eukaryota; kingdom Metazoa; phylum Chordata; class Chondrichthyes; order Rajiformes; family Rajidae; genus Amblyraja; species Amblyraja radiata. Next base: position 29,320,745 of record NC_045960.1, on the reverse strand, counting down.
CAATACCAACTGGTTAATAAACCATAGGGATGGAGGATGGATTAAATATTTTACTGCAGTTTTTGTGTAAGTGTGATAATGAAAATGAAAGGATATGAGACAAATTTAGAATGTTATAAAATTGTAGTATTGAAAAAAATAGTGAAAACCAGTAGGGTCACAATGGCATGCCACTGGAAATGCAGCAAAATAGCAACAGTCTTATACCATGTTTTTCTAATGTCCTTAGATATAAAGGTTGTGCCAGAGGACAGGAGGGGTCCTGTGTAACACTTCTGATCAAAGGGGATTAGATTAGGTAGTGATCTCCATAACTTTCTCTGATTGATTTTGTGTTGTACTGGAATAGAATTAAGGATGTTTTTTACATAATCGTTTGTGTTTTTTAGTGTAGCTTTAGGAAGTGATAGTTTGTGGAAAGTAAGTTCTGGTGCTGCAGCTCCAGAGATTTGTCGGGAAGATGTTAGGAAAATTAGATGTTGTTAGAGATAGAAGAGTGAACCATTGTGCTATTTATTTTTGGTTCTGTATTGCAGATTGTGGTGTCTGATTGTGCAAATTATATATTCTAGTTTATGCTTCGTAAAAAAGTCCTGAGTTTGTACAGGAAGATTTTAAAGACCATTAATCAGATTCCAAATGATGGAGACAAGCAGCACCTTAAAAATTGGGCTAGACAAGAATTCAAACAGAACAAAAATGCTACAAATCAAGTAAGTCTCTTCTGCGAAAAACTGTATTTATGCACATAAGATGATGAATAGAATATCTGGATCAAAATATAGTCCTGATTAATAGGATCAAATACTGGCTTTGCATCCTTAGATTATGACTTTGCTTCCTTAGTTTTTGAGAGTAAGACCTTAGATGAAAATTCAGTTGGAAAAGATGTACAAAAACACTTGTTTAAAAGGATATTGGGATGAGGATAGGTGATTGTGAGTGGGATATTTGTTATACTGATTGTATTGGGAAGGGTGATTATAGAGTGATGGGTTGTATATATGACTAAAATACTGTATAGTATATGAGGGTTTTTTCTTTTATTTTAATTTTTTTATTTTTTGTATGGCTTTGTAAATATTTGATTAGTGTATAAATGTAAATAATTTGGTGTACATATAGCTGCTAAATTTGTATGAGATAATTATAAGCAGCTGAATAAGGGGTGGGAATTAATAAGCTTTGGATTCTTCCTGCTCCTTTTCGGACACATACGATTTCATTTATTTATAGATATTGTTTATGATACTTTATAAATATTCTTGTTTTGTTTTTTGTATGCTGTTTCACACTTGCTTTTTATTCTTTTATTCTGTTCAAAATAAATAATAAATAAAATTTTAAAAAATTTAAAAATTAGCCGTGCTATAATGCATGTTTCCACAAAGCAAATTGGATATAACATGATCAATGAATTAGGGGGTTCTATTTGTATTATGTCGACTAAATTTCAATAGTGCAATTTTGTTTGGGAACTAGAGAATTACTTAAAAGTTACACAAAGTGATGGAGTAACTCCGTGGGTCAGGCAACATCTCTGGAGCGGCACAGTGATGCAGCAGTAGAGTTGCTGCCTTACAATGCTTGCAGACCAGGGTTCGATCCCGACTATGGGTGTGGTTTCCTCTCACGCTCCAACGATGTACAGGTTTGTAGGTTGATTGGTTTGGGATAGTGTTAATGTGCGGGGATCGCTGGTCGGTGCAGACTAAACTAAACTAAACTAAGTGGAAGAGTTTGAAACTAAGTGAGGTGTTTTGATTGTAGTTCAGAAGGGACTGGACAAGAGGGGAATAGGATGGATTCAAGATATTTGGAGATGTGTTCAATGGGGCCAGAGCAGGCGGAAGCAATAGATCTACCAGGGCTGTCCTGTTTGTGGATTTTGCGAAGCGGGCAGTGCAGGGCGGGACGGGACTGTGGAGGGGAGAACATCAGAGGTGACGAGATCGGTAACAGTTGACGTTCATGGTAGAGATGAGGGAGGCATCGTGGGCCTAAGAATTGAAGGTTGACGTCCATGAAGAAGACTCCCAACATGAAATGTTCTCCAGAGATGCTGCCTGACCCGCTGAGTTACTACAACACTTTTTTTTGTAAACCAACATATTTGTGTCTACACTTCAAAGTACATTTTACTTTGGAATTTGACAAGCACGAAAAAAAGCTTTCTCAGAAAAAAATATTTCTTTGTACCCTTCCGCAATAATCGGACACCATTGTCTCTTAAGAATACAGTCTTATCAGTTTCTCCGCGAGACCATTGCAATTGACAAGCATTTATGTCTCGTAACACTTATGTAATATTACTCTATTAAACAATGTAACATACAGCCTTTATCATTTGTAGTTTGCAGTAACAAAAATAGTTTTACAAAAGACTGTTAATTTTGAACATTTTGCACACAATTTTGGAAATCCTGCACGTGAAAAATAACTTTGTAATTGCGAGTCTGAAACTCTAGCCCCGTTTCCTCACTGACACAATTGTTTTTATACATGATTTTCTATGACGTGAGGCTTCCCAGGAATGCAAAGATTGCTCGACCGCAGAACCTGCACTGAAGCTAGATTAATGTAGACATTTACAAGATAAAAATACACATCAAATATTGGGGGCGCAAGAGGCAGCAGTTGCTATAATTTGGAGCAAAAACAAACTTCTGGAGGAATTCAGTGGGTCAAGCAGAATCTAGGAAGCTAAAGTGACGGTCGATGTTTCTGGTTGAGGCCCTGCATCAGGACTGAGAATGGAAAGAGGTGAGGGAGGGTGAGGGTGAGGCAAGGGTTGGCAGGCGATGGGTAGAACTAGGTAAGAAGTGGATGACTGGCGGAGCGGATTGTAAGAGAGCAACTGATGGGTGTTGGATGAAGAGGGGTGGATGTGGAGACAGAGGCTGGAGGTGATAAGGAATCTGATTATAATGAAGGTGATAAAAAGAACCAGATAGGGGAAGGATGATGGGCAGATGGAACCAGTTGGGGGAGGGAATAGGAAATGTAGTAGGCTAAGTGTGTGGATGATAGGCAGATGGAACTAGGGCGGAATGAAACTGGGAGACAGATTTGGAGGAGTTTGGGAGAACTTGGATGGATCAGAAAGATTGACAGGAGCGTGGGGTACAGGTTACCTCCAATTGGAAAATTAGTATTGGAATAGTGTTGTAAAATACATCAGCATATTTGTGTGCTTCAGGGAGAGAAAAGATTTTGATGGTAATAAATATTTAAATGTATCCGTTCAGTTATATGAATGTATTTACGATCAGAGCTTTTTATCATGTATTTTGAAAAAATATATAATGAAAACATAAATGTGCGTTAATCTCACTTTGTATGAAACTAAGAAATCTTTGAATACAAAAAGAACAAATAAATACTGTTTTTGAATCTTGAGGTATTCTGGCAACAAGTTGCTGGACAAATCCAGCAAGATTAATGATTCTGTTTTAGACCACATGCTGTGTCTGGTTTGTGGCCAATTAATCAGCTCAAATATCTCGTTCCAACTAAATTTCATCTGCTATTCAGTGGAGATGTATATTTATTTAAATGCATTTTGTAGTTGTTTATCTGTATAATCTTTCCCAACTTTCTGTTTACTCCTCTCTCACACTATATTTCCCTGGAACCCCTTGCAGAACATGGAACTGCAAATGTTGCTGATCAAAAAAGGACACCAGCACTTTGAACACTTGGGTTCAGTCTGTCATGGCCTACTGGTTGCTAACTCCTATTCCCATTCCCATGCCGACCTTTCTGTCCTGGGACTCCTCCATTGCCAGAGTGAGGCCACGTGCAATCTGGAGGAGCAGCACCTCATATTCCGCTTCTGTATCTTAAAACCCAATGGTATCAACATTGAATTCTCCAATTTTAGGGACGCCCTACAACCCCACCCCCTCCCCTTTCTCCCCACTCTTCTACCACTCATCTACACAAGGGAGACAATGGCTAGTTAATCGCATGGCTGGGATGAAGGGTGAAACCGGAACATCCATAGGAAACCCACATGGTTGCAGAGAAAATGTACAAATTACACACAAACAGTACCAGAGACCAGGATTGAGCCTTGGTCACTGGAGCTCTGGGCCAAAAGTGCTACTAATTGAACCATTGTGTATAAATGTGTATTTCTTCTGAATGAGGTACTTTTTTCTTAAATGTGCTGAAATGATATCTATGAAGGATGAAATTTCTTTAATCCTTGCCATTTTGTGTACTCAATCTTATTTGTTTTTAATCATTAAGGATACGATACGAATGATGCTTACCCATGGAAACATGCAGCTCCAGGAGCTGGAGAAAATGCTTCAATTCGCAAAATGAAAGGAAGAAATTCTGAAATGGCTTAAGCTGAATTTTCTACAAGTGGTTCTGTTCAGACCTGTTTGTGGGACATGTACTTCTGGCACTGATGAAATATTTTCACAAACAGCGATAACTTTAACTTTCAGTGAAACAACCATTTGAAATGACTTGAGATATGGAATTTTATATACTCAGGAAAAAGTCCAACGTTCATACTGTGCAAGACTTTGAGACAAACATATGACAGAACACATCAGTCTAATATTTAAAAGTTTCACACTGCTTGTGTTAGAATTGGATGTTGATCAGTTACCTATACATTATTATTGGGATTAAATGTTTACTAAATTACTCAGATGGCTAATTTTTAAACAGGTCTTTGAACTCAAGGGAAAATTAATAAGAGTAAGTGATTGTACAATGTTCAAGAAGGAACTGCAGATGCTGGAAAATCGAAGGTAGACAAAAGTGCTGGAGAAACTCAGCGGGTGCGGCAGCATCTATGGAGAGAAGGAAATAAGTCTGAAGAAGGGTTTCGGCCCGAAACGTTGCCTATTTCCTTCGCTCCATAGATGCTGCCAAGTGATTGTACAAACCTGGTACATGAATACATCATAGGTACACAAAATTGCTGGGGAAACTCAGCGGGTGCAGCAGCATCTATGGAGCGAAGGAAATATTTCCTTCACTCCATAGATGCTGCTGCACCCGCGGAGTTTCCCCAGCAATTTTGTGTACCTTCGATATTCCAGCATCTGCAGTTCCCTTTTGAACACATGAATACATCATGTTCAGTTTACACTACTGAGCTGAAAAATCTAGCACTTGCATTACAGATATACCTTTTGTGTAATTAACATTGGTTTTAGGGAGTTTCTTTCACTACAGTCCTGATTTGTCTATTCATTGCATTCTGAAGATAATAACTGCAGAGTTGAAAACATAATTGTACAGAGCATTGGTGTTTGAACAAATATTTATATTATTTTATCTCCACAGTCATGGATTTTGTGCATTCTTTATCATGTGTTTAATTACATAGCAGCCGAAAGAGATGGTTTCTTTTCAGAAATAAATAAAAGATATGCAAGTATATATTGGTAGAGTTGTTACACTGATATACATTTGTGTATAATGGCAATCAGATCATGATGCATGCATTGAAGTTAGAATCTTTGGATTTGGGGCCAATTCAACCTTGAAGTTTTGCTGGTTCACTGATAGTAAGGACATTGCAGATTTCATGGTGGTTCAATAAAGTTCATCCTTGTAGTCAAAGTGAAAGGCTTGGATGAAGTGGATGTGGAGAGGAGGTATCCACTAGGGCTAGAGGTCATCGCCTCAGAATTAAAGGACGTTGTTTTAGGAAGGAGATGAGAAATTTCTTTAGTGAGAGGGTGGTGAATCTGGAATTCTTTGCCACATAAGGCTGTGGAGGCCAAGTCAATGGATATTTTTAAGGCAGAGATAGATTCTTGATTAGTACGGGTATCAGGGGTTATGGGGAGAAGGCAGGAGAATGGGGTAAGGAGGGAGAGATAGATCAGCCATGATTGAATGGCAGAGAAGACTTAATGGGCCGAATGATCTAATTCTGCTCCTATTACTTATGACCTTATGACCATGTTGACATATGCAGTGTGGAGGGAGTTCATTATTGCACACTAGTTTGTGGCTCCTGATGTAACTTTTTTTCAGAAATGCTCCAAGTTTGAGTTATTTTGGCTTTGAGCATTGGCATCCTCACTATCTAACACAGGTTTTGAGTCATTTATGTGGTTGTATTGTGTTAATTGTGAATGAGATGATTACTGATATATTGTCTATATAATGTCCCAGTTATGTAGATTGTATAAAATGCTGAGCTCAATCAGAGCCCCATCATGTTACATAATCCAAAGATGAAATACTACAGGTTCTGGAGAAAGTGAGTGGAGTTGAAGAAAAAGTTTCTCAGTGTAAAAGTGAATGTATGTGTTGGGGAGAACTGGTTGGGCTCAAGGAAGAAGTGGAGCGCCTTCTGATCATGCTGTCATGGAATGGAGGTGTAAAGAGGTTGGATGTCCATGGTACAAATGAGTTGTTGAGAGCTGGGAATTGGAAACAGTCAAAATGGCAGAAGCATAGGAGGTGTTGTGGATAAATGCAAGGGGTCTGGACCAGATGATAAAGGATAGAGTCAAGATAAGAAGAAATACATTTGGTGGTCCAAGAACAAGCTGAAACAATGGGCCTGCCAGCTTGGGGATGTTGGGCAGGAGATAGAAGCAGGCTGCCTGAGGCTGGGACACTGTAAGTGTGATCTGAGCCCCTGGACTGTTTTTGTGACCATGGACTGATGTTTGATGTCTGGGAGCTCATGTCTGACGTCTGCGAGATGGAGGTCAGTTACCAGACCATAACAGCACCACCCTTTGATGCATGGAGGCAGATGAGCTTAACTTCACATCAAGCTTGGAATACATTGGGTGGCGACATAGAGATAAAGCTGTGGCATCTGCTGAGACTGATTGTTCAGGATCAGAAGGAATGCTGATTCTTCCCAGCTGTTATCAGGCAACTGAACCATCCCACCAACAACTAGAGAGCGGTCATGAGCTACTATCTACCTCACTGGAGACTCTTGGACTATCTTTAATCGAACTTTACTGGACTTTATCTTGCACTAAACGTTATTCCCTTTATCATGCATCTGCGCACTGTGGATGACTTGATTGTAATCATGTATTGTCTTTCTGCTGACTGGTTAGGACGCAACAAAAGCTTTTCACTGTACCTCGGTACACGTGACAATAGAGTAAACTAACAGCAGGGGGTGGTACTGGGAGGTAAATCGTGGCGTATTACTAAAATCTACCTTTATAGTTACCAATAAAAATTGAAAGGTACAATTTCAGATTGAAGTGATGTCCCATTTCTGGAGCAAGTTGGGCGAAGCAATTGCAATGTGTTCCCCCGTGCCACGTGCATGACACCTGAGGGCTATGATAGTGAATCAGTGCAGCTTGGCAGAAGAAGTGTTCTTTTCTGGTTCTGGCACCAAGCGAGCTGAACCAGAGGGGAGGGAGGATAGGGATCTGTTTTCAGTTGGCCTACTGGTCCTATTGTGCTTACAGAATGGAATTAAATTGAAGAATCTATTTAGGTTTATTCCTATGGGGTTTCATTGGTATTTTACTGTGTTCTTTTACCTTTAAATATTATCAGATGTTATGTATGCGTTTCAAATAGCGAATTAATTATTTGTTTGCCATTTCGAGTGTGATGATGTGACAATTAACTTGCACCATGCTTGCAGCAAAGCAGCTGGACAAGAATATTATAACTTGCTTTGTGAAGTCCACTGAATACTTAATTTATTAGGTCCTACATCCACAACATGGTAAAGGTACATTATGTACACCATATCACAATTATACAGGTATCTTTTTTTAATATTTTTTAGAAAAATGTACAAAATAGACAAAACTTTTAAAATAAGCACTGTGCCATGAATTTATAAAGCTTATCAATTTCATTTTCTAAGTAGCTTTTTTTTTTCTTTTAGCAGTTTTCTGTGGAAATTTGTGAATGTCCATTCACCGAATCCAGAGGTAACAGGTTTTTCAAATGCCTTGTAAAAATTGTGAGATTCTACCTGAAAACAGAATCTTAATAAAAGCTGCTGGAACATTTGGCTTATAATGTATTGATCTAAACCAAAATAATTCAAGACTAATTTACATAACTCCAGTAATCAGTCAAGATTACAAATTATCCATTATTTAATATCATGTCACGTTCTATAAGGTGTAAATAGATCTTGTGATCTGAAAAAAATGCAAACTGTTTAAAGTGGTAATTATAATGAACTGTACCAGTTAAGCCATTTGTTTTCATCATTTGCGTTGGTCTTGGGCAAAGCATCATCAACATATTACCAAATAGTGTTGCTAATCTTTATTGCTATATAAACTATTATATGTATTGCTTACTATAAAATGTACTTATTGAATAATTATTGACAGAATATTCGATCCTGCACAATTTCTTCTTTTTATTCCTTTTCATCATCTGTACGTGACTGGTAAAGCCAGCATATCTTAATCCCCCTTGATTAACTGGTAGTAGGCTGCCTTGTTCAATGATCCCAGTCCTTGAGTGGTGTTGATTGAGAGTTTAAGGATTTAGACCCACAGTTGTAAAGAACCGGTGATCTACTTCCAAGGCAAAATGCTGTGCAATTTGGAGGTGACCCTGCTGGCTGAGATGTTTCCTACATTTGCGGCCAAAGTCCGTGGTTGTTAAGTTCACAGCTTTGGAGACTGCACTGGAGAGTACACTGGGTAAGTGTAGTCAGTGATGGAAGGGATGAATGCTTAGGTGTTATAATGCAGGCTGTTCAGTCACAAATGGTGTAAAGCTTATTGAAAATTGTTCGAATGGTGTGGATCCAGGCAATTGGAGAGTATTCCACCATGGTCTACCTTGTGCATTAGTGAAATGTTTGATGACCAGTGATGAATTATTTCTCACAGAATACCCAACCTCTGAGCTGATTCTGTGATCATGTGGCTTGTCTGGTTGATTTCTGATCCAGTGTGACCCACCCTCCACACCCAGGCTACTGAGGACCCAGCAATGTTAATGCCACTGAATATCCACAGGATGGTTAACTGAATAGGTATAGCCATTATCTGGCACAAATAACATTAGCCACTCATCAGTGTCTGAATTTAATCTAGGTCTTGCTGCACACAGGTGTGCACTGCTTCATTTGCTGAGAAGTTGTGAGTGGAATTAAATGTGGTCATATCAACACACCTGCTCTGATGTTGTAATGGAAGGGTGAGTCAACTGATGATGGTTGGGCCTTGGACACTGCCCTGAAGATATCATACACAGATGTCCTGAGGCTGGGGTGATTGATTCCAACATTCACAACCATCTTACTTTGTATCAAGCTTTTTCAGGATGCCGCAATTCCACACCTAGTCAAATGCAACCCTCTCAGCAAGGGTTGTCTTCTCACCTCAGTTCTGGAATTTCCATCTGGTCCATATTTGAAACAAGGCTGAGATGTGCCAACCTGGCCAGTGGTGAGTACCTGCTCCTGGATAGTATTGTTGGCTTCCAACATTTTGCTAATGATTAAGAGTAAACTGGGCCAGATTAGATTTGTGTGCATGTGGATTTAACGGGGCAATGTCCTATGTTGTTGGATAGATGCTGACTGAGTTTTGTTTTGGTGGGGACCACAGAAGTAAGCCAGGCTGAATCATCTATTTAGCACTTTTAGCTGAAGAGGGTTGTGAATGCTTCAGCTGTTCGTTACCACTCATGCTGGAACCTGCCATCTTTGAGGTGGGGGAGCATCGTCGAGCTGCCCCTTCTCACTGGCTGTGTAATTGTCCATCACCATTTATAACTAGATATGATAGGGACATAGCATTGAATGTGATGCTCCCAAATCTGCATATTTTCTCTTGTTGGCTATTAAGTGGTGCTAACCTTTGAAACAAATGTTCATGTATTAACAATATTTGTTTGCTACAACTACATAGTTGCTTCTGTTAGTTTACCCATTCTGCCCGGTTTCTGTCCCCAGGATATTCCAGTTCCATTCAAGCTTACTGTGTGGTCATATCAAACACATCCACTATGGATACCCTATGCAAACACTCCTACCCTGTGGAGCCTCCTTCCTGGTTCTGTCATTGTCAATCTTTGGATTGTAAACTTCCCCCATTTATGATTCCCCAAATCCACTATCGACACCAGGTTTCCTACATAAAGAACAGTGCTCATGAAGCAAAATCCAGTCCTGCCCTTATCATTCCGTAACACTGGGAGAGTTGTGGAGCTCACAAGCTTCCTCTGGTCCATTCATATTTGCATGGCAATTTTTCCAATTCCAGACATACTGAGTATCCCATTGGGAAACTTACAAGCCCCATTTACAGCAGTAAAACACACTGTCTTAAAGTTTCTGGAAGGTGAACTAGTAAATGGTAAGTTAACACAAATCCACATACAAAGCATTTTTCACATTACCTTCTTGCCTTTTAAATCGTCACAAATGCATTCAGCGGCTATCTATTAATCCTGGCTTCTCTATTATACATGGACATAAATATAAAACATTATGTAAAAGTCATATGAACTGTTTCTTTTCTTGGCTCCTTCCCTTAATTTACTTTAGACACAAAAAGCTGGAGTAACTCAGCGGGACAGATAGCATCTCTGGAGAGAAGGAATGGGTGACGTTTCGGGTCGAGACCCCTCTTCAGACCCGAAACGTCACCCATTCCTTCTCTCCAGATTTGCTGCCTGTCCCGCTGAGTTAGTTACTCCAGCTTTTTGAGTCTACCTTCGATTTAAACCAGCAGCTGCAGTTCTTTCCTACTTAATTTAGTTTAGTTTAAAGATACAGCATGGAAACAGGCCCTTTGGCCCACCGAGACCATGCCGACCAGTGATCCCCACATATTAACTATCCTACACACACTAGGAACAATTTACACATACACCAAGCCATTTTACCTACATACCTTTACGTCTTTGGAATGTGGGAGGAAACCAAAGATTTTGGAGAAAACTCACGCAGGTCACGGGGAGCAGGATTAAAATAATGTTCCTTTCTTGGTGAGAGTTTATGCTTCTGGTTATTATACTTCAAACTTTGTTGAAAAGGATAAAATACATTCTGTCGCATGCGATAGTTATATCCCTATTACTAAGGATGCAAAAATTCACGGCAAAATTCATGTGTAATAGATTTTACAAAGTATAAAATATTCTCTAATTTTACTACTCCCAGTTTGATATATTGAAAATTACTGTAGCTTGTGTTTATATTTTTGCTCATTGTGACCAAAAAACGAAATTTCCAATAATCCAATTGTTCCTGATTGTTGGGCATCTGGTAAACTAATTAATTTAAGCAAGGCAGGAGTCCAGAGTGTTTATACGTTTTCTGTTCCCTTAAAATACACCTCGTTCACCGGAAAATGTATTATACTATGGTGCAGAATGGATAAAAAGTGAGGTAAAAGTGAAAAAGAGAAAGAAAATGCTTGAAAAACTCAGAAGGTGTCGTACCCTTTAGAAAGGAGATGAGGAGGAATTTATTTAGCCAGAGAGTGGTGAATCTGTGGAATTCATCACCATGGTCGTCTGTGGAAGCCAAGTCTTTGAGTATTTTTAATGTGGAGATAGATTGTTTCTTGATTAGTTAGGATGTCAAATATTACTGGGAGAAGGCAGGAGAATGGGGTTGAGAGAGAAAGATAGATCAGACATGATTGAATGGCAGATTTGATGGGTTGAATGACCCATTCTGCTCCAATAACTTATGAGCATCTGTGGAAAGAAAATAATAGTTTGGTCGGGTAAGGAAGGATGGCAATGAGCAGACTTTCTCTGATATGATGCGACAATTATAATCGAGTTAAATGGCTTTGTCTGTGTAATAAAAGACACAAAGTGGTGCAGTAACTAGGCAGGCCAGGCAGCATCTCTTGAGAATATGGATAGGTGATATTGTGAGTCAAAATCTCTCACTGCTGCCCCTCTGAAACCTCTCACTACAACCTTTGGTCTGTGTAATGTTGTGTAGTCTGACTATACAAAAGAAAGGATGGCAGCAAAAATGACCAGTTCTCAAAACAAATAGAAATAGCAAGTTTAGATAACTAAGCTGGAGTGTTTGGTTATTGATATGAGTAACATCCAATAGTCTGGCACCAGCAAAGTCCCAAGAGGCAGGATTATTGAAATTTTCCTGTGGTCCTTGTGATGTAGAGTATGATTTCCAATGTTTAATTTCCGATTGGAACGTGATAATATGGATAATATGAATAGCTGGCATAATACTTCTATACATACCAAAGGTAACAATTCACTAATGTGCTCTATTCAGAGCCTTCAATCTTTCAAAGATGACTTGATTTTGTGCATCATTTGAACACAATGAAAACTTAAAGTTTCAATATGTTACAGGGAGGCCCTGATATAGGGTAATGGAGTGTTACATCAAAGCCAGGTTTAATCTGTGAGATACAGTCCAACAAAACTAAAGAAACCATGCATTATTTAACGCAAGCATTGAACAGTGAAAATCCACTTAATTGTATTAAAAAGATGGAATGTTGGTGATATTTTTCCTCGAAAGCAAGATATGTCTTTCACCGGTGACTGCTAGCTATCCTTTTGCATTTTAGTCCTCAGTTTCTGGAGTTCCTCTTCCAAACTTTTAATTTGTTCCATCAAAGCAACTTTATCCAGAGTCGCTTTCTGATCAGCTTGATATCTTGCCTCCTCAATCTTCCTTTCGTACCACTTTTCCATCTGTGTGGAAACTGCCTCAAAAAAATACTGTGTGATTTCAAGTACTGGTGAGCTGTCCTTGCTGTGTGTAGTTGGTTGGGCAGCAGCAACCTGAGTGCTGCTCTGCTTTGGCCTGTGCTTTACACTCAGAGATTTTTTGGTCTGAGTGCTTTTGTTCTGATTGTGCCATCCTCGAGGTTGGCCACTTACTGCTTGATCCCTGAAAATTGCATTTTCATGAGAAGTGTGAAACTTGACATGCCCAGATTTGGGCAAAGCCGGCTCCAAAGGTGGAAACTCGTGATTTATTTTAGCAGCTCTTTCCTTTGGTCGAACTGCTGGAGAAGTTGCCCGAGGCATATTTGGGGAGGAACTGGAAGCTGTCACAGTCTGCTGTGTTGCTCCTGTAGAAATAAAGTTACAGGTCACATTCAACCCATTGTATTCAGATATGAAAAAAGTGTTTGGTTTAATTTAGAGATTCAGCGCGGAAACAAGCTCTTTGGCCCACTGAGTGCCCACCGATCCCAGCCACACTAGGGACAATTTACACATATATCAAGCCAATTAACCTACAAACTATACGTCTTTGGAGTGTGAGAGGAAACCGAAGATCTCGGAGAAAACCTACGCGGTCACGGGGAGAATGTACAAACTCAATACTGACAGCACCCGTAGTCGGGATCGAGCCCGGGTCTCCAGCGCTGTAAGACAACCGCTGTGCCACCGTGCGTTTAATTGCAGTTCCAAAGTAATCCATAAAATATTAGTGTTCAAAATTAGTTTCATTGATATGCGAAACTATGCATATTTGCTGAGGATTGTGTTATCTGCTTGCTCAGTGTTGCGATTAAATAGATTGAAAAATATTTTAAGATATTGACAATTCTTGATCTTGAATTGTCAACAGTAATAGGTTAAAATCTAATTACTGACAATCCCTTCCCACAGTTACACAGTTTCTCAGGGAGTTTCTGTTCACATGAGGAATATACTCAAAACAAAGTGATCTTCAATATTTCTTTTAAAAAAAGTCCTCCTTTCAATCTAATGTTAAAAACGATAATATTTTGATTTAAATCATTAATTATAGAGGAACACTAATAGGTTCAACAGTTGGTCTTTCATGGGCTAAGCATGTGACCCAGTGCCTGCAAAAGGGGCAGAGACTGAATCCATTCAGAAACACTTCTTCATCCAATGGATGATGTGGTGCATTATAGAGTCCGACAGAAATTCTTCCAGACATGTTTTTGAGGTTAAGGTTACTTAAGAGATTTGATGCACCTAAGACCCTTCAGAAGGGATCAGAAACCTTCCATTATGGATACCAGAAAGAATCTAGAGGTCTAAATATTTAACCATGTGGCTTTATAGATGGTACTCCAATGTACTGTAAATCTCTTCTGCATCATCACTCATGCTATGACATCTTTCCTTTCTTCTTCATCACAAAAAAAACACCTGTCAAAACTTTCTTTGCTTCCTGTCGCTGAGCCAATATCAGATCTAGTTTGCCGCTCCCCTTTGGATCCATTGGCTTTTATCTTTTGATCATCTGCCAAATGGGACCTTTACAAAGACCTATGTAGGCTGCATCAAACATGATAGCCTCAGCCCCCTCCTGGTAATCCTCTCAAAAAATTCAGTGAGGTTAGTCATTACTTTCCTATAGCAAATCCACTCTGCCCATCCCTATTAATCACTGTCTTTCTAAATGAAGGTTGCTACAGTCCCTTAGAAAGGATTCCAATAATTTATCCAGCAACAGTTAAACCAGCTGGCTGTAATTATTTAGTTTATCCCTCTCTACCTTCTCAAACAAGGGTGCAATCTTATCAGATCTCCAATCCTCTGATACTCAAAGAAGATTGACAAATTGCAGGTAAACACAATTTTCTTCCTTGCTTCTTTGAAGAGTTTGGGACACATTTCATCTGGACTTGGTACATTATGCTTTCTTTTGAACTACTCTTTGTGTACTGGGGTTTGGGCTGTAACTTTGTACCTGATGGTATATCATGTTGAATGAGAAAGTACTGTCTGCCTGATGCCTCGTCGGTGGATTGGAGTGTTGCACCTCCCGATTCTTCTGCAGAGCCACCATGCAGACTAACGCAGGGCTGTTGTGATTCTTCTCCGGGTTGATGTTTGACAGGATACGACTGGCAATGCCCACAATCCCTGTCGGTTTGGATGGTATCCGTGCTACAAGGCTCTGTCACGTTCTCACCATCAGGCGTTGCAGATTTGGACCTCGGTTCTCCTGACAACTTGAACTCAAGATTTTGGAGCTTGGACGAGCACCAGGATTTCACATCATCCACCATTACGGCCTATAGAGAGGTATAATTAAGCAAAGTGTTGGTACTTATAGGTGGTTGTGAATCATCTATGCTCACTGTTCACCTACCTGTTCAACTCATATTATGCAGATGTCCCAATAACAATGTAAATCGGCAATGCGCAGAAGACGTAAATCCAATTACCTGGAAGGACCAGACCAGACCCCTCTCGTTATATTGCTATAATGAGCAGGTTTATACTCCATTTAAAATCTCAAAAAAACATTTCAGACATTCAGATGACGTATTTCCTAGAACACAAGTAAACCCGTGCTCTACTCTCCCGGTGAATCCATGAAAAGTGACAGAAATAACCAGTAAAACCTTAGTGGCTGCCTGTCAGCAAATTCAGGATATTCTTGTATGCATGGTACTTTTAAACTGATTCTTATGACGGAGAAATACCAGTAGTATCATACTGAATCAATTGCCTAGGATTATTCAGGAAAATCCTAGGCAACCATCAATGTACACATTAGTTAAAAATAACAGATCTACACTATTCCGATTAAATCTTTTCATTCATCTTCAATCCATGTGCTCTAGTTCTTGATTCCCCTATCTCGGGAGAAAGACTGTGCATCTACCCAATCTATTCACCTCGTGCTTTTATACACCTCTATAAGATCGTCCCTCAACCTTTAGCTCAGTCCCTAGAGTTCTGGCAACACCCTCAAGAGTCTTCTCTGCACTCTTTCCAGTTTAATGGCATCTTACCCATAGCATGGTGACCAAAACTGAATACAATTTCCAAGTGCAGCCTCATCAAAGTATTGTACAACAGTAACATAACATCCCAACTTCGATACTCAATCCCCTGATAAATGAAAGCCAGCACGCCAAAGGCCTTCTTAACCCTATCTACACAATGCCACTTCAGTGAAATATGGTGAAGGCAGATGGAGGCCTTAGATGAGCTGTTGAAATGTTACAGCATAGGAGCTATGGGGAGAGCATTGGAAAATGGGATTAGCTTAGATAAATACTTGATGGCCATCACAGACATGGATGATTTGGGATGTTGGAAGGAAATGGAAGCTGTATGTCTCCAAATATTAAATAAAATGTGGTAGACACAAAATGATGGAGTAACTCAGTGGAAAAGGCAGAATCTCTGGAGAGAAGGAATGGGTGACGTTTCGGGTCAAGACCCTTCTTCAGACGGCGTTTAAATAAAATGTGGTGTTTACAGAACATGACAAGATAAAACTGGGGTAATGCTTATAATTTAAAAGGGATATAAGATCCTGGAAAATGCAAGAGATTTTTCAGTAATGTGGAACAGCAAATGGCTTGAGAGTAGGAAACCGAGGGTGGCAGTAGAGAGGTGTTTTTCAGACTGGAGGCCTTTGACTAGCGGTGTGTCGCAGGGAACCGTGGTTGATTATATTAACGGGTTGGATGTGAATGTGCGTAACATGAATGGTAAATTGGCAGATTATACTAAAATTGGTGGTACAGTGAACAGTGAAGGTTAGCTACAATTACAGTGAGATCTTGATGAACGGGATATTGGGATGCATCACAGCTTGGTTTGGGAACAGCTCCATCCAATACCGCAAGAAATTGAAGCAAATTGTGAACGCAGCCCAGACCGTCACACAAACCAACATCCCTTCCATTTACTCCATTTACACCTCACGCTGCCTCAGCAATGCCAGCCTCATAATCCAGGATATGTCGCACCCTGGCCACTCCCTCTTCTCCCATCAAGCAAAAGGTATAGAAGTGTGAAAACACACACCTCCAGATTCAGGGACAGTTTCTTCCCAGCTGTTATCAGGCAACTGGACCATCTGATCAACAACAAGAGAGCTGTCCTGACCTTCCATCTACCTCATTGGAGATCCTCTGACTATCTTTGATCTGACTTTATCTTGCACTAAACATTATTGACTTTATTCCCTTTATCATGTATCTGTACACTGGATAGCTCGATTGTAATCATGTATTGTCTTTCCGCCTACTGATTAGCACGCAACAAAAGCTTTTCACTCGGTACACATGACAATAAACTAAACTAAACTGGGAAGAGACATGACGGATGCCATTTAACGCAAATGAAGTCGAGTTATTGCATTTTGGTAAGTTCAACCAGGTTCAACGCATAAAAAATGGTAGGGCCCTGGGGGGGGGGGGTGTTGTGGAATAAAGCGATCCAGGTGTAGGTGTATAGTTCTTTGAATGTGGAGACACAGTAGACATCAGCCAACATGTGACTGATGTTACAGCTGTACAAGACATTGGTGCCACATGTAGAGTATTATGTATCGCCTGATTGCTCTGATATACAGAGGACAAAATTTAACTGGAAAGGGTGCAAAAAAAGATTTACAAGGATGTACGGTTTGAGTGATACGGAGAGGATGGAGAGGTTGAGACTATTTATTTCCCTGGATGGTAGGAGGCTGTGGGGTGCCCTCTGATATTTCTCAAGGCATGAGAGACATGGGTATGCTGCACAGACACTGTCTTTTGGGCAGGGGAGGCGAGATTGTAACTGGTGTAGGTTTAATATGAGAGGAGAAATATTTAAAAGGGACCAGAGGGCCAACTTCCTCCACAGAGAAGATGAGAATGCATATGGAATGAGCTGCCAGAGGAAGTGGTAGAGGATGTACAATTATGACATTTTAAAGACATTTGGATAGGAAAGGTTTGGAGGTGGATATGAATCAGGTGCAGGCTGATGGGACGAGCTTGGTTAGACAACTTGGACAGCATGGACACGTTAGGCTGAAGGGTCTGTTTCCTTGTTATTCAGCACTAGGATTTCATAACGCCCTGTATGGAAAAGGTTGCCCTTCTCAGATCCCCTCTCATCTTAAGTCTCTTGTTTTGGATTGCCCTACTCTAGGAAAATGCTTGTGACTATCCACTGTGTCTATGCCTCTCATGATATATCTCTTATTAGGTCACCCCTCAGGTTCCTTCACTCCAGCCCAGGTCCTTGAGTTTCTGGGCAAAGTGCACTGCAGCGATAGGAATAAGGAGCAACAGGTGCTGTTTCCTCTCTCTGATGAACAGCCATGTGAAGTGGCTGAGTAGGTAGGTTGTGGACTGTCTCAATATGTCATTGTGAATGGAGATTATAGCAAAGCTCCTTATACTGAATGCAGAATGTGAGTGCCCACTGAGTTGTGGGAGCTCAGAGCTCAGTCTGTAGACCAGTCTGAAGAAGGGTCTCGATCCGAAATGTCACTATTCCTTTTCTCCTGAGTTGCTACCTGACCCGCTGAGTTGCTCCAAGCATTTTGTGTCTATCTTCGTATGCAGCCCCTAATGGATTTTATTAGATCAGTGGACCCTGATGTATTTTAGCAAAATTTCAATAAGCCAGTTTTCTACATATGTACCCAACACCTGCAGCTCATAGTTAAAAATCTTAGTTAAAGGCACTGATTGCTTATATTTCTTTATCTGGGGTCACAATTAGTACGGGTGATTAGTATGGGTGTCAGGGGTTATGGGGAGAAGGTAGGAGAATGGAGTTAAAAGGGAAAGATAGATCAGCCATGATTGAATGGCAGAGTAGGCTTGACGGGCCGAATGGTCCAATTCCGCTCCTATCACCTATGAACTTATGAAATACAGATTTTACTATTTCTGAGAAATGTCACCCCTTACATTGTGGAGAAAAATAAAACTGGGAATCTCATTATTGGATTTAAAGTCCGCAGTCACACAGAGTATTATCCTGCACCACAAGTTAGGTACAAGCAGATAAGACACCTCAAATAACCCTGTTTTCCAATTTTAGGATGTGTTGTTGATGACGGGGACACATGTCTACCTGGTGTTTGTCTCCCTCGAGTCGCTCCAGCACCGCACGTTGGTCAATCCGGTGCAGGCATTCCGTCCGCTCGGCTGAAATCCGTTCGGATGTTAACTTCTCCAAAACTCTGATCTGAGGTTGAAATGTAAACCATGCAGTCAAGCCTCCATACACAAAATAACATAATGCTATATTCTACTGATGAATGATTTCAGGAATAATGCAAAAAATATTTTTTGGTATCAACTGTAATTATCTAGCAGGTTAACAGCCCAGACCATCACACAAACCAACCTCCCTTCCATTGACTCCATTTACACCTCCCGCTGCCTCGGCAAGGCCAGCATTATAACCAAGGATGAGTTGCACCCTGGCCACTCCTCCCCTCTCCCATCGGGCAAAAGGTATAGAGGTGTGAAAACGCACATCTCCAGATTCAGGAACAGTTTCTTCCCAACTGTTATCAGGCAACTGAATCATCCTACTGCAACTAGAGAACAGACTGCTAACCAGACAGAGAGAGAGGGAGCGGGGAGAGAGAGTGGTGGTAGAGAGAGGGGGGAGAAGAGAGAGGGGCAGAGAGAAGAAGAAAGAGAGGGGAGAGACAGGGAGAGATAGAGTGAGAGAGGGGAGAGAGAGAGAGAGAGAGAGAGAGAGAGAGGAGAGAGAAAGGGGTTCGAGTGAGGCGGGGAGAGGGGGAGTGAGAGAGGGGCGGGAGAGGGGCTGACTGGTTAGCACGCAACAAAAGCACTAAACAATCACTACCTTGCTACAAGTGAAAATAAACTGAAACTGAGCAAAACTAATGTGATACTGCTGCTGCAAGTAAGAATTTCATTGTTCTGCTTCGGTGCATATAACAATAAAACCACTATTGCACTGACAACTCAATGAAACCCTAGTAATGGAACCAATATATAATTGACAAGAAGGTGCAGTTAGAAGATTCAGCACATTTATTCACAGATTGCCTCTAGATAAATATTAGATCCATATACATTTATCAGACATCAAATTAAAGCTTTAAGGAAAATAAGGAAATTAAAGAAGCATTTTATTCCTTGCAGGGTAGGGTAAACAGTCTGGACTGACGGAAGTAAGATGGTGAAACTGCTGTAATGAATCCTGATGTTATTCCATTGCATTAAAAACCAATAGGGCTAAAGAAACAAAAACTCTATCACAACACAGAGTTTCAAGAGTTGAATTACTAAATTTAATCATTGTGATTTTAATAATATTCTTTCAGATACTTTGTGGGCTGCAGGTGCTATTCGGGATATTCTGTTCCGTTTCTCTGTGGATATGATAGGCGTGTGCATGGAGTAGCGGGTACAGGCAGTGATAATAAATAGCATATACCATGAGCGGAATAGGTGCAGGCACTTTGCTCTGGCTTTTATTTGACCTATTTGAGATTAATATCAGTGACCCATCCAATCAGTTTAGTTATGTGAAAGACACCAGCTATATATATATACATTGTCTGCATTATAGAACTCATATTCTCTGCTATTTGCAAGTGCAAGCCAGTGAAGGAATATTTCTTCACCAGATACCGTATTTCCCGGCAATGAAGACGCACCTTCGTCGAAGACGCACCACCCATTTTGAGTTACTAAATTTTGAAAAAGGCTGGCGGGACATATAATTTCTCATGCTCAAAAAAAAAATTTTTAAATAAAAAAATAAAGTAACAATTCAATTTGCCCAAGGCTTCCAGATCTCCTCCATTCTGAATGACTGAATGGATGGGGGGTGGAGGGTAATGGCAGGTGGAGAGATGGTGGGAAAAACGGGTGCACACCGGGACAAGTTGAATCAGTTGTGATCTTATTGAATGACAATACTAGTTCAAGGGACCAATTGAGATTACTTGCGCTGACACAGGAGTAAGATCCCCCGCCCGCTGTCCTGTTATCCATCACCCGCTGACTCGCTCCGCTCTATGATCTTTGCTCTTGAGCTGGTCCCTTCACTGTCCGGTCTCCGAGCCAGGTCAAAAATAGGGATAACGAGAGTTTCAAAACTAATACCAACTGCTTTTGTGCGCGTCTGTTGACAAGGCAGCAGCATTCTTATTCTGTTTGTCATTTTCACTTGACCGACAACCGCCATACACCTCCAAAGCATGTCCCCATGCAAATTTACATTGAAACACACGGACTGGGCAGTGAATGCCATGCAGTGTCACCCAGCGCAACAAGTGAGGCCATGTCCTGCTCCAGGCAGCAGTCGGAATTTAAGGATTTGCGGGAAGCAGTTGACATGAGCGAGGCCGGCTAGCGGCAGGAGAGAGGTTCAGACGGAGAGCACTGCCAGAGGTGAGCGGGCAACTGAGGCCAGTTGTCCATGATGTCTGGATCCCAATGCTCAGCGCTTCGTGTTTCAGAGTTGGCTAATGTTATTGGTTTGTAATTAGTTGACAAAGCCTTCATTTATTAATTCGGAATATCCAGGGGGATGGGATAAATGTAATATTAAAATGATATGCAAGGTGTCAGGCTGACTGTCACAACATACAGCCCCTATAACCCATTATTTCCTTGTGAAGCCTGGGATTAGCTGCAGTCCCAGGTCGCCTCCCCTGGGACTGGCTGTAGTGCCCAGGTCGCCTGCGAGCCCTGGGTCTAGCTGCAGTTACGCTGTCCAGTCCCGACTGCCGCTCGCAGCCACCCGAGCTACTAAAGTGAGTTGCTGGCATGAACCCCAACCCCCTCCTTCTCAACGCTCCTGCCCTCCCCGCAACTTTACACCTGGCTGCCCAGCCGTGCTGACCCGGGCCAGACTCCCCACACGCTGTGGAAGGAACTCTCCCCCCGCGGTGCTGTCCTTTTACAGCCACTGAGGAATAGCCAAGCCCATCTTTCTTGGCTAACAATCTAACCTTCGGCCCTCAAGATGCAGATACATTTTCGGGCCTTATTTTAGGGTAAAAAATAGCATCTTCATTGCCAGAAAATACAGTAATCAGAGTTTAGTTTGGTGATATAGCGTGGAAACAGGCTCTTCAGCTCACCGAGTCCATGCTGACCAACACTCACACGTACACTAGTTCTATGTTATCAAAGTTTTGCAATCACAGGTTTGTAAGTTAATTGGCTTCAGTAAAATTGTAAATTGTCCCTGGTGGGTCAGATAGTGCTAGTGTAGTGGGTGATCGCTGGTTAGCACAGACTCGATGGGCCAAAGGGCCTGTTACCCCGCTGTATCCCTCAAGACTAAAGTCATTCAGCAGTCACAGGAAAAGAACATTGAACAGGCAAATTAGAATAAAAACTGAACAAACTAATTTTCTTGAACTGGGTGGGTTTCGTCATTGGACCTTAATCTTTTCCATTTTTATAAATAATATCCCCAGTGGCAAAATTACATACGCTAAACCTCATACACGAGTTTTACCTCTGCTACAGTTGCTGGGAATCCAAGCAGTACATGTTAAATCTCAAGCTAGAGCCATATTACACAGGTGATGAATCACAGATTGCCATGGGGCTGATCTTACTTCAGATAGGATTAGACATTAGTGGTTAAACCATGAAATTAGAAAAGTAATGGAAATACTTTGAGCTACAGTAACAGTCGAACAAATCTGTGAACTATCTGGATGTAAAACACTTACCTCATGTTTATTCCTTCCTTCCAGTTCTCCAAGTTTCGTATTCAATTTTCCTTGCACAATCTCAAGCTCGGCTTTTATCTCTTCTTTTGTCGCTTCGAGACGATTTTCCAATTTATTGATCAGTGGCTCACAACGACAGCCGTTTATAGGGGCCTGAACAATGATAGCAACATTGTCATCTTTTACGTAGGAAAAAAATGATGAGCAGTTCACAGGAGTGTTAACAAACGGAAAATATTATCAAACAAAAAAGGACACATGGCAGTAAAATAGAGAGGTGTTAGGATAAGACCAAATGTTTGGTCAAGGAGGTAGATATCTAGCAGTCACCTCATACCACCAATGTCTCTGAAATATCCTTCATTCCACATGAAGGATAAACAAACTGACATCAATGTTCTCCCCCAGGCCCATAGTCCCAATACTGGGCCCTTAATGTACTGAGGCACTATTATTTGCAAACCAGATTCCCGAAGCAGATACAATACTTGGTGCTCCATCACCATGAGAGGGAACCAGAAGGACAGAAGTAGCAATTTTCGGAAATTCGCAAACCTCCTTGAAAATGTATGACTGGACGAAATCGAAGAGGTTTCAGGGTGCCATATAGAATCTTTAATCCATTCACTGAGAGGTCATTTATTTGGGCAGCACAGTGGCACGGCGATAGAGTTGCTGCCTTACAGCACCAGGGACCCGTGTTTGATCCTAACTACGGGTGCTGTCTATACGGAGTTTGTATGTTCTCCCCATGACCTGCATGGGTTTTCTCCAGGATCTCCGGTTTTCTCCCACGCTCCAAAGACATACAGGTTTGTAGGATAGTTGGCTTGGTATAAATTGTAAATTGTCCCTCATATATAGTATAGTGTTAATGTGCGGGGATCTGGTGGATAAATGGTGGGTGAGTAGGTGGAGGTTTAAAGGGATCTGAGTGATAAATCTCTAAAGAGCAATTGGTATCTGGAATGAGCTGCCAGAGGAGGTAATGGAGGCAGGAACAGTAACAGCATTAAAGACAAACCTGGAGAGGTACTTGAATGAGCAGTCATTAAAGGACATGGAATTAACGCAGGCAAGTGGGATTGGTCAAGATAGGCATGATGGTCTGCATGGATGTGGTGGGCCAAAGGGCCTGCTTATAGGGCTCTATAATTCTCCCTACTCTTAATGGACATGCGAGTGAGAATGGGTTACAGGGAAATAAATGAGGAAAGGGATTGTTGAGATTGCTCTGAGAACAGGCCTAGACTCAATGGGCTGAATTGCTTCTTCCCAAACCATATGGAAATAGGAAATATTGAAATGTCTCTTTGAAAAGCAAAGAAAACTGAATACAATCAGGCAGTGCTGGTCCACATCGTCCCACCAACTACGCAATGTAATTTGTCCTCGGAAGTGATTTTTTTTAATACAAACTCCATACAAATAAAAACCTGTTTCACACACATCTGGAATGTTTATCAACATACAGGTGTTCTGCAAAAGTCAGCCAATAGTTATTCCATGGGCACAAATTAATATCTCGGTTCAAAGTGGTTACAAATACCTCAACAGTCGTGCCCCACATGAAACAAAACCACAAAACAAATCACATCAAGTTGAATCCCACGGTTTTTACCAAAGGTACTAGAGCTCCTCTAGTATCTTTGGTTTTTACTATGTTTCCAATTTTAAACAAGAACATGCACAACACCCGGAATTTGCATGACCTCTGAATATGAGCTCAAGCACTTTGTCACCTTCAAGACCGGTTTACAAGGCCACCACATTGCTCCGCACCTCGGCAGATGTTGACTGGCCATCAAGTGAGTTTTCTTATCGCAATGAAACAATGGCAATCAAGCGGTACAGAATTGTACATTTACCTGCATGATTTTGCCATCCTTGTTTCTGTACAACGTGTACAGTTGGTAGGCACGGAAATTATGAGGGAGCAGGTGTTGCTGTGGATTCGGGGAACAGCAGCAGTGTTTATTTTTCCTTCTCCTGACGTGACTATTGTCTTGTTGAGGTTGCTGCTCTATCAATGGAGGAGGGTCAGAAAGAGCAGAACCCTGCACACAAGTAACACGTTTAATAAATTCACAAGGAATAGCATCATGTTCAAACCAAAACATAGAATATGGTCAATGGGACTTTATTGTCACTGTGGAACATTTATAAAATGTACAGCACATTCACTCTGAAATATACATTACTATGTTGTATAAATTCTAATAGAGTGATAGGAATAAAGTATTTCAGTAAAATACTTTAAGAAAGAACTGCAGATGCTGGAAAAATTGAAGATAGACAAAAATGCTGGAGAAACTCAGCGGGTGAGGCAACGTCTATGGAGCGAAGGGATAGGTGACGTTTCGGGTCGAGACCCTTCTTCAGACTGAAGAAGGGTCTCGACCCGAAACGTCACCTATCCCTTCGCTCCATAGATGCTGCCTCACCCGCTGAGTTTCTCCAGCATTTTTGTCTAACTTCAGTTAAATACTTTGATTAGTTCTTGATTAGTAAGGGTGTCAAAGGTTACAGGGAGAATGCAGGAGAATTGGGGTTGAGAGGGAAAGATAGGTCAGGCATGATTTAATGGCGGAGTAGACTCGGTGGGACCAATGGCCTAATTCTGTTCCTATGACATGAATTTATGAACTAAAAGGTAGATTTAGTCAAGATGTCAAAAAGCAGAATTGCACGCACAGAACATCAACACGTGTAGTAATCAGTGGTGAGGAATTCACCTCTGGGCTTGTGGCTCTCATAAAATGCTGAGCCAAGCAACTCAAAAAAGAATCCTATAGAACATAGAATAGTACAGTGTCCAGGGAGGAACTGCAGATGCTAGTTAAACGGAAGACAGACACAAAAAGCCGGAGTAACTCAGCGGGTGAGGCAGCATCTATGGAGCGAAGGAATAGGTGATGTTTCGGGTCATGATCCTTCTTCAGACTGACAGACAGAGGAAAGGGGAAGGAGAGATAGAGACAGTACTTAGGACAAATGAATGGGAGATATGCAAAAAGCACCGATAATCAAGGAAATGTGGAGCCCACTACGGTGGTAACAAGTCACACAGACAATGGCATCAACAGGATGACGTAAAACTAGAACAACGAGGTGCTGCTCCTCCAATTTATGTTTGGTCTCCCTCTGGCAATGGAGGAGGCCCAGGACAGAAAGGTCAGTGTGCCAATGGAAAGGGGATTTAAAGTGTTTGGTAACTGGGAGATCAGGTAGGCCAAGGCGGACTGAGCGGAGGTGTTCAGCTAAACGATCGCCGAATCTGTGCTTGGCCTTGGAGTGCCGTGGTCTACATGGTCCTGCAAAGGCATTTACAAGCACCAAGTGCGGTACTTGTGTTCTTCTAGTTTCCCTTTCTCCATCAATTGGCATCCAAGGCTGAATTCATTCAAAGCCGTTTGCTGCATGTCACTGGTCCAGTTCGTTCTGAATGAATCGTGTTCAGAAAAAGTCTGCAATTACCTTTTCCTTCTGCTTTTTCTTTCTGTCCTGCTTCCTCTTCTGTTCTGGGGTAGTCATCCTGATGAGGTCATCCCCAGTTTTTCTCTTCTGATGTCCTTGGTCACTGCTATGGATGTCATCAACTGAGACACTTCCCTGCTACATTCAAGAAATGTGATCAGTCGGCAGTGACACTTCCAGCTCTGCATTATAGTTACCGACAACGGGTTTGATGGAAAATCAGTGGATAGAAGAATATCACACAGGAGCTGGTCCTTCAACCTAGAGAGGTGAGACCCAGGTTCGATCCTCAACTGGGTGCTGTCTTTATGGAGTTTGCATGTTCTCCCCGTGACCTGCGTGGGTTTTCCCCGGGTTCTCCGGTTTCCTCCCATATTCCAAAGATGTTCAGGTTTTTAGGTTAATTGGCTTTGGTAAAATTGTAAATTGTCCCTCGCGTGTGTAGGATAGTGTTAGTGTGCGGGGATCACTGGTCGGCGTGGACTCGGTGGGCCGAAGGGCCTGTTTATGTGCTGTATCTCTAAACTAAACTAAACCCATGATGTCAATGCCAATTTAAAGTAACCCCATCTACCTAGACATGATCCATACCCCTCCTTCCTGCATCTTTATGTGTTTGTCTAAATACCTCTTAAACGTGACTATCATGTGTGCTTCCACCACCACCACCTGGCAGCACAATCCAGGAACCCGACACTTTCAGTGTAAAACCTTGCCTCGCATATCTATTTTAAACTTTCCCCTACCAATAGACAATAGGTGCAGGAGTAGGCCATTCGGCCCTTCGAGCCAGCAACATCATTCAATGTGATCATGGCTGATCATCCCCGTTCCTGCCTCCTCCCCATATCCTCTGACTCTGCTATCTTTAAGAGCCCTATCTAGCTGCCTCTTGAAAGCATCCAGCGAACCGGCCTCCACCGCCCTCTGAGGCAGAGAATTCCACAGACTCACCACTCTCTGTGAGAAAAAGTGTTTCCTCGTCTCCGTTCTAAATGGCTTACCCCTTATTCCACACTCCAAAGACATGCAGGTTTGTTGGTGAATTGGCTTGGTGTAAATGCATATTGTCCCTATTGTGTGTAGGATAGTATTAAGGTGCGGTGATCGCTGGTTGGCATGGACTCGGCCTGCTTCTATCCTATATCTCTAAACTAAACTAAATTATACCTTCCAATAGTACTGTAAAGCTGCATCATGGTTTTCTGACTCTTATATTCAATGCCCCGACCTATGAAAGCAAGCATACCATATGCCTTCTTTGCCACATTACCTGCTTGTGTTGCCATTTGCAGGGAGCTAAGGACTTGGACTCCAAGATCCCTTTCAATGGCCAGTTAGTCTATATATTCCATTATCTTTAATCAGACTGCAAACAATTTGTGGAGGTTGTTTTTGCAGCGTCTGAGGTAGGCTGATAAAGCACTACAGTCTGCTCAGTGTGAAGTCAGAAGCTTACGTACTGCAAGCTTGTGCAAAAGACTGCATTGTGGGCTGAAGATCACTCTCTGAATGAGGATGGCACAGTCATCTATCGCTGAAGAACAGCAGTGGAGGCTTTGGATGCTCTAGTTCTTGTGATGACATGAGGAGATTTTAATGTCTATCCATCCATTCTGCAGCAACAAGGAACTGCAGATGCTGGTTTACAAAAAAGGACACAAAATGCTGGAGTACCAGTGGCGCAGAGGTGGGGTTGCTGCCTTACAGCGCGCGAGACGCAAGTTTCATCCTGACACTAGGCGCTGTTAGTATGGGGTTTGCACGTTCTCTCTGCGACCGTGTGGGTTTTCTCCGGGTGCTCCGGTTTCCTCCCACATCCCAAAGGCGTGCAGGCTTGTGGGTTACTTGGCTTTGTGTAAATTGTCTTGGGTATGCCAGATAGAACTAGTGTACAGGTGATCGGAGCGGACTCTATGGGCTGAAGGGCCTGTTTCCATCCTGTATCTCTCTAAACTGGTTCTAGCTTACTTGGTACAGATCAAGATACAACAATACCTTAATCAATATACATTGCCTTTAACCACATCAAATCATAAACATCTCTCTATAAACTTCCCAGATGGCAGAGATATTTTAAATGAGCCACTATATTACCTTACTCTGGATCAATTCATCACGAGGCACGGATTGGGCTCTTCGTTCTTCCTTTAGTTTCTCCCTCTTCTTCCTCAGGCTTCTCCCACGACAGAAACTGAGAACCTAGTGAAATAAAAGCGATGTATCCAGAACTGTCGCAGTCGTGGCTTATGGCTTACCTAGGACTGTACAGATCAGGAAAGGACCCACAATTTCTGTGCTGTACCTGATGCCAAATAAAACTATCCCTTTCTGTCGGTAAGTGATCCATATCACTCCATTCCCTGCATATCCATGTGCCTATCTAAAGGTTTTCTTCCCACCACTCTCTGTGGGAAGAAACTGCCCCGCAGATCACCTTTAAACATTCCCCCTCTCACCTAAAATGTATGTTTCCTGTACTTGATATTTCCATTCTTGGAAAAAGATTCTGACCGTTTACCCTATCTGTATCTCTCATCATTTTATAAACTTCTATCAGGTCTCCCCTCAACCTAAAATGCTGCAGAGAAAACAATCCGAATTTGACCAACTCAAATCCAGCAATATCACAGTGAACATCTTCCGCACCCTCTCCAAAGCCTCCTTCCTGTAGTGTGGCAACTGGAAGTGCACATGATACTCCAAATGCAGCCTAACCAAAGGTTTATAAAGCTGCAACATGACTTTCTGTCTTTTACACTCAATATCTTTACCAATGAAGGCAAGCGTGCCATGCACAAAAAGCTGGAGTAACTCAGCGGGACAGGCAGCATCTCTGGAGATAAGGAATGGGTGACGTTTCCGGTCGAGCCCCTTCTTCAGACAGGTTAGGGATAAGGAAAAACGAGAGATATGGACAATGATAAAGAACAATTAATGAAAGATATGCAAAAAAGTAACAATGACAAAGGAAACAGCTCATTGGAAGCTGTTTGTTGGGTGAAAATGAGAAGCTGGTGCGACTTGGATGGGGGAGGTATAGAGAGAGAGTGACTGCCGATGCTACCTGAAGTTAGAGAAATCAACATTCATACCACTGAGCTGCAAGCCGCCCAAGCGAAATATGACCACTGTGTTGTTAGTTTCAGAGAGCTATAATTTGGAACTCAAGATCCCTATGTACATAAAGGTCTTGCTATTAATCATATACTTTACCCTTACATTTGACCTCCCAAAGTGCAACACCTCACACTTGTCCAGATTGAACTCTATCTGTCATTTTTCAACCCATATCTGTAAGGTCTACACGCTGCTGTGTTCTTTGACAGCCTTCTTCACAGTCTGCAATTCCACCGATTACTTTGTGTCATCTGCAGTTACTGACCAACTGATGTACATTTTTTGGCTGTGTGTGTCTGTATCCGTGTGTGTCTGTGTGTCCATGTCCGAGTCTGTCTGTGTCCATGTCTCAGTCTGTCTGTGTCCATGTCTGTGTCTGTCTGTGTCCATGTCTGTCTGTCTGTGTCCATATCTGTGTGTGTGTGTGTGTGTGCGCGTGTGTGTGTGTGTGTGTGTGCGTGTGTGTGTGCGTGTGTGCACGTGTGTGCGCGTGTGTGTGTGTATGTGTCTGTGTGTGAGTGTGTGTGTGTGCGTGTGTCTATGTGCATTGATCTACCAAGATCTTCCGCAAATATACTTATGTTTACTTCCAATAAATTAATTTGAAATAGACTACAGCCTGTTAAACTTCTTAGTTTCCCATAACTACTTCCTATCTACAAAAGGAAATATTTTTCCACTTTGTCCACTTAACTATGGTAGAATGCTTCCCAATGTAACCACCTCTGTTGTCTCAATGATCGGCCCTTACCTGCGGTGCCTTGGTGAGAAGAAGGGCCACTTCGGGGCTGTTATTCTCTCTTGCTACTTCCAGGGGGTTCAGACCTGCCTGCAGAAAGAATTCAAGAATTGGTTCTTGCTAGATCAAGAGTCAAGAGCATTTTATTGTCATTAGTCCCGAAACAGAATAATGGAATTTCACAACAGATATGTAAATATTGTACGCTGTAAAACCCATAATACACAACAACAAAAAGTTGTTTAAAAAACCAAACAGACAAATACATAGACGATGAAGGGTTTATAAATTATGTGCAGGCAGATAAGAGATTGCCTTGGCATTATGTTCAGCACAAGTTCTAGGATTCAGTGTGATAGGTTCTAGGATTCAGTGTGAAATAAATTATCATGATTTAGCCTTTCCAATCGATCCATTTGAAGAAGGGTCTCCACCCTAAATGTCACCCATTCCTTCTCTCCAAAGATGCTGCCTGTCCCGCTGAGTTACTCCAGCATTTTGTGTCTATCTTAGATCCCTTTGGTAGTTTGATAGAGGATATTCATGTTCATAGGTTATAGGAGCAGAATTAGGCCATTTAGCCCATCAAGTCTACTCCGCCATTCAATCATGGCTGACCTATCTCACCCTCTTAACCCCATTTTCCTGCCTTTGCCCGATAACCCCTGACACCCGAACTATTCAAGAATCTGTCAATGTCCTTTCTAAAAGTACGTCCTTTTATTCTGAGGCTGTGTCCTCTGGTCCTAGACTCTCCCACTAGTGGAAACATCCTCTCCATATCCACTCTATCCAGGCCTTTCACTTTTCAGTAAGTTTGAAATAAAAACAAAAAATAGTGGAAATCCTAAGCAGGTGAGGCAGGATTGGAGACCTCTTTGGAGACCCTCGTACGATCTTTGATCGGACTTTATTCGAGTTTCTCATGCACTATTTCTCTTGGAGTGTCTGGATTGGCCGCGGTCTCGGGGGAGGCAGTGGCCGTTCCAGACACTCCAAGCCGCTGAAGAATGTTCTCCCGACGCCGGAGCTCCATCATCCGGCAGGAGGGCCTGAAACAGCGGGCCGCCGTTGCGGCGAATGCGGAGGCCTCAATAGGCCCGACCACGGGTGAAGAAGGGGAAGAGGACTGGACTTTGTGCCTTCCCTCACAGTGGGAACAATTGTGGGGGGATGTGTTTATGTTTGGCGTTAAATTCTTCTTTAATGTGTCTTATTTTTATTGGTGTGCTGCAGATGGCAACTCAAATTTCACATTAGTGTAACATGACAATAAATGTCCTTTGTCCTTTGTACATCATGCATCTGTCTATGGTGGATGGCTCGATTGTATTTATGAACCGTTTTTCCGCTGACTGGGTAGCATGCAACAAAAGCTTTTCATTGTGCCTCAGTACACGTGACAATAAACTAAACTAAGAGCTGTGGAAACAGAGTCAGTTTATCAGGTTGGAGAGCCACAGGCAAAGGCCAGCCAGGGGGCACGAGAGGCCGGGAGTTTAATAGAAACTGAATCAAAGGAAGAGTTGGTACCTCTGAAGGAAAGCTGTGCTCAGAAGGGGCATGAAGTGTAGGTGGTGTAGAACGGGTGTCAAGGTTTATGGGGAGAAGGCAGGAAGATGGGATTAGGAGGCAGAGATCAGCCATGATTGAATGGCGAAGAAGACTCGATTGGGCCTAATTCTACCCCGATAACGTGAACTTGTGAGGTAACTGAAGAGAGGCTCTGATTTGGAAAGACGTGGAGAAATTTGTTCAGAATGCTGAGCAAGACAGGAGGCGGAAAATGCAGCTGAATGGACCATCTCCACAGGTTTAGAAGGTTTAGAGATTGAGGTGCGGAAACAGGCCCTTTGGCCCACCGAGTCCGCGCTGGCCTACACACTAGGCACAAAGTACAATTTACAGAAGCCAATTGCCCAACAAACCCGTACGTGTTTGGAGTGTGGAAGAAACTGGAGTGCCCAGAGAAACCCCACGTGGTCAAAGGGAGAACGTACTAACTCCGTACAGACAGCACCCATAAACAGGATTGAGCCAGGGTCTCTGGCACTGTAAGACTCTACCACTGTGCCACCTCTTCCACTGAGGTAATTTACGACATTCAATATGCGACACAAAAAGCTGGAGTGAAAGGATATTTCAAAGTATTTAGGAAAATCTCCAAATTGAATCTGCGCTTTAGCACTTATGAATCCATTGAGCTGTTTCAAAAAGAACTGAGTACCTGGATATAAACCGTGAGCAAATGCTGCAGGAAACCAAGCCAAAACTGCTTTCCTTTATGCCAATCCACATACAGTAATAATAATAATAAATTTTATTTAATGGGCGCCTTTCATACATCTCAAGGACACCTTACATAGTAATCGGAATAAAAACATATAATCGGAATAAAACAAGTAATTAAAGACATCACAGTGACACAAATTAAAAACAGAATTCAATCCAAAAACAGAAAATCAAAAACAGTGTGAAAAAACAGTACTGCCAAGAGTTCATTAAGTGCAGCAGGAAGAACGACTTACGTTGTTAATGATGCTCCCATCTGCTCCTGCTTCCAGTAAGAGTCTGGCTATTTTCTTGTGGTTGAGGGCGGCAGCTATGTGGAGAGGTGTATCTCCAGCCTACAATTAGAGGTCCATTTAGAACAAGTTCACAGAGTATTATCACAGCTATGTTTGAAGATAGAAATGGCAACGAGAGAAATCTAGCAAATTATTTGTCAGTTTAGGGCCAGCTTGAAAAATTCTAAATAATGATTGGAAGCGTAGATCTTGTTGTTGTGCAGAATGCAAAAGCAAGAAATCTATTCAGGAGGACATAGTGATTGTGTTTAAACAGTAGAGGTGGAGGGAAAATCTAAATAGTAGCATCTTCAGTTTAGTATTTCAAATGAAAACACAGGAATTGGTACTTTCAGACGAGGGGTGGCGTGATCCCAAGAGTCCTCACTTCAAAATTGGTGATTTGGGTTACATTTGATGATTGGAAATGATAGGCCTGAAATTCCTCCTTCTAGCAAACTGTAGGGTTAAACTGCAAAGCACGCATCATACTGAAAATAGGATAGCACAATGCTACAAGATGAATTTGTAGTTTTGAGGTGAAATTTGATCCTATTTCTCATCTTGTTTGTATTTGGAATATATGAACTTACTCTCAGGATTTGCATTATTTGAAAGCCAATCGTGTAGGTCAGGTCAAGTCAAAATAATTCAACAAATCAAGGTTACTGTGTAATAATCAGCAAATCATGATCAGTGTGTTGGAACACCTAGGAGAGTAATTCAGATGCACCTGATAAAGCTGAAGTTTGTACCTTTGCGTTTTGGACTGATATCAGAACATAAATTCTAATTAGTTTTAATTGAAACTGAATTGTTCTTTGAAACAAAAATATAGTTACTAACTGATATATTTATAAGCTTGAGAATGTTGTATGCAACACAAATGAAATATAGCAATTTGCTTGACACATTTTACATTAAATTGTAAACAGTATTTCATTTACAATGAAACATTTTTTTTACTGCTTTCTGTCTACATCTTTAATTACCTGCTATCTTCATTTAATAGATGATAGATTCTGAATGATAAGATGATCCATTTGATAAGTGGTCATCTTATCATTCAGAATCCATCAACTATGAAAATGTCAGACTAATGGGCCTGTCCCACTTAGGCGACTTTTTAGGCGACTGCAGGAGACCATGCGGTCGCCATCTGGTCGCCACATGTTCGCGGGTGGTTGCCGGGGAGTCGCCTTCATGATCGTGAGGAGTTCACGCATTCTGGGAACTAGTCGCGACTTCATTATGGTCGCCGCTAATTTTTCAACATGTTGAAAAATTTGCGGTGACCATCATGAAGCCACCATGGAGGGTAGCGAGAATTCTCGTGCCGTAGGTGGGTTGCCAGGAGGTCCTAGTGGGTTGCCAGGAGGTCGAAGGTTCTCGTAGGTTGTAGCCAGTGCTGACCGGTGAATTTCATTGGCTCATTGGGGGAAAAAAATGAATGCAGTAGTTTTCAGAACCAAGGAACCGACCAGTAATGTTAAATGTCCGCCGAACTTTACAGCCGTGTATCTCTGG
The DNA here is from genome assembly GCF_010909765.2 of Amblyraja radiata. Taxonomy (NCBI): domain Eukaryota; kingdom Metazoa; phylum Chordata; class Chondrichthyes; order Rajiformes; family Rajidae; genus Amblyraja; species Amblyraja radiata. The sequence goes on along the minus strand of NC_045960.1, from coordinate 29,286,952 downwards.
CTTCTTAAAAGCTGTCTCCATTCCTTCTCACCCCCCTCCTGTATAACGGGCTGGTGAAGGAAGCGATGTGTGTGTGTCTGTGTGTGTTCCACTCTGACAGACGCCATTCCAGTTGCCTGACAAATCGCCTATGCGGGACAGCAGGCCCATTACAATAAATGAGAGCATAGTTTCAGTCTTGCACACTGACCTGGTTCCTCTCACTGACAGAACAGAAAGCACTCAGGAGGATTCGTATAATAGTCACGTGATTGTAACGAGTTGCAATGTGTAAACACGTGTCACCCATCTGCAAGAGAGAAACATTTCTGTTTAAAATCACAAGAGGAATAGATCGGGTGGACGCACAGCGTCTCTTGCCCAACGTAGGGGAATCGAGAACCAGAGGACATAAATATAAGGTGAGGTTGGAAAGATTTAATGGGAATCTGAGGGGCAACTTTTTCACACAAGGGGTGGAGGGTGTATGGAGTGAGCTGCCAGAGGAGGTAGTTGAGGCAGGGACTATTGGAATGTTTAAGAAACAATTAGACAGGTACATGTATAGGACAGGTTTGGAGGGAAATGGGCCAAACACAGGCAGGTGGGACGTGTAGATTGGACATGTTGGTCGGTGTGGGCTAGTTGGGCCGAAAGGCCTGTTTCCACGCTGTATGATGATGACTTCAGCTCTAAGTTAGGTTGAGTACAAACTAAGTACTGAACAATAAAAACGAGAAGAACACCAAATATGAATCCAGGTATCTTGCGTTTTAAGCATGTTCGATTTATGCGTTTTTGAAATAACGCGCTTGTTCCTTTAATACCAAAGCTTTGATTTATGTACTTGTATTTTTGGAATAACGCACTCTAATTTACTCCTGACAGCGTTGTCGCTTATACGTTTAATTTACCAGTTGTCAAAATACGCGCTGCTATTCAAGCACGTAATCCCCACGTACAGCACGAGGGGCCTATAAATGCAGCTGAGCCGACCCTCACTTACACTGTTCTTAATGTCAGGCCTGGACCCTCCCAGTAACAGCACGCGAGAGCTCTGGGAATGACCATTCTGACAGGCCAGATGGAGACCTGTGTTGCCTGCCTTAAGGGAGACAGAAAAATAATAAGTTACTAAACATTGCAATTTTATGCGAAGATTAAGCTTGGTTTTAAAAGCATTTAATTGTGTGCTTCGGCATATCGATTTAATAATTGTAGCCCAGCTATCATTCTCAGCAGTGGTCAAACCTGCTTAAACCCACCCTTTAAGGGCGGAACAGTGGTGCAGCAGTAGAGTTGCTGCCTTACATCGCTTGCAGCGCCAGAGACCCGGGTTCAACCCCGACTACGGGAGCTGTCTGTATGGAGTTTGTACGTTCTCCCCGTGACCTCGTGGGTTTTCTCCGAGATCTTTGGTTTGTTCCCACACTCCAAAGAGGTACAGGTTTGTAGATTAATTGGCTCGGTATAAGTGCAAATTGTCACCAGTGTGTGTAGGATAGCGTTAATGTGTGGGGATCGCTGGTCGGCGCGGACCCGGTGGGCCAAAAGGCCTGTTTCTGCGCTGTATTCTCTAAACTATACTGCTACGGTCATGCAAAGGAAAATTCCATTGCAAGTAGTTTCAAATGTATCAGATATTTAAAATGTTGCTTTCAGAAAGTAAAAATACTGTATTTCCTTAAAAACAAAAGTGAAAAGAAAAAATACATCGAACTGTGTAAGTATTCATGACACAAGATAGTATTTCTTTGTGACGTTTATAACCCATTAACACGGATTGCCTGGATAGGTGACGTTTCTAGTCAGGAACCCTTCTTCAGGCTGGAGACGGGTCCCAACCCGAAACGGGGCCTGGAGAAGGTTCCTGACCCGAAAGATCACCTGTCCTTGTTACTCCAGAGATGCTGCCTGACCTGTTGCGTTATTCCAGCACCTTGTGTCTTCTATTCAACTGATTGACTTTGTTTGTTAAGCTTTCAAGAAAATTGGGGAGGAAGTTAATTTGACAGGTAGTTTTTTTGTAATAAGTCAAGTATCGTATGGTTGTTGGAGTTGCCATGGTGAAATAAAGCATGCCAGTTACTTGGAAAACCAATGTTAGTTTCCCCTCATCCACTGGAGGGCTGTAATGAAGGATTCAAGCACAGGTCAGCAAGTCATGCTCTGGTTTTGCAGAAGACTGACTACACTCCAAATGAATCCTTCGTTGGCCAATTCTAATGTAAAATTATGATGTGATGGCTTAGTGAATATATAGAGCAGACCCATTGGCACATCAACTATGTAGAGGCACAATGGAATCTGTCATACTTATAATAAACTAAACTAAGCTACATTTGGGAAATGGAGTAAATGACATTATCTGATCAGCTGCCCATTCAAAATCCCTCACGATCTTTACTTCTTTTGAAGTTTGTTTTACACCACTGGTCACCAAACTCCATTACACAGACCATTGGAATTCTTAATTTAGATAAATACAAGTCATCCAAAAATGGAATCTTTATTCCAACCTGATTTTTTGCATGGACGTTTCCTCCTGCTTTGACCACGAGTTTGACGGACTGACTGAATCCATGCCAGCTACCTTCATGTAGAGCAGTGTTACCATCCTAAGACACAACCAAAATTGACAGAAAAGGCTTTAGCTGAAGTATCGGAGACTCAGGGTAACATGTTGCAAACTCGTGGCTGCTACTTTTCACAGCGCAACTCAGTATCTTTTTAAAAAAAGTGTTTAATACTTTTTGTTTTTATTTAATAGTCACTTTTGAGTTTGGCCATCACTGACATCGCGACACAAAATGCTGGAGAAACTCAGTGGGACAGGCAGCATCTCTGGAGAGAAGGAATGGGTGACGTTTTGGGTTCAGACTGGCCGTCTGAAGAAGGGTCTCAACCCGAAACGTCACCCATTCCTTCTGTCCCGCTGAGTTACTCCAGCATTTTGTGTCTATCTTTGGTTTAAACCAGCATCAGAATTTCCTTCCTACACTGGCATAGGAGCCATTTGTTCCCCTTTTTTAAATTGCCCGAGAGCTTGATGGCAAGTACTTCAGAATGAATACCTGTCAGTGTGGTGAATAGGCTCCCACAATGCCAGAATCCCAGCATGTTGACCCAGTGGGGTTGTGGGCATTGTGTACATGTGGCAGCGTCAATGGAATTTCATGTCAATGTGGATCTTGATGATCTTGATAATTGGAGAGGCAGACACACGCACACGCACACTTGGGCTGCTTACAACCCAGCGGTATGAATAATGATCTCTCTAACTTCAACTAACCCTTGCTTTCCCTCTCTCCCTAGTTTCCCTTCACACCCTGGTTCTCCCACTAGTTCCACTGTTCTCCTGATTAATTTTACTGATTGTATGCCTCGTTGTCACCTTCTCCCCCCTGCTAACAATGAACCATTCTACATTTCTTTGATCATCGTCTGCTTTGATCTGATGTCTTCATACCTCACCCTTCCATTTCTCTAGTCTCCCTCTCCTCTGACTCTCAGTCTGCAGGAGGGTCTCGACACATCCCTTGCTCTCCAGAGATGCTGTCTGTCCCGCTGAGTTACTCCAGCATTTGGGTCTATCTTCAGTGTAAACCAACATGTGCAGTTCCATCCACATATTCTATTGTGCCACTGCAAATAAGATTTTCATTGTTCGGTCTGGGAAATATGACAATAAAACACACGTTCAAGAAGGAACTGCAGATGCTGGAAAATCGAAGGTAGACAAAAATGCTGGAGAAACTCAGCGGGTGCGGCAGCATCTATGGAGCGAAGGAAATAGGCAACGTTTCGGGCCGAAACGTTGCCTATTTTCTTCATTCCATAGATGCTGCCGCACCCGCTGAGTTTCTCCAGCATTTTTGTCTACCTGACAATAAAATACTCTTGCTGGAGATTACCATCTTTGGTAGTTAAGAATCAAAAAGTTTTCCTTGGATATTTAAAGGAATATTTTATGGAAATATGGGATGTTTTGAGCATAATGTCACCATCAAATATTCTCAACTCAGACCCAAGTTATGATGTAAATTAACCTCTCTCAGTTCTTGTCAACTGTGAGATGCTCTCTTGCACCATATGGTCTATTTATTTCCAATAAGATGATAAGATCTTTAGTGATAGCAGAATTAGGCTATTCAGCCCATCAAGTCTACTCCGCCATTCAATCAATCTCTCTTAATCCCATTCTCCAGCCTTCTCCCCATAACCCCTGACACCCATACTTAAATATATGTGTGTGTGTGTGTGTGTGTGTGTGTGTGTGTGTATGTATATATGCACACACACTGAACATTTTTCCTCTCTCGTTTATTATATTGTTTACAGTGAACTATGTTCACATATTCTGTTGTGCTGCAGCAAGTAAGAATTTCATTGTTCTATCTGTGACACTTGACAATAAAACACTCTTGACATCTAATCAAGAATCTATCCCTGCCTTAAAAATGACTGACTTGGCCTAGCACAGCCTTCTGTGGCAATGAATTCCACAGATTCACCAAAATAATAAATATTGCATCAATGTCCTCACCGGGCGAGACTCTATTTAGCTGGTAAATTATTGGTAAATTATGTGTTTTGGATTCAGTTTTCATAAGAAAGTTAAGCATTCAATGTGTAGAAATATTTGCTGCAGTTGTCCCTCACCTTGTCCTGCCGGTCTAGAGAGCACCCCTCGAGAATGAGTGCTGAGATAACCTCTGCGTTACCCACGACGGCCGCCCGGTGTAGAGCTGTTTGATCACTCTGTCAAACAGAATCAAAGATCAAACAAGGAATAAATGTACATAGTTATGAGAGCAAGATCAGAGTTTGCATGTTTGATAATTGGACATCTTCCAATCTTATGTCAAGATTGGCATGGGCGGCACGGTGGCGCAGCGGTAGAGTTGCTGCCTAACAGCGCTTGCAGCGCCGGAGACCCGGGTTCGATCCAGACTATGGGTGCTGTCTGTTCGGAGTTTTACATTCTCCCCGCAACCGCGTGGGATTTTTTTCCGAGATCTTCGGTTTCCTCCCACACTCCAAAGACATACAGAGTTGTAGGTTAACTGGCTTGGTATAAATATAAATTGTCCCTTGCACGTGTAGGATTGTGTTAATGTGCGGGGATCGCTGATCAGTGTGGACTCGGTGGGCCGAAGTGCCTGTTTCCGCACTGTATCTCTAATCTAAACTAAACTAATTGACTCCCCCAATTTGGCTAGCCTGTGCTGTCCCCTCCCCTTCCTTCGCCCTCTAGCTGTCTCCTCCCACCCTCCCATCCGCCCGCCCTCGGGCTCCTCCTCCTCCCTTTTTCCTTCTTTCTTTCCCCACCCCCCATCAGTCTGAGGAAGGGTTTCGGCCTGAAACGTCGCCTTTTTCCTTCGCTCCATAGATGCTGCTGCACCCGCTGAGTTCCTCCAGCAATTTTGTGTACCTTTTAAACTAATTGACTAACAGACAACTCAATTAAAATATTCCTCACTCAGTTCTCATTTCACATCAACTGGAATATTTTGCTTTTATCTCATTTATCTTACACAATGCTTGTTGATCTTATACAAATTACAGGAAACTCATGGAGTTGCTTTCAATGATAAGTTAACTGGGGAACACTATTATCTACATGGATTGTGTTATCCATTGCAAATGCTTCAAAATCATAGCGATTCCACTATTTGCCACTAGAGGTCAGATGTCAGCTAACTTTTGTTATCTCGCAATTAATCAAATAGAAACACTTCAAAACTATAGGGAATTCAGTTGATGACATTTAATGTTGCTGGGACCTTAGATGCATTGTAGCACCTCAACTCATCATTTCAAAGAAGTTAAATGCAACAAACAATTTGCAAAAGTTTGATCCTGATTCAAAGGTTTCAAAGGTCTGTTATTGTCACGTGTACCAATTAAGGTCCAGCGATGTACGAATTACCATACCGCCATACAAAAAAAGCAGCAAGACACACAAATACATAAAAGTTAACATAAACATCCACCATAGGGGATTCCACACATTCCTCACTGATGGAAGGCAAAAAAGGCCAATCTTCTTCCTCTTAGGAGATAGAAGGAGGCTCTCCCCTGCCCGTCGCACCAGCTTCTTGGTTTCACCCAACAAACAGCTGACAACGGCCCGTTTCCTTTATCATCGTTACTTTTTTGCATATCTTTCATTCATTGTTCTTTATCTCTCTACATCATCGTCTATATCTCTCATTTCTCTTATCCCTAACCATTCATTTCCCTTTTCCCTAACTAGTCTGAACGGTTTCGATTCAAAACGTCACCCGTTCCTTCACTCCAGAGATGCTGCCTGTCCCGCTGTGTTACTGCAGCATTTTGAAGGAGGCTAAATAGGTCCAGACCGAGGATTTGTAAATACAGAATGCTCAAGCTATTGCTTGATTGATACTTTATTGTCACGTGTACTTGGTACAGTGAAATACTGTATTTGCATTAAGTGCAAGTATGCAAGAGTCGCAACGTAAAGGGTTCCTACAAAGTTACAAAAGTATTCAATATAAACCATCTCCCTCCCCCCCCTCCCCTCTTTGCTCTCGGCGGCACGTCCTCCACCGACCACCGGGACTCACATGGATCCGTCCTTGGCCGACCACCGGCACTCACCGACGGCCCTCTCCCTCACCGATGGTCCACTCCCTCACCGATGGTCCACTCCCTCACCGATGGTCCACTCCCTCACCGATGGTCCACTCTCAGTCGTTCCAGGTGCAACAGAGGTTCAACTGCACCTCCTCCAACCTCATCTATTGCATCCGCTGCTCTAGATGTCAGCTGATCTACATCGGTGAGACCAAGTGTAGGCTTGGCGATCTTTTCGCCGAACACCTCCGCTCGGTCCACATTAACCAACCTGACCTCCCTGTGGCTCAGCACTTCGACTCCCCCTCCCATTCCAAATCCGACCTTTCTGTCCTGGGCCTCCTCCAAATATTTCAAAGAAAGCCAGAGTAGTTTATCTCCGGACCACGGCAACCGCAATTCAAACTGGTTTTAAAAAATATTTTTTTATCAAATTGACAATCATATATCCACCATAATTTGGTGTAATGTCTTAATTATTCATCTTTATGGCAATATAATGACTAGCTTAACATTAAGCACAGAAATCTTGTTGAAACACAGATTTTAGGATGGGTATGTTTTCTTTAACTGATATACAGTGGTAGAGTTATTGCCTTACAGCGCCAGAGACCCAGGTTCGATCCCGACTACGGGTGCTGTCTGAACAGAATATGTACGTTCTCCCCGGGACCTGCGTGGGTTTTCCCCAGGAGCTCCGGTTTCCCCCCCACACTCCAAAGACGTACTGATTTGTAGGTTAATTGGCTTGATAAAATTGTAAATTGTCCCAAGTATGTGTGGGATAGTGTTAGTGTGCGGGGGTCGCCGGTTGGTGCGGGCTCGATGGGCCAAAGGGCCTGTTTCCGCACTATATCCCCGAAACTAAAGATGCGTATTTTTAAAGCTTAGTGTAACCGAGGAAAGGGGTTCAATGGAAAATGTATTATTCCACTGCGTAACATCTAAAGAAAAGCGAGTTAAAAGTGTGTTGGAGTATTAACAGAATAACATCCAATACTCTGGAAAATCTGCAAGCCCAGCATCACCAATATCCTGAGGGTGTTGGATTAAGGAACGATTTCATTGCTCAATTTCAGTACATATGACAATTAAACACTCTTGACTGGTGAACAGAGTTTTACTGTCAATGAAACATAGCATACTATAGCAAAGTAAACTTCCTAAACTAAACTAAACTTCCTCTTGAAAAAAACATTTACCCCCACCCCTATGGCAGATACATGACTGGAATATCACCAAGTCTAAATCTACTATGAAAGCCCGCAGGGAAAGCAGGTGCATTGAGAACTATGTGTTGGCAAATCTTTCAATATAAATTATCCCAGTTTTGACAATTCATGGTGCAACAGCTAATTATTTCCTGAGATTCTACCAATCACTGTCCAAAGCAATCTTGGCTGTGAGGCACGTGTGGAACAGAAGTTTGGGAAACAAGGAAAGTTGATGAGGAGAGTCTTGTCACTTACATCATCCTGGATGTCTAGATCACAACTTGCTTTCAGTAGAATTCGTACAACATCAATGTGGCCCTTGTAGGCAGCCAGATGCAGCGCGGTACGCCCATGCTGTAAGAAAATGGAACAATGAGAAGAGTTTAATACTTCCTTTTGAACACTCCTTTCTGACCTGAAGACCCTGGCGGCCCAGTGGTGCAGCGGTAGAGTTGCTGCCATACAGCGCTTGTGCCACCGGAGGCCCGGGTTTGATCCTGACTACGGGTGCTGTCTGTACGGGGCTTGTATGTTCTCCCCGTGGGCTTTCTCCGAGATCTTCGTATTCCTCTCACACTCCAAAGAACGTACAGGTTTGTAGGTTACTTGGCTTTATAAATGTAAAATTGTCCATTGTGTATGTAGGATAGTGTTAACATGCAGGGATCACTGGTCAGTGCGGACTCGGTGGGGGGAAAGGCCTGTTTCCATGCTGTTTATAAATTTATCCAATTTATCCAATTTATAAATTGGAGAATTTCAGGATTCATATCAATCCTTAAATCTGTGCTCAAATACAGCCCATCCGTGTACAATCATTCCAGACGTACTTTTATTTTTCACCTGTGTGTTGTCCCTTTGTTTCATTCGATGTACTTTAAAAACCTAATGCAGCATATGGTGGGAGGCAGCACACTCTGTGCCTGTTCCAGATCTCTGAACAAGCTCGTCACTCTGCCCCACTCCTCCACGGCGCCTCATACAATTGTTATGCCAACGTCTCCTTTCAAAAAGATATTTCCGGATTTCCATTGCAAAACCTTCTCGATTCTGCTTACATATAATGGTCCCACAATCTGGACTTTGGCATTTTCACACCTCTGTTGCTCTTGCTCGATGGGAGAGGGGAGAACAGGGAGTACCCAGGATGAGATCATTTTTGATTATGCTGGTGGCCTTGCCGAGGCAGCGTGAAGTGTAGATGGAGTCAATGGAAGGGAGGGTAGTTTGTGTGATGGTCTGAGCTGCGTCCACAATTCTCAACAATTTCTTGTGTTCTTGGATGGAGCAGTTCCCAAACCATGCTGTGATGCATCCCGATAAAATGCTTTCTACGGCCATCTGTAGAAATTGGTAAGATTTGTTGGGGACATGCCGAACTTCACAAATTTTTTAAGGAAGCTGTTTGATATGCCCCTGTCCCACTTAGGAAACCTGAACGGAAACCTCTGGAGATTTTGCGCCCCACCCAAGGTTTCCGTGCGGTTCCCGGAGGTTGCAGGTAGTGGAAGCAGGTAGGGAGACTGACAAAAACCTCCGGGAACCGCACGGAAACCTTGGGTGGGGCGCAAAGTCTCCAGAGGTTTCTGTTCAGGTTTCCTAAGTGGGACAGGGGCATAAGGATGGATTCCTGTGGTATCCGTGGGAGCATGGAGCACAAAATGATTCTTACCACTGAATGATTACCTGTCTGTCTTGAAATATCCCCAGCCTCAGGTTCCGACTCTCCCACCAACCTTCAAGCCTACTTTCATTATCCCTAGGAGTACACATTCAATTCCATTGTCCTTTTCAGTATCCTTCCTCCCTAAACTTTTCAAATGTTTTAGTTTTACCCATTTAAAAAAAAGACACAAAGTGCTGGAGTAACTCTGTGGGTCTGGCTGCATCTCTCAAAAACATGGATAGGTGGCGTTCCGGGTTGGGACCCTTCTTCAGACTGAATGCGTTTCTCCTTCCCAGCCCAACCCCGCTCCTCCCAATCAGTCTGAAGAAGTCTCGACCCGAAACATCCCCATTCCATGTTCTCAAGGCATGCTGCCAGACCTGCTGAGTTACTCCAGCACTGTGCGTCTTTTCTTTGTAAAGCAGCATCTGCAATTCCTTGTTTCTACATTATTTTTAACCCGAATGACTACCTCTCCCATTCTTCCCATTCTGAGTCCCTTTTACCCAAATCACAGCACCAAGCATACCGTTTATGGTGCTCTGTCCAACCCTTCTATTTTCCTGAAATCTCCTGCGAATAACACTCAGACAACTTCCACAGTAGCGGTCTGGTTTGGTCTATTTTGCTTTACAGCAACATAAATAGAGAAGCCTTTGGAACAGCTTCACCCTCTACCAATAGTGTATTCACTGATCTCAAGTTGGGCATGTTACACATTGGGCAGATAGACACAAAACGCTGGAGTAACTCAGTGGGTCAGGCAGCATCACTGGAGAACATGGATAGGTGACATTTCAGGTTGAGACCCTTCATCAGACTGAAGTTACTCCAGCTTTTTGTGTTTATCTTTGGTTTAAACCAATATCTGCAGTTCCTTCCTGCACTTACAAACTGGGACTGATCCAGATTTTTGATGGATAGACCTCACCTCCACTGCCTCTTCTAACAAGCATAAATGGCATCCCATTTTCACAAAGCATTACAAAGGATTCCTAACTATTATTGGGTAAATACTGCACAAAATCAGACCAATGGCACAATAGATCTTTTGTTATTTACGTTCCACGTGATTCACTTTTCACTTTTTTGCATGTATACCCACTAATACCATTACCCCCTCTCAATCCGGTGTTTAATCAGCTCCCCCTTCAATGTTTCTGTAACACGGGCTCATTACTCCTAATGGTAGCGGGCTCCATATTCTAACCACACTCGCCGTTAAGAATTTTCCACCTGAATTGTTCTTTAGGTTTAACACTGACTAATAAATGGGATCATACTTTGAACATGGACTAGTTTAGTTTAGAGCGCGGAAACAGGCCCACCGAGTCTGACCTGACCAGCGATCCCCGCACACTAACACTATCCTACACACACTAGGGACAATTTACGATGATACCAAGCCAAATAACCTACAAACATGTACATCTTTGGAGTGTTGGAGGAAACCAGTGCTTCCCAGAGAAAACCCACACAGGTCAGGTGGAGAACGTACAAACTCCGTACAGACAAGCACCCATAGTCAGGAACGAACCCTGGCCTCTGGCACGGTAAGGCAGCAACTCTACTGCTGCGCCACCAGGCTGTCCATGGCTGTTTGACAGGTTCCAACCAATCCAAAACTTATCATCCAACAAGTCTTTACTCGCTCATTCCTCAGCCTTCACGCTTTGTGAAAGAAGTCCAATCTTTCCCAACAGCCATAATCTCTCAGCTTTAGTTTCATGCTACGGAACAGAATACAGTTTTATTTACAAACCTATCCATGAACTTGTTTCCTTCTATCTTTACATTCTACTCTTCCACCTCAGGCCTCCTCTACACTTTCCCATTCTCTGCTCTTACCTTCAGTGGCAGAATCTTCATTGACCCTGGTCCCAAACACTGGCACAATTATCTAGACTGCTCCACCCTGACCTTCCTTCAAATATATCTTCAAAAACAATCTTGTTGTCCACGTAGCCTGGCACCCCCTCTGGCCCTTGGCGAAACAGGCATTCCACGTAGCCTGGCACCCCCTCTGGCCCTTGGCGATACGGGCATTCCTCACTGTACAACTGACTGGTTTACGGATTTTTCCTAAAATACCATGAGGTTGTGGAAACTGCAGTATGGCAAAGGTTAAGATTGCTGTACAGCACAACGACCTGTACGCATTCCTTGATACAAGGTTCTTTACAACGACCTGTACGCATTCCTTGATACAAGGTTCTTTACAACGACCTGTACGCATTCCTTGATACAAGGTTCTTTATAGTCATCCTGACTGAAAATTAAAGAAAGTATTACATAGCATGTAGTTTTACTTGTATTAATGTTATTGCATTTATATTAGAAAGAATGGATGAAAGAATGGATCGACTAGGCTTATATTCCCTGGAATTTAGAAGGATGAGAGGGTATCTTATAGAAACATAAAATTCTTAAGGGATTGGACAGGCTAGATGCAGGAAAAATGTTCCCGATGTTGGGGGAGTCCAGAACCAGGGGTCACAGTTTAAGAATAAGGGGTAGGCCATTTAGGACTGCGATGACAAAACACTTTTTCACCCAGAGAGTTGTGAATCTGTGGAATTCTCTGCCACAGAAGGCAGTGGAGGCCAATTCACTGGATGTTTTCAAGAGAGAGTTAGATACAGCTCTTAGGGCTAACGGAATCAAGGGATATGGGGAGAAAGCAGGAATGGGGTACTGATTTCGGATGATCATATTGAATGGTGGTGCTGCTCCTACACCTATTTTCTATGTCTCTCTGTTTCTATTAGTGTTTTGAGAACGTATTGTGCGCTCAATTTTAAGGGTGATAATCTGTATAAAAATTGACTACTACGAGTGGAATTTCAGAGTAGTGCAGTAACTGGGACTGTGCTGATCTCCTTGAGCACGAGTAAATAAAGTGTGTCTGGAAACTGAACGCAAGTTGTCAGAGTCCAGTTGATCGGCGATGGCTAGTTACAATATTATAGTTTACCGTTGGAAATACTCCTGATGTACGTGTTTGGATTTTCCTGGACAGAAAATAATGACCTCATAGAAACTAACCAAAGATTTCACATCAAAATCAATGGGAAATGTCCTTTGCAAGTTTCACCTCAATGAAACATTTGTTCAGACATACAATCGTTTTGTAAATGGAAGAATCGGTGTATTGGTAATTTTTGCAGGAAGGAAACTTTGGGATTTTTAATTACAGAATGCCTTCTTAGTTGTTTGTTTAAAATAATCATCATTGCTCCAGCAGTGCGATTTAAATCTCATAATGAGAGCAACCCTGGGCAAGTGTTTTCACTGCTACACATATGTACATGCATTTCCTCTTTGAAATGTCAAAGCAGTTGCAGTCATATTTGCCTCATCAGGAGATTATACGTGTCCTAGCTTCAAGCCAATGCTGTTGCTTTGGTTTGGCAGAATCGGTGCCAAAGACTGCAGGCAGAAATGATGATCATTCAATAGTTTTTGCCAAATGAGGAATTTCCCACCCACCGTGAAAACCCAGACCATTTATTCCTGAACAACAAAGTTAAAAAAGCCCCTGTTACTAACTTTCAAGCAGGGCTGACATCTGTGCAATTACATTCCAGTGTGGTGCTGTGCATGATCATTACTTTCAGCTCTTTAAATGTGGAGCTTTTAAAAAAATTAGCTCCTTTTATTGAGAGGTATTTGACAGACATCAACCAGTCCCTGCAAACCTGTACTGTCCCTGCCTGCTTCAAAGTCTCCACTATTGTTCCTTTACTCAAAAATGCAAGGATTACTGGTCATAATGACTACAGGCCTGTCGCACTGACCTCTGTAGTCATGAACAACAACAACTCCGACCCCCGACGCATGTGGCAAGGCATCCAGGCCATCACGGACTATAGACCCACCAACACCACCCCCACATCCAGCGACGCCTCCTTCCTTGAGGAGCTTAACCACTTCTATGGCCGCTTCGACAGGGACAATCTAGAGACAGCCATCAAGGCTGTGCTACCTGCCGATCACCAACCCCTCACACTCACCCCCTACGACGTATTCGTGGCACTGAGTAGGACTAATGCACGTAAAGCTGCTGGCCCTGACGGCATCCCCGGGCGCGTGCTCAGGGCCTGTGCTGCGCAGCTGACAGACATCTGGACTGACATCTTCAACCTGTCACTTGCCCAAGCAGTTGTCCCCACGTGCCTTAAAACCACCTCCATCGTGCCAGTGCCAAAACACTCCACGGCGGCAAGCCTCAACGACTTCCGCCCAGTTGCACTTACCCCCATCATCACCAAGTGCTTCGAGAGGCTGGTCCTGGCACACCTCAAAAGCTGCCTACCCCCCACACTGGATCCCTATCAGTTTGCCTACCGCAAGAACAGGAGTACGGAGGATGCCATCTTAACGGCACTTCACTCCGCCCTCTCCCACCTCGACAACAGAGACACTTACGTAAGAATGCTGTTCATCGATTACAGCTCAGCATTCAACACCATTATACCATCAAAACTGATCACCAAACTCGGTAACCTGGGCATCGACCCCTCCCTCTGCAACTGGATACTGGACTTTCTAACCAACAGACCCCAGTCTGTTAGGTTAGACAAGCACACCTCTTCAACCCTCACCCTGAACACCGGCGTTCCACAGGGCTGTGTGCTGAGCCCCCTCCTCTACTCCCTCTTCACCTATGACTGCACACCTGTACATGGTACTAACACCATCATCAAGTATGCAGATGATACAACGGTGATTGGCCTCATCAGCAACAACGATGAGTCGGCCTACAGGGAGGAGGTCCAGCACTTAGCAGCATGGTGCGCTGACAACAACCTGGCCCTTAACTCCAAGAAGACCAAGGAGCTCATTGTAGACTTCAGGAAGTCCAGGGGCGGCACACACCCCCATCCACATTAACGGGACGGAGGTGGAACGTGTTTCTAGCTTCAGGTTCCTGGGAGTCAACATCTCCGATGACCTCTCTTGGACCCACAATACCTCAACTCTGATCAAGAAGGCTCACCAGCGTCTCTTCTTCCTGAGGAGACTGAAGAAGGTCCATCTGTCTCCTCAGATCCTGGTGAACTTCTACCGCTGCACCATCGAGAGCATCCTTACCAACTGCATCACAGTATGGTATGGCAACTGCTCTGTCTCCGACCGGAAAGCATTGCAAAGGGTGGTGAAAATTGCCCAACGCATCACCGGTTCCTCGCTCCCCTCCATTGAGTCTGTCCAAAGCAAGCGTTGTCTGCGGAGGGCGCTCAGCATCGCCAAGGACTGCTCTCACCCCAACCATGGACTGTTTACCCTCCTACCATCCGGGAGGCGCTGCAGGTCTCTCCGTTGCCGAACCAGCAGGTCCAGGAACAGCTTCTTCCCGGCGGCTGTCACTCTACTCAACAACGTACCTCGGTGACTGCTAATCACCCCCCCACCCCCCGGACACTTATTATCACTTATTATTATTTATTCAAATCATTTGCTATGTCGCTCTTCCAGGGAGATGCTAAATGCATTTCGTTGTCTCTGTACTGTACACTGACAATGACAATTAAAATTGAATCTGAATCTGAATCTGAATCTGAATGAAGACCCTTGAAAGGTTTGTGCTGGCCAAGCTGAAAAATATCACTAACCCACTGCTGGACCCTCTGCAGTTTGCATAACGGGCCAATAGATCTGTGGATGACACAGTCAACCTGGGCCTGCGCTTCATCATCCAGCACCTAGACTGTCAGGGGACATATGCAAGGATTTTGTTTGTTGATTTTAGCTCTGCATTCAACACCATTGTGCCAGAGTTACTACACTCCAAACTTTCCGAGTTGACTGTGCCTGAACCCCTCCGGCAGTGGATCACCAACTTCCTGACAGACAGGAAGCAGCATGTGAGGCTAGGAAAGCACATCTCGGACCCGCAAACCCGCAGCAAAGGAGCACCACAAGGGTGCGTACTCTCCCCTCTCCTCTACTCTCTCTACACCAATGACTGCACCCCCACTGACTCATCTGTCAAGCTTCTCAAGTTTGCGGACGACACAACCCTGGTTGGACTGATCTAGGTTGGGGAGGAATCTGCCTACAGACAGGAAGTGACACAGCTGGTGTCCTGGTGCCATCGCAACAACCTGGAGCTCAATAGTCTTAAGACAGTGGAATTGATTATAGACTTTAGGAGAGTTCCCCCTCCCCTCATCATCAACAGTCTTTTAAGTTCCTGGGAACCATCATCTCCAAGGACCTTAAATGGGGGGCCACCATCGACTCCACAGTCAAAAAGGCACAACAGAGGATGTACTTCCTGTGGCAGCTGAGGAAGCACAATCTGCCACAGGCATTGATGGTCCAATTCTATACGGCCATCGTAGAGTCTGTCCTCGCCTTCTGGCTCAGCCACCAAGCACGACATCCGGAGGCTGCAGCGAATCGTTCGATCAGCTGAGAAGGTTATTGGCTGCAACCTTCCCTCCATTGACGAACTGTACACTGCAAGGGCCAGGAAGCGAGCGGGTAAGATCATCTCTGACCCCTCTCATCCTGGCCACAAACTCTTTCAATCACTTCCCTCTGGAAGGCGACTCCGGACTGTCAAAGCTGCCACAGCCAGACATAAAAACAGCTTTTTTTCCACGGGTAGTAGCTCTACTCAATAACCAAAAATCTGTAGCCTCCTTTCGCTGAGGTATTTTATTTAATTCACATGATGTTTTATTATTAATGTTTAATGCTTTATGTGTCATTCCTAACTGTTACTGTATGTCATGTTGTCACTTGCAGGCGGAGCACCAAGGCAAATTCCTTGTATGTGAATACTTGGCCAATAAACTTATTCATTCATTCATTCATTCGTTTATTCTGCATTTTTTAAACATTACAAAAAATCATAGAATCTGAGATAAACTTCAGTCTA
This sequence comes from Amblyraja radiata, assembly GCF_010909765.2. Lineage (NCBI taxonomy): Eukaryota > Metazoa > Chordata > Chondrichthyes > Rajiformes > Rajidae > Amblyraja > Amblyraja radiata. The sequence goes on along the minus strand of NC_045960.1, from coordinate 29,270,601 downwards.
TACTGCGTGGTTGTGGGCAATGGGATTTATGTAGAGTCATAGTGTGGAAACAGGTCCTTCAGTCCAACTCACCCTCAACGACCAACATGTCCCATCTATACTAGTCACACCTGCCTGCATTTGGCCCGTATCCCTCCAAACCTGTCCTATCCATGTACCTGTCCAAATGTTTCTTAAGCGTTGAAATAGTTGTGTATGTGCTGTTTTATGTTCTATCAGTCTTTGCGTGAAGAAGTGTTTCTTAGCGTCCATCCTGAACAGTCAGGCTCCCATTTTATGGTCATGTCATAGAAACATAGAAAATAGGTGCAGGAGTAGGCCATTCGGCCCTTTGAGCCTGCACCGCCATTCAATATGATCATGGCTGATCATCCAACTCAGTATCCTGACCTGCCTTCTCTCCATACCCCCTGATCCCTTTAGCCACAAGGGCCACATCTAACTCCCTCTTAAATATAGCCAATGAACTGGCCTCAACTACCTTCTGTGGCAGAGAATTCCACAGATTCACCACTCTCTGTGTGAAAAATGTCCCCTTGTCGTACGTTCCCCCACTGATGGAAAAGCTCCAACACTTTGTTACAAAATCTTACGAAACCCAGTTAACCTTCTATGTTCGAAGGAATGCAAGCTTAGCTGGAAATATTCAGCAGCTGAGACAGCAATGAAGAGAGGCTGCAGATTTAACATTTCAGGTCAACAACTTTGTTCATGTAATGAATCTTTACTTGGAGCCTAGCTGACACTGAAGCACAAGGAGATAAGTGTTCTGTAGCACGAGAGCGAAAGGAGCATGGGGTGGTCATGCAAAAAGAGCAACATGAAACCTGAACAACAGAGAGAGGAAGTAAACAGACACCATTACTAATAGCAGAGAGTTTGTCCCAGCAAGTCTGGCACCAGGTAACTTTTCATTTTGTTTTTGGTTACAATTCTATCAACAACAAACTTATAAGGTCCTTTGCTAATTTGATTGCCATTTGACCTCCCATTTACTGTACCCTAACAAACATATAAAACAGAAATGTACAGCACGGTAACAGACCCGAACACCCACAATGTCTATGCCGAACATGATGCCAAACCAAACTTTTATCTATCTGCCTGCACAAACCTGACTTTGGAATACCGTGGAGAACAGGAAGACAGACGCCTCACAGACCTAGATTTTGCCGATGACATTACACTACTAGCAGAGTCGAGACACGCCCTTCAAGCGATGACAACCTCTCTGGAGGAGAATACATCAAAGGTTGGATTAAAGATCAGCTGCCAGAAGACTAAGACCATGCAGACTGGAGACCAGCAGCCAATAGACCAACTGATAATCAATGGAGAACCTGTGGAAAACGCCACAAGATTCACCTATCTTGGCAGCATGTCCACAGCAGATGGATAGAGGTCGACATCAACTCTCGAATTGGTAAAGCTGCAACAGTCTTCAGAAGAATACAGCCAATATGGTCTAGATATCCAAGATGCTAAAAGTCAAGCTCTTCCAGTCCGTAGTCCTCCCTACAGCCCTCTATGCCAGTGAGACATGGAAAATCAATGTGAAGATGAAAAATAAATTGGATGCATTCCAACACGTTGCTTGAGGAAGATCCTGAGGACTAGCTACAGAGACCACATCACAAACGAGGAGATCTACCGTGAAACTGCAACAAAGCCTCTCAGCCAGGACATAGAGGTACGCAGGATGAAATTTGCAGGACATGTACTCAGAATGTCACCTAAGATAGCAATGACATGGCAACCTGACGGAAGAAGGAAAAGAGGCCGACCAAAACTCACATGGAGGCGAACATTCCAGAAGGATTTGGAAGCCTGGGACACAAGCCTATCGAGGGTGGAAGACGTCGCACATAACGGAACAGAATGGCTAACGCTTGCTGCCCGATGCACTCAACAGTGTGGGAGGAACTAAGTCTAAAGTAAGCCTGCACATAATCCATATACCATTCCCTGTACATCAAGGTGCCTATCCAAAAACCTCTTAAACGCCACTGTTGTATTGGCCACCACCATCACGTCTTGGAATGTGTTTCAGGCAGACAACACTGTGTGTGTATAAAAACCACTGATTACAGAAGGGCGGCACGGTGGTGCAGCGGTACAGCTACTGCCTTACAGCGCCTGAGACCCAGGTTCGATCCTGACTATGGGTGCTTGTCTGTACGGAGTTTGTATGTTCTCCCCTTGACCTGCGTGGGTTTTCTCTGAGATCTTCGGTTTCCTCCCACACTCCAAAGATGTACAGGTTGGTAAGTTTATTGGTTTGATTTATTTTGTTTTTAATTGTGCCCTGTGTGTGTGTGTGTGTGTGCGTGTGTGCGGTAGTGTTAATGCGCAGTGATCACTGGTCGATGGGCCGAATGGCCTGTTTCTGCGTTGTATCTCTAAACTAAAACTAAACTAACAATGGGAATTTAATGTAGACAAAAGTGCTGGAGAAACTCAGCGGGTGCGGCAGCATCTATGGAGCGAAGGAAATAGACATAGTTTCGGGCCAAAACCCTTCTTCAGACTGATGTAGAGTGGGAGGGGGGGGGGGGGACGGGAAGAAGAAAGGAAGAGGAGGAGCCAGAGGGTTGAGGGAGAGCTGAGAAGGGGAGGAGACAGCAAGGGCTACCGGAAATTGGAGAAGTCAATGTTCAAGCCGCTGGGGTGCAGACTGCCCAAGCGGAATACGAGGTGCTGCTCCTCCAATTTCGTGTGGTCCTCACTCTGGCCATGGAGGAGGCCCAGGACAGAAAGGTCGGATTCGGAATGGGAGGGGGAGTTGAAGTGCTGAGCCACCGGGAGATCAGGTTTAACACTAGCACAGCCTGGACATATGGACAAACTCCCATAACTATAACTAAATTCAAACGAGAACCATTCTTGGGAAAAAATACCAGATTACATGCTGCCTCTCTGCAGTAATCACACACCATCGTCTCTGAAGGACACAGGCTGCCAGTTTCACAGTCAGAGGCCACTTAAGAGAGTTGTTTTAGAAATTGAGATGCAATCACCTCTATTGATACATTCATCCATACTCTTTAAGCAATGTCACATCCACTGGGACACCATGCCCATCTAAAGCAGCCACTCAGTGTGGGATGTCCTGATTCTGTACCGTAGTTACTGGGCAGTGGAAGGAAATAAATGTTCATATTATTTGACCCTTTTCAACACCATCCATTACAATACTTTAGAGCTTCAGTTACCCTATTGAATGATGTTGTATATTTTTCCGACTTTTGGACAAAATCTACTCATGGACATCTGTAAAAACAGAATCCATTTGTGATCTGCAGAAAGCCTGCGTAGAGTTGAAGATTACAAGGATAAGGAGCCAGGAGTGTTTTATTGTCATATGTCCCAAACAGAAAAATGAAATTTTCACTTGCAGCAGCACAACAGAATATGTAAACATAGTGTGCAGGAAGGATGCTGGCTTAAACCGAACACAGACACAAAAAGCTGGAGTAACTCAGTGGGTCAGACAGCATCTCTGCAAAAAAGGAATAGGTGATGTTTCGTGTCGAGACCCTTCTTCAGACCGAGAGTCAGGGAAGAGGGAAAGGAGAGATGTAGACGATGATGTAGAGAGATATAGAACAATGAATTAAAGATTTGCAAAAAAGTAACGAAGATAACGGGAACAGGCCATTGTTAGCTGTGTGTCAGGTGAGAATGAGTTACAATGAGACTCAACAAGACGACTTTGAAGCTGGTGCTACTTGGGTGGTGGAAGGATGGAGAGAGGGGGGATGCAAGGTTTACTTGAAGTTAGAGAAATCAATATTCATACCACTGGGTTTAGTTTAGTTTAGTTTAGAGATACAGCGCGGAAACAGGCCCTTCGGCCCACCGGGTCCGCGCCGACCAGTGATCCCCACACATTAACACTATCCTACACCCACGAGGGATAATTTTTACATTTACCAAGCCAATTAACTTACAAACCTGCACGTCTTTGGAGTGTGGGAGGAAACCGAAGATCTCAGAGAAAACCCACGCAGGTCACGGGGAGAATGTACAAACTCCATACAGACAGCATCCGTAGTCGGGATCAAATCCGGGTCTCCGGTGCTGCATTCGCTGTAAGGCAGCAACTCTACCGCTGCGCCACTATGATCACCCTATTGGGTGTAAGGTTGTAGGGTGCCCAAGCGAAATATGAGATTCCATTCCTCCAATTTGCATTTGGCCTCACTCTGACAATGGAGGGGGCCCAGGACAGAAAGGTCACTTTGGGAATGGGAAGGGGAACTAAAGTGTTGAGCAACCGGGTGATCATGAGGTTCAGGCGGACTGAGTGAAGGTGTTCAGTGAAACGATCGCCCAGTCTACACTTGGTCTCGCCGATGTATAAGAGTTCACACCTTGAACAATGGATACGGTAGATGAGGTTGGAGGTGGTGCAAGTGAACCTGCGCCTAACCTGGAAGGACTGTCGGGGTCCTTGAACAGAATCGAGGGAGGAGGTAGAGGGACAGATGTTGCACCTACTGTGGTTGCAGGGAATGGTACCTGGGGAGGGGATGGTTTGGGTGGGAAGGGTTGAGTTAACCAGGGAGTTGCAGAGGGAACAATCTCTGTGAAAGGTGGAGAGGGGTGGAGATGGGAAGATGTGACTAGTGGTGGGATCCCGTTGGAGGTGGCAAAAATGTCGGCGGATTATGTGTTGTATGCGACGGCTGATGGGGTGAAAGGTGAGGACAAGGGAGACTCTGTTCCTGTTACAACAAGGCGGAGGGGGAGCAAGGGTGGAGCTGTGGGGTACTGAGGAGACACGTGTGAACGCCTACTGTTCCCTCCGCAACTCCATCGTCAGCTCAACCCTTAGAAGAACAAATACGGCAGGAGCTTGGCGGCAGCAGCAAGACTAATAGAGTTGACATAGTAGGGGAATTCAACTTTCCTAATGTAGACTGCAATTGTCATAGTGCCAAGGGATTAGACAGAGAGGAATTTGCAAATGTGTTCAGGAAAATGTCCTCAGGCAATATGTTGAGGGCCATAAAGGGAGAGGGCAGAGCTTGATCTACTCTTAGGAAATTGGAAAGGACAAGTGTCTGAAGTATTTGTGGGCAAGCCTTTTGGGATCAGCGAGCACAGTTCTATTAGCCATGGATAAAGACAGGCGGACACTCAAGTATAAAATTCTGAATTTGGACAAGGCCAACTTTGATGATATTAGATAGAAACTTGCTAAAATTGATTGGACTAGGTTGTTTGCAGGCAAAGGAACACCCGGAAAGTGGGATGTTTAAAAAAATATATGATGACAAGAAATCAGGGCATGCATGTCCTGATTACAATGAAGGGCAGTGCAGGTACGAAAAAGGAAGCTTAAATGACGAGAGAAATTAATGGCTTGGTCAGGAAAAAGAAGGATTCATGTGGTATTGGCAGATGGGATCAGGTGTACCTCTAGAGGAGATTTGCAAACTTAGGAACATACTTAAGAAGGAAATCAGGAGGTCAAAAAGGGGGCAGAGACTTTAAGTACATTAAGGAAATGAGGGTAATTAGAGAGAGAATAGGGCCCCTCAGAAACCAAAGTGATCATGTCTATGTAGAGCTGCTGGAGATGGAGAAGATCTTCAATGAGTATTTCTCCTTTCTTTTTATCAATGGAGAAAGACATGAAGGCTGGAGAACTTGGGACAGTTAATAGAGATGTCTTGAGGATCACCAATATTATGGTTGAGGGGCTGCTAGCGTATGAAAGTAGATAAATCTCCTGGGCCTGATCAGATACATCAGAGGACATTGTGGGAAAACAGAGAAGACATTGCAAGAGCCCTGGCTGAGATATAAGAATCATCATTAGACATGAGTGAGGTGCCAGGAGGGTGGTAATTTTGTGCCTCTATTTAAGATGGGTTTCAAGGAAAAGCCTGGGAACTATAAACCAGTGACCCTACCATCTGTGTTCGGCAAGGTACTACAAAGGATTCTGAATAAGATATATATGTATTTGGATAAAGAGAGTCAAGTCAAGAGTGTTTTATTGTCATGTGTCCCAGATAGAACAATGAAATTCTTACGGCACAACAGAATACGTAAACGTAGTACACTGTAAACAATATGATAAACGAGAGAGAAAAAACAAGTTTGGTGCGTACACATAATCACAAGTACACACACACACATATATGCACACATATACATACACACACACATACTCAAAAAACAAACATTAGTAGTGCAATAATAATAATAATAATAATAATAGTCTATTGTAGTTCAGAGCTTATTTGAGGTTGTAGTGTTTAATAGCCTGATGGCTGTGGGGAAGAAGCTGTTCCTGAACCTGGACGTTAGCGTTTTCAGGCTCCTGTACCTTCTTCCCGATGGCAGTGGTGAAACGAGTGTGTGGCCAGGACAGTGAGGGTCTCTGATGATGCTGGCTGCCTTTTTGAGGCAGCGCCTTGGATAAATTGTAAACAGGGGCTGATTAGGGATAATCAGCATAATTTTATGCATGGGAGGTCATGTCTTATGAATCTGATTGAGCTTTTTGAAGAAGTAACTAAAAAGAAAGCCACAGGCATTGTCCAAATGGACTTCAGCAATGCATTTAATAAGATCCCGTATGGGATCCAGGGAGAGCTAGTTGACTGGATAGAGAATTGACTTCATGGAAGGAAGCAGAAGGTGACGGTGGAAGGTTGTTTTTTGGACTGGAGGCTTGTAACTAGTGGTGTGCCTCGGGGATCAGTGCTGGGCCCATTGCTGTTTGTAGTCAACAATTTGGATGGGAATGTAGAAGGCATGATAAGCAAGGTTGTAGATGACACTAAAGTGGGCGATATCATAGATAGCAAAGATGATTATCAACAATTACTGAAGAATCCTAATCAGCTGAGCAAGTGTTTAATGGAGTTTAATGCAGATAGGTTTGGAGGGTTATGGACCAAGTGCAGGCAGGTGGGACTAGTGTAGCTGGGAGATGTTGGCGGTGTGGGCAAGTTGGGCCGAAGGGTCTGCTTCCACACTGTATCACTCTTAGACTCTAAGTACGAGGTATTGCATTTTGGGAAGTCAAAGCAGGGCAGGACCTTCAAAGTGAATGACAGGGCTCTAGGGAGTGTAGTAGACCAGAGGTATCTAAGGGTGCAAGTACATAGGTCCCTGAAAGTGGCATCACAGGTAGATAGGGTGGTCAAGATGCTTTCGGCACAGCAAACAAACGGCATCTTGGACAGGTGCGTTGGCCCAACGGGCCTGTTTCTGTGCTGTATGATACTATGACTCTGGAAATAGGGGTGGGAGATTGCAATCTTCACGTGTTCCTAGTGTGTGTAAGGTAGTGTTAAAGTGCGGGGATTGCTGGTCGGTGCAGACTCGGTGGGCCGATGGGCCTGTTTCCGCACTGTATCTCTAAACTAAAGTAAACTCTTGGAATTAACCAGGCACCAACAAGCATGCAGGGATAGATGGGCTTGATGCGAGTTAAGGCAAGCAGCAGACAACTGTTTATTCATCTTGTTATTCTGACATGTATAAATAATATTTAACTCGGAATTTAATGGGCATGTTGGCATTGGACGTTAGCGGTTACAGCTCCTCACGGGAGCCCAGTGTGTACAATTTGCGTTGATTCTCTGGTCAAGACATACCTCCATCAACTCTGGGAACACATTGTTATTATATAAAATAACGAGCCAAAATAATTGGTGGGTCTACACTTACAGAATGAATTGCTATCCAGGGGACCACATCAGTGTATCTTGAAACAGCAATGGGGATTCTGCTCTGGAGCATATGGAAAAAGGCTGTGACAACACCAGTGAACAGAAACGCTTTCATAAGTACTTGGACACAAGCCACTGTTCTGATTCAGGTATTCAATTAAAAGAACCTCTGGTGTCCAAGCAACACAGAAAAGTCTTGAATGAATTCAATTTTTTTTACAAAGCATTCAAGGCTTCCACTGTTTTAGACTGAGCCCTGATATTCATCAGAGCTACAAGAGCAAATGCAGCCCACACTGAACCGGCGTCTCATAGCTGCAACTGCACTAAGACTTCCCTCCCTTTACGGATTCAATGGCCCTTCTGCCTAATGCGGTGTTGCATTTAGCATGTATTTTTATTCCATTTGATCATGTTGTTTTAACGAAGATTACCATACTTTGGTTAGGAGTGGCTAGAATTCTGGTCTCTGCATGTTGCAGTCTTAGAACTATGTAACACGGAAACAGGCCCTTCAGCCCAACTCATCCATGGTGACCAATTTGCCTAACTGAGCCAATCCCTCCTATCCAAGCGTCTTTTAAACAACATAATTGTACCTGCTTTGATAACTTCTTCGGGCAACTCATTCCATCTACTCACCATTCTCAGTTCACAGTGTGCCCCTCAAGTCCCTTTCAAGTCTTACCCCTCTCACCTTAAACCTATGCTATATGCTTGTACACTCCTCTACCCTGAGGAAAAGATGGTGGCTATTCTGTACCCTTATTACCGATCTATCTATACCCTTGTTAAATCACTCCTCAGCCTCCCATTCTTTAGGGAAAAAAGTCCCCGCCAAAAGGAGGTAGGTTCGATTTTATCATTTAAAAATAAATTGGATAGGTATATGGAAGGGAAAGGAATGGAGGGTTATGGTCTGAGTGCAGGTAGATGGGATTAGGGGAAAATAAGTGTTCGGCACAGACTTGAAGGCCGAGATGGCCTGTTTTCCGTGCTGTAATTGTTATATGTTATATGTTAATTCCAGCTTCTCATAACTCAAACCCTCCAGACCTGGTACATCAACTTCAATCGTTTTTGCACCCTTTTCCATTTAACGACATCCTATTAAAAGCAGGGCGACCAAAACTTTACGCAGTACTCTAAATGTGGCCCCTATCAATGTCCTGTGCAGCTGTAACAAGATATCCCAACTCCTGTACTCAGTACATCGACTTATGAAGGCCAGCAAGCCAAACACTTTCTTCGCTATCTTATCTACCTGTGTCGCCACTTTAATAGACTTGCCCCCTCAGTCTCTCTGTTCTACAATACTCCCAGGGCCTTACTATATTGTGCAAGTCCTTCCCTGGATTGTTCTATCAAAATGCAACACCTTATATGTTTTCAAATAGTCCATTGACCTAGTCTAGCTTAGTTTAGAGATGCAGCGCAGAAACAGGCCCTTCGGCCCACCGGGTCTGCATCGACCAGCGATCCCCGCACATTAACACTATCCTACACCCACTAAGGACAATTTTTATATTTACCAAGTCAATTAACCTACATCTGTGACCTGTACGTCTTTGGAGTGTGGGAGGAAACCAAAGTTCTCGGAGAAAACCCACGCAGGTCACGGGGCGAACGTACAAACTCTGTACAGACAGCTCCCGTGAGGCAGCAACTCTACCGCTGCGCCACCGCGCCACCCAGTCGATCAAGATCCTGTGGTAATCTTACTTAATCTTCTTCACAGTCCACTTTGAGAGTAACCGCAAACTGACTAATAAGTCCACCTACATTTACATCTAAAACATTAATATAAATAATGAACAACAGTGCACCCGGTACTGAGCTCTGTGGCAAACTACTTTATGCAGGCCTCAAGTCTGAATACGAAACTTCTTCACCATACTGTCTTCTTCTCTCAAGCCAATTTTGTACTGAGTCGGCTGGCTCAACATGAGTCCGATGGGATCTATACTTCCCAACAAGCAAGGACCTTGTTGAAGGCCTTGCTACGATCCATGTATGTCATCCACTGAATTGAATTGAATTGAATACTTTATTGTCACATATGACGTCACAGTGATATTCTTTGCTTGCATATCCAAGGTATTGCAAGTAGTTGCCCATCAGTTGCCCGCGCCAGTTCCCCTTTTGTTCTCCCCCCATGCCGGGTCCTCATTTGTTCCTTCCCTCGGCAACGGCGTCCTCACTTCCACGTGTCCATCCTCATCCGTCGGCCAGCGCCATCATCGACCGCCGCTCCGACCTCACCACTAACGCTGCCGGGTCCTCTCTGGACGCCTCTGTGGCGCCGTCCCAGGCCCCAGCCTCGTGCTCCGTCAACCAAGGCACCGGCCCGCGTGGATCCACCGCAGACTAGAGAAGCCCGGGATCCGACCCGCGAGGCCCTCGCCTCGGCTTCTCAGCGGCACCGCCAGAAGCCATCTGCCGCAGATGCACCTCCGGAAGGCATCCTTAATCATTTTGGTCACCTCTTCAATAATCTCAATCAATTGATGATACAATTTCCCGATCACAAAGCAATGCTGACCATCCCTAATATGTCCCTGCCTTTGTCGATCCTATCCCACAGAATTCCCACCACTACCTTACCCATGGCTGATGGGTATGGAGTTCCCAGTCTTTTCCTTGCAGCCTTTCTTAAATAGAGGCTGAACATGAACTCCGCTCCAATCTTCCACCCCATTACCAGTGACTATCACCAGTACAAGTATCCCTGTCAAATACCTCTGCTTGTAGGATGCCTTCGGTTTCTCCTTTACCTTATCTGTTAACGCTAGCTCATGTCCCCTCTTTTGCCCTCTTGATTTCCCTTTCAAGTGTACTCCTACACCCCTGATTCTCCACAATTCGATCCCAGCTGCATATACCTGACAAATACATCCTTCTTCTTCTTCTACAAAGCATTTTATCGGGGTGCATCGCAGCTTAGTTTGGGAACTGCTCCATCCAAGACCGCAGGAAATGGCAGCAAATTGTGGACGCAGCCCAGACCATCACACAAACCAACCTCCCTTCCATTGACTCCATTTATACCTCACTCTGCCTCAGCAAGCCAGCAGCATAAACAAGGACGAGTCGCACCCTGGCCACTCCCACTTCTCCCCTCTCCCATCGGGCAAAAGGTATAGAAGTGTGAAAACGCACACGTCCAGATTCAGGGACAGTTTCTTCCCAACTCTTATCAGGCAACTGAATCATCCTAGCACAACGAGAGAGCAGTCCTGAACTACTATCTACTTCATCAGGGGCCTTCGGACTATCTTTGATCGGACTTTACTGGCTTTACCTTGCACTAAACATTATATTCTTGTCATGTATCTATACATTAAAAAGAGCTCAATTGTAATCATGTATTGTTTTTCTGCTGACTGGTTAGCCTTCTTCAGACTTCTTCAGACTCTTTTAGTTTTCATTTAGTTTAGCTTAATTTAGAGACACAGTGCCTCTTCGGCCCCTCGACTTGTGATCCCCGTACATTAACACTATCCCACGTGCTGGCCAGAGGTGGAACAGTGATGTTAGAGTGGTAAATGTTTAGTTAGTTTAGTTTGTTGCGTGCTAATCAGTCAGCGGAAAGACAATACATGCTTACAATGGACATCCACAGTGTACAGATACATGATAAAGGGAATAGACCTAGGGATAGTAGTTAGGGACTGTACTCTAGTTGTTGGTAATGTTGATAAGTTAATATCACTCTGAACGTGCATATGATGTTATTGCTACTAATATCAATACAGTAGCCCATTTTAGACACTTAAGGGTCTGTCCCACTTGGGCGTCATTTGCACGTCACGCAGGTGGCGCGCAAAGATTTTGTGAATCCCAAAATCCTGGGACGCCGCGCACGACCGCGCATCACTGCCTACGCCACCATGTCTCACCGCGTGCGTGACGCGTAAATGATGTCGCGTCATGCGTTGTGACGCATAAATGATGCGCAAATAACGCCCAAGTGGGAGAGGCCCTTTAAATATTTCGCATCTGTTTTTCAATAACCAAAAATTTCGAGAAACGGGAAACTGCAAATGCTAGAATCTTGAGCAATGAAACAAAAGTCTGGAGGAGTTGAGCGGGTCAGGCAGCAACTAATTTTGTTCAACATTAATAAAAACCAAGAAACAATCTCAAGCGAAACATAAAACAGCAACACAGGGAAAATTACCAGGCTTTAAATTTAGCAGGTGACGTGCAATTCCAATTCCAGAATGTTCACATTGTCTGTTCAAATAATTCTAGTCCTGGTTGAATAACCTATTGAAAGTCAAGCACTGTGTCAGGGGTCATCTTAAATATTAGTTAGTGTGGAAGGAATGAATAGGCAATTAGGATTTGCAACATTCAAGTTAGAGAATAGAGAAACAGAAACACATGCAAACATACAAACATTTGACGCTGTTACCTTGGTGACGGCCACTTTGGCCCCCTTGTTGATGAGCTGCACAACATTCTCCGTTTGTCCTTTGTGTGCAGCTATGAGAAGCCGTTCTGAAAGCTGAGCAACAGCATCCCTCTGGCTCATGAATTAGTGAAGGAGGTGCTCAGGGCAACCAATGCACAGGCTCTATCAGCAAAGGGAATCGCAAAGCCGCGATTCCTGCACACCGAACTCTTGCGATTCTCAACCTTCGAATTGGCCGTTCTTGCTTTGCAGGTGTGTTTGTAACATGGACCAACGCGATGTGTTCAAAAACATTCAATTCAACTTGTTCCATATGTCACAGCATTGGTTCAGCATCGGCACCTTTTCAACCTGAGAAATGGAATATGAAAGAGTTCATGAATTTGGGGTTTAGTTTAATTTAATGATACAGCACGGAAATAGGCCCTTCGGCCCATCAAGACCATGCCGACCAATGATCCCTGCACACTAACACTATCCCACTCTCACTGGAGACTATTTACAATTTTACCAAAGCCAATTCGCTTACAAACCTGTACGTCTTTGGAGTGTGGGAGGAAATCGAAGATCCCGGAGAAAACCCACGCAGGTCACGGGGAGAACGTACAAACACCGTACAGACAGCACCCGTAATCAGGATCGAACCCGGGTCTCTGGTGCTGTAAGGCAGTAGCTCTAGTGCTGCACCACCGTGCCACCCTAATTGTCTTGGTGTGGAGGGAAGATAGTCACTGATCAGTTGGATGATAATTTGTCAACCACAGACATGTCTGACTAGAGCATGTTACTTCCATTTACTATCTCGTTTATTTCTAGGACCAACGGTATTTTCAAAAGCACATTATTGGAAGCTTTGAAATAAATTCCTCACCAAGACTCAACTGCATTTAAAGAGATATTCTAAATCATGGCAATTAAAGCTATTGTTTAATTTTTTGATTTAGAGATACGACGTGGAAACTGGCCCTTCGGCTCACCGAGTCCATGTTTGACCATCGATTACCCCATTCACAAGCACTATCCGACACACTAAGGACAATTTACAATTTTTACCAATGCCATTTAACCTACAAACCTGTACTTCTTTGAAGCGTGGGAGGAAACCAGAGCATCCGGAGAAATCCAACGTGGCCACAGGGAGAACGTACAGACTCCGTACAGACACCCGTAGTCAGGATCTAACCCAGGTCTCGGACGCAGTAAGGCAGCAACTCTACCGCTGCGCCACCGTGCCACCCCATAAAATTATGACATACTATATATTGCAATGTCAATGCGATCCAACCACCAGTCACATCTTCCCATCCCCGCTCCTTTCTGTTTTCCATCGAGAACACTTGCTTCACGACTACTTGGTTAGCTCATCCCTTCCCGCCCAACCTGCCCACTCCTCAGGCACTTTCCCCCACAACCGCACGATATATAATACCTGTCCCTACACCTCCTTCCGGGGACATCAGCAGCCCTTCTAGGGGAGACAGAGGTTCATGTGCATCTCCTCTAACCCCATCTATTACATTTGATGCTCCCGTTTTGGCCTCCTTTAAATCGTTGAGACCAAGCGTGGACTAAACAAACGTTTGCTGACACTTGCGCTTGGTCTGCCAACGAGATCTCCTGGTTGCTAAACATTTTAATTCCCCTTCCCATATCGACGTTTTTGTCCTGAGCCTCCTCCACTGCACATTCCACTTTGGTAGCTTGCAACCCAAATGTGGGAACACTGAATTCTCCAATTTCAAGTGATTCAATAGACAGACAATAGACAATAGTTGCAGGAGTAGGCCATTCGGCCCTTCGAGCCAGCACCGTCATTCAATATGATCAAGGCTGATCATCCACAATCAGTACCCCGTTCCTGCCTTCTCACCATATCCCCTAACTCCGCTGTCGTTAAGAGCTCAATCTAACTCTCTCTTGAAAACATCCAGAGAATTGGCCTCCACCGCCCCCTGAGGCAGAGAATTCCACAGATTAACAACCCTCTGTGTGAAAACGTTTTTCCTCATCTCCATTCTAAATGGCTTACCCTTATTCTTAAATTATGGTCCCTGGTTCTGGACTCCCCCAACATTGGGAACATGTTTCCTGCCTCTAGTGTGTCCAAACCCTTAATAATCATATATTTCAATAAGATCCCCTCTCATCCGTCTAAATTCCAGAGTATACATGCCCAGCGGTTCCATTCTATCAACATATGACAGTCCTGTCATCCCAGGAATTAACCTCGTGAACCTACGCTGCACTGCCTCAATAGCAAGAATGTCCTTCCTCAAATTTGGAGACCAAAACTGCACAAAATACTCCAGGTGTGGTCTCACCAGGGCCCTGTACAACTGCAGAAGGACCTGTTTCCCCCCTATCTCTCTCTCACTCCTCTGTACCAGTGCTCCTCTCCCTGATCCTGGCGCACACCCATCCTTGACGATACTTCCAGACTTCTGGTGCAATGTACCATGAAGATGGACTGGATGGAAGAAAGTTAGTTTGGTTTAGTTTGGAGATACTGGGCTGAAGGGCTTGTTTTCACACTGTGAGTCCACTCCAACCATCAATCACCATACAATAGCACTATCCTACACACCAGGGACAATGTACAGATGTCAAATAACCAACAAACCTGCATGTCTTTGGAATATGGGAGGAAACCGGAGCATCCGGAAAAACCCAGGCGGTCACAGGGAGAGCAATGTAACAGTGAAACAAAGAACCAAATTTGATCTCCGTTTGAAACAGCAGCCTTGCTCTGAGCTTGTTCCCGAGTGACTGACTATCGACTGACAGCAATGCTGGAGGGGGGGCATGAAATCCCTGACGTATCAGCCTCACCTGGAGTCCTCCCTGACTGCCAAACATGTATGATTTGTACTCACAGCTGTGCCGGCACCATTGAATCTAATAAAGATCAGTAATTCCGATAGCTGTTCCAATTTAGCGATGACATGATGTCAGGTATAGCTACAATTCAATTTATAATTAATTTTGAGCCCAATGTACTTTCCATGGAACTAAAATGTCATGGTAAACGTCCAATGCGGTTTTTTAAGTTGTCAGTAATTGTATGATATATATTTCCTTGAACATGAATTCCTCTGATGACCTGTCAAAATTCGTAATCTTGCATTCGTATCTTCAACGTTGCAATCTGTGCTTCAGAACAAGAGCTTTACATTTTTATACATCATTCCCATGACCATGTAATATGGATTTGGTCAGGGAACATCCAAACTTCAGCTTACATCAACACGCACAAATCCAATTAGCATCAGCAACTTTGTTTCTCCAAGTGGGCAACCCAAAAATGTGACATGGACATTGAGTTTAAAATAAATTAATTTTGTAGAACGGCTGAGGTAAAGTAACCTTCTCTTCCGTTGGTGAATTAGAAGGCTCATCACCCAACAAGACATTTTTCTGAGTCTGAAGAAGGGTTCCCACCAGAAATGTCACCTATTTGTTTTCTCCGGAGATGCTGCCTGAGTTACTCCAGCATTTTGTGTCGATCTTCGGTAAAAGCCAGCATCTGGAGTTCCTTCCAACACAGGACATTCTCCTCCTCATCTCTGTTTTATTATTATTACTACAGGATAGATAACTTCTTAGATTCTCCTCCATCAAGCTTCTACAAGTGTACAGTCGAGAGCACGCTGATGAGTAGCATCACAACCTTGTTTGGAAACACGGACGCACAAGATAGCACGAAGGATGGCTTAAATTGGTGGACATTGTTTAGTCCACATACTACACACACAATGGTATTGATCTCTCCACCATCAAAGAGATCTGGAGGAAGGCAGCTAATATCATCAAAGACGACACCTGGACATGTGCTCACCTCACTACTATCATCAGGAGTCTGAGAACCGTTACCTCCAGGAGCGAGGGTGGCTTATTCCCATTAACCATCAGGTTCATGAACTACACTGCACAACCCTAATCACAATCCTAAAGCCCCTGTCCCACCTTAGGTGACCTTGCCCGCCACCCAAAAAAAGATCAAGGTCGAGGTGACCTGCAACCTCCTACCACCTCCCACGCATATGTTGAAAACCTTCCTCGACTATGAAGAAAACCGGCTTCGACTAGAACTGCGGCTAAAAAATTGACTCTTGTTGAGGGAATGGCAACCTATTTTTAGTCGAGGCCGGTTTTAAACATGATGAAAAAATAACAGCAACCTAGATGAAGCCTCGACCACGCGGAAACCACTTTCGACCATTAGGGAGAGTGACCAAAACCTCCGGTGACCTCATGGAAACCTTGGGTAGCGGGCAAGGTCACCAGAGGTTGCTGTTTTTTTGTACACGGTTACACTACATTCTTTGACTTGCACTATTGTGTCTGTTTATTAAGTATAACTGATAATTTAATGTACTATTATGCATCGTATGGTTGTTTTATTGCATTAATGGGCTGGCAAAGCTGCAGCAAGTAAGAATTTTATTGTTCCAGTCCTGGTGCATGTGTCAATTAAAGCCTAGACACCCTTGTAATTCTGTAACCATCCACTTCCCTGCTCTTTCACTCTGCTGAAGTGCCATTGTTATTTCAATGCATGGTTTTAGAGAACCAACCCACACTGTACAAATCACAGTTGTTCCTGTTCGTTCTTTCTCCTTCGACCTGTAGTGGTTTAAAATCTAAGATAGACACAAAAAGCTGGAGTAACTCAGCAGGACAGGCAGCATCTGTGGAGAGAAGGAATGGGTGACTTTGCAGTTTGCTGCATGATCCATTAGGCCACTCATCCAACCACTCCCCATGCCCCAGTTTAACAACAGAATCAAACCACGAATTGCAGGATTATTGTTCCAGCAGGACATTACAATATTGATGCATCAATGCTTTTTTGCTGTTCCGACACCACCACAAAAGCATCCCGATCTCTTCCCTATACTCTGCCTCATCATTCAGTTCAGATTAGTTTATTGTCACGTGTACCGAGGTACAGTGAAAAGCTTTTTTGTTGCCCGCTAATCAGTCAGCAGAAAAACAATACATGATTATCATCGATCCATTTACAGTGTATAGATACATGATAAGGGAATAACATTTAGTGCAAGGTAAAGCCAGCAAAGTCTGATCAAGGATAGTCCAAGGGTCACCAATGAGGTAGATGGTAGTTCAGCACTGCTCTCTGGACTCCAATCCTCAGTAGATCAGGCCTGCTCCCTAGTTGTTGGTAGAATGATTCAGTTGCCTGATAACAGCTGGGAAGAAACTGGCCCGGAATCTGGTGTTGTGCGTTTTCACGCTTCTATAGTTTTTGCCTGATGGGAGGGGAGAAGAGGGAGTGGCCAGGGATCATTGTTGTTGGTCTGACCGACAACTGTGAGGTTAAAGTTCGAAGTCATGCGATTCTTCGCCACACAGACATGGGTGTACAGGGAGACAGGTTCCAGTAATGGTCTCAAGGGAGTCCTGAATTAAAACCTCAGCCTCCTGAGACCACTGTTGCATCACTCTCTTCATTGGTGCCTCAATCTGTGTCTTTAGGTCAAAATGAGCAGATAGTTTAGTTTAGAGATACAGCGCGGAAACAAGCCCTTCCTCGGCCCACCCAGTCGGCACTGACCAGCGGTCCCCGCACACTGACACTATCCTACAGCAACACACTAGGGACAATTTACAAATTTGCCAAACCATTTAACCTTAACCTGCATGACTTGAGTGTGGGAGGAAACCGGAGCACCCAGAGAAAACCCACGCAGGTCACGGGGAGAACGTACAAACTCCATACAATCAGCACCCGTAGGCAGGATCGAACCAAGATCTCTGGCGCTGTAAGGCAGCAAATCTACCGCTACGCCACTGTGCCATGATGACAGAGATGATGAGTCTGGATGAAATAAGGGTGAGGGACGCGTAATTGATGGTGGTGTAGCAGTGATCTAGAGTGTTCATACCCTGCATGGAGACATGTTGGTGGAATTTGGCGAGTATATTCCTGAAGTTAGCTTGATTGAAGTCACCTGCGATGATGAACAGGGCATCAGAATTTGCTGCCTCGAGAGAATCGTCGACCAAGATAATATGTCCAATGGCACGGCATTGGTTCTGGGGTGTAGTATGTAGAACGATGACAAGATTGTAGAGGCAAATTCCCTCAACAGACAACAGAGATGGCATTTATGCTTCAGGTATTCCAGGTAAGGGGAGCTGAGTTCAGCTAAGACGGCCAAATCAATGCACCATGAAGCATGGATCAAAGAGCTGTCACCGGCACTTTCCCCCTTATCTGAGGATTAGGTTCGGACCATACTATTATCAATGTTTGCGGTGTGCTGCATATATATTTGGCCAGTCATCCAGCCACACCCCATGCCTGCCCAGTTTAGAAACTAAATCTAACCATGAATTACAGGACTATTGTTCCAGCGGGACTTTTTTTATTTTTAATAGTTTCTCTCACTGTAATGAATCAGCCAGCCATCCCAACATACTTTCCAATGGAAAGACAAATGACAACATTTCATTTCAAACCATTGTGAATGCACAGACTTATTTTCCTGAATGCACTGGGACATTTTTCTCAGGGTAGTGGAATCAAGAACTGTATTCGCCTCGCAGTTTGCCTTGCCTCAGCAACTTCTGCCCCTCCCCTCACCTCACCTCCACTATACCCCCCCCCCCTCCCGTGGCCTTCACCCCACCCACCCTCTCGTCTCTAGCCCCCTCTCACCTCCACCCCAACCCCCTTCCACTGGTCTTCATCCCTCCCACCACCATTGTACCGCTTCCATGTTTTACAGCCGTACATTGCTTCCTTCCTCTAAATCATTAACCAAAATTGTTAATAGTTGTAGTCTCACACAAATTGTTCTCGTGGCCAACCTGAGAATAATTGTATTTTCCTCTTTACTTTTACTCTGTACTTCCTGCAAGACAATCGCACTCCTATCTATAGTCCTGGGTGAGTTCTAATATCACAACTGGTAAAATATTATTTTGTATGAGATCTTGGCAAATGCCTTCTGAAAATCCAAACAGAATATCACCTCTGGTCCTTTTCTCCCCAATATCCAGAGATATGGACCAAACACAGGTAAATGGGACTGGTTGAGGAGACAACTTGGGCTGAAGGGCCTGCTTCCATTCTGTTTAACTATCATTCTGGTTAATCGTTCCTCAAGGAGCTCTAATACATTGTCAGACATGACTTCCCCTTCATGAAGCCATGCTCAGAACAAGTACCTCCAATGAAGGTGACAAATATCCAAACATTGGTTTATCTAGGTCATAGTCATACAGTGTGGAAACAGGCCCTTCGGCCCAACTTGCCCACACCGACCAACATGTCCTATCTATGCTAGTCCCAATTGTCTACATTTGGCCCATATCCCTCTAAACCTGTCCTATCCATGTACCTGTCTAATTGCTTCTTAAACGTTGCGATAGTCCCTGCCTGAACTACCTCCTCCTGGCAGCTCGTTCCATACTTGAAATAGTTACCCCTTCAAATTACTATAATATCTTCCCCCTTTCACCTTAAATCTATGCCCTCTGGTTCTTGATTCCCCTACTCTGAAACGCAAGATACTCTGTGCATTTATAGGTCATAAATTATTTTCTCAATAAAGATGAGAACAAGCAACAATTTTCACAATTGTGCAGTACAATAGATTGCCCACTAATTTGGTAGGATTTCCAAACATTGAGTCACATAACCATTTTATTCATCGCCATTGACACACTTCTTGTGCATCAGGCCCTGCAGTTGAATTTGAAAGGTAGCCAAGGACATTCCAAAAATATTGGTGCGCCTAAACCGCAGAAATGGTTCACGTACTTCAGGATGAGAAACAATTTAATTTATTGACAGATGTGGTTAGTCAACGAAACGATTACAAACCGCAGGCATTACTCATTTAGAGTGGCAGGATATAGTAATGTCCTTAATCATCAGATATAATCTCACAAATAAGGAAGTGTGGGATAGCTTTGTGGTGGAATCATTGGATGTGAATCATAGATACATACATACATAGAAAATAGGTGCAGGAGTAGGCCATTCGGCCCTTCGAGCCTGCACCGCCATTCAATATGATCATGGCTGATCATCCAACTCAGTATCCCATCATTTGGTCCATATCCCTCCAAACCTGTCCTATCCATGTACCTGTCTAATGTTTCTGAAACATTGCAATAGTACCTGCCTCAACTACCTCCTCCAGCAGCTCGTTCCCTATACCCAACACCCTTTGCGTGGAAAAAGTTACCCCTCAGGATCCTATTAAATCTTTCCCCCCTCTCCTTAAACTCATGTCCTCTTTTTCTCGATTCCCCTACTCTGAACAAGAGACTCTATGCGTCTACCTGATCTATTTCTCTCATGATTTTGTACACATGTCGTAAAGGAAGTCACGATGCAGCTTTATAGGACTTTGTTCAGACTACATGTGGAGTATTCTGTGCAGTTCCTATCCACGCCCTCAAGGTTGGCTGTGGGAGGCGCACCCAGGACAAAAAGGCCGGGGGGTGGAGAGGTATGACATTTCGCTGGATGATCCAGATGGAGACGCTGGCTGGAGGCCCTGCAGCAGCGTGGGGCTCGCCTGGATCGGGCGCCGCTCCGGAAGAACGAGCAAGTGGACCGGACTGGACTTTGAAAATGGCACCAAAACTTGGCGACTCCTGCATGTGGTCTCAGTGTACTGTTTCTATACACCAGGGGGCGCCGCACAATTGGCAGCCCCGCCAACAGTCTGTCTGTTTTTACAACATTTTTTATTTTAATGCGTGTTAAAAGTTTGTGTAAATTGTTTTATGTGGGGGGAGGGGGAGGGGGTCGGGGGAAACATTTTTGTCAGTTTCTTACCTTGCCGGAAATGCGATTGTTTTCTGGATTGTATCTCCGGTCGCTCTGCGGCCTACCATCGGGCCTCCGTAGAGGCAACTGCGGTGGCCCCAATAGGCCTGACTTTGGGGTGAACATGGGGTGGGGACTGGACATTGTGCCTTCCCCCACAGTGCTATCCACTGTGGGGGGATGATTTTTTTTGTCTAACCGTAGTCTTGTAGGTCTGTGTCCAAGATGGCTGCTGTGAAGAGAGAGTGGACGCTGGCACGATTTGGTTGCCGCTGCTCTCTCTTCACACTGTGTTTTTGATTTTCTGTTTTTGGATTGAATTCTGTTTTTAATTTGTGTCATTGTGATGTCTTTAATTACTTGTTTTACTCCGATTATATGTTTTTATTCCGATTACTATGTAAGGTGTCCTTGAGATGTATGAAAGGCGCCCATTAAATAAAATTTATTATTATTATTATTATTACCATCGATAGAGCTGGAGGCTTCATCAGACTGACTTGAGCCCCACCACGGGCGTGGGCTTAACATCGGAGCTGATCCCTTGCCTGGGATCGCCCCAACCGTGGCCTGCGGACTTTACATCGGGAGCTCGCAGTCTCGGGGGAGGCCGAGTCGGGAGCTCCAACGACGCAGAGGCTCGACCAGCCCTGACCCGGGGTCTGATCGCTCGGCGCGGGGGAGCTGACATCCCCCCAGATGCAGGAGCTGATCGTCCCGATGCGGAGGGCCAAAACGCCGCCGGTTACTGGAGTCAAGATCGTCCCGTCAATGGAGTGCTCGAGGCCCCCGACCGAGGGAGAGCAAAGAAGGGATTTGAACTTTTTTCGCCTTCCATCACAGTGAGGAATGTGGAGCAGTCACTGTGATGGATGTTTATGTTAAAATGTATTTTGTGTGTTCTGTTGCTTTATATTTGTATGACTGACTTGGCAAATGAAATTCCTCGTATGTTGCAAAACATACTTGGCTAATAAAGTATTATTGTGATTGTGATTGATTGTGACTGTAATTGATTGTGATTTGTTCTAATCAGGATTGTGCTTGGGTATGGCGATAATTTACTGAATTGTATGCAATGAAAGAATATCACTGTAAATCTGTATACATTGCACAAATAAAGAATTTCACTGTACATCTGTGCACGTGATAATAAAGGACCATTGGAGTGCAAGGAATAGAGGGATATGGATCATGTGCAGGCAGATGAGATTAATTCATCTTGGTATCACAGACATTGTAAGGTCCAAAGGCCCTGTTCCGATGCTGTACGATTGTATGGTCTATGAAGAAGTGACGGATACATTTTAATGCTTCATTTCGCAGATGACTGCACTTGTTTCAACACTGAAATCCAGAATTCATACTTGACAGAATTTACAAAGACCTTGGAAGTGTAAAGGGCGAGTCCCAGTGAAGTTGTTGACTCATCTGATCATGATGATCGATCACATGATAATAACAAAGGGCATATTGCAACCAGGATCTGGCAGGTGAAACAATACCAGCAGAGCTCAACACGAGCACCTTTCAGTAATGCTTCAGTCGTGCATGGAGGGAAGTCCAGGAGATGCAGATATATGTAGATTGAAGAGATACCACGTGCCCACTCTCTATTTTAGAGAGACAGCGCGGAAACAGGCCCTTTCGGCCCAGCAAGTCCGTGCCCATCGGTGATCCCCGCTAACTTACACTATCCTACACAAGCTAGGGACAATTTACATTTATACCAAGCCAATTAACCTACAAACCTGTACATCTTTGGGGTGTGGGAGGATACTGGAGAAATACTGGAAAAATCCCACAAAGGTCACGGGATCGAACCCGGGTTTCTGGCGCTGTAAGGTACAAGATATAAGATACATTTATTTGTCACATGTACCAATTGGTACAGAGAAATGTGTGGCCACCATACAGCCATAGGAATAAAAAAGAACACACCACACGATAGACTCCAACATAAAACATCCCCACACAGCAGAATCAAAGTTTCCCACTGTGAAGGAAGGCACCAAAAGTTCAGTCATCTTCCTCTGATGATCTTTGATGTTCACCCGTGGTTGGGGCCTCCCGAGCCCTCCGCAGTCGCCGCTATGGGTGCCCGATGTTCAGGCCCTCCATGGAACTTCGATGTTGGACCGGGAGAACAACCTCAGCGGCTTGGAGCTCCGAATCGGCCACTTCCTACCGGAGTCCGCGGCTCCCGAAGTCCACAGGCCGCGCCGGGCGGAGACCCACGCCGGCGGGCCACAACAAAGGGATCCCAGGACTCCGCGACGCCAAAGTCAACGCCGCCCGCGCTGGAAGCCCCACGAACCACAGCTCCGCGATGTTGAAGCAGCAGGCCCAACACTCCGGAGCTTCAAACGGCGATCCAGGTAAAGCATCGCCCGCTCCGCGATGGATCTAGCGCTGCGCCGCCGCTGCTGAAGCTCTGGTCCGGTCACCGGTCCCTGGCAGGAAAGGCTGCGCCAATCCAGTTGCTAGGCCGCGAGGAGGGGGGGTGAGGATGCGACTCGGAGAATAGTCGCATCCTCGCTACGAAGTGACTGGGAAACGGTTTCCCCCTTACCCTACCCCCCTCCTCCACATAGAAAAACGAAAGAAACCTCCAAAACAAACTGTTAAGACAGACTAAAATTTAAACAAGATAGAAAAACAGACAGACTGTAGGCAGAGGCTGCCATCAATGGGGCGCCCCTAGTGGTTGCAACTATACCGCTGCGCCTCCATGTCGCCACTTCTTAATACATTGAGGGGAACATCCTTAAACATAAGGGCCATAAAGAATAGAATTGCTCTCAGATTTAAATCCATAAAGCCAAATGACTTCAACTTTCATGGTAAAACACGGTTCTTCAGCAGTATTTATGCAACATCCTTTGCAAATCTATATACACAAAACCTCCTTGTTACTTCCTCAAAGGAGATCCTAAATTTATCGTTGAACTTGCTTTCTCAAATTCACGCTAGCTTTCCTTAACGAGCCAATGGCGTTTTGAATTAACATCATTCTTTGTTGTGGCTCTGGTAGCTTGCTCACCAACAGTGTTAAGCTGGTTTATAACATTATCTAATGTTGAACGCAAGTGCTACTTTGGCTACTCGCCAGCCCTCTGACACAATTTGCATCTCTGAAGATGTTTGAAAGATTGCATTCAGTGCTTCCACCGTCTCTTTCACATACGCCAAAACGACTGAGGTTTAATGCAAGCTATTTATTACACTGACGGCGGGTGCAATCAATCTTCAGCTTTGGCACAACACATTCAAAAGCTGGGACTAAATCACAATGTTTCCAGACAATGGTGGGCGGGGGGTGGGGGTGGGGGAGCCCACAGGAGGCAGAAAGCTAGGTTTTCTAACTGGTCTCAACTTGGATCATAACATCACTTATCAGAGAAGTGCATCTACTTCATAACTAAATGTTATCACCCTACAATTATGTCAATTAAACCTCATTCACATTATTCCCTTTATCTTGTATCTGTACACTGTGGATGGCTCGACTGTAATCATGTATTGTCTTTCCGCTGACAGGCTAGAATGCAATAAAAGCTTTTCACTGTTCCTCGGTACATGTGACAATAAACTACTCATCGCTATGAAGAATTAGCCAAATAATCTCAAGAACCGAAAAGGACACAAAATTGCTGGAGTAACTCAGCGGGTCAGGCTGTATCTCTGGAGAACATGGATAGATGACGTTTCGGGTCGTGACCCTTCTTCAAGAGAGGGGGAGAACTTCTTCAAGGTAGGCATGCCTTGAGGAGATTTCGCAGTGGAGCAGTCAAAAATGTAGACACAAGGAACTGAAGACGCTAGTTAATACACTGGGTCTGCTGATTGGGTAGCAGGCAACAAAAGCATTTCACTGAACCTTGGTACACACGTGACATTAAATTAAACTTAACACAAAAAGACACAACGTGCTGGAGTAACTCAGATCAGGCAACATCTCTGGAGAACATGGATAGGTGACGTTTTAGGTTGAGACCCTTTTACATGCAAAAGTAAAAAGTAAAAACTAAAAATGACAACAATAATCCATCTTGAATACAACGAGCATACAATAGACCTGATGATTCGAGTATTTTCTATAGTCGTTATAGCATCAATAATTAATATGACATTGCAGTTAAATCAAAAACAAAATCAAGAAAGCACAGCATTGAAACAATATTTTTTTATTGTATTGTATTGTATGTATGACTGCTTCAATTTCGTTCAGACTTCGGTCTGAATGACAATAAAGGCTATCTAATCTAATCTAATCATATTGTTTAGGGTGCAAACTATTTATCAGAACATGAAAAATAATGCTGGTGTAGGAAGGAACTGCAGATGCTGGTTTAAACCGTAGACAGACACAAAATGCTGGAGTAACTCAGCGGGGCAGACAGCATCTCTGGAAAGAAGGAATGGGTGACGTTTAGTGCCCGAGACCCTTCTTCTGACTGCTAAAAATAATGCTTGGTGGACAACATTTACAATAGCAAAATGGAAGAAAGACATCAGCAATCAAGCACAGCAAAGAGGAAGTCTACAGATATTATTATTTATTTAACTAAAAAGGAGCTGCAGATGCAGGTTTACCAAAGATAGACACAAAATGCTGGAGCTACTCAGCAAGTCAGGCAGCATCTCTGGAGAAAATGGATAGGTGATGTTTTGGGTCGGGACGCTTCTTCAAGGTACAGTTCAACTGCACCACAGTGCCGTCCTTTTGGTAGAGCTGTTGCCTCACAGAGTCAGAGACACGGGTTCAATCCTGACCACGGGCGAGTACAGTGCGGAGTTTGCACGTTCTCCCTCTGACTATGTGAGTTTCCTCCAAGTGAGGGTTTCCTCACGGGAGAATATAAAAGTATCAGGGAACTGCACGTTCCGGGTCACCGTTGAAAAATGAACAGAGGTTTCCTGCAAACCTATCTGTGCTTCATTTCTCAAGGTAGAGACCACACCAAGAGCACTGAATGCAATGAACTCCACAAGAAACAGCAGATGCTGGAGGAACTCTGCACACCGGCAGCATCTGAAAAGGGTATGGACAGGTGCCATTTTGGGGTGGGACCCTTTTTCAGACTCGCTGGAGTAGGGGGAGTGGGGGAAAGTTGGAAAAGAGTGGTGGGGAAGAGACAAAACCTGACAAGTAATAGGTGGATATACTGGAGGGGGTGTTTAATTAAAAGTCAATAGTATAAATGGCAAATTGTCCAACCTCACATAGTAATCTCCTTACCCCTCTGTTTTTCCCATTCTGGGTTCAATGCTTGGAGTTTATCTGTCAATCCTACAAAATAGAGAAACTGTGCAGTGAAGATTTATAAGGTCATAAGGAATATTAGTAAAATTAGACCATTCGGCCCATCAAGTCTACTCCACCGATCAAACATGGCTGATCTATCACTCCCTCCTAAACCCCATTCTCCTGCCTTCTCCCCATAACCTCTGACACCTGTACTAATCAAGGCATTTCTTTAGCCAGAGGTGAATCTGTGGAATTAATTGCCACAGTCGGCTGTGAAGGCCAATGCATTGGCTCTTTTTAAGGTGGAGGATCTCGATTAGGAAGGCCGTCAAAAGTTATGGGGAGAGGCCAGGAGAATGGGGTTGAGAGGAAAAAAAGGCTTGATGGGCAGAATGGTCGAATTCTGCTCCTATATTTCATGGATAGTCTCATGAAGGGGGAAACAAACCTGTAGGAAACCAGAGTGCATGGGGAAAACCCACGTGGTCACAGGAAGAACGTACAAATTCTGTACAGACAGCACACGTAGTCAGGATGGAACCCGGGTCTCTGATGCAGTAAGGCAGCAAATGTATCACTGCACCAGTGTGCAGCACCATTACACTGAGATCTTTTACCATTTGGATAATGTGATGTTTCCTTTTATAATTTTGCTGGTATTAAAAATAACTTCACATTTCCCCACGCTGTGATCTGAATGCCAGGTTTATCTATTTGTAGCTTCTTTATGCCCCCATCAGAACTTACTTTCCCATCCTTCTTAATATCAGCAGCAAATTTCACAACCATACTTTCAATGCTTTCATCCAAGCCATTGCAATGCATTCACTAGGACATTCTGCATTCGGAAAAAGTGAGCCCTATGTTTCCTTTCAATGGAATAACTGAGTGTGCCAAAGCTATCTTATGCTGCTATACTCTTCTATAATGTAGTCTCCCTAATGTTTTATAATTGCAAGTATCAGATCACCATGTTTAATTTTCTGGGAAAAGAGCAACATCTCATTCCTGTGGCTGGACACAAAATGCTGGAGTAATGCAGCGGGACAGGCAGCATCTCTGGATAGAAGGAGTGGGTGTCGTTTCGGGTAGAGACCCTTCTTCAGTTCCTTCCTACTCATTCCTGCGGCTCTACAGTTTCACCAAAGCATCAGCGTTGACAGCAACGAATGAACTTGATAAACAGGCATTCATCATCTTCATATTTCCCTACTACATAGGAGGCCACTTGGCTTGTTAAATCTACGCTGGGTCTCAGTAGATTCCCAGACTCCCATTTCCCCACTAATTTCCCTGTAACCTATTCTCTTTGGTGCACATAACTTCCATCTATCCAATTAGTACAAGTCCTGTCATTTAACAGGGCGTTGAGACGCATGCAGACGACTATATCAACATCACAAAGCTATAAGACATAGTGTTCAGGATGTACATTAATCTGAAAATACACCAAATGGTCACATTTGCTTACCTTGGAAGCATATTCCCATAATCTTCACCACAATCGGAAATGAGGTGACCCTTAGTTTATAGAGTGCTCTCTATCTTGAAGAATGACAACGTCATTTGAGTTTACTACTTGTGTTGGTCTAGCACATTTTCTTTCAGAAAATTCCCTGAAGCAAAAAAGAAATGTAAATGTTCATATTGCTTGAATGAATTACGTCACCAAAACATCAACTTGCACAATGTAGCTTGATTCATTATTATTCGTGCTGGAGATTATTTTGGCATCAGCTCGGCTTGTTTTCAGAGGCAAGTTCTGTTTTATTCAGATAAAAGAAAAGTATAAATAAATCCTTAAATAAAACTGAACTAGTTCCACAAAACCTTTTGACTTAAAAGAGCTGTCTTCATGGAAATGTGCTTCATATTTTTGTTTCATGGTTGCAATGTTTTAAATGCATAAGAACATGGGAAATATGTACAAATGTAGAATCTGCAATTTAACAAGATCATGGATCATAAGGCATGCATGTTCCTGTTTAGTTTAAACAGCGCAAAAAGAGGCCCTTCGACCCACCAAGTCCGCACCGACCAGCGATCCCCGCATACGAACACTACCCTACACACACTAGGGACAATTTTACAACTCTACCAAGCCAATTAACCTACAAACCTGTAAGTCTTTGGAGTGTGGGAGGAAACCAAAGATCTCGGCGAAAACCCACGCAGGTCACAGGGAGAACTTACAATCTTCGCACCCGTAGTCAGGATCGAACTTGGGTATCTGGCGCTGTAAGGCAGTAGTTCTACCGCTATGTCACAGTTTTAGAGTGAATGGCCTATTTTTGTGATATTAATTTCAGCTCATCTGTATAGTTCTTATATCTATCAATTTGCAAAGAGTTAAAAAATCTATTGATTTAGGTAATAATTTAGATTTATTAACAGCCTTTAAAGTTCTCAATGGTTCAGACGTTAGCCATTGGTGGAAAATTATTTAGGGGAGAGAATTCCAAAAAATTACCTCTCATTCATAACCTCATGTTCTAGACTTTATCAACAGCCTTTCACCATTGACACTTCAAGCCCATTAATAATTTTATAATGCAATGAGATCACCTCTTTGCTTGTAAACTTCAGTGGTTATTGATTTAATTGGCCTTGGCGAAGCTTTCCTCATTCCAAGTATTAATCTAATGACATAATGGCATCAGTCTGAAGAAGGGTCCCGACCCGAAACATCACCCATTCCTTCTCTCCAGAGTTGCTGCCTGTCCCGCTGAGTGACTCCAGCATTTTGTGTCTACCTTCAATCTAATGACATACCTCTTTTACGCAAAGTATTACTTCAGTAATTAACCTGGAAGAATACGCAGTCCCGATGTAGTCCAACTATGGCTTTATATAACTGTAACACTTCCATTCCTATAATACACTCTACAAAATTGACTAACATATCATTCGTGCAACTAATTTCTTGCTGCACTTGGATGTTAACCTCCCCGTATTTATTTCGATTGGGGGGCATTTATTTCAAATATTAATAGCATTGAATCCCAAGGAATCAAGTCACGTTTATGGTCATCAGCAGGTGTACAGGTGCAGGGACAATGAAAATCTTGTTTGCAGCAGCATTACAGGCACAGGGAATCAACTCAAACACAAACATTCTACAAGACAGTGAAAGGGAAGAACAAGGGGTCACAGTTTAAGGATAAGGGGGAAATCTTTTAGGACCGAGATGAGGAAAACATTTTTCACACAGAGAGTGGTGAATCTCTGTAATTCTCTGCCACAGAAGGTAGTTGAGGCCAGTTCATTGGCTATATTTAAGAGGGAGTTAGATGTGGCCCTTGTGGCTAAAGGGATCAGGGCGTATGGAGAGAAGGCAGGTACAGGATACTGAGTTGGATGATCAGCCATGATCATATTGAATGGCGGTGCAGGTTCAAAGGGCCGAATGGCCTACTCCTGCACCTATTTTCTATGTTCTATGTTTCTAAAAGACAGTGCAAAAAAAAAAACCAAGCCAGGCCAGTAGAGCTGCTTCCTTACAGGGCCAGAGACCCAGGTTTGATCTTGACTATGGTGAGTTTGGTTGCACAATTTGTACGTTCTCCTTGTGCCCGCGTGGGTTCTCCGGTTTCCTTCCACACTTCAAAAACGTGCAGGTGTTTAGGTTCATTGGCTTCTGTAAAATTATCTCTAGTCTGTCGGATAGAACTAGTGTACAGGGATCGCTGGTCGGTGCGGACTCAATGGGCCGAAGAGCATCTTTCCACACTGTATCTCTAAAAAAACGATAGTGCAAAACAAATTAGGAAGAGGTCCACTGGAATGCAAGAACTAGTCCATAGTGTACCGTTGCTGAGGTACATTTGGGGTTGAGCAGATCAGTTCAAGAACATCGTGGTTGTAGGAAAGGAGTGAAGATGCTTTTGATGGTGGGGAAAGCGGTGGCCATGATGGACCAGGCTGACTCCACCACTCACTGCATCTTCTTGCGTCCCTATGCATTGGCATTGCCGTACTGGGATAATGGTGCAACTAGTATTGTACCTTTGTAGATGTTTGTTGGAGCAATCTGTGAATCTCCTTAAACTTCGAAAAAACGCGAGCCATTTCTTCATGATTACGTCCTGGGTCCGAGATTACTGGTGATCCGAGATGTTAATGCAAAGGAATTTGAAGATGTCAACTCTCTCCACCCACACATACACCAATGAAAGCTGGCACGTGGAGTCCCAACTTCCCCACTCTGGTCAAGGATTAATTCCTTAGTTTTGTTGACTTTAAGTGAGAGATTGAACTTGTCTTGAAGTTTCCTTGGCACGGGGCCACATTCCAGTAATTGAAGGCATTTATTTACACAAATCCACACAATAAATTAAGGACATTTTTCTAAAGTCACTCTCATAAAGTTCTGGTTGGATGCCAAATACAACAGAAGGATTAATATTTCATACCTGTTCATTGCTGACTTAGACCACCTCCTAGAGTCACATTATTAGTCATACAGCACGAAAACATTGGCCCAACCCGTACATGCCGATCAAGGTGCATCATCTAAGTTAGTCCTATTTGACTTCATTTGGCCCATATCCTCTATGTAAATATATTTTAAATGTTGTTTTGGTACCTGCCTCAACTACTTGAGCTGGCAAATATTCTATTCTGATGTTTTATTTACAATGTTTTCTCATGACATTGTAGGAAGCCAAACAGTCCCCAAAGTCTATGCCCATTTAGGTTTAGGCCTATTATTGTCAAGTGTACTGAGGTACAGTGAAAAGCTTTATTGGATTGCTTGCTATCCAATTAGCATAATGCAAAAAATAAATACAATCGTCAAACTCAAGTACAGTAGCCAGAGCAAAGGGGAAGATAAAGAATGCAGACTATGGTCTTCAGCCTTGTAGCACATTTGTTCCACACACACGTCCAATGTACACAATGGGATAGAAATGAAATGGATGGTACCCTGGCTTATGGAAGGATCGTTCAGATGCCTGATAAGAGAGGGGAAGAAGCTGTTCCTGATTCTGGTTGTATGTGCTTCAAGCTTCTGTACCTTTTGCCATCTGGCAATTTCTGCAACGATGAAGAATCCAATCAACTAATGTTCAAATAGGTAACCATGCCAATCAAAGCTGGAATATTCAGTGGGTACCCCACTGCAGAATGCCCATTGACAAAATTAAGTGTAGCTTAAAACTCTGTAAAAACGATAGATCTTAAGGAAATGCTCAATACTCATTCTTAGTTTAGTTCTAGTTTAGAAACAGGCCCTTTGGCCCACCGAGTCCGCACCGACCAGCGATCCCCCCACATTAACACTGTGCCACACACACGCAGGACAATTTACAATTATACCAAGACAATTAACCTACAAACCTGTAGGTCTTTGGAGTGTGGGAGGAAACCGAAGATCTAGGAGAAAACCCACGTGGTCACGGGGAGAACGTACAAACTCCGTACAGACAGCACCCGCAGTCGGGATCAAACCCGGGTCTCTGGGGCTCTAAGCACCGCTGTAAGGCAACAACTCTACCGCTGCGCCATCACGCCAACATTCGGGGGCGGGGAATCATTTCGCAAATCAGAAAGTTGCACCTTGTAGCCAAACACCAGGGATTTGGGTGTGATCTTGGCAGACAACTCCATACAGTTCCGTATACGGTGAGAGGGGGAATGTTTAATGGAGATGTGCAGGGCAGGTTTTTATTTTTAAACTTACTCACAGTGGTGGGGGCCTGGAACACATTGCCAGGGGTGATGGTGGAGGCACATATGATAGTAGCCTTGGAGCGCAGGAGGCTGAGGGATGATCTTGCAGAGGTGTACAAAATTATGAGGGGATAGATAGAGTGAATGCACAGAGTCTTTTACCCAGAGTAGGGGAATCAAGAACTGGAGGATGTGGGTCTAAGTTGAAAGGGAAAAGGTGTAATGGGAACCTAAGGGATAACTTTTTCACAGGTGGAATATGGATCACGTGCAGCCTGAGGAGTTTAGTTTAACCTGGCATCACGTTTGGCATAGACATTGTGAGCTGAAGGACCTCTGCCGTACATTTCTATGTGCAATGTTCTGAAAACTGTCAGTCCAGCATAAATAATGTCTCAAGGGCGTCCGATTATCTGAGTTTTGCGGCATTGTCAATAACCGGACCTATATTTAGCCCTTAGCCAACATCACAATATACGGTTACACAATCATCGTAACATTGCCATTTGTGGGTTGACATTTATCCTTCATTAGTTTAGTTTAGTTAGGTTAGAGATACAGCGCGGAAACAGGCCCTTCGCCCAGCCGGATCCGCACCGAGTAGTGACCCCGCACATTAACACTATCCTACACACACTAGGGACAATTTACACATACACCAAGTGAATTAACCTACAAACCTGTACGTCTTTGGAGTATTGGGGGAAACCGAAGATCTCGGAGAAAACCCATGCAGACCATGGGGAGAACGTACAAACTCCATAGAGACAGCACCCATAGTCGGGATCGAACCCGGGTCTCCGGTGCTGCAAGCACTGCAAGTCAGCAACTCTGCCACCTTGCCGCCCTTAATCCAATCATTACACGTGAAAAATGCCACAAAGATTGTAATGTACATTGAAAGATTCTGACACGCATCACCATTGGAATTCCTTCCTCCTTCCACAGTATCATTTTTTAAAATCTTCTCCTATTCACTAAAACCAGAAACCTGCTCTTATTGCATTGACATTGGTGAAGCCATGGAGTGTCAAAAAATGATAGCTTTTTATCAAAAATTAAAATAGTGACTCCAAATGGGGATGATTGGGTTAACGAATGAGGAGCGTTTGATGGATCTGGGCCTGTACTTGCCAGAGTTTAGAAGGCTGGGGGAGGATCTCATTGAAAGCTACCAACTAATAAAAGGCCAGGATAGAGTGGATGTTTTCATTAGCGGGAGAATCTAATACTGGACGCCGCTGCCTCCGAATAAAAGGACTTTGCAATGGAGGTGTGCATCAGCGATGATCAAATGGTGGAGCAGACTCGACGGGCTGAATGGCCTAATTCAGCTCCCATGTCTCCCATGTCCCAAGTAAGACTTGTGGATCACAGATGAAGAGCCTCAAATGGGAGATGTTTGAAGGTGACAAACATAGAAACATAGAAAATAGGTACAAGAGTAGGCCATTCAGCCCATCGAGCCAGCACCGCCATTCAATATGATCATGGTTGATCATCCAAAATCAGTACCCCGTTCTGGCTTTTTCCCCATATCCCTTGATTCCCTTAGCCCTAAGAGCAAAAATCTAACTCTCTCTTGAAAACATCCAGTGAATTGGCCTCCCCTTCCTTCTGTAGCAGAGAATGCCACAGATTCACAACTCTCTGGGTGAAAACGTTTTTCCTCATCTCAGTCCTACACGGCTTATTCTTAAACTGTGACACCCTGATTCTGGATTCCCCCAACATCGGGAACATTTTTTTCTGCATCTACCCTGCCCAATCCTCTAAGAATTTTATATGTTTCTATAAGATCCCCTCTCTTGCTAAATTCCTGCAAATACAAGCCCAGTCAACCCATTCTTTCATCACACATCAGTCCCGCCATCCCGGGAATTAACCTGGTGAACCTATGCTGCACTCCCTCAATAGCAATAATGTCCTTCCTCAAATTAGGAGACCAAAATGTATAAGTTGATTTATTTAATTATCCCACTACGACACAAAGAATAACACCAAGGAAATGGGATTTCATGAGCACTCGATTGCTCCAATTCTCATGAGGGTTATTTTGATTTAATGGCCCTGCAGTTGTTACTGGGCCCCTTAATTGCCTTGTTAATATAATTGAAAAGTTACAAATAAAAATGTATGGCAGCACCATACATGTGAGTGACACAGTGGTAAAGTTGCTGCCTAATAGTGCTAGAGACCCGGGTTCGATTCTGTCTAGGGGTGCTGTCTGTACGGAATTTATACCTTCTCCCTGTGACCTGCGTGGGTTTTCGCTGAGGTCTCAGGTTTCCTCCCACACTCCAAAGACGTACAGGTTGGTAGGTTGATTGACTTGGTATAATTGTAAATTGTCCCTAGGGTGGTGTTAGTGTAGAATAGTATTAGCGTGCGGGGAATCAGTGGGCCGAGGGGCCCGTTTCAAATACAAAATCATATCAAACATTTCCATGGCTACAGTTTCACTGGAAGCCACGGGACCCAGTCAAGAAACCGCTACCTCGATGTTAGCAAGACGAAGGAGCTAGTTATTGACTTCAGAAAGCGAGGTGGAATACATGCCCCAATCAACATCAATGGTGCCGAAGTGGAAATGGCATGGAGCTCGAGTTCCTAAGTGTAAATATTACCACGTTGACAATCCAGCCATGAAAGCATACCAACGCCTCGAATTCCTCAGAAGACTAAAGTTGGTGTGTATCCAATTACTTTTGCCAACTTCTACAGATGCATGATAAAAAGCATGCTGTCAGGATGCAGCACAACCTGGTTTGGCAACTGCTATGTCAATGTATTGCAAAGGGTTGTGGATTTAGCCCAATCCATCAAACTAACCATACTCTCCACCATTGGCTCCATCTACACTTCACGGTGCCGCAGGAAACCAGCCAATATAATCAAGGACCATTTTTACTCTGGTCATTCCCTCTCCTACCCTCTCCCGTCGGGCAAACAAAATGCCAGATTCAGGAACAGCTTCTTCCCTACTGTTATCAGGCTACTGAATGATCCCCCCCACCCCCCCACTGGCTAGTTCTGATCTTTCTACCTATCTCATTGCGGACTTTTTCTCTGCAACCCTAGTTCTATATTGCTGTAACACTATATTCTGCAGCCTGGCACATTTCTCTTTGCACTACCTGGTACACTCGTGTATGACTTGATTGTACTCATGCATAGTATAATTTGACCGGATGGCATGCAAACAATGCTTTTCACTGTATCTCAGCGCACGCAACAATTACAAACCGATATCAATACTAGTAGTTGGTAATTTTGTACTTCATTCCGCTTTGGAGCTTTTCGGGACGTGATGAAGATGCGGAATGTCCTGGTTTTCCTTATTTGCAATCTTTACCTGCATTATATTTTATTTTCAACATGCAAGTATTTTTTATTTCAAAATTACTCCCTGCCCTTGCAAGCGGGCCCACAAATAACTTGGACTGAGATCATGTAGCAGACATCAAAAGGCGCAATTAAGCAGTCGAAAGGAGTATCAAAGTTACAGATATGGAAAAAGACTTAACAGACAGAATCTTCACACAAAATAATTAATGACTGAAACTCCTTTCCTGGCAAATCCTAACTAAAGATTCTGTACAATTGTAGGATTTCAGAAAGGGAGGGAAACTAAATTATAAACAAGGTGGGAAGAGAGAAGTAATCAAGAACCTAAGATGAAAAATAGTTGTCAACATTTGGTGAACAAATAATTTAACAACATGTGGCAACACTTGTAACACTTGCATCCATTTGAATGTTGCTTTGTACTGGAAGGCACGAGCCATGGTTTTGTGCGCGTGCGAGTATTGCATACAGTCAGAGTTTCTGCCTTGCAGCGCCGGAGACCCTGGTTCGATCCCGACTACGGGTGCTGTCTGCACGGACTTTGTACATTCTCCCCGTGACCTGCGTGGGTTTTCTCAGAGATCTTCAGTTTCCTCCCACACTCCATAGACGTACAGGTTTGTAGGTTAATTGGCTTGGTAGAAACGTAAAATTGTCCCTAGTGTGTGTAGAATAGTGTCAGTACGTGGGGATCGCTGATCGGTGCGGACTTGGTGGGCCGAAGGGCCTGTTTTCGCGCTGTTTCTCTAAACAAAACTAAACAGGACCAAGCATGCCTTATGATCCAAGATCTTCTTAAATTGCAGAATCTACTATTGCACATATTGTACAAGGAACTTGAGCTCCCTGCCATTTCCACTTCAGCACCATTGATGCTGATTGGGGCATGTACTCCACCTTGAAGGTACAAACTCCGTTCAGACAGCCCCCATAGTCAGAATCGAACCCGGGTCTCTAGCGCTACAAGGCAGCAACTCTACCACTGTGCCACCCACATGTATGGTGCTGCCATACATTTTTGTTTGTAATTTTTCGATAATATTAACAAGCCAATTAAGGGGCCCCAGTAAAAACTGCAGGGCCATTAAATCAAAATAACCCTCATTAGAATTGGAGCATTCCAGTGCTCATGAAATCCTCCTGTGTCCTTGGTGTTATTTTTTGTGTCTTGGTGGGATAATTAAATAAATCAGGTCTGTCACTTTCAAACATCCACCGTGTAGTCTTCAGAGCCTTTTAAACATTTATATTTAGAGTAACCCGGGTAAGGCTGCTTCTCCTGCTTCCATTGATCGCTGTCTGTTAGGGCGCGTCACTGCTTCTTCCATCGAGTTTGGTTGGAGTTGCCATGGGTTGGGGGAGAGAGAGAGAGGGCCAGGGTGTTGGGGGGGGGGGTGCGGGGTTTAGGCATGCTCCCGACTCGCTGCAAGAAACCCTCTCAGTGGGGAACCGGTAAGTGTGTGCATATATATATATAAATTAATTCACCCGCTCTTTAGCTTAAAGTTTAACCTTGGTTGATGGCTTCAAGTTTTGTTTTGAATTTCTTCCATTTTACTTAAGTTATTTTTGAGTTCATTGAATTTATAAAACTGACATTTCTTTATTTTTTCCTACGGCCCACAAAAATGTGCCAAATATATAATGTGGCCCTCATGCTGAAAAGTTTGGAGGCCCCTGCTCTAAACCATCATTACTACCTACATCTCTCTCTAAAGTGCATTCCAAGCTAAACTCAAGAGTAACATATAATGAAGTTAAATTCTATTTTTTGTACAAAACCTCCACCCAAGCAGTTCATGTGACCCATTCCTTCTCTCCAGAGATGCTGCCTGTCCCACTTGAGTTACTGCTGCATTTTGTGTCTATCTTTGGTTTAAATAACAGCATCTGCAGTTCCTTTCGACACAGTCATGCGAGTGGTATTCACTCTAGGAAGTAAAACAAATAGCCCTTCATTACAATGACAAAGTCAAGTCAAGTCAAGTCAAGAGAGTTTATTGTCATGTGTCCCAGTTAGGACAATGAAATTCTTGCTTGCTGCAGCACAACAGAGTATTGTAAGCATACATACAGAACATTTCAGTGTGTCTATATAGCATAGACCATATATATACACATAAATAAACAGATAAAGTGCAATAGGTTGTTATAGTTCAGAGTCTGTTTGTTGGCGAGTTTAGTAGCCTGATGGATGTGGGGAAGTAGCTGTTCCTGAACCTGGATGTACCAGATTTCAAGCTCCTGTACCTTCTACCTGATGGCAGCGGAGAGATGAGTGCGTGGCCAGGATGGTGTGAGTCCTTGATGTTGTTGGTAACCTTTTTGAGGCAGCAACTGCGATAGATCCCTTCGATGGTGGGGAGGTCAGAGCCGATGATGGACTGGGCAGTGGTCACAACTTTCTGCATTCTTTTCCGCTCCTGTGCGCTCAAGTTGCCGAACCAAGCCACGATGCAACCAGTCAGCATGCTCTCTACTGTGCACCTGGAGAAGTTCGAGAGAGTCCTCTTTGACATACTGACTCTCCGTAATCTTCTCAGGAAGTAGAGGGGTGTGCTTCCTTTATAATTACATCAGTGTGCTGGGACCAGAAAAGATCTTCGGAAATGTGCACGCCCAGGAATTTGAAGTTCATGACCCTTTCCACCATCGTTTGTGGGTCCCTATCCTACACCTTCCAAAGTTCACAATCAGTTCCTTGGTTTTGCTGGTGTTGAGAGCCTGGTTATTGTGCTGGCATCATTTGATCAATCGGTCGATCTCACCTCTATACTCTGACTCGTCACCATCTGTGATTCGTCCCACAATGTCAAGAAAATGTTAAAAATCGGACTGCAGCAGCAATTTTGTTAAATTGCATTCTAAAATATTTTTCGGCCGAATTAATGACACTACTTTCCAAAACTCAAGTGGCTTAAATGTACTTTCCAAAACTGAAATGTTTCTTCTCTTGCTAAATTGACTTTGGTACAAATTCATAGCCTGAAGTGGAACACATAATCGCAAACCAGAATCACCAACACACAAAACAGCTTCCTCCCACCACGACTCCATCTACACTTCTCACTACCTCAGAAAAGCAGCCAACATAATCAAGAACCACTCATAATCCGGTCGTTCTCTCTTCTCCCCTCTCTGAATGAATGAATGAAGAAATGAGCTTCATTCTACATTCCTGGCATAGGACCCAACTCCAGCATCTACAACCATTCCTGGAGACTCAGTATATTTCGCACAGTGTAAACCACAGTGCAATAATAACCAAAATGATGTGGTCCTTTTTCTAATTTTTTTAGGCAATTCTCCAAAAACATTAATTGTGGTTACTCTTAACCACCATTTGCTTCCTAGAGACAACAAAAGTAAAAGAAAAGCTGTCCCATCTTGCATGGGAACAAATTCTCCATTCACTTGATTTACAGAGAGAGAACCTGGCTGTTGGCCATGTATGTACAGGAAATAAAAACTATTTTCCCCAACAAATTTTCTTCAAAAGATGACACAATTCTTAGCAACAAGAATGTCAGGATATCTTAAAAACAAAAGCGCAGGATAGCACAAACAGGCACCCATGAAATCATTTTCCATTACTAAGAAGGGTCTCGACCCAAAACGTCATCCATTCCTTCTATCCAGAGATGCTGCCTGTCCCACTGAATGAGTTACTTCAGTATTTTATTTCTATCTTCAGTGTAAACCAGCAACTGCAGTTCCTTCCCCAGCATTTCCACAACCAATGAAAGCCGCCTTGGGATTAAGGTCATAAGGGATAGGAGTAGAATTAGGCCATTCAGCCCATCAAGTCTACTCTGCCATTCAATCATAGCTGATCTTTCTCTCCCTCCTAACCCCATTCTCCTGCCTTCTCCCATAACCTCTGACACCCGCGCTAATCAAGAATCTATCTACCTCTGCCTTAAAAACATCCACTGACTT
Organism: Amblyraja radiata; assembly: GCF_010909765.2. Taxonomy (NCBI): domain Eukaryota; kingdom Metazoa; phylum Chordata; class Chondrichthyes; order Rajiformes; family Rajidae; genus Amblyraja; species Amblyraja radiata. Next base: position 29,231,470 of record NC_045960.1, on the reverse strand, counting down.
GGCCTCCACAGCCTTCTGTGGCAATGAATTCCACAGATTCACCACCCTATGACTAAAGAAATTTCTCCTCATCTCTTTCCTAAAAGAACGTCCTTTAATTCTGAGGCTATGACCTCTAGTCCTAGACTCTCCCACGAGTAGAAACATCCTCTCCACATCCACTCTATCCATTGTGAATGGGCATCCTGGACCATTGGTCAGTTTCCTTTTGCTGCTTGATACTTGTTGATACATACTACTGCTGCTGCTGAGTGCAGGCCTAATAGCACATAGAAACTTAGAAAATAGGTGCAGGAGGAGGCCATTCGGCCCTTCGAGCCAGCACACCATTCATTGAGATCATGGCTGATCGTCCCCAATCAATAACCCATGCCTGCCTTCTCCCCACATCCCTTGATTCCACTAGCCCCTAGAGCTCTCTCTAACTCTCTCTTAAATCCATCCAGTGATTTGGTCTCCACTGCCCTCTGTGGCATGGAATTCCACAAATTCACAACTCTCTGGGTGAAAACATTTCTCACCTCAGTCTTAAATGGCCTCCCCTTTATTCTAAGACTGTGGCCCCTGGTTCTGGACTCGCCCAACATTGGGAACATTTTTCCTGCATCTAGCTTGTCCAGTCCTTTTATAAGTTTCTATAAGATCCCCCTCGTCCTTCTAAACTCCAGTGAATACAAGCCTAGTCTTTTCAATCTTTCCTCATATGACAGTCCCGCCATCCCAGGGATCAATCTCATGAACCTACACTGCACTGCCTCAACACATCTCTGTTTGGCTTCCACCAGGATATCTACCCCTTGCCTTGGCCTTCCGCATGGGAGTATCTTATTTTGAATTATAGATTGCAGTCTCCACATGCTACTGCATCTATTCAGAAGGCCAAGTTTTTATTGGATGCGGTGCTAAAGGATTTGAAAATACATAGGGGATCACCAGGATCAAACTGATTGCCAGAAAGTGCTCAGATGTGGAATCCTCGTGCTGATATTCACAGGCGTATTGGGGTATATTGCAACATTCAGCTTAATACATTTTAAACCTCTGCCCTTCATTATTTTTGACAGCACCGTCAAACACATACAGTGTGTTAATAAAAGGAAGTTGTTGCAAGACTGCCTTGCAAACCTTTTGCTTCCCCACACAAGAAACAATTGACAATGAATTGCATCTGTCATCTTGCATAGCAACAGAATGGTTGAAGTTATTTGTGAAATTCTGAACGGTCCAAATATTTTTCCATGAACTCGGCATTTCTTGAAACCCATACATAGCATGAATGTGCATCATTTCTTAAATACATTGTATTTTGTTCTGGCTGAGAATCATATAGTTGTCTTATTAGTAAACAGACTACAGTCTGGAAGTTGGTTTAAAGCAACGAGAAAACTTGGCACCAAACAGTTATCATTGTGTAGCTGTCAGTCTGATTCGCATAAATATTTGGATAATGGGAATTCTTTTGCCCCTAGCTGGGATTAGTACAATTTGAACATTTGTTTTCATAAATGCAGTACAGTCTGTGGGCTCTTTTGTGTTTATTATTATTTTCATTAGCAATTAACACAGTAGAAGCTATAAACAGAAGGGGGAATGATCTTTCACAATTGCACAGAGCCAGACAACAGGGAAACAGGCCATTTCGGCCCAATTCACCCTTGTCAACCAAGATGCCCATCTAAGCCAGTCCCATCTGCCTGCTTTTAGTCTATACACCTCCAAACCCTTCCAGTCCAAATATATTTTAAATGTAAAGTTGTTATTGTACCTGCCTCTACATCTTCCTCCAGCAGCTCGTTCCATTTACCCCCCACGTGCTGTGAGAAAACTTTTTCACAGGTCACGTTTAAATCTTTTCCCTTATTATCTTACATCTGTGCTCATCTTATCTACACCACTCATGATTTAGGTTAGTTTATTATAATCAGTTTAGTCTATTATTACAAGATGGCGGTGCTGCCTTAGCAGCTGCGGCTCGCCTGCAGTCCGTTTGTTTTTTCTTTTTTTTGTTTGTTCTTTTGTCCTGTTTTAGTTAATTTTTGGTTTTATTTTATTATGTTGTGTATGGGTGTAGGGGGAACGTGTTTTTGGTCTCTTCCTTCGGGAGGATGCGACTTCTCTTGTCGTATCCCCCGTGTCCGTCTCCGTCTGCGCCGAGGCCTAATGGCGGAGCTGGGGCAGCGTTCCAGCGGCAACATCGGAGGTGTGGCGTTCTGGCAGCAGCGGCGACCCGGCAGCGGAGCTGTGGCGTTCCGGCAGCAACAGCGGAGCTGTGGCGTTCCGGTGGCAGCGGCAGCGGCGACCCGGCATCAGAGCTGTGGCGTTCCGGCGGCAGCGGCGACCTGGCAGCAGAGCTGTGGCGTTCCGGCGGCAGCGGCTACCTGGCAGCAGAGCTGTGGCGTTCCGGCGGCAGTGGCGATCCGGCAGCGGAGCTGTGGCGTTCCGGCAGCAACATCGGAGCTGTGGCGGTCCGGTGGCAGCGGCAGCGGCGACCCGGCAGCAGAGCTGTGGCGTTCCGGCGGCAGCAGCGACCCGGCATCAGAGCTGTGGCATTCCGTTGGCAGCGGCAGTGGCGACCCGGCAGCGGAGCTGTGGCGTTCCGGTGGCAGCGGCAGTGGCGACCCGGCAGCGGAGCTGTGGCGTTCCGGCGGCAGCGGCAGTGGCGACCCGGCAGCGGAGCTGTGGCGTTCCGGCGGCAGCAGCGACCTGACCAACGTCGGGAGCTCACAGGTCGGAAAAGAGGGAGAACAAGGAGGGAAGAGACAAGAACTTTAAAATTTTTGCCTTCCATCACAGTGAGGAGGTGTTTGGTGAACTCACTGTGGTGGATGTTAAATTTGTGTTTATTGGGTGTGTTTGGCATTTTTATTATATGTATGACTGCAGGCAACGAAATTTCGTTCAGACCGAAAGGTCTGAATGACAATAAAGGCTACTTTACTTTACTTTATTGTCACTTGTATCAAGGTATAGTCTTGTGTGTGTGCTATCCAGTCCAAATGCTATGCATTACAATTAAGGTGCCCGCAGTACACAAAGGGTGCAATACTTAGTGCAGGATGAAGTCTGATAAAGTCCAATTAAAGATGTTGCAAAGATCTCCAATGAGGTAGCTGGGAGGTCAGGACTGCTACCTCAGGACTAGCTGGTGAGAGGACCATTCAGTTGCCTGATAACAGCCGGGAAGAAACTGTCCCCGAATCTGGAGATATCTTTTCACACCTGTCCCTCTTGCCTGATGGGAGACGGGAGAAGAGAGGGAAGTGAGATGAGAGCGGTCCTTAATTACGCTGGTGGACTTGTCGAGGCAGCATCAAGTGTAGATGGAGTTAATGGAAGGGAGGTTGGTTTGGCAACGTCCACAATTCTGCACTTGCTTGTGTTCTTGGATGGAGCTGTTCCCAGACCGTGCTGTGATGCATCCCGATAAAATGCTTTCTAAGGGCCTGACCCCGCTTCATACTCCTTCCAGCTTTGCTCCTCACGTCCGCCGGCATTGGCTCCCTTTACTACAGACTCTGGTCATTGAGGGATGAGCTGGTGGAAGTTTGGGGGCTTCTCGTCAACAGGCCACAGAGCATCCAGCCACACGGCCCGCCGGGATATAAGGTCATAAGTCATAAGTGATAGGAGTAGAATAGTAAGATTATACGAGAACTTACCAGTTTGAAGTTTGATCTTTATTTTATGAGGAGTAACGTTGAGGGATTACGTGAAGACCCCGCCAGTACGCATGCGTGTCAATCTTCAAAGCAGAGGTGTGAAATCACAGACAACAGTAAATGAACTGAACATAGTAAGATTAGAGAAATAGGATACCAGTTGAACTTTATGATCGAGGGTGGGCGTGGAGGGCACGCAATCCCGCAACGTTACTCCTCATAAAATAAAGATCAAACTTCAAACTGGTAAGTTCTCGTTTAATCTTACTATTTTACTTCAGAGTCACGTGAAGATTTTAAAGCTCTGTGATTTCATGCCGTGGAAACGAGTCCAGGCGTCATACACTGCATCAGTAGGCTAATGATGAGTGAACATTAAGAATGCATTCAGACATGACAGATATAGACATGTTGATGCTATTAATGAATAATAGTGGCAATAGTAACCTCCCTCAACCTGGAGGAAGTATGAACCATACCTAACATAGAGTTGGCAATACCCCTGATCTGGCAATAGGTTTATTCTGAATATTTGGACAGATCAATAGTTTGACCATCCTGCAACATGTGGTCCATCCCTGCTGCTGAGGTATAGCGGTCCTGGTGGAATGAGACTCAATGTCAATGTACACTCCTGTATATGCCAGACCCATATAATCATCTAGAGAAGGTTCGTAGTGATTCCTTCTAACAAGATTTTATGTAACTAACAATATTGCTGTCAGAATCTATAAGGCTCTTGGGAACCTTGACATACTGGTGTAGATGCGTGACCACACACAACCCAAGGTCCATGGGATATGCAACATCTAGTTTGGTCTTGTGTCCCTGTCTAATCTGCTTGACTAATCATAAACAAAACATGTTATTAGAGCCCGCAGATATGATCATCCTATCCAGTGTAGCAATGACTGGACCCATATCGCTGTACTCAGTGCCATGGCATAATCACTAGTACGTGAGTATGACCATGGACAGGGATGTTGCTGGTGCCCATCGGTGAAGTGACGTAGTACAATGTTAACAACCCATATCTCTGCGTCCCTAGGCCTGGGAGGTTTTAAGTTGACGATACTTTCATTCTCTGGATATCAGAGGGTGAGACCGGACAGAGTGGTTTATGTTCTCAGCAGCCAAATGATGAGGAGGTACTTCAGGCACAGTAATGGAATATTAACTTAATGTTATAATCCCATAAAACTGAATTTTAATGTCAGTCATCCGTGCCGAGTTAAACGTAAGGAAGCATAAACAATGCTTCCCATCTCCTATGCAGATTGCTGCTATTTGGTGCTATCCCTGCAATCTGTAGTGAGCACTCCTAATGCTTATGGTTTGACAACCCGAGCTGCAGGAATGATCTCTCAGAGTCAGTAAGTCTATGAATTGATTATATAATGCAGAGGATGGTTTCAACATCACAACTGAACCAGCATATTTTTTATCCGGAAATAACTATGTAAGGTTTTATGCTCATTCTTCGCCTCAGCAGGAGCCATAGGTATATAACCCAGGCAGGCACTATGAAAACCCGGAAGCGGGAATCTGGCTGAATTTTGCAAGACCCGTCTATTGAGGCCAAATGGAGGAAGACATAAAAGGACATTCCTCCCTAGTGTAGCGAGAATGCACCCTTCGCCACTATATGCCTCGTTCATTGTTGATTGAGCCTGGATGCAAGCATCTCAATAGTTAGTGTTCCATCGATCCACAATGTCATTAAATACTTTGTGATCACACATTCATTCTGTGTTGTCATTGATTTTGCATAATAATACACCAGTGCTAAATGTGGTTTGGTAAAACTATCACCGGATACTTAGATTTGATTGTACCTTTGTGATTAACATATACCACCACCAAGTGTATCACCTTGGACTTGTGCATGCAGTTTATGCATATCCACACACCCTTTAATGCACAGAATGCACCTGGTGTCCATTGGCAGTTGATACCATGACTGAACACTTGATAACTCATGCTAATCCCATCTGCCTCCGTAACTAGAGATGGTATTAGTAAATTACCCATCTTTGGGCAATAGCATCAGTTTGGAAACGACTGAAGATTTACGGATAAGAGGTTTTAGTGGAGCAAAGCTGTCCATCATTGTGACTTTGATAGTTTCAGCTAAAAATAGCAGAGGTCTAATTTTTTGTCTTAGAGCTGATCCCAGACAAATAAATGGATGATTGTATCCCAATAATCAATAGTTTCAGTTGGTATCAACTTAATTTAAATTTAACTGGACGGGTGAGAACCAATTTCTCAAATTATAGCTATGTTGCTGATAAGGCTAATTTAGTAAAATACAGTATGTTCAATATCATCCAGATTGGCCATGCCACTTATTTGTTAGCTCTGTGCAGCCGAAGCACTGATAGTAGTGATTTGGTAAATAATCTGGAAACTGGAGTTAGCCCATTGTAACGCTCCTGAGTGTATCGTTGCCTCATCCAGTTAAATTTCAAATATCTTCAACCCTGTGAGCGGAAATGATCACATGGAAGTTATTCAGAAAAGTCTATACTGCACATGCGGGTTGAGGCTGTTGACAATGATCAGTCCACATCCCATTCTTGTGAGCCTGCCTTGAAAGGCAACTCCAACCATACCTGTGTGCAGTATAAACTAATCTTATGTTATCACAAACCAGTGTAAATAATCAAACCAGTTTAATATTACCAACTTGTATCCGTGACAGGAGACATCATCGATGTGGTTCCATACCTTTATCCGAATGGGAGGACTTATGCAACCAGACCCAGGAGCTGCCTCAAATATGTGTGCATGATTTTGCACCTGCTCCTGGGAGGTAGAGGAGCTCGAGTACGGGGTTGGCGCATCTTCCAGGAAGGACGTTCTGGGCCTAAAAAGACCTTTGTCCTGGTTGTACGGCCTTCAAGCTTTCACCAGCTTCAGTTCATCGTGGTTTGCTGGTGGGTGCGTAGGGGTGCTGCTGTCGAAGATGTGAGGTCTTGCGTGATGAAGTGGCCTTCCTGGACCCGACGGCCACTCGTCGAGCTCCTGCTGCTGGTAGTGTTGTTCCTGCACACTTGGTGTATCTTCAGCCAAACCCCTGTCTTCAGAGTCAGCCCAGAAGTGACTCCTAATGCTCCCCTCTGTCGAGGGAGATGCATTATTCAGCCCTCAATAAGGTGCTGCCATGGGCGTCCTGGGACCCCATGGTGACTAGACTCCATATACCGGAGCATGTTACATTGGAGCTTCTGCTCCATCAACCGCTCCATGCGGGATATGCGATCACAGTTGCTCCCGCCGGCGGTGAGTCTTCACAGCCTGACTCGTCCGAGTCTTCGGCTTGTCCGACTTCTGCTTGGCCTTCCCACCAGTCTGTTGTCGATTCCGACTGTGCAGGTGCCAGGTCGGAGACTGCTGATCAATAGCGATCCAGGTGCAGTCTACCGCTGCTGACTGCCCTGACTGCCCGCAATTCTCCGCAGTCAGTCTGGATGCGGTCCATTCCTGCAACATATTCTCACAAAATAGCACAAAACGACCTTCGAGTAAGGAATTTACCTGCATGTCCTTTTTAAAACCTTCTGCTGCGAGGCAACGCTCCTCCCGAGCCTGGTCTCCTGGTCGTAGTTTGTTACAGCTGGGGTTCCCTCTGTGGTCCTTGTAGAAAGGCTTCCATTGCGGGTTATTTCTCCCCCGAGGTTTTTCTCCGCGGTCCCTTGTAGCAGGGCTTCTCCATGATGTTCTCCAGTCAGGGCTTCCCCCTCCCCACCGATCTGGGTATCCCCGCAGTAACTGCAGCCGGGATATCCCCGCAGTCCCTATAAAAGGGATAGCCGCGATTTACAAAGTGGGGGGGGGGATGTATATGAAGCCGCTGGTTTTACTGCCAGCGGCTCAGTAGGCGACTTACTGCCGTCCGCTCCTCGCATCCTGCAGTCTACGGTACGGGTTCTCCAGGTGCCTCTGGCACCAATATGAAGCCGCTGGATCCACCGCCAGCGGCTCGAAGGCGAATCCACCGCCGCCCGCTCCCAGTGTTCCTCGGTCTCCGGAGCGGTTGTCCAGGTGCCCCCGGTACCAATATGAAGCCGCTGGTTTTACTGCCAGCGGCTCGAAGGCGAATCCACCGCCGTCCGCTCCCCGTATTCCACGGTCTCCCGAGCGGGTTCTCCACCAATATGAAGCCGCTGGTTCTACCGCCAGCGGCTCAAAGGTGAATTCACCGTCGTTCGCTACCCGCATTCCGCGGTTCCGAGCACCTAGGTCCGTAGGCGGGATTCCCCGTGACCGAGGTTCCCTGAAGTTCGTGACTGGGGTCTCCCCTCCGTCCTGACTTCGCCCCGGACTTTAAGCAGGACCGCTAAGTAGAGGATCCTGCAAGAAGATTTAAGCCTGAAAAGTTTTTTAAAAACTTACCTCAGGTCTGTTGCTGGCAGGAGAATCACGTCCACCTTGCCAGTCGTAACGCAATGCGATAGACGATATGACACGCATGCATACTGGCGGGGTCTTCACGTAGTCACTCACGTGACTCCGAAGTAAAATTAGGTAATTCGGCTCAAGTCTACTTGGCCATTCAATCATGGCTGATCTATCTCTCCCTCCCATCCCCATTCTCCTGCCTTCTCCCCATAACCTCTGACACCCGTACTAATCAATAATCTACCAAATTTCTCCTTATCTCTGTCCTAAAAAAAATCCTTTAATCTGAGGCTATGACTAGTCCTAGACTCTCCCACTAGTGGAAACATTCTCCCCACATCCACTCTACCCAAGTTTTTCAATACTCTGTATTCCTTCTTCTACACTCCAGTGAGTACAGGCCCAGTGCCGACAAACGCTCATCATAGGTTAACCTACTTATTCCTGGGATCATTCTTGTAAACCTCCTCTGGACCCTCTCTAGAGCCAGCACATTCTTCCTCAGATATGATGTCCAGAATTGCTCACAATATTCCAATTGCGGCCTGACCAGTACCTAAAGGGCCTGCCCCACGAGCATGCGCCTGCATGCGGCAAGCGCAACCAAACCAGAAGCGGGGGCCGCGCGGAGGTAGAGTGACATGAAGTTCGAGCGAAGCCCGCGGGAAGTTCGCGCGTGACGTACAATGTCGATGCAGCTGCGGGCCGGCAGGCCGTTGCCGCGCAGAATTTCTGAACACGGTCAGTTTTTCGGAGCCCCGCGCGATGTCGGGACCAGCTCCGCACAATTCCATACGGCTCCGTCAATCGAAGTGTGACCGGCCCCGCGAGGCCGTATGGCTCAAGCGACCACGTTAGGTCGCGCTTGCCGCATGCAGGCGCATGCTGGTGGGACCGGCCCTTTAGGTCGCGCTTGCCGCATGGAGTCACATGCTCGTGGGACAGGCCCTTTAGAGCCTCAGCATCAAATCCTTGTGCATTCCAAACACAGAACTACATTTGCGCAGAGACGAGGTCTCAGTTTAATATCCCACCTGAAGATTGACATCTTTGCCAATACACCATGCCAAATGTTCCTGCAACACGTTCAAATCATGGAGTGCCACCATCCTTAGCAATAATTCAGCCAAATCCAGCAACTAAATCAGCAGGAAGGGTCCCGATCCAAAATGTCAACAGTCCATTTCCTCCACAGATGCTGCCTGACCAGTTGAGTTCCTCAGCACTGTGTGTTTTGAACTAAATCAGCACTCTTTTTGGATCACCAAATTGCATATTTATTAAGTGTTTGTTGCCATTAACTTCCAGTGAACTAAGATAATCGGCTCCTTACAAAAGTGAAGATCTTCGGGGGTTTTGCAAACACCCAACTTTCTGCTGGTCACCAGTTATTCAAGAAAATGGTGGCTTTTAGCCCAAACAAAATGGATTTATTTAGTTTTGATGCAGCTGATGTGCCTCCTGATTAACAATGAATTTTACATCGAGTCTGAAGAAGGGTCTCGACCAGAAACGTCACACATTCCTTCTCTCCAGAAATGCTACCTGTCCCGCCGAGTTACACCAGCATTTTGTATCTATCTTCAGTTTAAACAGTTCCTTCCTACACAATGAATTTTACATATTCTGTGGTGCTGCTGCAAGGAATTAATAAGCTTTGGCTTCTTCCTGCTCCTTTTTGGACACATATGATTTCATTTATTTATAGATATTGTTTATGACACTTTATAAATATTTTTGTTTATGTTTTTTGTATGCTGTTTCACACTTGCTTTTTATTCTTTTATTCTGTTCGAAATAAATAATAAAATAAAATAAAAATAAGAATCTCATTGTTCTATCTGAGACATATGACAGTAAAACACTCTTGATTCTCTTGAATTCTCCAGTGCTACGCTGCACAAACTGCCTTATCTCATTATGCATTAACTTGCTTTATGGATCTTCCCTGCGCACTGGCTGCCTGGATCGAGGTGGCCTGTCTTTTGTTGCTCACCCTCCCCTCCCACAATCAAGCCAAAGAAAATCTTCCCTCAAACAAGCCCCAAGATCTCACTCACAAAACCACCAGTCACACAGATTTACAAACTGAAGGACACTAAACTGAAGCAAATTTTTATTAAAATGTCCCAACAATTTAGTGCAGCAATTTCTCCTACAATGTTAAGTATCCCAAGATATCTGAACGTCTGAATGGTTCATTCTGGCAATCGGCGTTACAAAATTGGAATGAAACACACAATTTAACATTGTAGGTCAAGGTGCACAGCAAGGGACTTTCAGCACCTAATTGAGTTCTGGCAGCGGCTTGAACTCATAGTAGTTCATTGTTCATGGTTCTTTACTGGTCTTTGTGCTAAACTTACTTGTCCCTGCCACGTGGCACATACCTCCATTCGACACACGGAAAATTATTAAACATAGTTTATTAATGGAATTCTCTTTATAGAGTCCACTTCCATCGATCTATAGATCGTAGAAAAATGTAGTAATGCCTTACAACTAAATGACCAAGCGTGTGTGTGTGTATGTGTGTGTGTGTGTTGTTTGTTTTGACAATAAGCCTCTGAAACGCAGCTAATGTATTTTTAATTTGTTAACACTTAGGATGCATGTATAGCCTGAAATAACAGACTACCTAAGCATATTGTTCTCCAGAGGAGGAGGGACTATGGAGAAAGCATTTTCCCATTTTGCCATTGTTTTATGATCTGAACGTACTGGCGATCATCACTTCAACGTGACTGGAAAGGGTAAAGCACAGCTAGTACTTACAGTTGCAGCTTCTCCAGCATGGCAAACAGCCATTCACTATCGAGCTCCAGGCTTTTTCTGCAGCGAATGCAAGGAAGAGACCCACACGATCAAAGACTTCAACCTAAGATGTCTCATTCATAGCCGACAGCCACAATGCACTGCTTACCAGCAGCTCCCACTGGGGTAACTGTCACATCAATTTACATTTCAATTGTAGCTTCAACACAGCTCCAAAACAATGAAGGCAGCCTGAACCGCTTTAACCAACCAAGTCTATTTAACACTACTTTCCAGCATCTGTTACTCACTGAAGTATGTACACACACTGATGACGTTTATCTCAAATTCTAGCTAGAGTTCAAATAATTCAAAAGAGTTCAAACCTGAGTCAGGAAACAATGTGGACAGTAAAAAGGAGCTGGCTTTGTGCTTGAACCTTTTATTGCCTCAATTTCTCTCACTGAGTTTCTTTTCTCATCAAAAAAAAGATACATAGTGCTGGACACAAAGTGCTTCAGGTTTGAAGACAGGTCCTGACCCGATACATCACCGCTCCATATCCACCAGAGATGCTGCCCGATCCACTGAGTTACTCCAGCAGTTTGGGTGTGGGTTTTTTTTTTAAATCGTAAACCAGCATCTTCAGTTCTTTGTGTCGAGTTTCTTTTCAATTCGGGTCCATCACGTTTCATTGATTCAATGTAACAAGTTACAGTTAAATGCTTTGTTTTGAATACAAAATGGCAAAAATCATACAGCAGGCCTCATCTTGGCAATGCTCAAGAGTCACCACGTTTCTGGCGCCGACAAAATTATAAATGTTTACCGCTATTAAATAATTTTGGTTTTCAAACTAGACCCAAAATGCTGGTGTAACTCAGAGGGTTAGGCAGCATCTCTGGAGAAAAGGAATAGGTGACGTTTCGAGTTGGAATCTTTCATCCAAGTCTGCAGAAGTGTCTCGACCCGAAACGTCACCTATTCCTTTTCGCCAGAGATGCTGCCTGACCCGCTGAGTTACGCCAGCATTTTGTACCCATCATCGGTGTAAACCAGCATCTGCAGTTCCTTCTTATACATTTGGTTTTCAAGCTATTGATCTCCATGCTAAGCTGCTGAGCAATGATTTAGGTTCCTATTTCTAGCATCAGCGGTTGTCATCTTTGTGCAAATTTTAGAACATCTACTGTGGACTGTAAATCAGACATTAAGGCCAACACTTCTGAGAAATGGTACCAATAGGTACCAAAATAATTAACCACTGGCAATTTTTTTTGGTAAAGTTTTCAGGCTAGTGAAATTTAAAGTTGCATTAAAATCTTCAAGTTTAGGGCAATTCTTCGGCACCAAGATGTGCCAGCCAGTGCATATTTCTAGAGTAAAGAAAGCTCAGTATCAAGTCCAAGTCAAGTTCATTGTCATATGCACAAGTACAACGAACACCTAGCTTTCAGTAGCATCACAGGCATTTAAACTCAGACAACACACAAAAACATAAATTATACATTAAAAATTCACTTTTGCAAAAAAAAAAAAAGACATGAGTGCAAAACATGTAGAAACATGAACAAGTTCACAATAGTGCACGAGATGGACAGTGGCGTTCTGTTGCTGAAGTAGGATTGGAATTGTGCAAGTTGGTTCAAGAACATGATAGCTGTAGGAAAGTAGCTGTTCCTAAACCTGGTGGCGTGGGACTTCAGACTTCTGTGCCTCCTGCCCCGGTGGTTGGAATCTACCATCAAGATGAATCAAGGTGCTTAGGTGGTAGAGTGGCAGTGGAACTTGCTGCCTTACAGCGCCAGAGATCTGGGTTCGATCCTGAATATGGGTGCTGCCTGTACAGAGTTTATACATTCTCCCTGTGACCGCGTGGTGCTCCAGTTTCCGCCCACATTCCAAAGATGCGCAGGTTGTTGGGATAATTGGCTTCGGTAAATTGTCCCTAGTGTGTAGGATAGAACTAGTGTATGGGGGTGATCGCTGGTCGACAAGGGCTCGGCAGGCCAAAGGGCCTCGCTCCAAAACTGAAACTAAATCCTTGATGACGGATGCTGCCTTCTTGAGATGCTTTTGATGATGGAGTTGCTTGCTCATGATGGACTGGGCTGAGTCCACCACTCCATGCAGGCTCTTCCATTCCTGTGTGTTTGAATTGCCGAACTAGTCAACAATGTCATCAGTCAGGATACTTTCTACAGTGCAACTGTAGAGGTTAGTTAGAGAATTTATTGACACGCCGAATCTCCTTAAATTTAAAATAGAGGTACTGTTGCAATTTCTTTGCGATTATTTCTATTGCTATAACCAAGTTCCCACATGGCAGAAGATGCCTGCAGCAGCCAGCAAGTCTACAAAATGCTTGCTCGTATTTACAAGCTGTCCATAGGCCATAATTTTTCATTAAATTGGTATTGTATCACGCAGCAGACACAAACGTTGTGTATCCCTGAGATGCACAATTTTTTTTTTGAGTGGGGAAGACTTGATTTGTCACTTCTGAAGGCCACTCGCATAAATTTGTCACTTCTGAAGGCCACTCGCACTCGAACTATCCGAGAGATCCTCAATGCTGTTACTTTGAGCTGAGACCCTCATGGGAGTCCAGCACCCAATGTGGATACCCTGCATTACTGGTTTCGGTCAATTTACATTTTAATTAATTTCAACGTATTTAATGTTTAAGAAAGGACTGCAGATGCTGGAAAAATTGAAGGTAGACAAAAATGCTGGAGAAACTCAGCGGGTGAGGCAGCATCTATGGAGCGAAGGAATAGGTGACGTTTCTGGTCAAGACCCTTCTGAACAAGGATCTCGACCTGAAACATCACCTATTCCTTCGCTCCATAGATGCTGCTTCTCCCGCTGAGTTTCTCCGCATTTTTGTCTACCTTCAACGTATTTATTCATGTTTTTATTAATTGTTTAAATATCATTTAATTACTTTCCTGTCCATTCTCCATAACTCCTCACTACTCTCCAAAAATCTGCCTATCAGAGCATCAAATACAGTCATAGAGTCTCACAACAAGGAAACAGTTTGGTGGGTGTATGGAACGAGCTGCCAAAGGAGGTAGTTAAGGCAGGTACTATTGCAATGTTTACGAAACATTTAGACAGGTACATGGATAGGACAGGTTTAGCGGGATATGGCCAAACACAGGCAGGTGGGACCAATGTAGATGGGATATGTTGGCTGGCGTGGGCAAGTTGGGCCGAAGGGTCTGTTTCCACACTGTATGACTAAATGGTGGAAAATAGTTTGTAAAGGTGGAAAATCATTTATAAAGGTGATTAAAAACAACCTTCAGATTGTCGCAAAGACCCAAATTGACCAATCCTCACAGTCTTTCCCCTTGTGGCTCATTGCAAACTATTATTCACTCTAACAGCCCTCCAGAAAGATGCCAAACAATACACGTTGCATAAAGCTGCTGGCCACAGTTCAAGAGATAGCCCATCACCCTATTCTGAAGATAACTAAGGATTGTAAATAAATGTTAATCTTTCTACCAATGACCTTATGAATGAGGAGACAGAATGCTTTTCAAAATACGTTGAAAATGAAAGAACTCAAGCCTGGGATTTTCACAGAAGTGCTCTGAAGATAAACAAATGGGGAAATATTTGATACCTTTAATTATGAGTGGCAGAATTGCCAGAACAGCTTTTCAACAGTTGCTGGATGCACTGGAGAATGAACTGCACTTCAAATGCCAAAACACACCAGCATCTCAGAACCAGAAATAAATAGCAAAATGTATATAAAGTTCTAATATCTTTGGATCCAAATTTGCAGCCGAAATGTGGGACAATTTGTAGAGTTTTGATAATAGAATATTTGGATTAACAAAGAATTTTGATAATACAATAAGAGTCTGAGGAAAGGTCTCAACCCGAAACTTCACCTATTCCTTTTCCTCAGAGATGCTGCCTGACCCGCTTTTTATGTCTGTCTTTGATAATACAATTGATGAGTCTAAAAGGAACATTCATGTTAATACTCATAATTCAAGCTTTCATCAGCCCTTTATCAAACCTGGTGAATGGTTTCAAGCTAATGTTATGCCTTCAGAATCTTTATGGGCATCAAGTATTTCAGGTTAGTCAGTTTTAATTCAGTCATTGGATCAATATACCAGAGCTTCTACTTTGCACTGAAGATAGACACTAAATGCAGGAAGTAAAAGCCCTGTCCCACGGTACAAGTTCATTCCAAGAGTTCTCCCGAGTTTGCCCTGATTTGATCTCGGAGATTTACGGTAATGGCCACTCGTCGGTACTCGGGGCTCTCGTGGACATTTTTCATCATGTTGAAAAATCTTCACGAGTCTTCCCGTACTTACCTGCCGTTAGCGAGTCTTCCAGAGTACCTGCCGTTAGCGCTAAGGGACGTCCCCGAGCTCTGACATACCCGCTACATTCATTCTCCGTGCTTACCACGAGTTTGATTTTTTTTTTAAACTCGGGAGAGCTCTTGGAATGAACTCGTACCGTGGGACAGGGCTTTAACTCTGGAGAGAATGAATGGGTGAAGTTTCAGGTCGAGACCCTTCTTCAGACTACTTTACACTGCTTGAGGTATCCTCTGGATTTTTTAATCAAACTGTTCAGATGCAATTTCAAGAACAAGAGACATTACTAATGTGTATATGAAATAAATTCCACAGTAATGACCATCAACTACAGGAAATTACATGTTCCGAGCAATATTTCCTCTTCATATTCACCAAATGCCAATAATAGGTGTCCCCCCACCCTCCCCCCACCCCCAGCTGGTAATTCTGCAGGTCGATCGCAGTCACCTATTAAATTTATGGCCCAAGAGTGCTCATTAGTCTTGCATGTGCAACTTCTCACCATTTTTGAGGTTAAGCATCTGGATAATGTTTGCCACTGAACATAATTTACGTCTAGCATGTACTGGTGATAGGTTAAATATTTCTGAACAAATCACAATTTTCCTGTAAAACAACTATAAATCTGCAGATTAAGACAGAGTGCTGAAGTAACTCAGCAGGTCAGGCAGCATCCCTGGAGAACATGGATGGGTGACGATTTGGATCAGGACCCTTATTCAGACTCATCTACCTATGTTCCCCAGAGACGTTGCCCGACCCGTTGAGTTACTCCGGGTAACCAAGAAAGGTTTAAGAGTGAGGATTTAGTTTAGAGTGGAGATAGACACAAAATGCTGGAGTAACTCAGCTGGACGGGCAGCATCTCTGGAGAGAAGGAATGGGTGTTTAATTAGCAGTACAACAGAGGAGTGTGAAGGATGGTCGCTTCCATGGACAATAATGTTTAGCAGTTATAGAGTCATAGAACTATACAGCATGGGAACAGGCCCTTCAGCTCCACTTGGCCATGCCGAACGACCAAGATGCCCCATCATGCTCCCTTTGTGCCATTATAAACTTCTCATTTACGAAAATCAAATAAAAACACAGAGGCTGGAAACCTGAAAAAAACTACTAAATACTGGAAATGCTCAGGTCAGGCAGCTCTGTGAAAAGAGCAACAGAATCTATACTATTACTAAAACTCTCATCTTGTCCTCTTCCCTTTTGCGTTTATTTTTTTAAATGTGCGCAAAAACAGTATCCTATATTGCTAGGATTTTTTGCCACCTTACTCACCGTTCTCCTCTGCCCCAAGCGCATCAAGTTTTGTTCCGTTCGATGGAATATTACAAAAGTTATGAAGGTTTAAAAAATCGTGAGATCAGCAGATTGGTCTTCTCGCCTGTCAGTCACCATGAAGATAACGCCCCTTCCGGCACCCGCTGTTAATCACCGTGCGGGGCGAGGAGAATAAAGCCCTGGAGGCTGGGCTGAATCCACAAGCCGTGCTGTTGAGTGAGCGAGCCGTGCGGAGGAGAACGACCAGCGAAGCGGCCAGCGAAGCAACCAGTGCCCGCTGTGAGCCCATCGCACCCCAACCCCTTCCCCTCTGGTCCCCCTCGCTGGCTCCTGCCCCCCTCCCCTGTAATACCGCACACTCCCCCACGGCTCTTCTCCCATCTTTTCTCCGAGCTCTCGCCCCCCCTGCACCCCCTGCCCTCCCTACCCTCACACCGCCCCACCCCCACTGCCCCCACACCACCCCCCTGCCCCCACACCACCCAATCCCCCCACACACCCCTCACCACCCCCCCCATGCGTACACACCACCCGCCCACACACCTCTCCCCCAACCCACACATACCCCCCTCCCATATAACCCTTCCTCCCACACCCCCTCCCCCCCCCACCCCACAACCCCTACCCTCCCCTCCCCTCCCCCGACAACCCCCCCCCCCCACACAATTATGCTTTACATTGAAACCTCGGCTTTTGAACATTTGTTTTACTGTGCAGACATGCAAAGGAGCATATTGAATAGTCAAATATATGACTTCCCATTGATGATGTTGAGGCCCATTTAGAAATGACTTTGCTTAATTGTATCTGAATTGTTATTTGACTGTTTTCTCCTGTCTAGACATGGAGAATTGCAACTCCAAATATTTCTATCAAGTAGCAAGGTGAACATCTGGACCGTGTTGTATAATAAATTAGTGCTGTGTATATCATCATGACATTTAAGATGCTGGGCTATGTGGCCTACACAATGTAACATCTGTAATCCATGAAACTCTTATCATGTCACAAGGAGTAACATCATCCAGTATTGACAGTCAAGGGGACTGTGTGCAAAATCACTGCAGCTTACTGATTCTGTGACTTTAAATTTTCAAGAACTGTGGCCAGTAAAAAATTAAAACAATGTAAAATGAGTCCATTTTTTGTTTAGTTTAGAGATACAGCATGGAAACAGGCCTATGGCCCATTGAGTCCGTGCCGACCAGCAATTACAAGATGGCGGCGCTGGCTTAACAGCTGCGGCCCACCTGCAGTCCGTCTGTTTTTTTTCTTTCTTTTTGTTGCTTTGTCATGTTTTAGTTAATTATGTTTTATTAAGTTGTGTATGTGTGTGGGTGGGGTGGGAGAAACATGTTTTGGTCTCTTGCTTCGGGGGATGCAACTCGGCCCCGAAGCTGTGGCGGCGGCAGCGGAGACCCGACTCGGCCCTGAGGCTGTAGCGGCGGCAGCGGAGACCCGACTCGGCCCCGGGGCTGTAGCGGAGGCAGCGGAGACCCGACTCAGCCCCGAAGCTGTGACGGAGGCAGCGGCAGCGGAGACCCGACTCGGCCCCGAAGTTGTAGCGGCGGCGGAGACCCAACTCGGCCCCGAAGCTGTGGCGGAGGCAGCGGCAGCAGAGACCCGACTTGGCCCCGGGGCTGTAGCGGCAGCGGCGGCAGCAGCAGCGGAGACCCAACTCGGCCCCGGGGCTGTAGCGGCGGCGGCGGCAGCAGCAGCGGCGGAGACCCGACTCGGCCCTGAAACTGTGGCGGCGGCAGCGGAGACCCGACTCGGCCCCGAAGCTGTAGCGGCGGCTGCGGCAGCGGAGACCCGACTCGGCCCTGAAACTGTGGCGGAGGCAGCGGGGACCCGTCTCGGCCGCGAAGCTGTGGCAGGGGCAGCGGAGACCCAACTCGGCCTCAGGGCTGTGGCAGCGGCAACGGAGACCCGACTCGGTCCTGGGGCTGTA
Source organism: Amblyraja radiata (assembly GCF_010909765.2). Lineage (NCBI taxonomy): Eukaryota > Metazoa > Chordata > Chondrichthyes > Rajiformes > Rajidae > Amblyraja > Amblyraja radiata. The sequence goes on along the minus strand of NC_045960.1, from coordinate 29,213,057 downwards.
GCGGCGGCAGCGGAGACCCGACTCGGCCCTGAAACTGTGGCGGCGGCAGCGGAGACCCGACTCGGCCGCGAAGCTGTGGCGGGGGCAGCGGACACCCGACTCGGCCCTGAAACTGTGGCGGGGGCAGCGGAGACCCGTCTCGGCCGCGAAGCTGTGGCGGGGGCAGCGGACACCCGACTCAGCCTCAGGGCTGTGACAGCGGCAACGGAGACCCGACTCGGCCCCGGAACCGTGGCGGCCCGGCTCGGCCTCGGAGCTGTGGCAGCGGCAGCGACCACCCGCGGAGTTTGAACCGGCCCGTTCGCGGAGCATGGTTGAGCCACGGGATTTACCATCACCCGGTGGGGTCACAACATCTGGAGCCTGGATCGCCTCGGCGCAGAGGGAGAACAAAGAGGGAAGAGACAGAGACTTTAAGATTTTGCCTTCCACCACAGTGAGGAGGTTTGGTGAACTCACTGTGGTGGATGTTAAATTTGTGTTGATTGTGTGTTTTTGTCATTTTTTAATTATATGTATGACTGCAGGGAAACAAAATTTCGTTCAGACCAAAAGTTCTGAATGACAATAAACGAATTTAATCTAATCTAATCTAAATTCCCATACACTAGCACTATCCTACATACCAGGAACAATTTACATTTTTACCAAAGCCAATGAACCTACAAATCTGTACGTCTTTGGAATGTGGGACGAAACTGTAGTACCCGGAGAAAACTCACGCAGGTCACGAGGAGAACATACAAACTCCATACAGGCAGCACCTGTAGTCAGGATCGAACCCGGGTCTTTGGCGTTGTAAGGCAGCAACTCTACCGCTGCACCACTGTGCTGCCCCAAAGTTGTTAAAACAAGCTAAATGGCCAATCTACTGGCCACATTCGCCCTTGTTTGCAGGCTTGGACATCGCTTTCTTTCACCGTTGTCTGGAATCCTGAAAGTAGTTGAGGGAGTTTCATTCTATTCCTTAGCCGGTTATACGTTTCTACCAAATTTAAATCTTTATTCATCCAAAAACAGTGAAGCCTCAAATAAAAGAAACAAGAAATATTGGAAACATTTGGCAGATCAAGCAGCAGTTGTGTAAAGAGAAACTGAATTAACTTTTCAGATCGGGATCTTGTGCTGTATTAGGATCATATTCTACCCTTGCACTCACAACTGTCTTGGAACTGTGACTGTTGGGGACCAAATTCATAAGTTCATAAGTGATAATTGCCATTTCGGTCAATCAAATCTACTCCGCCATTCAATCATGGCTGGTCTATCTCTCCCTCCTAGCCCCATTCTCCTGCCTTCTCCCTCTAACCCCTGACACCCGTACTAATCAAGTATCTAGTTGTCTTTGCCTTAAAGATTTTCCATTGACGGCCTCCACAGCCTTCTGTGGCAAATGAATTCCACTGATGCACCTCAGATTAAAGAAATTCCTCCTCAAATTGTCTGGTTCTTAAATAGGAATTTGTTATTTTAAACTTATGATCCCAACCAAATTCAAAATCTATGGATAAATAGTGGATCTATTGACAAGAACGAGACTCTCAAACACATTTCTCTTTTAGTTCTAGAACATCAAAAATATGTAGTAAGGCATAAAATGTAAGCTTCAGCAAACACTGCAATTCTCTTGTTCAGAGCAGGATGGTTTTATTAAAAATAATTTTCCATTTTGCTCTGATATTCAATAAGCTGGTTTTACAAATCCCTTCCAAAAGATTTATTGAAAGACCAAAATATGCTGGCTATTCCACAGACCACATGTTTTAGCAGGGCCACTACTTAGCAATAAGCAATGGGATCTTTGATTCAGTGTTTTCCTTCCCTAGGTTGGGAATGTAATCCTACATTGTAATACGCCTCACTTCAGGAACCACTCAAGATCTTGTTTTATCTGGCTCGGTACCACGCTAATCCATTTAGGAAGGAATGGCTTCTATTTTAGACAAGCCTGCAACAGAGAACCTCGTTAGAGGAAAAGAAAGATTTCCTCAGGCAATACCATTCATGATTTTAACTCCTTGCAGCAAGGAGAGGAATCTAAATGCAAAATACACTGCCCCACAGTCCATCATATTGATTTCTCTAACTTTGTAACCTTTGCTTTCCCTCTCTCTCTCTCCCTGTTCCTCCCCCATCCCAGTTCTTCAAATAGTTCTACTGTCCGGTCAGACAGCATCTCTGGAGAAAAGGAATATGTGAAGTTTCAGGTCCAGGCCCTTATTCAGACTGAAGAAGGGTCTCAACCCAAAACATCACCCATTTATTTTTTCCAGTGATGCTGTCAGACCCGTTGAATCACTCCATCTTCGGTTTAAACTAGCATCTGCAGTTTCTTCCCACGTAGTTCTACTGTCCTCCTGATTAAATATTACTGATTGTATGCTGCGTTGTCACCTTCCCCTCAGCTAACAATGAACCCATTCCTTCTCGCCAGAGATGCTGCCTGTCCCGCTGAGTTACTCCAGCATCTTGTGTCCATCTCAGTCCCCCTTTCCACCCGCAAATATTAAATTTCAAAATTTGAAATTCCAAGAGCTTTTGGAAGGCAGACAAAATAATTAGGACTAATTGTAGATTGTCTCAACATTTTCTGGCTCAGTAAGCATATTCTCTTCCACTGATCTGCATAATGAGAAGAGTATTTAAAGTATTGCTTAAAACGCATGCCAAAATGCCAGAACCCAACCACAGGTTATTAATATAAAATACACACGTGCACATAACATGTGTTGGAGGAGTGACAAGCATAAACCGCAATTAGTCAATGAATGAAGTGTTTAGAATGGATTATATGTTTCAAGCAATCTCATGAATTGTTCCAATTACACAATATTATAACACAATGATCACAAACACTTAGCATTTATATCGAACTTCTTCAATAACATATGATACCTGATTTTAAACTATTTGTTAATAATTGCAGGAACAAAGTCATGGCATTCGGTGGCTAGGTAATGAATTATACCTCAGATCACAAAAACACTGCACGAAAAAACAGACAAAGCATTATCCCTTATCATCATTCACGAAGGGCGCTACTTTCTCACTCTGATCCATCCTGGTGTTCTTCAAGGTAGATTTTATGTTTAATTCCAATATCAGCATCAATTTTATCTATCTATCCCTGGTTTTATGATGGATTTGTGCAGCTGGATTCTTGATTAGTTCAGGTGTCAGGAGTTATGGGGAGAAGGCAGAAGAATGGGATTCGGTGGGCGGCGCGACTCTCGTCAGCAGCGGCCTCTGCAGTCCGTCTGTGTTTTATTATTTTTTGTCTCGTTTTTATGTCGTTTTTGTTATTTTTTTTGTTGGGGTATGTGTGTGGGGGGTTGGGCGGGGAGCGGGTAACTTTAAAATGTTTCCCCTGCACGGGAGACCCGACCTTTTCTTTGTCGGGTCTCCGTTGTCGTTGGGGCTGCAACGTGGAGCGGCCTCCAACAGGAACGACCTGGGGTTCCAGCTGCGGAGCTGCCGACTACTCACCGTCACGGGGCTGGCCGAGTCCGGAGCGGGTGGAGCTGTGGTGGACGCTGCTGCCACCCGACCTCCGCAGTTTCGGAGGCTGCAACTGCGGGTTTGGCGGACGGCGGCACCGGGAGCCCGCGGGTCCCTGCTGGGAGACCGCTTTTCGGGGCTTCCGCAACGGCGACTTCTCCCGCCCGAGTTGCGGGGTTGAAGAGCACCTGAGCGGGGCCTTACACCATCGCCCCGCACGGCTTGGAATGGCCGCGGGACTCTGCGAGCGCACGCCGGGGGCTCTAACAACAAGACCCGGTGCGCGACCTTGCATCACCCGGCGTGGCTTTAATGGCCGCGGGACAATCGCCATCGCCAGCCGGGGGCTTTGACTTTGACTCTGACTCTGACATCGGGGGGGGAGAGTGCAGTGGAGAGATAAGTTTTTTTTTGCCTTCCATCACAACGATGTGATGGATGTTTGTGTAAACTGTGTTGTGTCTCGGGTCTTTTTGTTTTGTAATGTATGGCTGCAGAAACGACATTTTGTTTGGACCTCAAGAGGTCCAAATGACAATAAATTGAATTGTATTGTATTGAATTGTATTGTATTGTATTGTATTGTATTGTATTGTATTGAGGGAGAGAATGATCAACCCTGATTGAGCAGACTTGACGGGCTGAATGGCCTAATTCTGCTCCTATGATCTTATAACGCTTGGACAATGTTCGGAACACGGAAAACAAGACAGAGAACGGTAACCTTTGCATTCATTGTCGCAAAAAAATATAAAGATAAAAATCTGTATCCTTTTGGTTATTAACTGTTCCCCTAAACTGCAGTATTGGACAAAGGTGGCATTTGTATTATGGCAACATCTTTTTGTAACTATTTCACCTTCAAATCCAAGGCCATTAGATTTCAGGAAAGAATTAAGTGTCATGGAGCATGGAAGCAGGTATTCCTTTTTTTCCCCATTACACCCGTCTCCACCACCTGTTCTGGTGGCTAGTTCCACATACCCTCCACCCTGGGCGTGCGGCACGGTGGCGTAGGAGCAGAGTTGCTGCCTTACAGCGACAAAGACCCGGGTTCGATCCTGACTACGAATGTTGTCTGTAAGGAGTTTGTACGTTCTCCCTGTGACGTACGTGGATTTTCACTGGGTGCTCCTCTTTCCTCCCACACTCCAAAGACTTCCATGTTTGTAGGCTAATTGGCTTGCTAAAATTGTCAATTGTCCCCAGTGTGTGTAGGATAGTGTTAGTGTGCGGGGATCGCTGGTTGGTGTGGACTCAGTGGGCAGAAGGGCCTGTTTCCGCACTGTATCTCTAAACTAAACCAAACTAAACCCTCTGTGAGAAAAACCTGGCCCTCAGAACTCCTTTAAACATTTCCCTTCTCACCTTAAACCTATGTTTTGGACTTCCCTACCCTCGGTAGGGGCACTCCCTGTTAGGGAGATGTTAATCATAAGGACCCAGCAAATTCATAGTCTTCGTCATGTTCGGCACAAACATTCTTACGTTTATATATCTACTCTGTTATAAATCTCTTTAAAATCATCCCTCAGCCTCCAAAGCTCCAATGAGAGCAATCCCAGTCTATCCAATCACTCCTTGTAATTAAAGCCCTTCATTCCAGGCAACTTGGTGAATCTGTACTGCACTCTTTCTAGCATTACCACATCATTTCTGCACAAAATATTCCAAGTGCGGCCTAACCGATGTCTTGTACATTTCCAACATGATGTTCCAACTCTTATGCTAATACCCCTGCCAATGAAGACAAGCAAGCTAAGTATCTTCTCCATAACCCTATTAGCCACCATCGCCATTTTTAGGAACATATGAACTTGCGCTGCACGTCCCCCTGTAAACAACTGCTTTGCAGGCACTTGCTGTTTATTGTGCAGGTCAAAACTGTATTAGACAACCAACAATGCATTATCTCACACTTGTCCCTGCCCAACCTTCCAGCTATTCCTAAGGTTCCTCCAACAGTTTTTTTTTGGGTTTTTTTAATTGCTCCAGTCCAACATCTGCTTTCCTTTGTGTCTCCTTTCAGCTGGTCTGCATCATGTGTGGTGTCAGGCAGCCATTTTCGCTATCTACATCTGCAACAATCTTTGCGTAATCAGCAAACTTACTTGTCAGACCAAAAGCATTCTCATACAAGTCATTTACAGAGATGACAAATAACAAAAAGGTCCCTGCAACATTCCTAGCAGAACACCACTGGTTACAGATTCCCAGCCAGTCAGACTACCTCCGCCACGATCCTCTGACACCTACCATCAGACCAATTTTGGATTCTGTTTTTGCCAAAACACTTTGAATCCAAAGTCCTCTAATTCCTGGAAAACCCACCCTGCAGATTATTAAAGAAGATACCAGAAAAATTAGTAAAAACCTTGAAGACCAAGATATAAAAAGATGCTTTCCATTCAATTTTGGTCATACTTCTAACGGTATGTTGATTTTTGAGTTACAAGCTGCTGCTGTCACGCTGTCTGTCGGCTTGAACACATCTTGTAATAAATTTCCATTGTATTAAGTATGGAAATGCTTTTCACAGACTGCACTGACCTTCTAACCCATGGCTCATTAGTCGTTTATCAAAGTGCAAGTTTGTTTTAGTTGTAAACTGCAGAGTGCGTGACAGAATGGCTACTACGGCTCAGATACTTCAATCCGTTAATTGCAACAGTGATAAAGCAAGAAGACGGAACAACGTATCTTTTTTCATGTTATGAACTTGCTGTAACAAGAGGATTTGAGTAAAAAAGTGAAGATGTCTTATATTTATAAAAAGCCTTGGGGAGACACTAGAAGCCTCGATACAATAAGGGCGGCATGATGGCACATAGGTAGAGTTGCTGCCTCACAGCGCCAGAGACCCGGGTACGATCCTAACTACGGGTCCTGTATTGTACAGAGTTTGTACATTCTCCCCGTGACCAGCGTGGGTTTTCTCCGGGATCTCCGGTTCCCTCCCACAATCCAAAGACTTACAGGTTTGTAGGCTAATTGGTTTGGTAAAATTGTAACTTGTCCCTGGGGAGTGTAGGATAGTGTTAGTGTGAGAAAATCGCTGGTTAGCAGGGACCCGGTGGGCTGTAGGGCCTGCTTCCACCCTGTATCTCTGAACTAAACTTAAAAAGCTCTTCCTCTGCTATTGGCGCTCATCTTCAATGTCAAACTGTATTTCAGTTCCATGTTCCTGAGCCCTATCTCTAAACTAAACAATTATAATTTTTTCTCATTGCATAAAACTAGATTTTAAAAAAGAACCCCACTCCCCCCTGATTGGTTTCTCAACATACTGATCCAGAAATCCATTACATTTACATTGTGGGGTTGAAAGTAATGCCCCTGTCCCACTTAGGAAACCTGAACGGAAACCTCTGGAGACTTTGCGCCCCACCCAAGGTTTCTGTGCGGTTCCCAGAGGTTCCCGGAGGTTTTTGTCAGTCTCCCTACCTGCATCCACTACCTGCAACCTCCGGCAACCACCTGCAACCTCCGGGAACCGCACGGAAACCTTGGGTGGGGCGCAAAGTCTCCAGAGGTTTCCGTTCAGGTTTCCTAAGTGGGAAAGGGGCATAAGATTTCATTTTTCCGTTTCGGGACATATGACAATAAAACCTTCTTGACCTCTTGACTATGAATTTGCTGGGTCTTTATGATTAACATCTCCCTAACAGGGAGTCCCCTCCTAGTGTGTGTTAACAATGTTTATCTCCTCTGCTCAACTTCTGCCCGTTCCTGCGTCCTACTGCTCTATGTTCTAATGCAAACCGAGAAGCCATTTACCCCAATCATGAACTGTTACCCCCCCCCCCCCCCCACCCTCAAGAGATGTCACCACCTCCATGCCGATAACTTGCAAAACGAGGGAAGCAATGCCATCAGCATGCACGAAGACAAAACAAATATTTTATCTTTTTTTTTTAATTGTATATTTGGAACTAACTATGATGGTTAGTGTCAACAGATGTCATTATACTTTCATTGTTGTGGCATAGATCATTACTACTTTATGATATCAAATGCCCCAGTGGTTTACAAAGAGGTGTGTGTTCGTTCAAGGAACAAGTTGACAATCTTTCTATTGTTGCGAGATCCTGTTTATCCAGTTAATAACTGTTATTTTTGTGGAAGGTTTCCAGGAAATTTAAGCAGCTTCAAATTGACTGTGAGGCAAGCTGATTTCCAATCTTCTACCTCTGCAGTACTTGGTTTTCCTACTCTTGCATCCCATCGATTGAACCAATATTCAATGATGAATGAAGGGGACTATGCTCTCCGGGAGCTCTGTTTCCAATGATACATGTACTATCTATGAAGAAAAGCAATGGAATTGGTTTAGTTTAGTTTGTTATTATTGTCGTGTGTACCGAGGTACAGTTAAAAGCTTTTTGTTGGGTGCTCTCCAGTCAGCAAGAAGACTATATGTGATTGATTACAATCAAGCTGTCCACAGTGTACAGGTACAGGATGTGTAAGAAGGAACTGCAGATGCTGGTTTAAACCGAAGATAGACACAAAAAGCTGAAGTAATTCAGTGGGACAGGCAGCATCTCTGGATAGAAGGAATGGGTGACGTTTCGTGTCGAGACCCTTCTTCAGACCTGAAAGGTCACCCATTCCTTCTCTCCAGAGATTCTGCCTGTCTCCAGTTACTCCAGCTTTTTGTATCTATATACAGATACAGGATAAAGGATATACCGTTTAGTGCAAGATAAAGTCCAGTAATGTCCGATTAAAGATAGTTTGAAGATCTCCAATGAGGTAAATGGTAGGTCAGGACTGCTCTCTAATTGGTGATGGTTCAATAGCCTGATAACAGCTGGGAACAAATTGTCCCTGAATCTGGAAATGTGCATTTTCAACCTTCTATACCTCTTGTCTGATGGGAGAGAGGAGGCAAGAGAGTGATCTGGGTGAGATAGACTTCACATTACTCATTGCAGCAAGACTACAGGCATCAGATAATACAGCTGACTGTCAACAGATTTCACCCTCCTCATGTTTTGGGACTCTCCCATTGATTGTTGATCTCCCAATAAAATTCAGAACAACAGTCACAGAGATGATCAGCACAGATACTGGACCTTCAGTTCACCACCATGTCTATGCCAGCTGCCTTGCCCTTCTTTCTGCTTCTCAACCCAACAAATTATTGCCAAATGAAAAGTTAACTATCCGAGGAAGGGTCCCTACCCAAAATGTCATCTGTCCATTCCTTCCACAGATGCTGCCTAACCAGTTGAGTTATTCCAACCCACAGGCGGCGTAACCGGGAGGGAGCTGGAGAAGTCGGGTGCGAGGGGCACGAACTGGTAGGAGGGTGAACCAGGGTAATGCCCCCAGCACCTTCAGGTAGGCTGCAGGAGATGCCCCCACGGCACAAAGATGGCCGGGCGAGGAGAGGAGAGGAGAGGGATGTCGGTTTGCTGCTCCAGTACATCGAGCGCGAAGGCTAACCACAGTTTAGACTGTGAATAATGCCGCCAACAATGTCGGCGCCCGCATGTGTAATATATGCAAAATAAATGTTACTGTGCAGTTGCATATGTGACAAATAAAAGCTCCATCGACTATTGACACTTGTTGATATATGCAAAAAAAATGTAATTAATTGTTATTATTGTTTTACAAGCATCCCACTCATTTCTATGAGGAACAGCACCTCATATTCCGTCTGGGGTCCTTGCGTCCTTATGGCATCAACATTGAATTCCCCCAATTTGGCTAGCCTGTGCTGTCTCCTCCCCTTCCTTCACCCTCTAGCTGTCTCCTCCCACCCTCCCATCCGCCCGCCCTCGGGCTCCTCCTCCTCCTCCCTTTTTCCTTCTTTCTTTCCCCACCCCCCATCAGTCTGAAGAAGGGTTTCGGCCCGAAACGTCGCCTATTTCCTTCGCTCCATAGATGCTGCTGCACCCGCTGAGTTTCCCCAGCAATTTTGTGTACCCACTCATTTCTATGTTCTCCAGCCAATTGAATCTTACTCGGACATGTGGCACAGAAGCTTTCCTGTGCGTCAATCAACCTGCTTTTTTCTTTCAGATATAAATGCAAAGTTCATTTTGGTGAAAAACAAGGGACTACAGATGCTGCAATTGTGTGCTGAGGGTAACTCAGAGGATCAGGCAGCATCTGTGGATGGAATTGACAGGCAGTGTTTCAGATCGGGACCATACTTCAGACTGATTGGATTATGAGGGAGAATAATAGAGGTAGAGGCAGGACAATAGAGGTAGAGGCAGGACAAAGCTTGACAAGCAATAGGCGGACACAGGTGAGGATTGAGGGGGGGGGGGGGGGGGGAGGGAGAGATAGACTGCACATGGGCAGAATAGGTGACAAAGGCTTGAGGTATAAAAGTGACAAGAGGATGTTAGATCCTTGATTAGTACAGGTGTTAATGGGGAGAAGGCAGGAGAATGGGGTTAGGAGGGAGAGATAGATCATCCATGATTGAATGGCAGAGTAGACTTGATGGGCCGAATGGCCTAATTCTTACTCCTGTCCCTTGTGACCCGATAAGGAGAGAAGAGGAGAAGTGAAATGTAAAGCCCGCCGGGATGATTATGGATGAAAGGGAACAGAAGGGAGAGAGGGGAGAAGAGGTCGAATAAAAGGGAAATGGAAGACTCAGGGATAGGAGTTGGGTGTACAAAGGAGGGGAAAGGAGCGGGGTGATGGGAGTGGTGGGAGAGATAGTGGGAGAAGTGTATGCATTGGGGTAAGGGGAGGGGGGGTGAACACACACAAGAGAAGTGGGTTAGGAGAATATTACTTGAAATTGGAGAATTCAATATTCATACTCTTGGATTGTTATAGCCCTGTCGGTGCGAGTTTATTCCAAGAGCTCTCCCGACTTTGCCCTGAATCGAACTCGGAGATTTACGGTAATGGCCACTCGTCGGTACTCAGGGCTCTCGTGGACATTTTTCAACATGTTGAAAAATCTTCACCACTTCCCGAGCTTACCTGCCGTTAGCGAGTCTTCCCGAGTACCTGCCGTTAGCATTATGAGCCGCTAAAAGACGTCCCCGAGCTCCGACGTACCCGCTACGTTCATTCTCCGTGCTTACCACGAGTTTGATTCTTTTTAAACTCGGGAGAGCTCTTGAATGAACTTGCACCGTGGGACAGGGCTATAAGCCACCCAAGTGAAAGTTCTTATTCTTAATATGGAACAGAGGTTAGCCACTGTTTTGCATTAATCAAAGAGGTTGTATTTGAAGCATAATCAACAATTTACTACTGAGCAATCAGTCTTTTCTGTTGACAATACTATAATCATGCCAGGGGAAAATTATGAGTCCACAATTATTTACTCCTGCAAATAACCAATTGGTTTCCCTTCCTTGTTGACAGATATGTAATAAAAATGGAAATGCAACAAGCAGCTGATGTCTGAAAAGAATTATGTGGCGTACAATATTAATATTATGTACTAATGCAGGTTACCCCAGGATATCAATAAAAATAATTCAACTGTTTGAACATAAACAAATTAGTTATGTTAATTATACACAGATGTTTCATTTTTTTCCCAAAAAACCCACCAGAACACATCTGAAGAGGCAACACAGCTCTCCTAACTGGTACAATTATGCCTGGCAGGGACCTGTTTGGAAATGTTAGTGTTTGCAGCACACTGCACATCATACTGCATCAGCTACTGTCTACCTTACTGGAGACCCTCAGACTATCTTTGATCATAGAAACATAGAAAATAGGTGCAGGAGTAGGCCATTCGGCCCTTCGAGCCTACACCGCCATTCAATATGATCATGGCTGATCACCCAACTCAGTATCCTGTACCTGCCTTCTCTCCATACCCCCTGATCCCTTTAGCCACAAGGGCCACATCTAACTCCCTCTTAAATATAGCCAATGAACTGGCCTCAACTACCTTCTGTGGCAGAGAGTTCCAGAGATTCACAACTCTCTGTATGAAAAATGTTTTTCTCCTCGGTCCTAAAGGATTTCCCTCTTATCCTTAAACTGTGACCCCCTTGTCCTGGACTTCCCCAACATCGGGAACAATCTTCCTGCATCTAGCCTGTCCAACCCCTTAAGAATTTTGTAAGTTTCTATAAGATCCCCCCTCAATCTCCTAAATTCTAGTGAGTACAAGCCGAGTCTATCCAGTCTTTCTTCATATGAAAGTCCTGACATCCCAGGAATCAGTCTGGTGAACCTTCTCTGTACTCCCTCTATGGCAAGAATGTCTTTCCTCAGATTTGGAGACCAAAACTGCATGCAATACTCCAGGTGTGGTCTCACTTCAACAATCGGACTTCAACAATCAACAATCAGTTCCATGATCTTGCTAACACTGAGAACAAAAGATTGTTGTTCTAGCACTCAACCAGATTATTGATTTCCTTAAAGATAGACACCAAATGCTGCAGTAACTCAGCAGGCCAGGCACCCTCTCTAGAGAAAAGGAATAGCTGACGTTTCAGGTCGAGACCCTCCTACAGACTGAGCTCTTCAGACAGATTTCCTTACTGTACTCTGACTCATCCAAATCCTGATTCCATATCAGATGATGTTACCAGCAAGAAGATGAAAAGCAGGATAAATCCAACAGAGTCCAAAGGTAATGACAGAGAGGCAAAAGAGAAGCCATTGCTGGTAACTCTCTGGTTACGACTAGAGGGACAAGAACAGGTGCATGCTATCCCATTTGCTAGATACCGGTGGAGAACTACCAGAAACGGTGCTCGACCAGTTGCCATCACAGAGTAGCATTCATGAACTTGGTCAGTGCCATTTTGAGGTGCAGTACAAACAGGGGGTTCAGGGCGAGATGGTCATAAGGTCACAACAGGTTCATGGTATTTGATGAAAGAAAGGTTAGGGATGGGGCAGGCCGCTGATAGTATATTATCTATCCATTGTTAGAACAGTATGAAAGTAATATCACTTTTGATTCACAATTTCATGGATTAAATAATTTGCTAGATTTAACCTCTAATTTATTTAATATTATTTGGCGCTCATCAGATAAAGGTCATCAGTGCGGAAAATAGAGATTTCCAAGTTTCAAGTGTCTACTGTCGGTGTCAGCTACTCCCACATCAAGGACATAGCCAGAGGGAGAGAACTTGCTATCAATACCCTCTCCAATTTCAGAAACTTTAAAAAATACTACAATTTTTTTTAAGGATTGAATGTGATGACGATTCTGTGGCTTCTTAGATGAAATACTCCAGGGAAGACCTTGCACTGATAGTGACCCAAATACCTTCTGATAAGCAACAAACATCTTGGCGAGAAATCTGATGTACAGACCAGGCCCATGTTGCAGGCAGTGAAGAAAGCTAATGGCATGTTGGCCTTCATAGTGAGAGGATTTGAGTATCGGAGCAAGGAGGTCCTGCTGCAGTTGTACAGGGCCCTGGTGAGACCGCACCTGGAGTGTTGTGTGCCATTTTGGTCTCCTAATTTGAGGAAGGACATTCTTGCTATTGAGGGAGTGCAGCGTAGGTTCATCAGGTTAATTCCTGGGAAGGCGGGACTGACGTATGATGAAAGAATGGGTCGACTGGGCTTATATTCACTGGAATTTAGAAGGATGAGAAGGGATCTTATAGAAACATAAAATTCTTAGGATTGGACAGGCTAGATGCAGGAAAAGTGTTCCCGATGTTGGGGTAGTCCAGAACCAGGGGCCACAGTTTAAGAATAAGGGGTTGGCCATTTAGGACTGAGATGTGGGAACACTTTTTCACCCAGAGAGTTGTGAATCTGTGGAATTCTCTGCCACACAAGGCATTGAAGACCAATTCACTGGATGTATTCAAGAGAGAATTAGAGAATTAGGCTAATGGAATCAAGGGATATGGGGAAAAAGCAGGAACGGGGTACTGATTTTAGATGATCAACCATGTCATATTGAATGGTGGTGCTGGCTCAAAGGGCTGAATGGCCTACTCCTGCACCTAATGTCTATGTTTTGATGCCGACAGATCCATCTATCCCTGATCATTAAGCGTCATGCAAGAATAGGGCTGGGATGACTCTCACTTTAATATTCTTCATTTTCAGTGCACAAGAACCCCTATTGAACCATCATAACCTGTGTGAATCAAATTAAGGAAAGAAATTCCTTATCCACCACATCAACATTTTACTGTGGTGTCCCAAATTTGGAACCCATCGACACTTATAAACCTTTTCTCCTCACACAGAAGCAAAATTGAGTTTTAGGGTAGAAGGAAAAAATACCCAGCACCAAATTAACATTTTAAAGATGAATGAAAAGAGCATAAAGTGGACCGTAATTGAGCCTTAAATCATCTCATTTATGAAATGTTACTTTTTTTGCTTTCATCTGCAGTATAGAATCTATATTTACATTTAAGATCACAATGCACAGCTACATTAAAAAAAAACATGCATGTGGTAAAAACAAATAGAGGTGCCCACCACATTACTGGGGTTTACGGTTGCCAAACAACATGCCCCATCTACATTAGTCCCACCTGCCTAAATTTGGCCCATATCCTTCTAGACCTATTCTATGCACGTACCTGTCCAAATGTTTTTTTAAACATTATGATGGTATCTGCATCAACTACCTCCTCTGACAGCTCATTCCATATACCTACCACCTTTTGTATAAAAAAGTTGCTCCTCAGGTTCCTATTAAATCTTTCTCCCCTCACCTTAAACCAATGTCCTCTAGTTCTTTATTTCCCTACCCTGGATAAAAGACTTTGCTTTTTCCCTATTTATTCCCCTCATAATCTTATACATCTATTATAAGATCACCTCTCATCCATCTGCACTCCAAGGAATAGAGTCCCAACCTGTCAACCTCTCCCTTAGGCCCTCGAGTCCTGGCAACATCCTTGTAAATCTTCTCTCCACACTTTCCAGATCAACAACAGCCACATGGAAATTCGAGGAACAGCACCTCATATTTCACTTGGGCAGATGACAACACAGCAGTACGAATATTGATTTCTTAAATTTCAGGTTGCCCCTGCATTCCCTCTCTCTCCGCCCCTCCCCCACCCTAGTCATCCTGCTGGTCCCACTGTTTGCATCCATATATCCCTTCATTACCACCTCTCCCAGAGCCAACAATGGACCATTGTGGGCTCCACCTTTTCTTGGTCATCGGTGCCGGCTCTGATTTGTTATGTACGTTTTCAAACCTCTAGTTTCCCTCTCCCCTGACTCTCAGTCTGAAGAAGGGTCTCGACCTTAAAAGTCACCTATTCCTTTTCTCCAGAGATGCTGCCTGACCCGCTGAGTTACTCCAGCATTTTGTGTCAATCTGCGGTGTAAACCAGCAACTGCAGTTCCTTCCTAAACATCCTTCATCTAACAGAGTGCCCAAAACTGAACAGAATATTCCAAATGTAGCCTCTTAGACTTTGGTGTCAAATAATATCCACTGAGATGTTAAATAATATCCACTGAGTAAAAAAATACAAATGCCCTACTTTCACTAGAGTACTATTCTCAACAGACATACAGAGGCAAATAGAGATAAAGAAGCTGTCAAACCTTCCTTCCACTGTAGTTAGTACACAGAAAGCATGAGAATGCCACCGTCACATTTTTGAAATGCTTCCATAATCTTTTCCTATATCTTCCCACATCTGACTGAAAATTACATCACTGTTTCTGGGATTTTCCAGCAAACACCTTTTATAAAAGCTGCATTATTTAAACAGAAGACCCACCCTCGGGGCCTTCTAAGGGAACACCACTTCCTCCCCCCACCCCCACCCAATAATATTCAGGTTAGATACTCCAGATTGTTATTCCCATGCCAATCACAGACAAGAACTTCCACAAATCCCCCCTCCTTCCTACAAATCCAAGTGTGATCTGATGCAAACAAACCCCATTAAAAAAACTTGCAGATCATTTCTACTGGGCGACTCTACGATTTCAAAAAAAAATTCTCTGAGCATAACTTCAGCTGGAAAATAGCTGACCCCCTGACAACTCTGTTGCTGAAGTGTGCACATTTAATAATAAACAAGGCTTTATCTTAACTATTCCCAGCTTCCAACCGGCTTTGAACAATTCCACCTTGTCCCCACTAACTTACAACAGGCCATTCTTAGTTCCTGTAATTCCCTCTACAAACCTCACTGCCTTCCTCTCACTTCATTGAAACATTTTGCTTTAAGCAATCCTTTTATTTAAAAAAAAACAAGCACTTCCCATCTCACCTTTGACACAGTATTCAAGTCTTAAGATTGAGGATTGAACAGTAGATGCTGGAATATTGCGTAGAACACTAAGTGATGAAGGTCTACTTCTTAGATAGAGTTGTTTTTCACACATTAAAACACATCATATAGATCGGTGCAAGCTCATCCCACATACACCATAATGAAGAATATTTTAATTCCTTACTTGTCAATTTATTAAATGGCTACTTTCTGGAAACTTCGATTAAACCCAATTTGTAATGTTAAACAATTCATAATAACCTTGGATAGCCGAACACTTCTAAATACCTGCATCGTTTAACTTTTGGAAAAAAGAAATCAATTAACCATGTGTATGTGGACTGCAAAAAGTTGTAAACACTGCCCATGCCATCACCGGCTCTGACCTCCCCACCATCGAAGGGATCTATTGTAGTCGCTGCCTCAAAAAGGCAGCCAACATCATCAAAGACCCACACCATCCTGGCCACACACTCATCTCACCACTGCCATCAGGAAGAAGGTGCAGGAGTCTGAGAACTGTAACGTCCAGGTTCAGGAACAGCTTCTGCCCTACAGCATCAGGCTATTAAACACTACAACCTCATAAGCTATGAACTACAATAAAATATTATTATTATTGCAGTTATTGTTTGTTCTTTTTTTTCTGAGTTTTTGTTATATTATTTATTATGTTTACATATTCTGTTGTGCTGCAGCAAGTGAGAATTTCATTGTGCTAATCTAGGGACATATGACAATAAAACACTCTTGACTCGACTGTCACATTTTTTCAATCAAGTGTATAAATTGAAACAAAATGTAACTTTCACGTTACCTTTAGTTAACCACATTGTTTCGATGCTGAAACATATGTTGCCAACACTGTTGCAAGACACCGATCGGTTTGTTTGTTTGTCGGTTGCTTTAAATAAACCGTAAACATAAACAAACGCAAAGGTAGTAAATTTCGAGGCTGTCACAGTTCAGGAACAATGAACAAATCCAACATCTTGGAACACAGCACGTGAGAGGAAGGACATTATTGCCATAGAGGGAGTGCAGAGAAGGTTCACCAGGCTGATTCCTGGGATGTCAGGACTGTCTTATGAAGAAAGACTGGATAGACTTGGTTTATACTCTCTAGAATTTAGGAGATTGAGAGGGGATCTTATAGAAACTTACAAAATTCTTAAGGGGTTGGACAGGCTAGATGCAGGAAGATTGCTCCCGATGTTGGGGAAGTCCAGGACAAGGGGTCACAGCTTAAGGATAAGGGGGAAATCCTTTAAAACCGAGATGAGAAGAACATTTTTCACACAGAGAGTGGTGAATCTCTGGAACTCTCCGCCACAGAGGGTCATTGGCTATATTTAAGAGGGAGTTAGATGTGGCCCTTGTGGCTAAGGGGATCAGAGGGTATGGAGAGAAGGCAGGTACGGGATACTGAGTTGGATGATCAGCCATGATCATATTGAATGGCGGTGCAGGCTCGAAGGGCCGAATGGCCTACTCCTGCACCTAATTTCTATGTTTCTATGAGAGCGCAGAGGTCCAAATAACAAGGCGGCTCCTGGTCCACGTATCACCGCCGCTTGCATTCACTCACTGTCTGGGTCATCTCCAGCAGATCGGTGGCGCAAACTCGACCTGCTTTCTTCAACTCCACCGCCACCTGCCTTCCTCTCTCCGCTCTGTCTCTCTCTGTCTACCCCTCTCTCTCCCCCTCTCTCCCCCTCACTCTCTCCCTCCCCCTCTATCTCCCTCTACCCCGCTGTCTCCTCCTATCTCTCCCCTCCTCCCCCCATCTCCGTCTCTCCCTCTTTCTCCGTCTGTCTCTCTCTTTCTCCGTCTCTCTCCCTCCCAGCACACAGAACTTCACCCAACACAAGCCCTCAACAACAGCCAGGGCCAATGCACCAACGCAAACGCTAACACGCACACACATACCTGGAAAACAACCTCGCAACCCGCTCAAATACAAAGGTGCTACAGAAAGTTTACCTCTGGGTTAAATTGTGTAGTTCATTCTTTTGCTCGCTCAACGGATGTTCGAGGGTTTGACGAGAAGCTCAGGCTTTCTACCCGGGCTATCTCACTTTCTAACTGCGCAGATTAAACCCGGCAGTTTGCACAATGCTCGCTTCAAGCCCCCGCTTCAAGTGGCTGGTTTACGCGACCTCTGCGGGACGCTGGTAAACATTGCAACTCAGCGCCACTGGCCTGCACTGACCCCTGCGGTGTACAGGCACATACTGCAAAGTAGCGGCACCTTCCCAAAAATAAGACCAACACCAGTGGTGGACACAAGGAACTGCACATGCAATGACTCTTACAAACTTCTACAGATGTCGAGATTCAATAGGAACCTGAGGGGTAACTTTTTCTACACAGGGTGGTGGGTGTATGGAACCAGCTGCTGGAGGAGGTAGTTGAGGCAGGCAATATCGCAACGTTTAAGAAACATTTGGCCAGGAACGTGGATAGGACAGGTTTAGAGGGATAATGGGCTAAAGGCAGGCAGGTGGGACTAGTGTAGTTGGGACATGTTGGTCGGTGTGGGCTAGTTGGGCAGAAGGGCCTGTTTCCACGCTGTATGACTCTATGACTCCACGACTATGCACTATAGAAAGGGTTGCGTCACAGCTTGATTTGGGAACAGTTCTGCCTAAGACGGCAAGAAATTGCAGAGAGTTGTAGATGTAGACCAGTCCATCACAGACCAGACTTTCCACCATTGACTCTATCTACACGTCACAGACCTGGACAAGCAGCCAACATAATCAAAGATCAAAAAGATATTAGTGCAAAGCACAATGAGAAAACAAGTCCATGGTTGTGCAAAAGGGGGTGTATAATATAGACACAAAGTGCTGGAGTAACTAAGCAGATCGGGCAGCATCTTTGGAGAAAAGGGATGGGTGACATTTTGCGTTGTGACCCTTCTTCAGGCTAGTAAGAGTCCTGAAATATCTCGGTCTGAAGAAAGGTACCAACCCCGAACATCACCCATCCCTTTTCTCCAGAGATGCTGTCCGACCTGTTGAGTTACTCCAGCACTTTGTGCCTATCATTGGTATAAACCAGCATCTGCAGTTCTTTATTTCTACAGGTGGTCCATAATGTTCCTTTGTCGGGGTGGGATAAGGTTTGTGCAGGTTGGTTCATGACCTGATTGTTGCAGGAAAGTAGCTATTCCTGAACCTGGCAGCTCGGGCTTCTGTGTCTCCTGCCTGATGATAGCAGCAAGAGGAAGGCATGGCCCGAATGATGGTGATCCTTAAAGATAGACACCGCCTTCTTGAGACAGCACCACATTTGGTGGTGGGGAGGCGAAGGGTCAGAAGAAGAAGGTTCCTGACCTGAATTGTTGCCTGCCAATTCCTTCCAAAGATGCTGCCTGACCCGTCAAAGATGCTGCCTGCTATGTCCCTGACTCAGCAAAACACAAAGATCTTCCAGCACTTTGTGTTTCGCAGAGAGAACATTTCATATGATTGGAGAGCAGTAAATAAGGAAGGTAATTAATGATTAGTGTAAGAACAGTTGTAGAATAACTATTGAAAAAAACTCACGATTAATCTGGACCAGGAAAGGCAGCATTGATTAGGAACAATGAGCATTGCTTTGTTCAGGAGAGGTCCTATCTGACTAGTTTGACAATCATTCAAAGTGACTCTTTAGATGAAGGTTGAGCTTTTGATGTAATTCCACTTTGCCTCAGTCAGGTCTTTGGAGAGGTCCCACGTGGGAAACTGGTCCAAAGAGGAAGAGTCCATGGAATCTAGAGATATTTGACAAATTGGATGTGGAATTAGCTGGACCCTCAGTGCTGGTGCCCACAGGATTGTGCACTCAGTCCCTTGCTCTATTCCTTAAAACCCTATGATTAGCCAGGTATAATCATATGTCAATCCAATTTCTAAATTCATCCATGATAACACTCGTCCACCAAAACAACAACAGTGAGATAAGGGAGAGAGAGTGTAATGGTGTCAGACAGGCAACTTCATCAACTAGAGTGTGGACCTGACCTCCCATTTACCTCATTGGAGACCTTTGAACCATTTTTAATCAGACTTTATCTTACACTAAATGTTGTATCCTTTATCTGTACACTGTGGACGACTTTGTTAGGCGTAGTCTTTTCTTTGACTGGATAGATAGCACGCAAACAAAAGCTTTCACTGTACCTCGGTACACGTGACAATAATAAATTAAACAAAACAATAACCTACCCCTTACTGTCAGCAAGATGAAATGATTGGTTTTTGGCCTCAGGAAGCGAGTAGGGGAATGGTGAGCGTAATTCTAACCTCATCATCGGATCGGCTTTAGTTTAGTTTAGAGATATAGCACAGAAACAAGCCCTTCAGCCCACCGAGATCGCCCCGTACACCTACACACTAGGGACAATTTACAATTTTTACCGAAGCCAGTTTACTTACAAACCTGTACATCTTTGGAGTGTGGGAGGAAACGTGAGCACCCGGAGAAAAAACCCATGTGGTCACAGGCAGCACCTGTAGTCAAGATTGAACCCAGGTCTCTGGCGCTGTAAGGCAGCAACTCTACCGCTGCGCCACTGTGCCACCCAAAACTAAGTGTCTGAGATTGTCTGGCATTTTTGCACTTCCCAGATGAAGGAGAATGAGTCATGAATTCATCCCAGAAAAATTTTCTCTCCTGTTTCAATACCTAAGCAGGGATATTATCCACTCTTAGGTGCATTTTAAACTCCTGCCAGACCAGGATAAAATCAAAGCTGGTGCACGTGGTTTACCTTGGGATGAAAACAAGTTTATTGACATTAAAGTCAGAGGTTTGGTTGAAGAGTGGGTACTGCCTGCTTCTCCTTCATTAATAAGCTCATCTCCAGTACTGGTTTTCATTGGAATGATTCCTTGGGTGTTTAGGCCACATATGGTCTTCACAACTTCCAAGACATACAAGAGCAGTGAGATCATGATGAAACTACCATCGCCCAAGTGTCTAGAAATTCTTCTGCATAGTGCTGTTCCTCTTCAGCCCTCCATGATTGAAGATTGTTTAAATCAGAATAAATCATATTTGGATTAAAACATAGAAACGTAGAAAATAGGTGCAGGACTAGGCCATTCGGCCCTTCGAGCCTGCACCGCCATTCAATATGATCATGAAGTAGAAATAAGGAACTGCAGATGCTGGATCACAAAAGAAGATGCAAAGTGCTTGAGTAATTCAGCGAGTCAGATAACATCCCCGGAGAACATGAATAGGTGATGTTTCAGGTTGGGACCCTTCTTCAGACCAGACCCAACCTAAAATGTCACTTGTCCATGTTCTCAGGGGATGCCACCTGACTCACGGAGTTACTCTGACACTTTGTGTCTTCCCATACCAATGGTGGAATTTGACAAGACACTTCATGTCACCTGTGACCCCAATGTGATTCCGGTTTTTGGGACAGACAAGATGACATCAATCCTTGTTACTGATGGAGCAATGCAGAGAAACCTGGACCACATTGTCCAGGGTTGCATGTCATATGGCACTCCCAGGAGAATGTGGTCATAGAACTGGGAAACAGGCCCTTCTGCCCAACTTGCCCGTGCTGACCAAGATGCCCCATCTACGTTGGCGATAAATTTCATCGTCTTACTCTGCTTTCGGTGAGAGGTGACTATAGTTATAGAACATAGAACAATCCAGAACATAGAACAACCCAGCCCACAGTGAACATAATGCTAAGTGAAACTAATTTCCTCTGCCTGCACATCCCTCCATATACACGTGCCTATCTAAAAGTCTCTTATGTCTATTAAACCTGTGAAATGCTGCACATTCTCCAGGGTCTCGTCATGAATCTTTATTGCTGGAGTGCAGTGTTGGGCAGCAGGAGCGGGTTGGTGGAGGATCGTTATCTTCTGAATATTGAGTGTAGGCCTGGCAAGCTTTAATGAAAGTATTGACGTTGACTTGGAGCTCAGCCACAGTACAGGCACAAATGCACCACAATTTACTTCATTTCAAATGCATTTATTGATTCTTTTTCTACCACCCTCATAAATAAGGAATTCCACACTATAACAATTCTATGAATACAAGCATTTTCTTCAGTTCCTCCTTGTCTCAAGTCTTAAATCTGTGTCCTCTTCCTGAACCATCTAGGAATAGCTTCAATTCCACATACATAATCTAAATCAGACCTCTTTAAATCCTCCTCTCAGCCTTCATTAAAAATAAAACAAACTTCAATGACTATTTCTTCATAAAAAAGACAAAGGTCCTATCATTTCTTGCCTAACATCGTTGTGGGATTTGCAGCAGTTTGCGAGTATCATGTCTCTCCCACAGATGTAAGAAGAATTTGTGGTGTGAATATTTTTCACCATTTATTAGCCGATGTATGAGTGTTGCCCAAGCATTAGGCAATTCAAAGGCCAGATAGCATATTCTCAAAAAGCATAATCCCACCAAGAAGGAATACTCTATTACTTAATACCTTTAACAGAAGCATAGGTCAACAAAGCTCTTGAATTCTCTACCTCAGAAGTTTATGGAGGCTCGGTCATTGAAGGTATTGAGAGAAAGGCGTTGAAGAGGTTTTTAGAAGGAGTTTGCATGTGCAACCTGTGACCACATGGGTTTCCTCCGGATGCTCCGGTTTCCTCCTACATCTCATAGATGTGTGGGTTTGTAGGTTAATTGGTCACCGTAAATTCCCCTTAGGTTGTCAGGAGTGGATATTAAATTGTGATAACATCGAACTAGTGTTAACGGGTCACTGATGGTCAACGTGGACTTGGTGGGTGGAAGGGCCTGTGTCCGTGCTGTATCTCTCTTTGAAGTCTAGTCAGGGGGTGGTAAATCTGTGGAATTCATTGCCACAGAAGGGCGGCATAGTGGCGCAGTGGTAGAGTTGCTGCCTTACAGTGCCAGAGACCCGGGTTCATTCCTAACTATGGCTGATTGTCTGTACTGGGTTTGTATGTTCTCCCCATGACCTGCGTGGGTTTTCTCTGGGATCTCCAGTTTCCTTCCATGCTCCAAAGACGTACAGGTGTGTAGGCTAATTGGCTTGGTATAATTGTAAATTGTCCCAAGTGTGTGTAGGATAGTATTAGTGTACGGGGATCGCTGGTCGGTGCAGACTCGGTGGGTCCAAGGGCCTGTTTCCGCACTGTATCTCTAAACCAAACTAAAGAAATCAGTGGAGGCCGTCAATGGATATTTTTAAGGTGGAGATTGACAGATTCTTGATTAGTACGGGGCTCAGGGGTTATGGGGAGACGGCAGAAGAATGGGGTTGAGAGGGAGAGATAGATCAACCCTGATTGAATGGTGGAGGAGAATTGATGGGCTGAATGCCTTAATTCTGCTCCTATAACATGAATTTATGAACATGGATAGGCAAGGAATAAAGGGATATAGATCATGGATCGTGCAGCAGATAAGATTAGTTTATCGTGGCATCATGTTCGGCACAGACATTTTGGGACAAATGGCATGTTCACAAGTTCACGTTCTATTTGTTGCGTGCAATCTATTCAGCGGAAACACTATACATGATTATAATCAAGCCGTCCTGAAGGGCCTGATGACTGCACCTGCTATTTCTGAGCTTTTGAAAGACAAGCATCGATAAGACTTTTAAAACTGTAATACAAGTTCACAAGTTATAGGAGTAGAATTAGGCCATTCGACCCATCGAGTTTATTCCCCCATTCACTCATGGCTGATCTCCTAATCCCATTTTCCTGCCTTCTCCCCATAACCATTGACACCCGTTCTAATCAAGAATTTGTCTACATCTGCCACTAACTTGGCCGCCACAGCCCCCTGTGGCAATGTGTTCCTGTGCTGTACTTTTCTAAGTTTGAGTAGATGTGTATTTAAATGATTAGGGAATGGAATGCTATGGGATCTGGCAGTGGAGATGAAGCAAGAGAGTCAAGAAGAGTCAAGTGTGTTTTATTGTCTTATATTAGGCCTGGGGCAGATTGACCATGGTCATACTGAACCCAGCTTTTTACAATATATATTAATGATCTGGATGAGGGAATTGAAGGCAATATCTCCAAGTTTGCGGATGACACTAAGCTGGGGGGCAGTGTTAGCTGTGAGGAGGATGCTAGGAGACTGCAAGGTGACTTGGATAGGCTGGGTGAGTGGGCAAATGTTTGGCAGATACAGATTGGATAAATGTGAGGTTATCCATTTTGGTGGCAAAAACAGGAAAGCAGACTATTATCTAAATGGTGGCCGACTTCGAAAAGGGGAGATGCAGCGAGACCTGGGTGTCATGGTACACCAGTCATTGAAAGTAGGTATGCAGGTGCAGCAGGCAGTGAAGAAAGCGAATGGTATGTTAGCTTTCATAGCAAAAGGATTTGAGTATAGGAGCAGGGAGGTTCTACTGCAGTTGTACAGGGTCTTGGTGAGACCACACCTGGAGTATTGCGTACAGTTTTGGTCTCCAAATCTGAGGAAGGACATTATTGCCATAGAGGGAGTGCAGAGAAGGTTCACCAGACTGATTCCTGGGATGTCAGGACTGTCTTATGAAGAAAGGCTGGATAGACTTGGTTTATACTCTCTAAAATTTAGGGGATTGAGAGGGGATCTTATAGAAACTTATAAAATTCTTAAGGGGTTGGACAGGCTAGATGCAGGAAGATTGCTCCCGATGTTGGGGAAGTCCAGGACAAGGGGTCACAGCTTAAGGATAAGGGGGAAATCCTTTAAAACCGAGATGAGAAGAACTTTTTTCACACAGAGAGTGGTGAATCTCTGGAACTCTCTGCCACAGAGGGTAGTCGAGGCCAGTTCATTGGCTATATTTAAGAGGGAGTTAGATGTGGCCCTTGTGGCTAAGGGGATCAGAGGGTATGGAGAGAAGGCAGGTACGGGATACTGAGTTGGATGATCAGCCATGATCATATTGAATGGCGGTGCAGGCTCGAAGGGCCGAATGGCCTACTCCTGCACCTAATTTCTATGTTTCTATGGTGGGGCAGGCTTTAAGGACCGAGTGGCTTACTCTTGCTTACATTTTCTTGTGTTGTCAAGTGGCCTAACGAACAATGCAGGGGGTTCGTCAGCTGTCTCCACCTTCAGAGCACAAAGGTGACACAAAAGTGACCAGTACAGGTGTCAGGGGTTATTGGGAGAAGGCAGGAGGATGGGGTTGAGAGGGAAAGATAGATCAGCCATGATTGAAAACCGGAGTAGACTGGATGGGCCGAGTGGCCTAATTTTGTTCCTAGAACTCATGAAAACATATAAAACAGCCGGACAACAGAGCCAGCACCAGCAATGCAACAGATGGCACACATTCTTCAACGTTTAACATTGGTCACAAAACACGTCGTGCGATCCGTCTTTAAAAATAGGACGAATCCCAAAATAGTCAACGAGAGGCAGCAGGGACAGATGATCCCAGCTGTCGGGCAGCAGTTGTCCGGCCGGGACGCAAGTCATGTCAAAGTCTAAGTCTGGCACCGGATGTTTTCTGGGGGCGAGTTGAAAGTTCGTCATGGTTTCTCACTATCAGGTGACGGTGAAGAGGGTTGAGGCCAAAGATCCTATAGCGCTATAAGATCTTTGGTTGAGGCGGTCTGTTGATCACAAGCCTTGGCTGCCAGCGCTGCGCCAACATGAGCGAGTGCGCCGGGGAAGCGGAGGACAAGGACAGCGACTGTGGGTCCATCGGGCTGGAGTTCGCTTACGGCGGGGAAGACGAGTGCGGCGTTGAGCAGGCGGCCCTGGAGAACGGGGCAGAGCCCGACCAAGGTACAGACGCAGCAATCGCCCCCCAACAGACCCCGTGTGTGTGTGAGGGAGAGGGGGACTGGGACTAGTGCTAACGCCCCCCAATACATCACCACTCCCTTTACTTCACTACCCCTTTACTCACATCCCAGCACCTCTGGGACAGCTAATGCCTCTGTAACACACCCCTTTACTTCTGGCTGATTACTGTCAGGGTTATTGGGAGAATGGGGTTGAGAGGGAAAGATAGATCAGCCATGATCGAATAGCGGAGTAGACTGGACCCGCTGAGTTTCCCCAGCAATTTTGTGTACCTTCGATATTCCAGCATCTGCAGTTCCCTTTTGAACAGCGGAGTAGACTGGATGGGCCGAGTGGTCTAATTTTGTTCCTAGAACTCATGAAAACAGCCGGGTAAAATTAGGCCACTCGTCCCATCCAGTCTACCCTGCTAGTATCTTCACTAAAGAATGCTGGAGTAACTCAGCGGGACAGGCAACATCTCTGGAGAGAAGGAATGGGTGACGTCTCGGGTCGAGACCCTTCTTCAGGTCTGAGTTACTCCAGCATTTTGTGTCTCTTAAACCAGCATCTACAGTTCATTCCTACACCTTTACTTCACTACCCCCGCACACTTCCCAGCTCCTCTGGGACTGCTAACGCCTCTCTAACACACTCCTTAATGGGCCAGTCTCACTTGGCGATTTTTTTTAGGCAACTGCCAGTTACTGTCATAGTTGTAGCTGGTCGCCGAAAAACCCGCGACAACCTAGGTCATCCTGGCGACAACCTACGATAGCACCTTCATCAGGAGAAGTCAAGCTACGCTCATTGGCCTCAAACCCACTGTCCCTGAAAATGTTTCAACATGTTAAAAATTTAGCGGCAACCAGAAAGAGACGCTACGATGTTTTTGCGCGACTGAGGAGACTACTCCCGGTAACCACCGGCGAACATGTGGCGACAAACTAGTTGCCTGTAGTTGCCTAAAAAATCGCCAAGTGGGACAGGCCCATTACTTCACCGCCCATGGTCACATCAACACATTTCATGTAATATATCTTAGATTTAGGGTTTATTATTGTCATGTGTACTGAGGTACAGTGAAAAGTTTTGTTTTTCATGTTATCCAGTCATGCTACACATAAATACAATCAAACCAAACTCGAGTACAATAGGTAGAGTGAAGGGAAAGATACAGTGCAGAATACTGTTCTCTGCATTATTGCAGACAGTTCCAATATCTGCAACAAGGTTTATTGTCCAACTTGCACTGTCTTGCATTCACTAATACTTAACTCTATAAAAAAAAGACGCAAAGACCCAAAACGTCACCTATTAATTCTGAAAAATATATATTTTTAAATAAACTAGTATCTGCAGTTCCTTGTTCCTAATTTTCACTTTATAAGCAGTTTTCTCATCACTGGACCCTTTTTCCTAAATAACTCTTATTTATGCCTGAACCAGGATATGTGTGTCCAGACCTTATTGATCATGGCACTAGAGTACAGACATGATCTGAAGAAGGGGCTCGACCGGAAGCATCAACCATCCTTTTTCTCCAGAGATGCTGCATGATGCGCTGAGTTACTCCAGCTCTTTGTGTCTATCTTTGGTCTGACCAAATACAACATGGATTCACATGCCCATTCACTTTTAAGCAGAATAAGAATGGAAACTTGCCCCAGAATTCATTTTCAATGTTGAAAATGTAATCATAAAATTAGCGAGTTGGGCAGTATCTCCGGAGAAAAAGAATAGGTAATGTTTTGGGTCAGAACCCTTCTTCAGACTGAGAGATGGGAAGGGGAGAAACTGGAGGTGAGAAAATGCCAGAACAAATCGAGGCCAGCAACAGACCTCAGGAAGGGTGGAGCCCATAATGGCCCATTGTTGGCTGGGGATGGTGTGAAAACAAGATGAATACAAGGATGCGACCAGTGGAACTGGTAGGATGACGAGGGAGGGGAATACAGGAAATTAGAGAAATCAACATTCATAATGCTGGGTTGTAAGCTGCCCAAGCTAAATATGAAGTGATGTTCCTCCAATTTGCGTGTGACCTCACTCTGACAGTGGATGAGGCCCAGGACAGAAAGGTCAGTATGGGAAGGGTACTGTAGGCCTAGGCAGACTGAGTGTAAGTGTTCAGCGAAACTATTGCCAAGTGTATACTTAGTCTGGCCGATAGGAGTCCACACCTGGAGCTCCGGATACAGTAGATGAGATTGGAGGAGGTATAAGTAAACCCCTGCCTCACTTGAAAGGACTGTCGGGGTCATTGGAAGGAGTTGATGGAGGAGGTATAAGGACAAGGGAAATTTAGAATCAGGTTGTAGTGTTCGTAGCTAAGGTCAAATGATTCCTCATGGACTGGAGACCAAGTTTAGATGCTGAATCTGAAGAGGGGTTCCAAACCGAAGTATCACTCATTCATGTCCTCCAGAGATGCTACCTGACCCACTGAGTTACTACACCATTTTGTGGGATTTTTTCATTGCTAAACCAGCATCTCAAATTCCTGTTTAAGAAGGAACTGCAGATGCTGGAAAATCGAAGGTAGACAAAAATGCTGGAGAAACTCAGTGGGTGAGGCAGCATCTATGGAAATAGGCAACGTTTCGTGCCAAAATTCCTTGTGTTTCAAGTTTAGATGCTGTTGGTTTCTCCTGACGAAACAAAATGTTAAAAAAACTTTAAAAAGCAGATATAAGCAATTGCCCCCTTGAACCTGATCTGATGCTCATTTAGAAAATTGCTGATCCAATCTTAGCCTCAAAACATATTCCCACTCCATCCCCATACTCCCATGCCGTTTAAATGTATACCAATCTCTGCCTTAGATATGACTCAGTCTCCACAGGTCTCTACGGAAACTAATTCCAAAGATTCATGCTTTGCCTCATCTTTGCCATAAGGAGATCATACCATATCAGTTCAGTTTAGTTTATTGTCACGTGTACCAAGGTACAGTGAAAAGCTTTTTTTGCGTGCTATTCAGGCAGCAGAAAGCCAATACATGATTACAATCGAGCCATTTACAGTGCATAGAGATATAATAGTGTGGAGCGATTGTAATATGTGATTGGAGATCTGCTTCTGTGGCTAGTACGCAAACAGTTGTCTGGGTTGGGCGTCACCTTGGAAGCTATATTCTGAAACTACCTTGCCTGCTCAGATACACCCACATTAGGGAAAACATTCTCTCAGTGTCACCCTTGAAATGTTGCAAATTTCAATAAGATCACCTCTCTACAGAGTATAGGCTATACTATACCTTTCAAGCAACTGCTTCACCCTAGAAATCAACCTAATGAAACTTAATCGCGCTGCCTTGTTCGAAAGAAGATGTTGGTTATGACAAGACCATACTCCAAGCATTTGTCAGGAAAACAAGTTTCTTGTTGTTGGACCTCCCAACTCCCTCCTAGCTGATCACAATTCCCCAGAGGGTTGCATCTTTTTCCTCCCTGGAGTTTATGCCATCTAAGGATGCAATCGTCTTCTTCGTGATATTGCCTCAAATTTTCTCAAGGACAGTCCTTCTTGGCCTATTCCAAGCATCTGGCATTGAGGTGTATTGCACAGATGCCTGTAGCATGCAGTTCTGTGTTCGAGGGAACGATAGTTCATAGATTTGTAAGTTCATAAGTTATAGGAGCTGAATTAGGTCATTCGGCCCATCTTCATAATGTCATTAGGAGTAGAATTAGGCCATTTGGCCCATCAAGTCTACGTCGCCATTCAATTATGGCTGATCCATCTTTCCCTCTCAACCCCATTCCCCTGCCTTCTCCCCATAACCCCTAACTCCCTTACTAATTAAGAATCTGTCAATGTCCGCCTTAAAAATAGCCATTGACTTGGCCTCCATAGCCGTCTGTGGCAAAGAATTCCACAGATTCACCAATTCCACCGGAGGGATTATTGATTAGCAATTGCCGAACTGACTGTGTATGTGGAATGTGGAAGCCCTCTGGGACTGCTAACACCCCTCCTTTGCTTTCATCACCATGGTCATAGGAGCACAATTTATTGCGCGTGAATAAGTTTCATTAGGTTGATTTCTAGGGTGAAGCAGTTGCTTGAAAGGTATAGTATAGCCTATACTCTGTTGATCAGGTTTAGGTTTATTATCACGTGTACCCAGGTGCAGTGAAAAGCATTTGGTGATTAGCTCATTCTCGATGGTGAAGCACACTCTTCCAGATTGCCTCCCCGTAAAAAGAAGTATCCACGCCGTCATCCTTACCTGGCTATCTCCTGCCAGTCTTGTCGCTCAAGGCAGTGATGTGTTAGTCAATGCATCTGCGTTCCCAAGCAATGATGGAAGGGCAGCATTTGGGCCTGTCTTTGGAACAGGGACTGTTCATGACATTCCAGATCATGAACTGTATGGTGTGGGCCAGACATTGTGGCAATTAACATGGCGTAGCTCTGGCACACCATCTATTGCACAACATTCAAGATCCTGCTGTACTGGAAGCCAAACGAGGAGGTGAACGTATCAATGGAAGTGAGTAGTCTTTAAATCTGAGGGATTGTCCATGAGCAAGGAAAGGATCCTTCCTTAAATGTGGAGATCAAAATTGTGCACTGTGCTTCAGATACGCTCTCATTAGCGTTGGTTAAAAGTGCACCAACACTTTTTTTGCACCACACCCATTTCAATACATTCCATTCCATTTACTCTCTAATTACTTGATATTGTTTCATGTTAAGCTTTTGTGCTTCATATTCTTCGACTTCCAGATCCCATTGTACTGCAACATTATGGCATCTCGCTCTGTTCAAATATAATTTTCTCATGGGTCTCCTCACCATTAATTTAGATTGTAAACAGTTGGAGCCCCAGCACATATCCCTGGGCCTTGCCATATTTTTGTGTAAGGGCACTGTGGTTTAACTGAACAGATTGGAAACAGTAGAGGTTTGAAGAAGAGTTGCTGCTGAGATAGCTGATCACTGCTTTATCAATATCGAGCACCAGATTTGACCCTGATATTGTTATGCTGTGGAGGATGTTGGGTTAGTTAAATGGAGACATGAGGCTGCAGATGCTGGTACCTTGGAAGGTCCCGACCCGAAAGTGCTGGAGGAACTCAGCAAGTCAGGCAGCATCTGTGGAAGGAATGTACAGATGACGTTTCGGGTTGGGACCCTTCTTCAGACTAAATCAGCAGTGAACAGAGAAATATAGCATACTCAGAGAAAATAAATATTAACCAGATCATGACATTCTGCAAATGACATCTGCATTAAATTATTGTCGGCACATGAACCAACATGTGGTTATATGGCACCTCTAACATAATAAAAAGTCATAAACACCTGGCAGGAGCATAATCAAAGTTTGACAGTCAGCCAAATGTTTGATACAAGTTAATTTCACACATCACTTGGCAGCATTGGTCACACAGTGGTAACCAAGTGCAGAAACCCCAGTTAATCTTTTCCTCCCTTGTTGAGTTACATTGGGGTTGACTATAGAGTTCCATCCCCAGTCCAGCTGAGATCAGCTAACTGAGCACCTGTCACGAATCAAACCTCAACCATTCCTGAACTATACAACTAAGCTACAGATCCGGACAAACCAAAATCTGTACAAACCAATAATATACAAACTGGGTCAATGTTAACCTCGAGACCATGCATCAAGAATGGTCCCTGTTAACCTTGGCTGCAGGATTTGACTCCCTGTTTCCAAGGCATATAATGGGAATTAATGCAAGTTACTGTTCATAGACACTATTTTGCAGATGTCAGTGAACATCGGCCAAGGGTGGATTTGGCCCTGATTCCCAGATTGGCCCTTCACTCATTTCCACACTCGTGTACTGGAATGCCCACACTGACCTTTGGAATATTTCTCCGAGTACAACCTCTAAACTAAATATGCATTTTTAGAAGAATTATTCCTGAGAAATGGAAGTTTGAAACCTGTGAAATTTAAATATTACATTAATATGACATGTTTAATATTTAATAGTGATACATTTCAAGGAGAGGCAAGCTGGAGAAGTTTTAAAGGCGGGAGTTCCAAGGCTTAGGGCTTATTTAGCTGAAAGCAGGGTTGTTAATGGAGTAATTTAATGTAATAATAATAATAATACATTTTATTTATGGGCGCCTTTCAAGAGTCTCAAGGACACCTTACAAAAATTTAGCAGGTAGAGGAAAAACATGTAAGGGGAATGAAATAAATAGTAGAGACATGACTAGTACACAAAGTAAAGACAGAATTCAATACAAAACACAATATGAGGCAATTAATGCACAGATGAAAAGGGAGGGGGACGTGGGGCTAAGGATAGGCAGAGGTGAAGTGATGGGTCTTGAGGCGGGACTGGAAGATGGTGAGGGACACGGAATTGCGGATCAGTTGGGGGAGGGAGTTCCAGAGCCTGGGAGCTGCCCTGGAGAAGGCTCTGTCCCCAAAACTGCGGAGGCACATAAAATGTAGGCACATAAAACCAGGAATTAGGTTAGTACAGGTATCCTGATGAGTGAGGGAAGGTTGTAGAGCTAAAGTAGGTTCCAGAGATAGACACAAAATGCTTGAGTAACTCAGCGGGACAGGCAGCATCTCCAGAGAGATGGAATGGGTGACGTTTTGGGTCAAGACCCTTCTTCAGACCGAGTCGGGGAGAGGGAAACTAGTTATATAGAAGGGTAAAACAGCAAACCAAAGCAGCCGATAATCAAGGAAATGTTGAATGGTTCATTATTGGCTGCGTCCCTCCCCCATCCTATTTCTCCGACTAGTTCCGCTGTCCTAATTAATTTTATTGTTTGAATGCCATGTTGGCACCTTCTCCTTAGCCAACAATGAACCATTCTACATTTTCTTGTTCATCGTCTGCTTTGATCTGTCATTTTCACACCTTACCCTTCCATATCTCTAGCTTGCCTCTCCCCTGACTGATTCTGAAGAAGAGTCTCGACCCGAAACATCATCCATTCATTCCTTCTCTCCAGAGATGCCGCTTGACCCGCTGAGTTACTCCAGCATTGTCTGTCTATCTTCGGGATAAAAGTGCTCCTGATTGTTCACCTTCCCCTTCCTCCATTGATGAAACAATATTTGTCTTTCTGTTTTCAGAAATGTACTTCAGTGATGACTGCTGCACAGAGGTCAAACCCAGGATCCTCCTCATGGGATTGAGAAGAAGTGGCAAGTCTTCCATTCAGAAAGTGGTCTTTCACAAAATGTCACCGAATGAGACGCTCTTCTTAGAAAGTACCAACAAAATCTGCCGTGACGATATCTCCAATAGCTCTTTTGTCAATTTTCAAATCTGGGATTTCCCTGGGCAGATTGATTTCTTCGACCCAACCTTTGATTATGAGATGATCTTCCGAGGGACAGGAGCCTTGATATTTGTGATTGACTCACAGGTAAAATACTTTGCGATTCATATTTAAAATATTATATATGAATTGGTGCAGTTTATGTCTCGAATCCTCAAAAAAAGCAGACTGGTGGAGCTGCTGCCTCACAGCGACAGAAACCCGGGTTCGATCCTAACCTCGGGTGTTGACTGTGTGGAGTTTGCATGTTCTCCCTGTGAACAAGTGGATTTCCTCCAGGGGGTTCCTCGCACATCCCAAGGAAGTGCGGGTTTGTAGGTTAATTCGCATCTGTAAATTGCTCCTATCGTGTAGGGAGTGGATGTGAACGTGGGATACTACAGTGTGAATGGGTAATGGATGGTCGGTGTGGACTTGCTGGGCCGAAGGGGCTGTCTCTATGCTGAAAACCAAACAGCATAGTCTCTAAACTAAACAGATGCAGAGCAGATGTAGAAACTAAACACTACAGCAAACCTTTGTTTGTGTTTCAGATGCTGCAAAATTTGAATGAGCTAAGACCTTCAAGATCCTGCCAGCATTGTCTGGAATTGGAGGTTATGAGGTTATGAGGGATAAAGGCCAGGGGCTGAGGGAATAGAGGGGTAATGGTTGCTCCTGGAGTCACAGGGGAGACGTAATCATCGGTCAATAGTGAGATTAGTGAGATTGCTGAATAGGCAGGAATAGGCAACTGAACCATCCTACCAACAACTAGAGAGCAGTCCTGAGCTTCTATCTACCTCATTGTAGACCCTCAGGCAATCGGATTTTACTGGACTTTATTTTGCACTAAACGTTATTCATAGAAACATAGAAAATAGGTGCAGGAGTAGGCCATTCGATCCTTCGAGCCAGCACCGCCATTCAATATGATCATGGCTGATATAATTTGATATAATTTGATATAATTTAATTGCCACACAACCAAGGTCGGTGGTATTTGGGTTGCCAGCAGCGGTACAATAATAAAGAACACAACCACAATAAAATTTTTACACAAACATCCACCACAGCATTCATCACTGTGGTGGAAGGCACAGAGCTTGGCCAGTCCTCCTCCATTTCCCCCCATGGTCGGGACCACCACCCTCCACAGCCGTTGCTGCGGGCGTCCAGATGGTAAGGGACAAAGTCAAAGTCAAGGTGAGTCCAGGATCGGCTCTTCCCAACCAGATTCTGGTGTGATCATCCAGAATCAGTACCCTGTTCCTGCTTTTCACATTATTCCTTTTATCGTATATCTGCACACTGTGGATAGCTCTATCGTAATCATGTGCTGTCTTTCTGCTGACTGGTTAGCATGAAACAAAAGCTTCTCACTGTACCTCGGTACACATGACAATAAACTAAACTCAACTAGGGAGCTCTGTGATCATCATCCTTCAAGGATGCTGCTTTTGGTGTTGGTAGGGTGAAACATCAGTGGCAGTATTCCTTCGGGATATTGGGAACGTGGTTGGGGATCTGACAGTTCAATGGGCAGGTTGGAATATCAGTGTGTTTGGGGTAGGGATGAAGTGAAAAGTTCATTCAAGAAATTAATGGGTGGAAGAGAGTGCGGAAGGTTAAATATTTGGAAGTGGTTGTTTTTACTATTGGTGGGGAAGTGGGGGAATTCTGGGAGATGTTTTGAGGATAAGTACATTTCATAGAGTCATACAGTGTGGAAACAGGCCCTTCGGCCCAACTTGCCCACAACGGCCAACATGTCCCATCTACACCAGTCCACCTGCCTGCATTTGGCCCATGTCCCTCTAAACCTGTCCTATCCATGTACCCGTCTAAATGTTTCTTAAACATTGCGTTAATACCTGCCTCAGGTACCTCCTCCAGCAGCTCATTTCAAACACCAACCTTTGAGTTAAAAAGTTACCCCTCAGATTCCTATTAAATCTTTCCCCTTCACCTTAAACCTATGTCCTCTGGTTCTCGATTCCCGTACTCTGGGCAAGAAAACTATGTGCATCTACCCAATCTATTCCTCTCATGAATTTGTACACATCAATAAGATCATTCCTCATCCTCCTGCACTCCAAGGAATGGAGTCCTAGTCTGCTCAACCTCTCGCTACAGCTCAGACCCTCGAGTCCTGGCAACATGCTCGTAAATCCTCTCTGCATTCTTCCTTTCCAGCTTGACAACATCTTTCCTAAAACATGGTGCCCCAAACTGAACACAATACTCTAAATGCAGCCTCACCTGCTTCTTATATAACTGCAACATGATCTCACAACTTTTATATATTCAAGTCACACCTGTGACAGTTTCCTCCTGCTGGCTTGGGATCAATTTTCCTTCAGGCCACGCAAGCTTTATGGGCATGTTGGAAGCTTGCTTTTGCATAAATGGCCTGTAGACTGTGCGGGCTATTCAGTTTCACAATAATGAAACTCTGAGGAGTGGTGTGAATTGCACGCCACAGCACATATCTAGCAGATTCCACACACATGTCTAGCAGATTCCACAAGCATCAGGCTTAAGGGAGATCCAAAACAAAAGTTTGCAGTCTGTGATCGACATGGTTGTATCCTGATATTGATGTGGGTTTTATTATTCATTGAAATTGGATCACAAGATCCTCATAAGCATAATATTACATAATCTAATTACTGGACAATGGTACATTTTGTTCAACATCTTAACTACTGTGGGGAATTTCAGTAGGTGTCTCGCACAAATAATAAATAGTTCAGATTTAGTCATGGTTATGTATTTCTAAATCAGTTTAGATTATCTAGAGGCAATTGTGAACAGCAATGAAGGGATTTCTAAGGGAAAATGAGAGGGTACACCTCACATTTGCATCCTTGTGAATATCTATGATTAAATCAATAAATGTGTTCATACGTGTTATGTTGGCCATCTGTAGTTTCTGCTTCCCCCGTCCCTTGAATATCTATTGATCTTGTTGCTAACTGGTTGTAATATGTAATGTTTTATATCTTTCTAATAGGTTACTAACTAAATTTCATGTTCCATACACCTTTCCTCCACTGGAAATATTTTCTGTGCAATTACATTCCCAAATCATATTACATCTGAGGGGAAATTATCTGTGATATGATCATCATCTGAATACCTCAGCTAACATTTGAGATAAACCACTTAGTTAGCAGCAACATTCAAATAAGGTTGCAAACTTACCAATAAATGTCTTCTCTCTTCAACATTCCTGAAATGACAAAATCAATAACCTTGACCAGATAATATTAACCCAGGTATGTCCATGTTTCTGGTGTCAGACAGAACCAGTCTGTTAAGTGTTGTGCTATTCTCTCAGAACAATTTCACCCCCATCCCACTAAGGAATCCAAGACTCAGAGAAGAGGGTTAGCAAATGTGAGCAGCAAATGTTTAATCCTGACTTTGGTTGCTGTCTGTGTGGAGCTTGCATGTTCTCCTTGTGACCGCATGAGATTCCACCAGGCTTCGGTTTTTTGACATATTACAAAGACACATAGATTTGTAGGTTAATTAGAGTGATAGAGTGGTTCAGCATGGAAACTTCGGCCCAACTTGCCTACACAGGCCAACATATCCCAACTACATTTGTCCCACCTGCCTACGTTTGGTCCATATCTCTCCAAACTTGTCCTATCTATGTACCTGTCTGTTTCTTAAACGTCGGGACAGTTCCAGCCTCAACTACCTCCTCTGGCAGCTTGTTCCATACAGCCACCACCCTTTGTGTAAAAAGGTTACCCCTCAGATTCCAATTAAATCTTTTCCCCTTCACCTTAAACCTATGTCCTCTGGTCCTCTATTCACCTACCCTGGGCAAGAGACTCTGTACATCTACCTGATCTATTCCTCTCATGATTTTATCTGCAATTGGCTTCTGTAAATTGTTCCGTGTGTGTGCGTGTGTGCGTGCGTGCGTGCGTGCGTGTGTGCGTGTGTGTGTGTGTGTGTGTGTGTGTGTGGAATGAGAAAGTGGGAAAATATGTAACCAATGTGAACAGGTGATTGACACGGTGTTGGTCGGCATGGAAACGGTGGGCCCCTGTTTCCATGCTGTATCTTTAAATCAATCCTTTGAGGAACTAAAATGTTTGGACATTTTTGTTTAACATGATAATTTAAATAACTGGGTTAGAGAAACAATTGATCATAGATGAAAGATTAAGTTAATATAAATTGAATAGTTAATCGTAAAGCTGTGGTAATCGCACAGTTACTCCCTCCTTTGACAATGCCCTTTATTCCCAGACCAATTTCCTGTTCTACGACCAATCAATGCCAATTAAAAACAAGACAAAAATGGGAAAAGTATGTGGACAAATATCCAGATGGAGGGAACATTGGAAAACTACAATAATTATTTTTTTATCCTTCGCTACGAATTGTGAAATAAAACTTTTTTTTAATGAAACTTAGGATGACTACATGGAGGCTTTGGCCAGACTGCATCTTACAGTGTCCAGGGCTTACAAAGTAAACAAAGAGATCAATTTTGAAGTTTTCATTCATAAAGTGGATGGTTTATCTGATGACCACAAGATAGAAACACAAAGAGATATACATCAGCGTGCAAATGACGACCTCGCAGATGCTGGTTTTGAACAAATTCATCTCAGGTGAGAAACCCTTGAAAATATGTTTCCTGGTATCAAAGGTCAAGAGTGTTTTATTGTCACATGTATCAAAATAGAACAATGACATTCAGTCTACAATACTAAGTGCCTCATATCATTTAATGAAACTTTATTAATGTTAGATGCTGGCTAATCTAATCTACGTACGGTACGGATTTGAGGATTTGATTTGAGGATTTAAGGATTTGAGTATAAGAGCAGGGAGGTTCTACTGCAGTTGTACAGGGTCTTGGTGAGACCACACCTGGAGTATTGCGTACAGTTTTGGTCTCCTAATCTGAGGAAAGACATTCTTGCCATAGAGGGAGTACAGAGAAGGTTCACCGGACTGATTCCTGGGATGGCAGGACTTTCATATGAGGAAAGACTGGATAGACTCGGCTTGTACACGTTGGAATTCAGAAGACTGAGGGGGGATCTTATAGAAACTTACAAAATTCTTAAGGGGTTGGACAGGCTAAATGCAGGAAGATTATTCACGATGTTGGGGAAGTCCAGAACTAGGGGTCACAGTTTAAGGATAAGAGGGAAGACTTTTAGGACGAGATGAGGAAATCATTTTTTACACAGAGGGTGGTGAATCTGTGGAATTCTCTGCCACAGAAGGTAGTTGAGGCCAGTTCATTGGCTATATTTAAGAGGGAGTTAGATGTTGCCCTTGTGGCTAAAGGGATCAGGGGGTATGAAGAGAAGGCAGGGATGGAATACTGAGTTGGATGATCAGCCATGATCATATCAAATGGTGGTGCAGGCTCGAAGGGCTGAATGGCCTACTCCTGCACCTATTTTCTATGTTTCTATGTTACCTTCCATAATGTTTGGGCCAAAGACCCATCATTTATTTATTTGCCTCTGTACTCCACAATTTGAGATTTGTAATAGAAAAAAATCACGTGGTTAAAGTGCACATTGTCAGATTTTAATAAAGGCCATTTTTATACATTTTGATCGCACCATGTAGATATTGCAGGTGTGTTTATACATGGTCCCCCCTATTTCAGGGCACCATAATGTTGGGGACACATGGCTTCACAGGTGTCTGTAATTGCTCAGGTGTGTTTAAATGCCTCCTTAATGCAGGTATAAGAGAGCTCTCAGCACATAGTGTTTTCTCCAGTCTTTCCATCACCTTTGGAAACTTTTATTGCTGTTTATCAACATGAGAACCAATGTTGTGCCAATGAAAGTCAAATAAGCCATTATGAGACTGAAAAACAAGAATAAAACTGTTAGAGACTTCAGCCAAACCTTAGGCTTACTAAAATCAACTGTTTGGAACATCATTAAGAAGAAAGAGAGCCCTGGTGAGCTTACTAATCGCAAAGGGACTGGCAGGCCAAGGAAGACCTCACAGCTGATGACAGAAGAAATCTCTATAATAATGAAAAACCCCCAACACCTGCCCGGCAGATCAGAAACACGCTTCAGGAGTCTACACAGATGCAAACCACTGGTTATCAGCAAAAATAGGATGGCCAGGTTACAGTTTGCCAAGAAGTACTTAAAAGAGCAACCACAGTTCTGGAAAAAGGTCTTGTGGACAGATGAGACGAAGATTAACAGATCAGAGTGATGGCAAGAGCAAAGTATGGAGGAGAGAAGGAACTACCCAAGAACCAAAGCATACCACCTCATCAGTGAAACTTGGTGGAGAGGATGTTATGGCCTGGGCATGTATGGCTGCTGAAGGTACTGGCTCACTTATCTTCATTGATGATACAACTGCTGATGGTGGTAGCATAATGAATTCTGAAGTGTATAGACACATCCTTTCTGCTCAAGTTCAAACAAATGCCTCAAAACACATTAGCTGGCAGTTCATTCCACAGCAAGACAATGATCCCAAAGATACTGCTAAAGCAACAAAGGAGTTTTTCAAAGATAAAAAATGGTCAATTCTTGAATGGCCAAGTCAATCACCCAATCTGAACCCAATTGAGCATGCCTTTTATATGCTGAAGAGAAAACTGAAGGGAACAAGAATAAGCTAAAGATGGCTGCAATACAGGCCTGGCAGAGCATCACCAGAGAAGACACCCAGCAACTGGTGATGTCCATGAATCGCAGACTTCAAGCAGTTATTGCATGCAAAGGATATGCAACAAAATACCAAACATGACTACTTTCATTGACATGACATTGCTGTGTCCCAAACATTGGGGGAGGGGGGGGAGGAGAATAGCACAACACCTAACTGGCCAATGAGTTTTGAGGCATTTTCTTTTACAACTCTCAGATTGTGGAGTACAGAGGCAAATAAATAAATGATGGGTCTTTGTCCCAAACATTATAGAGGGCACTGTATGTCACCATTTTAAACCCTACACCAGTTGTCAATGTTCCGCATTGGGAACATCCCATTGCCAAAGGTTCTGTGATTATAAGATGGTGATACAAGGAATTGCTGATGCTGGAACCTTAAGCAAAATAAAGAGTGCTGGAGGAATTTAGAGACTCAGACAGCATCTGTGGAGGGAAAGTTTAGTTTAGAGATACATTGTGGAAACAGGCCCACCGAGTCCGCACCGACCAGCGATCCCCGCACATTAACACTATCCTACACACACTAGGGACAATTTACATTTATACCAAGCCAATTATCCTACAAATCTGTACATCTTTGGAGAGTGGGAGGAAACCGGAGCTCCCTGGGAAAACCCACGCAGGGTCACAGGGAGAATGTGCAAATTCCTTACAGACAGCACCCATGGTCTGGATCAAACCTGGGTCTCTGGCACTGTAATGCAGAAACTCTACCGTTATGCCACTGTGCAGAAAGGACAGACCATATTTAAGATCTGGACCCTACTTCAGAT
Organism: Amblyraja radiata; assembly: GCF_010909765.2. Lineage (NCBI taxonomy): Eukaryota > Metazoa > Chordata > Chondrichthyes > Rajiformes > Rajidae > Amblyraja > Amblyraja radiata. Next base: position 29,172,875 of record NC_045960.1, on the reverse strand, counting down.
TCAGACTACCCAAAATGTCATCCGCCCATTCCCTCCATAGATGCTGCCTGATGCGCTGAGTTCCTCCAGCACTCTGCGTTTATGTGAGGATGTTTATTCAGGTATAAAATAGGAAAATAGATTCCAGAATATAATATCTTGACACCTTTTACGGGTCTTGTAAACTTAACTCTAGTGCTCTATTACTCTGTTGCTCTATTGCTAGTATTCTATTGCTTCAGTACTGCATGTGTTACATACTGTTGCAGATTGACAATGAGCTGCGAAAGATGTCTTTAGAGTTGACTGAAGTGGTAGTAATTATCTTAATATTCCAACGATAAAACTGTAAGATTCTCATTGAGTTCCTTTTGTTCATAATAGTGTTGATATTTATTTCATTCAGCACTCTGTAATTTTTAAAAGAAACCAACAATATCTGGTAATTAAAAGTAGCTCTTTTTTTCCCCCACAGTTTCTATTTGACAAGTATTTATGACCATTCAATATTTGAAGCATTTAGCAAAGTGGTGCAGAAACTGATTCCTCAGCTTCCAACCTTAGAGAATCTATTAAACATCTTTATCTCAGTAAGTTCAATTTCGCAACTATTGTGGCCATTATGCTAGCATGAACACTTTGATGTATTCTTATGGTAATCTAGTTTAGAATATTCCTTTATGTTTGAGTTAACAGTGAAAACTGCAGCTAGTCAAGCGTTTTTAATTGTCACATGTACCGAAAACGGAACAGTTAAATGCTTACTTGTATCAGCATAACAGGTTTGTAAACAAAAAAAGTTCAATAAGTTAAAATAAAACAATTTGAGCTCAAATCAAAATCTCAAAGTATAACCAAGATAGTTTGTAGTTTAGTTGGTGTTTATAATGTTCAAGAATTGTTGGGAAGTGGATGTTCCTGAACCCAGAGGCCACAGTTTTCAGATTCCTATACCTTCTTTTACCTTTCCAATGGTAGGAGTGAAATGAGAACGTGGCCAGGATAGTGTGGGCCCTTGATGCTGGCTGCCTGTTTGAGGCAACGTCTCCTATAGATCCCTTCATTGGTGAGGAGGTCAGTTTCCAGGCAGTGCCCACAAATTTTTGCAATCTCCTTCCTTCCTGGGATTCGAGATGCCGAACCAGGCCATGATGCAACCAGTCAATATGCTCTCTATCGTACACCTGTAGATGTTCGGGAGAGTATTCATCGACTATCTTGACTATTTTGATGAAACACCTCTATGGAGACTGTCCTCACCGCACTTTGAGAATGGCTACAAGTGGTGATAAGATAAAAAATAATAACCTAAACTGAAGATGCTAGAAATCTAAAATTTAAACAAAAAATGCTGGAAATGCTCAGCAGACAAGGTTGCATCTGTGGGAAGAGAAACAGAATGACCCTTTCAGATTGAAGAATCTTTATCAGAATTGGGAAAGAAATGCTGTTCATTACACTTCAAGTTAGGATGGATATCAAGGATAAGGTAAAACTGGGGTGATCACAGGGATGATCTGTACACAAGGTTATCTGGTCAATGAGGGGACGAGAGCAGTTAGTAAAAGATAGGCAACATAATATAGAATGGGAGTTGTGAAATACAGAACACCACCAAATATTTGTATTATCTGTTTTTAAATTTTTATCGTGTTTTGTTTATTGCAGAATTCAGGGATTGAAAAGGCCTTCCTCTTTGATGTAGTCAGCAAAATCTACATAGCAACAGACAGTATGCCAGTAGACATGCAAACTTACGAACTCTGCTGTGACATGATAGATGTTGTTATTGACATTTCCTGCATATATGGGTTAGTACTTGGCTGAACGTTACAAAAATAATGCAAAGAGAAAGGTTTACAATTATTTCCTAATCTCCGTGGGTCTACATATCAGATTACCTATCAGCAGCAAGATAAACAACAATTTCTGTTTGCCAATAATGTGCACCTTGTACATTTTACATAACAGAACATGTAAAAGATTAAAAAGCAAAATAATAACATTTAGGCTAAGGAAAATATTCTGTTTTGTGCTGAGTAAGTACCAACTTCTGTGTCACTGTGTGCATTCGAATCAAATTTGCTTATTAAAAGCCAAAACATTTCAAAGAATATATGCAAACTAGTTTAGTTTACTTTAGTTCAGAGATACAGCATGGCAATTGGTCCTGTTCCTGCCAAGTCCACACTGACCATCAATTACTAATTCATACGTTCAATATTATCCCACTTTCTCATCCACTTGGCACATTAGGGACAGTTTACAGAGGCCAATTAACCTACAAACTTTGATGTCTTTGGGATACGAGAGGAAACTTGAGCTCACAGGGAACTGTCACAGGGAGAACGTGCAAACTCCATGCAGTCAGCATCTAAGGTCAGGATGCAACCCAGGTCTCTGGTACAGTGAGGCAGCAGCTCTACCAGCTGTGCCACTGTGCTGCTAGTAGAGCTACATCTATCTATATATTACTAAAACTCTCATATTGCCTGTGTGGATGTCTGTGTGTGTGCATGCGTGTCTGTCTGTCATGCCCTGAATTACGCCAAAACTGTACACAATAGTAGCTACAATTTTTGGACCACCTTGCGCATCATTGCCCTGTGGTGTGGTGTATCATGTTTCAATCAGATTGATGGTATATTTTACAAGTTATTCACGTTTTCAACTTTACAAAATCCAGTTTGAGAAAAAGAATTTGAAGTGGCAGTTACAGCTATGACGTCACAATGGGATCTCATTTACATAAACTGCTCGTCAACAGTCTTCCACCCAGTGCAATGAGAGATTTGTTACATTGTTGTAAGGATATGCAATCTGGGCCTACAGCTCTGCTCGTGTTCACACGTGTCAGAGCCCTCCTCATGTCGTGCTTGGATAACGAGAATGTGTGCCCATCCCCAGCGGAGGACCTCCCTCCAGCCTTGCTAGCCGGTGCGCCGGCGGTGTTGTCGTTAGCCGGCGAGCTAGGGGTGATGTTGCCCGTCTCGAAACTTGGTTAGAAAGAGTTCAGGTCATCAGCTAGGGAGGTGCTGGCACTTCCTATAGAGGGGGGGCTGCTCCGGTAGTTAGTTATAGTCCGTAGCCCCTGCCAAAGGCGTCTGGTATCCTGCTGCTCCATCTGTGACTCCATCCTGTCCCTGTACCTCCTTGGGCTGTCTGTAGCGGCGACTACGGAGGGTCAGGGCCCCGACCACAGGTGAACAAGGAAGGAGGACTGTCTGAACTGTATTGCCTTCCACCACAATGAAGAGTTCTGTGGTGGATGTCTGTGTTGAATTATGTTGTGTATTATGTCCTTTTTTTAATTGTAACGCTGCATGGTAAATTACATTTCACTGTACCTTATGGTGCATGTGACAAATAAATTTGAACTTAAACTACTTTAAAGATCATGCATCAAGCAGCACCTTCAGAACGGTTGCACCATAATACAATTTTCACCCTTCCAGCTGCTGGGAGTATTGACAAGTAAGGAATGATGGGATGGGGTTGGGAGAGGCATCCCAGGACAACAAAGGAACCGGCACAGGTTTCTCAGGAACAATATACCCAGGAAAGAGCTACCTTACGAAGGGAATTGGGGCAGGAAGATGCTGTAAAGATATTCGTACCCAATCTGAATGCCTGGAATTTTAATAGCCTTGCAATGCATTCCAAAGCCCCTACCAGCTCCAATTCTAATGTTGTATCTACCAAAAAATAGCAGTTCTCCTCCCTGATGAGTATATCATTTTAACTTTAGTAATGCAGCAGCGAGCAGTAAAGTTTTGTGCGTGGCATGGTTCAGGAGAGACGGCCTAGAAGGAGCTTCAGGCTGGGTTTCTAAGAGTCGGACAACTTTGACTTTTGAAATTGAGAGCAGTACATTCACCTGCACTGCACAGGGCAGCACAGTGGTATAGCTGGTAGAGCTACTGCCTCACAGCGCCAGAGATCCTGACCTCAGGTTATGTCTGTGCAGAGTCTGCACATTCTCCCTTTGACCGTGTAGGTTTCCACCAGGTGCTCCAGTTTTTCCCCACATCCCCAATACGTGCGGGTTTGTAGGTTAATTGGTCTCTGTAAATTGCCCCTAGTCTGTAGGGAGTAGATGTGAACGTGGAATAACATAGAACAAGTCTGAACGGGTGATCAATGATTAACATGGACCCGGTGGGCCGAAGGGCCTGTTTCCATGCTGTATCTCTAAACTAAACTGCAGACACCTGTGTGAACTTGTATTTGATGGTTTCTGAGATGACAGCTGTGATTGAGGACTGCCTTATGGAAGGCTAGCACGAATTATATAAAAAGAAGGTGCATCTGTGAAGCATTTGAGGATAAGGCTTTTGTAACATGTCTAAATCCTGTTGCAACTGATTTTCATCTGGTGACCATGGAGCCACTTCTTTATTTGCTGCATTTCCTCTGACAGTTTTGACTGCAAAATGTTGAGTGGAGCATACTAGGATCCAAATGGATATTTTTAACACAGAGATGGACAGGTTCTTGATTATTAAAATTGTCAAAGGATATGGGGAGAAGGCAGGAGAATGGGGTTGAGAGGGTAAGATCAGCCATGATTGAATGGTGGAGTAGAATCGGTGGGCCGAATGGTCTAATTCTGCTACATCATTTGGGTCAGTTTACACAACATTTGTTTTTTTAGAGAGATCTGTGACACTCTGCCAGTGATAACAGATGGAATATGTCTGGCTCTTTGAATAGTGCTACCATAGAGTCTTCTGTACACATAAATCCTGGTCTTTGTGTGAGTGGATGGCAATAGTTATTTAGACCACTGTGTAGACCATTTCACAGCAGGTGATTTTTGGGGAATATTAATTTATTTTGGGTGAGATGGACACCATATAACCAGCACCAGGATACAAGAAAATCCCACACCGGAAGGATTATTTAATATCAATGACAGATGCTAACTCTCCCAAAGAATCATTATTATGATTTTTTTCCCCCCATGCAATCTTGCTTCATGTAATCCGGTGGACAAGCTTATTTCCTGCCTTGTGCAGACTACTTTGGACTTCCATCTGAATCCTTAATTGTTTCACCCTCTCTCTGACATGGTTCACTGTTCAACTGCTTAGACAACATTTTGTGGTTTGTTTTTAAGTCATCTGCACTCCATTAGTCAATAGTCAATAGACAGTTGCAGGAGTAGACCATACGGCCCATCGAGCCAGCACTGCCATTCACTGTGATTATGGCTGATCATCCACAATCAGTACCCCGTTCCTGCCTTCTCCCATTATCCCTTGACTCCGCTATCTTTAAGAGTTCTATCTAACTCTCAATAGAGCTGCTTAAATACTCATATTGCCCAGTCTCCTCCTCTGCAACAAAGATGCTGTGATTATTTGATTGGGAACCCTCTTCCTACCTCCCCCTTTCCTCTGGAAATTCCCACTGATGATTCAGATTCAGATTCAGATTCAATCTTGATTGTCATTGTGCAGTGTACAGTACAGAGACAACGAAATGCAGTTAGCATCTCCCTAGAAGAGCGGATATAGAATAATAAATATATATACGTACATACAGTAATAGTAGTGCAATTTTTCTGGGAGAAGGAGTGTCCGGGGGGGAGGGGGGTGACTGGCAATCACCGAGGTGCAGAGTTAAGTAATGTTAATGATAATTTTAAGTAAAGATATGTTGGCTCAAGGACTGTAACTCGACTGTGTTTAGAACACTCTGTGCTCCACCCCTAATTTCTCAGTCAAAAGCTCTTGTCAATACCAGAAATCTGAATTCATTTAAGTAGTGGCCATTTATGCAGGGTAGAGCCATACTGCTAATAATCCCAAGGGGATAATTTTTGTGTTCTACTTTTCCAGGCTTCGGGAATTTGGTGAAGGAAGTACATATGACAAAGAATCCGTGGCTATCATTAAACTGAACAACACGACTGTTTTGTATCTCAAAGAAGTCACAAAATTTCTTGCTTTAGTTTGTTTTCTTAGGGAAGAAAGTTTTGAGTGCAAAGGTAATTATTTTCCATTTTTATCATCTTATATGTTTACCTGGCGGATTACTTGTAAAAATTACTGTAAAGTATTTACTGTGCATTTCCCCAAAGTGGACAGGTTTTACTATTTCCTCACCATTTTTCCTATAACATAGGATATTCCGGTGTAATTTAGACTTTTTTTTGAATAAACAAGGAACTGCAGATGGTTGTTTGAACACAAGGACACAAAGTGCTGGAGTATGTCAGCAGGTCAGGCAGCATTTCTAGAGAACATGAATAGGTGACGTTTTCGGTTGGGACATGAAGAAGGGTCTTGACCCGAAAGCTCACCTTACCTAATTCTCCAAAGATGTTGCCTGACCCGCTAAGTTACTCCAGCACTCTGTGTCCTTTAGTTATTACTTTTTCTTTTTTTTTTACAAATGGGAAGAAATGCTAGTATTCCTAATAGCACATTCCAATCAGCATGGATTGCGTATCAATTGCGTGTGACATCTCTGTAATACTGTGGCAAAGCAATCCTTTGCTTTAAGGTAATCAATCCAAAAAAAACTTTGCTTTTAAGATATGCTGACTTTGTAGCTAAAGGAAAATACTGTAGATGCTGAAAGTCAGAAATATAAACAGGAAATGTTAGAAATATTCAGCAGGTCAGGAAGCATCTGTGGAGAGATGCGCAGAATCTTTTGAGAGGAAAAAGCTGCCAGCACTTATTGACTACTTATTAGGTCTGAATGTGCCATGTGCAGATTTTCAAGCATCGACTTCATCTATGAAGCCAGCTTTAACCTGGTGGGCAAATTCCAATCGTAAGTGGTGCAGCCTTATCAAGCCCTATCCCCAGAAAGACTTTAATAAAAACAGAGTGCTGCAAATACTCCGGTACATCAGGTTTTATCTGTGGAGAGAAACATAGAAAATAGGTGCAGGAGTAGGCCATTCGGCCCTTCGAGCCTGCACTGCCATTCAATATGATCATGGCTGATCATCCAACTCAGTATCCTGTGCCTGCCTTCTCTCCATACCCCCTGATCCCTTTAGCCACAAGGGCCACATCTAACTCCCTCTTAAATATAGCCAATGAACTGGCCTCAACTACCTTCTGTGGCAGAGAGTTCCAGAGATTCACCACTCTCTGTGTGAAAAATGTTTTTCTCATCTCGGTCCTAAAGGATTTCCCCTCTATCCTTAAACTGTGACCCCTTGTCCTAGACTTCCCCAACATCGGGAACAATCTTCCTGCATCTGGCCTGTCCAACCCCTTAAGAATTTTGTAAGTTTCTATATGATCCCCCCTCAATCAAAAAAAACAGAGTTAACATTTCAGCACCCAGAAGTATTATTGGAATTGAATGAGTTGAGTTTAGTTCATTGTCACGTGTACTGAAGTACAGTGAAAAGCTTTTGTTGTGTGCTATCCAGTCAGCGGAAAGACAATACGTGATTACAACCGAGCCATCCACAGTATAGAAATACATGATAAAGTGAACAATGTGAATAATGTTCAGTGCATGATAAAGGCTAGTAAAGTCCAATCAAAGATAGTCCGAAGATCTCCAATCCTCAGTAGCTCAGGCCTGCTTCCTAGTTGTTGGTAGGATGGTTCAATTGCCTGATGACAGCTGGGAAGAAACTGTCCCTGAATCTGGACGTGTCAAACAATTCCATTGCCTTTCTTTTGGCATTTACTGAATTACACCTTTCTTTTTCTGTACTGCAGGTTTGATTGACTACAATTTTCATTGTTTCCGCAAAGCTATCCATGAGATTTTTGAGGTACGCACGACCATGCTGAGGTATCGCAAGCAGCACAGAGGACTGCAGAGAAACAAACTGGTGACCCCCAACGGCACCCCCCGGCTTTTGTCCTAACGCTTGCCACGCACACAATGTTTCTAGTAGCATGTAAAGTGATGCTAAGTAGCTGAACTCGAATGCCAATGCACTGACATGAGTGAAGATATGCTCAGGATATTAACTCCAGTAGAGAAAGCAAGCACTTTGTAAAAGGTATATTTTTCTTTAGCACATGCTGAAATCAGTATTTATCATATTTAACCATATATATTACAAATACATTTCTAACAGCAAACAAAAGGCTACGGCTATTTTTTCTCTCGAATTGGGGGGAAAATTTGAATCCAGTTTAATATGCTATAGTTCTCCTTGTTAGCAGACTTTGTGTTTGAGAGTTTTACATAATATGAAGGTTGATTTCTGCTCTTAGATTCACTGTAGACGCATGGAATTGCAGATGCTGATTTACAAAAACCCCCCACAAAATGTGGGATAACTCAGCGGGTCATGCAGCACCTCTGGAATGCATAGATAGGTGATATTTCCAGTTTCCATGCGCTCTCTCATATTTTGGGTTTTGAGATCAAGAATGAGGTGGTGTTGGGGGTCTCTTGAAGAGGAATAAGGTGGATGTCCCCAGGGCTTAATTTGATCTATACCACTTTATTGAGAGAGGAAATTGCTGGGATCTTGACAGAGACCATTGCATCCTCTCTGGCCACAGGTGAGGTCATAGATTCATACAGTGTGGAAACAGGCTCTTTGGCCCAACTCATCCATGCTGACTAAGCTGGCATCTAAGCTAGTCCCATTTGCACGTGTTTGACTCATGACCCCTAAACTTTTCCTATCCATGTACCTGTCCAAGTGTCTTTTAAATGCTGTTATAGTACCTGCCTCAACTACCTCCTCTGGCAGTTGATTCTATATTCTCGCCACAAAAGTTGCCCGTCAGCTTCATATTAAATCTTTCCCTGCTGACCTTAAACCGGCATCCTCAAATTTCTGATTTTCCCCCAAGTAAGATTCCACTGAGTAAAAAACTCTGTGTCTTCACTTTATCAATTCCCCTTGATTTTATACACCTCTATAAGATCACCTCTCAGCCTTCTGCATTCCAAGGAATAAAGTCCTAGCCTGCCAAACCTATCCCTACAGCTCAGGCTTTCAAATCATGGCAACATCCTTGTAAATCTTTTCTGCATTCTTTCCAGCTTAATGACATTTCTATAGCATGGAAATCAAAACTATCAAAACTTAACACTATACTCCAAATGCAGCTTCACCTTCTATTCTCGATGCCCTGGCTGGTGAAGGTACCAAAAGCTTTCTTTATCAGTATATCTATCTGTGATGTGTAGGAAGGAACTGCAAATGCTGGTTTAAACCGAAGGTAGACACAAAATGCTGAGGTAACTCAGCAGGACAGGCAGCATCTCTGGACGAAGAAATGGATGAAGGAGGGATGGAAAAAGAGGGAGTGCAGGGGTTACTTGAAGTTAGAGAAATACTACTGGGTTGTAAGCTGCCCAAGCGAAATATGAGATGCTGTTCCTCCAATGTACATGTGATGCCACTTTCAGGGAACCATGTACCTATACTTCAAGAGTGCTCTGATCTACAACACTCCCCAGAGGCCTGAAGAGTAGCCAATGTTGCTCTTTTGTTTAAGAAGAGAAATAAGGATAATTGAGAAAACCGTAGGCCATTGAGCCTCACATCAGTGTTGGGGAAGCTACTTGACAGGATGCTTTGGGTTCGCATTTACTCGCATTTGAATTGTAGAACAGGTGCAAAGTGCTAAATGACCATCTCCTGTTTCTACATTCCAATTTTTATTTCCCTGGAGAATATCCACTGTATTCCAGCATTTCACACATCCATCAATTGTGCCCAGATGATTCTTGCTAAGAACAGTACAACACAGGATGCCAATTTAAACTGTACATCTACCTGCACATGATCTGTATCCCTCTATTCCTTGCCTGTTTGTGTGTCGGTCTAAACGTCCCTCAAACGCTGCTATCGCATCTGCTTCCATTGAAGCTTCCATTGAAGGACAGTGAAGGTTTGGCCTGAGGGGACTGCCTCTGTTTTACAGGAGCAGTTTCAGCAGACAGACTGGAGCCTGTTTGCTACCCAGTCCACCTTCAATTCACAAGTGGACATCAACTCATACATCTCAACAGTTATGGACTATATAAAATTCTGCACCGATAATGTCACTACCCACAAAGAGATAAAGACCTTCCCTAACCAGAAGCCGTGGATGAGCAGGGAGGTCAGACTCCTACTGAAGGCTCGCGATGCCGCTTTCAGATCTGGCGACGCTGAGGGATACAGCTCATCCAGGGCCAATCTGAAAATGGGAATTAGGAATGCCAAACTCAATCACAAACGGCGGATTGAGGAGCACTTCCAAAACAACTCTGACCCCAGGCGCATGTGGCAAGGAATCAAATCCCTGCCGATTACCAGAAAGCTAACACCCCTCCCCCAGACAACGCCACCCTTCCTGACGAGCTAAACCATTTCTATGCTCGCTTTGACCGGGACAACAAAATCCCAGCCATCAAAGTTGCTCCACCCCCGAATGAACAACCCCTCAGTCTCTCCACCTCTGCTGTACAAGATGCACTGAGCAAGGTGAATGAGCGCAAAGCTGCCGGCCCCAATGGCATCCCCGGGCGGGTGCTCAGGGCATGTGCTGGACAACTATCCCCAGTCTTCACCGACATTTTCAATCTCTCACTGGCCCAGGGTGTTGTCCCCACTTGCCTCAAGACATCAACCATCGTGCCAGTGCCCAAACAGTCAGCCACAGGGAGTCTCAACGAGTTCCGCCCAGTGGCACTCACCCCTGTCATTGCTAAGTGCTTTGAGCGGCTGATCTTGGCTCACCTCAAAGCCAGCCTCCCCCCCACACTGGACCCCCATCAGTTTGCCTACCGCGCCAACAGGTCTACAGAGGACGCCATATCGGCGGCTCTACACTCTGCCCTGACCCACCTGGACAAAACAACTCCTACATCAGGTTGCTGTTCATTGATTTCAGCTCTGCCTTTAACACTGTCATCCCCGCCAGCTTGATCACCAAACTCAGCGGACTTGGCATCTCCACCTCCCTCTGCAACAGGACACTGGATTTCCTCACCAACAGACCACAGTCTGTTAGGGTCAACAACCTCACCTCCTCCACTATAACACTGAACACCGGCGTGCCACAGGGCTGTGTGCTCAGCCCTCTCTTCTACTCCCTCTTCACCCACGACTGCATCCCTAAGTACGGATCCAACGCCATTATTAAGTTTGCTGACGACACCACGGTGGTAGGACTGATCAGTGACAACGATGAGTCAGCCTACAGAGAGGAGGTCCAGCACCTGACAACCTGGTGTGCCAACAATAACCTCGTCCTCAACTCCAAGAAGACGAAGGAAATTATTGTCGACTTCAGGAAGGTCAGAGGAGGCAGTCATACCCCCATCCATATAAACGGGACTGAGGTGGAGCGCGTCTCCAGCTACAAATTCCTCGGGGTACATATCTCGGAGGATTTATCCTGGTCCCTCAACACCTCCAAGCTGATCAAAAAGGCACAGCAGCGCCTTTACTTCCTGAGGAGGCTCAAGAAAGCCCACCTGTCCCCCCAGATACTGACCAACTTCTACCGCTGTACCATCGAGAGCATCTTGACCACCTGCTTCACGGAATGGTACAGCAGCTGCACTGTTGCGGACAGGAAGGCACTACAACGTGTGGTGAAAACCGCGCAGCACATCATCGGTGCCCCGCTCCCTGCCATGGATGCCCTCCACCGAAAACGGTGTCTGAGACGGGCTGGGAAGATCATTAAAGACCCCTCCCACCCCAACCATGGACTGTTTGCCCTCCTCCCATCAGGGAGACGGTACAGGAGCCTCAGGTCTCGTACCAGCAGGATGAGGAACAGCTTCTACAATTATACCATCACATTGCTGAACTCGGAGTCCCGCCGATAGATTTCTCCGGTCCCTCCGTCCCCATTGTTTAATTATTCTGTATTTTTGATTGTTCTGTATCTTCTTTGTTTTTAATTTCTATATTGCACTACAACTACGGACTGACGCAAAACTGCATTTCGTTGTACCCATACTTAGTATTTGTGCAATGACATTAAAGTTGAATTGAATTGAATTGAATTGAATTGAATTTCTCCTGGCAGCATGTTTGTTTTTTCAACTTCCCACACTCCACAGACACTTCCTACTTGTTGCCACATAGGTCTATAAACCATAAGTACGTGAGATAAACTTAGTTTAATTTAAGCCTAGTGCTAAATGATGACAAAGATAGACACAAAATGCTGGAGTAACTCAGCGGGGTCAGGCAGCATCTCTAGAGAAAGGGAATTGGTTACGTTTCATGTCGGAACCCATCTTCAGACTCTTCTGAAGATTCTGAAGAAGGATTCAAACCCTTTCACATTCCTTTTCTCCAGAAATGCTGCCTGACCTGCTGTGTTATTCCAGCATTTTGTGTCTATCTTTGGTATAAACCAGCATCTGCAGTTCCTCTACACCCTAAATGATGGCAGTTGTTTCCTTACCTACATTGCCACTGTTAGACTAGGCATCAGATATTTGAAGTTGCCCAATAAATACTATGTCCTTGACAACTATAATATTCATAACCGAAATACTGTTTTGTACTGTTTTTGATAAATGTAGATAAAATGTCACATCATAATGTGTTGTAATTATGATGGCTTAAACGTTTTAATATAATTACTAGAAAGATGATTTGAAAATTTTAAGTTGAGAATTTTCTAAAGAAAGCCATGGATCACATCTCACAAACTGTGTACCACACCAGCGCTTATGGCAAAGATACCATACAGTTTAATTCTTTTATGTTGGAAATGTAAAGTTTGCTAGAAGCAATTTTGCAAGCCAAGTACAAGATTTAGTTATAAAAAATGGACACGAAGTGCTGGAGTAACTCAGCCGGTCAGGCAGCGTTTCTGGAGAACATGGATAGATGACGTTTCGGGTTGGGATAGTTATTTCTGCTGATAAATCAGGCTCAGATAAGATGATAAGTCTAGTTGCAGAAGCAGCAGAAAAAGACAATGCAAGTTTTTAAGAACAGAAACTGATTGCATTTTTCGATATTTTGTTAATCTAGTAGCAATGTTACAGAATTTTGAGATATTAAAAATCAAGTCTGTAATTTATCCCATCAGATAAAGCATAAAAAGATGTTTAATTTGGCACCTAATTCACTTTCATATCTTCAGTATTAAAAAAGTTATGGCCATTTTCATACTCGGAAATTAGCATCTTGTTCCCTATTGCTTTTCCATTGACTTAACTCAAAAGCTGTGATCGAGGACAGTCAAAAGCCCATAACTTCCTTAAAAATTAAGAGAACTGAAAGAAAATTTCAGTTATTATAGATTGAAGCATTCTGAAACAAATATGAAACAATCTTACTTAGATAACGAAATTAAAGCATATAATTAGTTAGTTACCTAATTGTAGCTAATTATAAAATTCAATTACTATATCTAAACATCTATCAATTTCTTCAGAATAGATTAACATTTTTAAATAGCCTAAGTGTCCAAATAACATTCACACAAGAATTCACAATATAACATAATTTTTAAATCTCATTGTCATGGATTTATAGGCCAAATGGAAGGAATTTAATGTTTAATACCTGTAAATTAATAGCCATTTAAATCATCTTGCGAGTGGGTTTTTCTGGAACGCGATCATTTGGAACGTTACGGTTGCGGTAAATTTAAACCCTGCCGGAAAAATACTGCCGGTTCGTATGGGGAAAAATCACCGTTTCTCAACATAAAATGTAAATTAAAGGCATCTTAAGGAGCACTTTTATACATAAAATAAACGGCTTTCTTTTACCTGTCCCGTACGTGAAATCCGTCCCCGTTGTCGGCGTTGGCGGCATTAGAAGCTGATTTTAAAATTACTCCAGCGCTGAACTTGTCGGGCGATTAAAAAAAAATACACAGAACGGCCATTGGAACAATTCTTCAGCAAAAGCTTGCACTCCAACAAAATATAATCCAGGACAAGGTAGGAGAATACCGCGTTTTAACCCCGCCCACCCCCCCTCAAAGGCACCAAAATCGCACACACGGCCAATGGCAGAACTGCAGCGCCGCTGAAGGTAAGTATTGTAACATTCCTAAATCTAGTTCCTGTTTAAGATGACCAAGTTTGGTTCTACAGCGACCAACCATTTTTGATTGTGGGTTACATCAACCCAAATCGGCTTTTGTCACTCGTTGTAAAATGTCAACTGTTATCCCTATTTCCTCATCATCTGCAACGCTAAGGTTGCAAAGCGAATATGTTGTGACTTATTTTGGAGGGTGAAAGTGCAACTTAAAAAGCACCACAAGCGTCACTATTTGTGATTGACAATTATTAAGATGAGGGTTTTGAGCGCCTGGATGCGGGCCAGGCTCAGCTGTTTGTACCGAAGATAGACACAAAAAGCTGGAGTAACTCAGCGGGTCAGACATCATCTCTGGAGAAAAGGAATCGGTAACGTTTCGGGTCCAGACCCTTCTTCAGACTGAGAATCAAGAAGGGAAATGAGCGATATAGAAGATAGACACAAAAAGCTGGAGTAACTCAGCTGGACAGGCAGCATATCTGGAGAGAAGGAATGGGTGACGTTTTGGGCGAGACCCTGTATAGACAGTGATATAGAGAGATATAGAATAAATGAATGAAAGATTTGCAAAAAGTAACGGTGATCAAGGAAAGGTGGAGCCCACAATGGTCCATTGTTGGCTGTGAGCTAGGTGATAATGAGTTATACAGACAGTGAAACTCCAGTGGACGAGAGTGAAACTAGTATGATGACTAGAGTGGGGGAGGGATGGGGAGAGAGGGGATGCGTTCTTTGAAGTTTGAGAAATCAATATTCATACCGCTAGGTTGCAAACTGTCCAAGCGAAATATGTGGTGCTGTTCCTCCAATTTGCGTTTGGCCTCACTCAGACAATGGAGGGAATGGGAGGGGGAGTTAAAGTGTTTGGGAACCAGGAGATCACCTTGGCCTAAGCGGACTGTGTGAAGGTGTTCAGCGAAACTTTTGCCGAGCCCGCGCTTGGTCTCAGCGATATATAAGAGTCCACACCTGGAACAGCGGATACAGTAGATGACGTTGGAGGTGCAAGTGAACCTCTGCCTGACCTGAAAACACTGTTGGAGTCCTTGAACAGGTCGAGGGAGGAGATATAGGACACGTGTTGCATCTCCTGTGGTTGCAGGGGAAGGTACCTGGGCAGGGGGTGGATTAGGTGGGAAGAGATGAGTTAACCAAGGAGTTGCGGAAGGAACGGTCTCTGTGGAAAAAGGAAAGGGGTGGAGATGTGACTAGTGGTGGGATCCCATTGGAGGTGGTGAAAATGTTGGAGGATTATGTTCTTTTTGTGGCGGCTGATGGGGTGAAAGGCAAGGACTAGGGGTCCTGTTGCGACAAGGGTGGGGGTGGAGGGGGAGCAAGAGCAGAGCTGCGGGATACCAAGGAGACCCATGTGAAGTCCTCATCAAGTTCAAGTTCATATTTATTGTCCCATGCACCAATTGGTACAGTGAAATTTGAGTTACCATACAGCCATACAAATAAAAAGAACACAATACATGATAGAGTTTAACATAAACATCCACCACAGCAGAATCACGTTTCCCACTGTGAGGGAAGGCAATAAAATTCAGTCAATCTTCCTTCTTTATTCACCCGTGGTCGGGGCCTTTGAACCCTCCGCAGTCGTCGCTACGGACGGCCTGATGTACTGGCCCTCTTGTCGGGATAATCCAAACTCCGACGTCGGAACGGAGGAACGCACTCTGCGGCTTGGAGTTTCTGAATCAGCGCTTCTTATTGGAGACCGCGGCTTCTGAAGTCCACAGGCTGAGCTGGGCGGAGCTCCAACACTGGCGATCCCCGGCAAAAGATCCCAGGCCTCCGCGATAATAATGTCACCGTCGCGCCCGCGGCTAGAAGCTCCACAAACCACAGCTCCACGGTGTTAAAGTCAGCAGACCCCGCTGAACTGAACTACAACACAGTTCAGCGATGTGAACTCAGCGCTGCGCCGCTGCTGAAGCTCTGGCTGGCCTCCGGTAGGAAAGGCCGCGCCAATCCAGGTAGGCCACGAAGGGGGAGGCGAAGATGCGACAAGGAGAAAAGACACATCTCCGTCCAGGTAAGTGACTGAAAAACGGTTTCCCCCTATTCCCCCCCCCCACCACCCCCCACATAAGACATACTAAGAAACATTTAAAACATACAATTAGACACACTAAAAATAACCAAAAGGGTGAAAGGACTAACAGCTGCTGGCGGAGGCAGCCATTGCTGGCGCCACCCAGTGGTTAGAGGAGGGGAACCCTCTATGATAGAAAAGGGGAACCGCTGTTCCCTAAATGTCCAGGTATGAAACACCTCAACTTGGGTGCAGGTGCGGCGTAGAGTCAGTGGGTTGATAAGATGCATCCTGATGAGGGTTCTGGGCGAAAGTCTGAAGAAGGGTCTAGACCTGAAATGGTGCCTATCCATGTTCCCCAGATATGCTGCCTGACCTGCTGATTTACTCCAGCACTTTGTGTTGTCGTTACTTGACGTTGGGCAGAAGATGCAAAAGCTTGAAAGCAGCTACATCAGATACACAAGACATGAAGGCTCGTCTGTCGGCAGAACCCGCCCGAAGGCTTGTCGGACTGCAGACCTGGCTAAAGGCGCCTTGGTTGACAGGACCCACTGGAAGGTTTGTAGTTGGCGGGATCATGAAGCTGCCCAAAGGCTCGGCAAATGGCGAACCGGCAGAGAGCTGGAGACGTTGGGCGCTAGGACTGCCGAACGGGGGGTGAACCGGTATAGTGCCTACAGCGCCTTGAAGGTTGGCTGCAAATGGTGATCTCAAGTGACCGGTACCAAAAAATGCCTCCCCAGCCTGTCTGAATGACTACCGTCCGGTGGCCCTTACCTCGGTAGTCATGAAATGCTTTGAGAGGCTGGTGAAGAAACACATCTGCGCCTTCCTCCCTCGGAACATGGACCCGTTGCAGTTCGCATACCGGTCGAACAGATCCACGGACGATGCGGTCTCCCAGGTTTTGCACACCGCTCTCTCCCATCTGGACAGCCAGAAGGGGGGCTACGTGAGGATGCTGTTCATAGACTACAGTTCAGCCTTCAACACGATAGTCCCCACCAGACTGGCCGGGAAGCTAATGGAATTGGGGCTCAACACCTCCCTGTGTGCCTGGGTCCTGGACTTTCTCACCGCCAGGCCCCAGGTAGTCAAGATGGGAGGGAATACATCGAAGTCCCTCACCCTGAGTACAGGATCGCCCCAGGGTTGCGTCCTCAGCCCCCTATTGTACTCCCTGTACACACATGACTGTGTGGCTAGGTTCAGCTCCAACTCAATAATTAAGTTTGCTGACGACACTGTGGTGGTGGGCCTGATCTCAGACAACGACGAGAAGGCCGACCGGGAGGAGGTGGCTGGTCTAGCACTCTGGTGCCAGGATAACAGCCTCCTCTTGAACATCAAAAAACGAAAGAGCTGATCATGGACTTTAGGAGGGCACATCATCCGAGGGTGTACACTCCATTGAGGATAAATGGGGATCCTGTGGATAAGGTGAACTGTTTTAAATATCTGGGAATCCACATCTCCGAGGATATGACATGGACATCACACGCCTCAGCACTCGTGAGTAAGGCAAGGCAGCGCCTTTACCACCTCAGGCAATTGAGGAAATTCAGAGTCTCCAAGGATCCTCCAGTGCTTCTACGCAGCAGCGGTGGAAAGCATCTTGTCCGGGAACATTACCATCTGGTTTGGGAATTGTTCTGCCAAGGACAAGAATGCTCTGCAGAGAGTAGTGCGTTTGGCCGAACGCACTATGGGAACTTCACTTGCCCCCCTGTAGGAACTATACATCAGGAGGTGCAACTCCAGAGCCAACAATATCATGAGAGACCCCTTCCACCCCTGCAACGGACTGTTCCAGCTGCTACGGTCAGGCAAACGCCTCCGTTGCCATGCGGTGAGAACGGAGAGGTTGAGAAGGAGTTTCTTCCCAGAGGCCATTCGGACTGTAAACGCCTATCTCACCAGGGACTAACTCTACTGAACGTTATTCCTTCCATTATTTATTATGTAAAAGAATATGTGTGTTATGATTGTGTTTATAGTTTGTTTGGTTGTTTGTCTTTTGCACAAAGGTCCGCGAGCATTGCCACTTTCATTTCACTGCACATCTCGTATGTGCATGTGACAAATAAACTTGACTTGACTTGACTTGACTTGACCATGGGACACAATGATGGCCGGGCCAGGAGAGAGATGTCAGTTCATAGAAACATAGTTGCAGGAGCCAGCACCGCCATTCATTGTGATCATGGCTGATCATCCGCAATCAGTAACCCGTGCCTGCCTTCTCCCCATATCCCTTGATTCCGCTAGCCCCTAGAGCTCTATCTAACTCTCTATTAATCCAGTGAATCGTCCTCCACTGCCTTCTGAGGCAGAGAATTCCACAAATTCACAGCTCTCTCGGGCGGAAACGTTTTTTCTCATCCCAGTTTTAAATGGCCTCCCCTTTATTCTTGGACAGTGGCCCCTTTTTCCCCTGTATCTAGCTCGTTCAGTCCTTTTATAATTTCATAGGGAGGTTTCACGGCAGTCGGGTCACGATCCATGACCCGCACTGTTGCTACGCTACTCCAAATGGAGTACACGCGATGAACTGCAGGTAGGCACTTACCATTGTTTCCAGTGTAGCGGGCCCGTTAAAACCCGCTGAAATTGTAAATTTTTGCGCTGTACATAATTATGGAAATCGGGATAAGCGTGTGAGACATTTAGCCTACTTCAGAATTCCAAAAGTGAGGAGAAATGACGGTAGATAAAAACGAGAGCCAGAGTGCTTGGCGAACATTGGCCGTTTGCTCACTGCATTTCATCAACAGTAAGGCATTATTTGTGTTTTTTCTTGATTCCTTTGGCATCTAAAACGTTTCAGAAGTGATAAATCTGGCTGTAAATTTTTTAGTTCTCGTGGGTTTTTACATACAAAATGAAAACGCATCTGAAGAAAAATTTACAGCTAGATTTATCACTTCTGAGAATTTTTAGATACCAAAGGAATCAAGAAAAACACAAATAATGCCTTACTTGATGAAATGCAGTGAGCAAACGTGATAATTCCCAATATTTTCAATGTTCACCAAGCACTTTAGCTGCTGTAGTCCCTTCAGTTCTCGCTTCTCTATACCTTCATTTCGCTTCACTTTTGGAATTCTAAAGTTGGGTACATGTCTCGCACACTTACCCCGACTCCCACAATTTCTTTCAGCGCAAAAATCCAACATTTTGGCGGTTTTTAACAGGTAGGAAAGTATGCGTTTCTTGCATTAATAACATATACCGGAATTGACGGATGTCTTCCAGTTGGATTTAGCGGCTCCGTGCGTCGAGCCTTCTGACCCGGTGACCAAAGATCCTATAGCGGAGATCTTTGCGTGCAACCCCCCTATACATTTCTATAAGATATCCTCTCATCCTTCTAAATTCCAGGGAACTGCTCCAATATATCGAGCGCGCGGGCCGACCAGACTTTGGAAATGCTGCCAAAACATAGCAACGCACGCATGTGTGATATGTGCAAAAATAATTCCACTGCAGTTGGATATGTGACAAATAAAGCACCTTTGACCCATTGGAAGCAGGTTGGGGGGGCGGCTGTTTGTACAATGGGGACACGTGTCCTCGGCAGGCGGTGGGGGGCAATTAACCTCTGTCACGTCACAAAGCCAACGTACCCTCCCCCTTCCCGGCGCCGTGAGATCACGTGTTGCGTTGCCTCCGCTAGACATCACGGGGATGGAGTGAGGGGGCGGTGTGGATATCACGTGAGGGGGCGGAGTGGATATCACGTGAGGGGGGGGGGGGTGTCGATGGTCCCGGCCAGCAGCCGGAGCGGCGCATGGGATTGGGTCCGGCGAGCCACGTCACAATAGGCCTGCGTGCACCTCCCCCCCCCCCCTCCCGCGGGTGGTTTCACACAAGGCGCCGTGAGATCACGTGTTACTTAGCCTCCGCGGGACGTCGGTGCGGACGGTACGTGGAGGGGGCAGGCGGTGTTGCCATCACGTGTGTGGGGGAGGGCGGTGTTGCCATCACGTGTGTGAGGCGGCGGCGACGGCGACGTCGATGGTCACGGCAGGCCGCCTCCACGTACAGGATTGAGTCCGCGTGATCTGCGCCAGGCGGAGGCCGGCCGGGGGGGGGGGGGGGGGGGTCAGGGGTCAGGGCGGTGTGACGTGACGTCGCGTTGGGAGCCCGGCGGCCGAGGCGCCGGCATCCAAAGATCCTGCTCCGCTATAAGATCTTTGCCGGCATCAACATGGAGGTCCAGTACAACCTGAGGAACCCGGGTGAGTAGCGCCGGCACCGGAACCGTCTTATACTCGACCGCGGCCGGGTCGGGCCGCTTTCGTTCACCAAGTGAAGTGATTCCGAGCGGCTGCTGCTCGGGCGACCGGGTCCCTGTCCTCCCTTTACTAGCGAACGAGGCTCGCTGGGGTAGGCGGGCCCGGCTGGGCTGAGCTGAGCACCGGGTTGCAGCCCTTCCCTGAGCCGCTAAGTGTGAGACGAAAGCCGTCTGCTGAAGGGCCTTGATTCATCTCTTGCTACCCTGGGTCCACTGCCACCCACCGTTTCCAACTCCATCTTCAACGCTGTCATTGAGCCTATCGGCACTTGGGCGTTGACAGATGAATGAGCCTCGGGTTCTTTCAGTCTGACACCGGCCAATCTCGTGTCTCCACATCGCTGATTTCCTCCAGTATTTA
This sequence comes from Amblyraja radiata, assembly GCF_010909765.2. Classification (NCBI taxonomy): domain Eukaryota; kingdom Metazoa; phylum Chordata; class Chondrichthyes; order Rajiformes; family Rajidae; genus Amblyraja; species Amblyraja radiata. Next base: position 29,152,228 of record NC_045960.1, on the reverse strand, counting down.
GAAACATAGAAATTAGGTGCAGGAGTAGGCCATTCGGCTCTTCGAGCCTGCACCGCCATTCAATATGATCATGGCTGATCATCCAACTCAGTATCCTGTACCTGCCTTCTCTCCATACCCCCTGATCCCTTTAGCCACAAGGGCCACATCTAACTCACTCTTAAATATAGCCAATGAACTGGCCTCAACTACCTTCCTCTCGACATCTGCCCTGTCAAGCAGCATCTCCCCATTCATAAACTCCAAAGCCTTCTCAATAAAGACTTCTAAAACTGCTGCTAATTTTGTAATTCGTGTACCCGAATACCTAGATCCCACTGATCTTCGTTTATTTATATTTTCTCTCCATTTAGACAATACGTTTCATCTTAATGAAGTGTACCTTTGCCATCCCCCACAATAAACTCCATTTGCCATTTTTTTTGCCTAGTCACTCCATCCATCTATATCTCATTGCAAGATCACAACCTTCTCTACATGGAATGTCTTTCCACCTGTTTTCATACTTCACTGTTGAACCTTGTCAAATGTCTGTCATAAATTAATATTTTCTGTCTGGATCTCAGGAAGAGGCTAGTGAAATTGTCCCTAGCGTGTTAGATAGTGCTAGTGTTCGGGTGATCGCTGGTCGGCATGGACTCGATGTGCCAAAGGGCTTGTTTCCATGCTGTAAAAACTAAAGTTTAACTCAAAGCAGCATTAAAGTATAAATTGTTTTAACAATTTATTTAAAATAAGGTTGGCTGTGTTTACGCCAAAGATACGCAAAGGTTTTGTTTTTTTCCCAACTTCAAATGCTGATGAAGTCATGAAGCTGATAGCTGTGTTAATTTGCCTACATTAGAATAGATTTGATAATGCAAATGTTTCAAGGAAGTATGTTGATGCCTTTTACTATAGAGAATTATTTGGAGATTTGTGTATAGCACCCAACACATCTTTATGTTTTACTTTGCTGTTAATGACTGCTCATTTTATAAAATAAAATTAATAAACTGTATAACGTGTGAGACAAGTGAACAGATTGATATTCAATCAGAAATTGCTTCCCAAGTCTGTAAAATATTGCAGTAATTGGAGAAACAATTCAGAATACCACTGTGGTTTATGAACTAAGATGAGCATTTACAGTAAAAACAATTGCTGGAAATGCCCAATAAATTTAGACAGATCTGTAAAAAGGTTTAAGAATTCGGCTGATATTTTTTTATCTGAAATCAACACCACTGCTATTTCTATCATTCACAGTATCTTGCTTTTGAGCAATTGTTTGAAATTTGTAATCTACATATAACAAATAAATACCAAAAAATGATTGCATTTTTGAAATGTACATCTTTATCCTTTTAGAATTTCTTTGATATATGCTTTCAAGGCCCAGCTTCTCAATGGGAGCCTGAAATGAAGGAAATAAATATTTGGGAAATGGATTCTCAACACATATTAAGAACTAAATTAAACTGGAAACTATTAGAATGCATCATCTAAATATCAAAGATTTTTTTGTGTCCTACTTTTATCTTGGCATTTCTTTACCAATTATGGCAAATTTGGAATGTTTCCGCAAAGTTTTAAAGAAGAAATGTCTAAGTGACTGCGGCTCAAATAATTTTGTCAAGTTGCTGGTTCAAGGTCTGCTGATGCGATGGTTGCAATGCTTATTTAAAAATAAATCAAAAGATAATATTATATGAGCTGTATTATTTGAATGCTATTTGTCTAATATTACAATTTGTTTGTGTCAGTACAGTACAGTATGTTAAAATGTTCCACATATTAAACTCTGCAGCTGCCACCAATTTAAGGCTGAGGTGGAGCCTTAATAGTGGTGATGTGTACTAGTTTTTAGATAGCGTCCCAGCTGGTGTGACTGGTTTGAGAAGTCTGTGGTCATCTACAGCTGGAGTTAAGCAGCTCAATATAAAATCTGCAACTTGCCTCGGCTATTTTTATCTAAGTAAATATAGTGTTGCTTTTATTTTATGAAGATTTTTTTCCCTGGTTTCATTGTTTTTGGACACGTTAAAAAGAGTAATAAATGGTTTGCAATTTGAGCTACGCAGCTACATTTGATTGTAATAAAAACAAATTGCTGGAGGAACCCCGTGGTCAGGTTTCAGTCCCAAAAACTCATCAGTTCATTTCCCTCCACAGATGTTGCCTAAACGACTGAGTTCCTCCAGCAAATTGTGTTTTACTCAAGATTCCAACATTTGCAGTTTGATTGGTCCACATTTGATTGTAGGATGGATACAAGGAAAGGCAGTTTTCATTCATCCACTCCAAAAAAAAAATGTATTTCCTCCCCATTAATTATGAAGCTGCCCAGTTCCATTGGAAAAATATATTCTAGACTGATTATGTTGGCTTCTTTTTTGAATGATCTTTTGCATTCGTCTTAAAATTCTCTTTGAAATGATAATGTTCCAATTGTAATTTACTTAGTTTTCCCCTCATTTTCTGCTATTAATTCTTGACTAAGTAGATGTAGAAGAGATTCTTCCCCCCTCCCCCCTGCTGAGTGGTCTCAATGGCCATTTTAGACTGAGTAGAAGAGAAATTTCTCCTCAATCTGGTCAATCTTTAATATTCTGCACTAAGGAGGCCCAGTGGTTAATTTAATTCAAAGCAGAAATCAGTACATTTCAGAAGATAAAGGAAATCAAGGATATGGGGGATAGGGCAAGGAAATGGTGTTGAGCTAGATTAATCATGACTGGATGGTGGACGAAGCCTGAAAGAGTAAACAGCTGGTACTAACTTCTACCTCTCATATTCCTGTATTCTTATTTGTTTGGCTGTGGATTTTTGAAGGTTTGACATAGATATTATAAATTGTTTGAACAAGAAATGTTTTCTCTTAACTATTAAACTCTGTTTACTTAGAAACTTTTCCTCATGAACAAAATATCCATGGCACCAAGTATTCACAGCAAAGTAGTATAATTTGTTTTCAAACCATTGTTGGTTGTGTATAATGGTTATTATCATGGTTCACTATTGTATTTCCATGTGGGTGGGGGATGATCATGGCATTCCAAATTCTGTATTTTGGACCAACAAAACTGCGTGCAAATATCTTGTTTTCTTTTCATAGGTTTTTCAAACTATGTTTAAAATGTTAATATTGCTACTTATAGCTAAACGTAAGCTGATATTTAGATTGGGTACAAATGCCAACTTTAGTGAAACAGTTTGTAAATAATATCCAAGTGCTGGAAACTCCCTATAGAACAAACATTATTATGCGCAGAATGAAATAGAGTTAAAGTTTCAGGTTACTGACTCGTCATTGGAATTGAATTGAGAATGCAGTTTTTTAAAGTTGGTTTGGCACTTCCTGACTTTAGGCGATACTATTGGGCAGCTAACTTGCAAAAACTTCTGTATTGGATGAATGATGATTGCGACCACCTACCGACCTGGGTACACGTGGAAAAGGCGAGTTCACATCTCCCGTTGCGTCTGTCCTATGCTCCCAACTCCCCCTTCCTATAACATCTGTGGGTGTAGGCCCAATTGCGTCCCTCTCGCTCAAGATATGGAGTCAACTCAGGAAAAACTTCGGTTTACAAGGCCCTTCCATCTTGACCCCACTGCTTTAAAAACCACATCTTTAAACCTTCAAGTACAGACCACGCATTCAAAACCTGGCATAGCAACGGTATCAGTAGTATCGCGACTCTCGTCAGCAGCGGCCTCTGCAGTCCGTCTGCGTTTTTATTATTTTATGTCTTATGTTTTTATGTAGTTTTTGTTATTTTTGTTGGGGTATGTGTGTGGGGGGGGAGGGGGTAACTTTTAAATCTCCCTGCACGGGAGACCCGACCTTTTCTTTGTCGGGTCTCCGTTGTCGTTGGGGCTGCAACGAGGAGCGGCCTCCAACAGGAAGACCGGGGGCTGTGGTGCCGACTACTCACCTCACCGTCGCGGAGCTGGCCGAGTCCAGAGCGGGTGGAGCTGTGGTGGACGCTGCTGCGACCCGACCCCCGGAGATTCGGTGGCTGCAACTGCGGGTTTGGCGGGCGGCACCGGGAGCCCGCGGGTCCCTGGAGGGAGACCGCTTTTCGGGGCTTCCGCAACGGCGACTTCACCCGCCCGAGTTGCGGGGTTGAAGAGATCCTGAGCGGGGCCTTACAGCACCGCCCCGCGCGGCTTGGAATGGCTGCGGGACTGCGAGCGCGCGCCGGGGGCTCTAACATCAAGACCCGGTGTGCGGCCTTGCATCACCCGGCGTGGCTTTAATGGCTGCGGGGCAATTCGCCATCGCCCGCCGGGGGCTTTGACTTTGACTTTGACTCTGACATCGGGGGGGAGAGTGCAGTGGAGAGATAAGTTTTTTTGGCCTTCCATCACAGCAATGTGATGGATGTTTATGTAAATTATGTTGTGTCTTGGGTCTATTTGTTTGTAATGTATGGCTGCAGAAACGACATTTCGTTTGGACCTCAAGGGGTCCAAATGACAATAAATTGAATTGTATTGTATTGTAAAAACCTATACAAGGATGGCATCTTTTCGTCTTTTGCGGAGCTCTCGTCCAACTATAGCCTCCCAAACTCCCACCTTTTTCGTTTTTTCCAGATTAGGGATTTTGTGAAGAAGACATTCCCCCATTTCCCAAATCGCCCCCCTGAAACCCTGACCGATACCATCTTAGCTCTAGATCCCAACCGGAAGAAATGCATCTCTGTTTTGTATAACTTGTTAGGGTCGGTTATATTGAAACCTCATACCTCATTAAAAGCTGCGTGGGAGGGTGAGCTGAATACGAAACTAACAGACCAGCAATGGGACTCTGCCTTGGATTTGATCCATTCTTCCTCCATATGTGCCCGTCATGGCCTAATCCAATGCAAAGTCCTTCACAAAGTCCACAACACAAATGCAAGATTATCTAGAATTTACCCCGCTGTTAGGGACACCTGCAACAGATGTAATCAATCTCCTGCCAACCATAGCCATATGTTTTGGTCTTGCCCTAAGCTAGCAGCCTTTTGGAGGAGTGCCAGACTATTCCTCCAAACCCACTGTCAGCCATTTTCGGTACCCCTCCCAACACCAACCTCTCTGTTGCGGTGAAACGGGTTCTAGCTTTTACAACCTTGTTAGCCCGGAGATCTTGCTTAACTGGAGGCTCACCTGTCCCCCGACACACGCCCGCTGGATTAAGGAGGTGCTTTACAATTTAAAGCTTGAAAAACTTAGGTTCTCTCTCAAAGGCTCTACCAAGACATTCCTAGATACATGGAACCCTTTCTTGGAACTTGTTAACTCTCTCAACTTGTCCCCGGACTCGGAAGAGAACTGAGTGCTCTCCACCATTGTTCTGCTCTACTGCAGCTGCTCTCCCCTTAACCCCCCCTCCCCACACTTATTTATTTAATTACTTACTTATTTACTGTTATTAGTGACCCTTTTTTTTCTCTTTTATTTTTTTTTTAGTACTTTTTGTTCCGTTTATCTTACCATATTTGTGTGGATGTGTATGTATGTGAGTGTTGTTTGTCCCCGTTTGGTTCCGACCTGATTCGGGTGGGTTGAAGGTGGGTAAGGGTAAGGGCTTTGAGGGTCGCTTACATACTGTTGCACAATTATGCCTTGACTGTCACTGTCTGTTATCATTGTATGTATGCAAATTGCTGTGAAATTCAAATAAAAAAGATTTAAATTAAGTTGGTTTGGCTGAAAGGAGAGTGGATGAGAACAGAATTTGGGAAATGAAACCGATGTGGTTGACAGCCCAATTCATAGAGGTTAAGCAATAGTTAAGTAAAAAAAAAATCTAAATTGCAGGCGTTGAAAGTCTTGTCACCAAAACAGATACAGTTGAGAGAGTGAAACTGATGAAATGCAATTCAACAATTACCCAAACTTTTCAGTTTATTATGGAGCTGGTGTGTTCTGATGAAAGGTCATCCATTCAGCTCAGGTCAACGCAGTAGTTTTTCTATCTCCACACATGCTGCCTGATCTGCCAGGTATTTCTAGTGCTGTTTTAGATTTTCCATATCTAATTGTCATTGAGAAGGTGATAATGGGTTGCTTCCGAAGCTATTGTAGTTTGTATAGCACATAGAACAGTACAGCACATGAACATGCCCTTCAGGAAGATGTAGTGATAGTTACCAGATGGGCTAAAGAATGATGTTTAAGAAGGAACTGCAAATGCTGGAAAATCGAAGGTACACAAAAATGCTGGAGAAACTCAGCAGGTGCAGCAGCATCTATGGAGCGAAGGAAATAGGCAAAGTTTCGGGCCGAAACCCTAAAGAATGAATCGAGTAAATAGTAGAAAGGATAGCTGTGAATAAATGGTACAGATGGCTGTATTTTAATTTGCTAGAGGCCAATCGGATTAAAACTTCATTGAACAGAATAATAGAGCACAGGAACAGGCCCTTCGGCCACAGTATCTGTCGAACATGATGCCAAGTTAAACTAATCTCCTCTGCCTGCATGTGATCCATATCCCTTGACACCTCATGTATCCATGTGCCTATCAAAATCCTCGTATCTGTTTCCACCACCATCCCCTGCCTGACAGCATGTTCCAGGCACCCAGCACTCCCTGAAAAATAAAATTTGCCCTGCACCGTTCCTTTAAACTTTGCCCCTCTTACCTCCATGCCATGGCCTTGAGTTTTTCAAATTTTTACTCTGGGGAAATGCTCCTCATTTTATATCAGTTCTCCCTTCAACCTCCAGTGTTCCAGAGGAAATGCTGACGCATGACCATTCTGTTCACATATGGGCATCAGTGCTGAGAGTGCAAAGGATGTCTGACTTAGAATCGTCCCTTCCCAGGCAACTTGCTGAAATAGGTGCCTTTTTAAGCTTCTCTTAGGAAGTTTCTCAGAAAAGTGTCCTTGGCCAGTTTGTAATTTGCACCATGGACTTCAAGCTGTCTTAGCAGGCTTGGGGTGTAATTATAATAAATGTGAAACAAATAAGCATAAAAAGATACTTCTAGGCTTGAATATTTGAGCGAACTTAACAATAAAATATGCAATTGCTTATTTGCAACCATTGTCTAGATTTCTTAGCTGAATTTGTTTTATTTTATAGCTGTGAAACGTTTAATGAAAGAAGCACAAGAACTGAGAGACCCCACAGAACAGTACCATGCCCAGCCTCTGGAGGTGAGACTTTAAAGTTTTTTTTAAAATTTGGTGTGGTTTTTTGCTGCTGATATGGATGACATTTCCTCTCTTTACAAACCATTCCTGAGTGGTCCAACAAATAGTCATAGAGGCCCTTTGGCCCAACTTGCCCATGTAGACCAAGATGCCCCATCTACGCTAGTCCCACCTGCCTGCATTTGGCTCGTATCCCTCTAAACCTTTCATATCCATGTACCTGTCCAAATGTTTTTAAAATGTTGTTATCGTACCTGCTCTGGTAGCTCGTTCAATATACACACCACCTCTGTGTAGAAAAAGCGTCCCCTTGGGTTCCTATGAAATCGTTACCCTCTCACCTTCAACCTATGCCCTCTGGTTCTTGATTCCCCTACTCTGGGTTAAATGTGCATCCATTTACTTCAGGGTGCTACTTAACACGTTAACAGGCTTTTAAATGTCTATCTTTTTTTCTCCACTTGCTGTGAAAATGTATCCAGAGCTTTAACTTTTAATTTTAAAAGTCGACCAACAGTGTGCCTGTTTTTTTTCTCTTTCGTGGTTCTATGAGGTGGTTGAAAGTTTTATTTGTAACTGTAACTCAATGTATTATGGTTTGAAGTTTCACTTCTAACAAGTGAATGTTTAGTCTGTGTTTTAGAAGCCATTACAGTTTACAGTCTCATTCCAAATGGTGTTAATGTTGGAAATACCATCAAAGTTGAACTCTCGGATGATAAACTCGTGAACTGATTCACAAAAGCTGCCGGTGGAAACCGTGCTTGCCACAGGGAGCAAAATATAAACCATAGCTGTAGTTCGTTCTTCCAGTGACTGGGGAGCTATCCTAGCCCAATGGTTGCATACCAATGAGGATACTTTGTGCCTGGGAAGAAACAACGTGCAACTACAGAGTCACTCAGTGTCTTTGGTGCTTCTTAAATTGAAAAAGGGAATAAGCAAGCAAGGATTCTGAGCTTAATTTCTGGCCATTGACTCTGGTCTTCTGTGATGATCTAGATTTTGGTTGTAAAATGTGTTGGGAGAAAAGTAAATAGCTAATTCAGACAGCGGATCACTGTCTCTAAGCCAGGGTCTTGAGCAGATGCATTGAGTGCACTGGAAGGAGATTCGGGAAACCTGGATCTTTTATGGCTGGTAAATTAATGGTAATTTAAATTGATGCTGCCAGGATTAACTCTAGCAGGGGACACTTCTGACACAAGGGTGGGGAGGTTCACTGGGATGCTGAATTCTGTGGGGCGTTTGATGCTTTCAAAAGATTTGGGACAATGGTTTATATGTTGGAGTGGATGTTGCTCTTCTCCGCAGGTGGATGAATGCTTACATGTTGCCGATAAACGACAAGCAAGTTTGTACCTTTTTGTGACTTGCCTTTTGCTTCCGACTTAACGTCAATAAAAAAATGCTCAACGTGCCATTTGCAATTGTTTGTTCTCTTTTTAAATGTAGGATAATCTATTCGAATGGCATTTCACAGTACGAGGTCCTCCAGACTCTGACTTTGATGGTGGTGTATACCATGGCCGAATTGTGCTGCCACCAGAGTATCCCATGAAGCCGCCCAGCATTATTCTTCTAACAGTAAGCTCAATTTAAATTTATCTAAATTGTTACTTAGATCCCTTTCATATGCTTGTCTTGAAAGCTATTTAACCTCTGGGCCATTGTCTGGTAATTTCATTTAGTTGCGGGATCAATGTTAAATGGTGCATTTGGCAAACTCCCTTTCCTCCAAATATTATTATATGATCCTTAGCGTTTGCCTGGACACACATGCGGAGCGGATTATTCCTTTAACCTCTCTTTTGAAGTACATTATCTCAGAGAAACATTGACATTTGGGAGAAGCATTGAACTGAAATGTATGTGTAAGATCTTGCACAAGACGCAATTCCCTGTACCTCTGATGTAGATATCAAAATGTCGGTGGTGAAAAAGCTGACTATTGATTAAAAAAAATTAAAATGCAACCACTTTGGGAGGATGCAGGTAGAAGAGGTTGATTATTTTTTTTCTTTTCACAGAATGGATAAAAAATGATGAGATGTAAATTTGCTGGATGGCAAAAAATATCCTGTTTTCATATCAGGATGCTAATTAGTATATTCTGTTTGCATATATTCTAATAGAATAAATATCATTCTTCATGACCTGGTGCATTGCAGAGAGCCAATGTTGAATTTATTCAGCAGGCACGCAGTTGCAGCGTGTGTCATCGGTTGTGCAGGAAGGAACTCCAGATGCTGATTTAAACCAAAGATAGACACAAAAAGCTGGAGTAATTCAGCGGGTCGGACAACATCTCTGGAGAAAAAAAATAGGTGATGTTTTGAGTCGAGTCTGAAGAAGGGTCTCGACCCTTCCTATTCCTTTTCTGTCTGACCCGCTGAGTTACTCCATATTTTTGTGTCTATCTTATGTCATCGGTTAGTCTTCAATTGTCAGCGAGGTAATCCTCTATGCCAAAACAGTAACATTGAGGGTTTATTGACAGCCCAGTGATAATTAATTATGCTCATGCCCAATCTGTTTTTTTGTCATCTTGTTATGTAAGAGGCAAGGCAATTGGTCTTTTGTTGCACTTCTGTGTACTTCCTGACAATATTAATGCGTGAAGTGAAGTGATTCCTAAGCTATTATGTTAATTAGCAAATGTGAAAGAAATATTTTTCTCAGAGATATCGTTGACTGGGCTTTTTGGAAAATTGGAACAAACAATTGATCCCATAAAGTTTTCTGATGGCAAAACAATGTGTTTTCCTATTTTGCTTTGATTATTTTGGAAATGTTAAAAACAATTGGAAATTATCAGAAATGTAACAAATATTGCAGTGTATTAAATATTTGCTGCTGCTGCTGCTGCTTGACTAGGGTCTTTGTGTTTCAGCCTAATGGTAGATTCGAAGTAGGAAAGAAGATTTGTCTGAGCATTTCGGGACATCATCCCGAAACCTGGCAACCATCCTGGAGTAGTGAGTATTACCTGCGATCCAGGTCATCGATGTTAATTATCACTTCCAAAGCTGTTGTGCAACAGGTCACTAGTGTGGTTTTTTTGTGGTAGACAATAGACAATAAGTGCAGGAGTAGGCCATTTGGCCCTTTGAGCCAATATGATCATGGCTGATCATCCACAATCAGTACCCTTCTCCCCATATCCCCTGACTCCGCTATCTTTAAGAGCCCTATCAAGCTCTCTTGAAAGTATCCAGAGATCCGGCCTCCACCGCCCTCTGAGGCAGAGAATTCCACAGACTCACAACTCTCTGGTGTAGTACAGCTTTAATTCTGGCACAATACAATTGAAGCATCATGTGCAGTGTTACAAGTGCGATTTTTAATTTTGTGTCTGTAGCTTCCCCTTTCAGCCATGCAGCGATGGGGATTTGAAATGCCAAGCAATATTTCCATTGGAGTACCAGACCAAGGGCTACAAGAAATGTGCAAAAACAAACTTGAGTGTGTCTTTACTTTTTTTGAATTTTCTTCTCACTATTTAATTGCTCAACTAATAGCTATTATGGTGTATGTTGAAAACTTAAAAGAAAAATTAAACTTCCCATTTTTTTTCAATTTAATTAACGTAACTGCTTTAAACCATATTATATTTGTTCCTAGTACGAACTGCATTGTTGGCCATTATTGGCTTCATGCCAACGAAAGGAGAAGGAGCCATTGGTTCTCTGGATTATACTCCCGATGAGAGAAAAGCACTGGCCAAAAAGTATGATTTTAATTTTGTTTACATCATGCAAGTAGACCAATTCTAGGAGAGTTCCTAAATATTTTAATCTAATTGTTTTAATTGCCCCACTCTGTTCTTTTTTTCCTGATACAAAAATGTTCTAGAAGGAAAGTGTACACTTGTAACGCGTTTGACTTTATTCAATCTTTACATCTTCTTGGGCGCTAGTAATTATTCATATCAGGTTATCATATCCTCTTACTCAATTGTAGTGCTGCATTTAACATTGAAGATTGCTTTTGTAGACTGGACGTAACCTAGACAGAATTAGTGTCTTTGTACCATCTTAAAGTCAAATATCCTCTGTATAGAATTGACCATTGTAGTTTCTTCATTCTCACTTTTGTTATTTCTTTGATTAGAAACACAATGTGGGAAGTACTTAACTCTTTAATTCCCTGCATCTTCTGTCATGTTAAAGTTCAGATATCAATTATCTGCGATGTTTGGCTTTTGTTCAACTACAGGCAGTCTCCGACTTGTGTAAGGGTTACGTTCCCTAACCCTTTCATAAGTCAGATTTTACGCGTTGAAATCACCTTAAACCTAGGCAGAATCAGAACTGACGGTGCTGGTTAATATACAAAACGACACAAAGTGCTGGAGCAACTCAGCAGATCAATTCAATTCAATTCAATTCAATTTATTGTCATTTGGACCCCTTGAGGTCCAAACGAAATGTCGTTTCTGCAGCCATACATTACAAACAAATAGACCCGAGACACAACATAATTTACATAAACATCCATCACATTGCTGTGATGGAAGGCCAAAAAAAATTATCTCTCCACTGCACTCTCCCCCCCGATGTCAGAGTCAAAGTCAAAGCCCCCGGCGGGTGATGGCGATTGTCCCGCGGCCATTAAAGCCACGCCGGGTGATGCAAGGTCGCACACCGGGTTCTTGATGTTAGAGCCCCCGGCGGGCGCTCGCAGAGTCCCGCAGCCATTCCAAGCCGCGCGGGGCGGTGATGTAGGCCCCACTCCAGGAGCTCTTCAACCCCGCAACTCGGGCGGGAGAAGTCGCCGTTGCGGGAGCCCTGAAAAGCGGTCTCCCCCCAGGGACCCGCGGGCTCCTGGTGCCGCCGTCCGCCAGACCCGCAGTTGCAGCCTCCGGAGGTCGGGCCGCAGCAGCGTCCACCACCGCTCCACCCGCTCTGGACTCGGCCAGTTCCGCGACGGTGAGGTGAGTAGTCAGCACCACAGCCCCCGGTCTTCCTGTTGGAGGCCGCTCCTCGTTGCAGCCCCAACGACAACGGAGACCCGACAAAGAAAAGGTCGGGTCTCCCGTGCAGGGAGAGATTTAAAAGTTACCCCCACCCCCCCACACACATACCCCCACAAAAAATAACAAAAACTACATAAAAACATAGACATAAAATAATAAAAACGCAGACGGACTGTAGAGGTCGCTGCTGACGAAAGTCGCGCCGCCCACCGCCCAGGCAGCATCTCTGGAGAACGTGGATAGGTGACGTGTCGGAATCAGTTCAGACTGATTTGGTCCACTGAGTTCCTCCAACACTTTGTGTCGTTTCACCTTAAAATTAGGCGTCGATACCACTGGACTGCTCCAGCGAGCCCTTCTCCACCAGCTGCCACACTGTCCCGTTTGCCCGGCTGCTGTTGCGGCTCATGTTGTAGCCGTCTCATCTGCTTTTCCCTGTTTGAATTTTGCAACAGCATATGGTGTTGGTGGGTGTGGGTTGAAAAATGTTACTAGATTTCTCACTGCACATAATGTTGGAATTATTCTGTACCAAATAGTACTTAAAAATGGGAACAACTAAGATTCCATAACCGTTGCTGTTTGTAAGGAGCTACTTGAGGAAATAAGTCAATTAACAGACCACTTCGAAATATTCAGGTTAATTGTTATTGCTATTGTAATGAACAGATTGTAAAGAGTCATGAGTTTTTGCAAAAAATTAAATGCAAATGCAACTGAAAGACCATTATTGATGATCTTTTGATTTAGGTCACAGGACTTCAACTGTGAAATTTGTGCCACTTGCATGAAGACAGCCCTGCTTGCATGCTCAGAAAGTAGCATTCCAAGTCTCGCTGATGTGGAGGCCAAAGAATTAGCAAAACAAATCAATTTTAAGGTATGTTGCCTTTTATAAATCGAGCAATGAACAAAAATTGTTGGAAAAGACAGTTTGATTGAAATTTGCACAGTGACGCAGTGTACTGTGTACTGGCATTTTGAATCATTTAGACAGGCAATTTAGGATTAGGATTAGGATTCAATTTATTGTCATTTGGACCCCTTGAGGTCCAAACGAAATGTCGTTTCTGCAGCCACACATTACAAAACAAAAAGACCCGAGACACAACACAGTTTACACAAACATCCATCACATCGTTGTGATGGAAGGCAAAAAAAACTTATCTCTCCACTGCACTCCTCCCCCCCCCCCCCCCCCCCCCCCCCCCCCCGATGTCAGTCAAAGTCAAAGCCCCCGGCTGGCGATGGCGATTGTCCCGCGGCCATTAAAGCCACGCAGGGTGATGCAAGGTCGCGCACCGGGTCTTGGTGTTAGAGCCCCCGGCGGGCGCTCGCAGAGTCCCGCGGCCATTCCAAGCCGCGCGGGGCGATGGTGTAAGGCCCCGCTCCAGGAGCACTTCAACCCCGCAACTCGGGCGGGATATGTCGCCGTTGCGGAAGCCCCGAAATGCGGTCTCCCACCAGGGACCCGCGGGCTCCCGGTGCCGCCGCCCGCCAGACCCGCAGTTGCAGCCTCCGAAACTCCGGGGGTCGGGTCGCAGCAGCGCTCAACCACAGCTCCACCCGCTCCGGACTCGGCCAGCCCCGTGACGGTGAGTAGTCGGCAGCTCCGCAGCTGGGACCCCAGGTCGTTCCTGTTGGAGGCCGCTCCACATTGCAGCCCCAACGACAACGGAGACCCGACAAAGAAAAGGTCGGGTCTCCCGTGCAGGGGAAAGATTTAAAGTTACCCCCTCCCCCCCACACACACATACCCCAACAAAAAAAATAACAAAAACTACATAAAAACGAGACAAAAAAATAATAAAACACAGACAGACTGCGGAGGCCGCTGCTGACGAGAGTCGCGCTGCCCACTGTGCAAGAGCCTGAGCCACACAAGTCAGATGGATCTTCTGAGTATTGTTTTAAAGGAGTGTTGAGATTAGGTGATTGATTCTAGATTTTAAGACCCTACCAACTGAAGCTTCTGTAGTCAGTGATGGAGTTGTTAAAAGGTCACAGTGTGCTGGAGGAGAGGCAGGATAAAGCGTGGCAGGTAATAGGTGATCACAGACAAGGGTTTGTTTATTGGCAAATGGTTGGAACAAAGGCCAGAGATTAAAACAGAAGGTGTGAGACAGAAGGATTGAAGAGTTACAAATTGTTATGGCAGAGGAAGGAATGGAGGAGGAGGTGTGAGCCCAGCAGAAGGGAAGGGTAGAATGGGGGGGGGGGGGGGGGGGGGGGGGGGTGTTTGTTGGAGGCTGCTTAAAATTGAAAAAAAACAATCTTCATCCCCAATGGATTTTAAGCTACTGTGGCAATCCGCCTCTGGCAATGGAGGAGGCCCAGGATAGGAAGGTGAGTGTGGGAAAGGGAAGGGGTGTTAACATGGTTAGCATCCGGGATATCCGGTAGACCATGGCAGACGGAGTGTAAGTGTTCAGCTAAATGGTCGGCAAGTCTGCACTTGGTCTCGCTGACGTACAGGAGGCTACATCGGTTGTAGTAGGAACTATTAAAATTGGGAATGTTGAAGAGCCCAGAACTGGAAAGGAGCTGGAGCCAACAAAGGTATAGTTGAAGATTCCAGCAGCAGCAGCAGCAGAAGGAATTGGAGATGGAAAGAAGTAATTAGGGTGAGAAACCGCAGGGTTTGTGATTCAATAGATGGTTCATATCAAGTCAAGTCAAGTTTATTTGTCACATACACATACGAGATGTGCAGTGAAATGAAAGTGGCAATGCTCGCGGACTTTTGTGCAAAAAGACAAACAACCAAACAAACTATAAACACAATCATAACACACATATACCTTTACATAATAAATAATGGAAGGAAAAACGTTCAGTAGAGTTAGTCCCTGGTGAGATAGGCGTTTACAGTCCGAATGGCCTCTGGGAAGAAACTCCTTCTCAACCTCTCTGTTCTCACCGCATGGCAACGGAGGCGTTTGCCTGACCGTAGCAGCTGGAACAGTCCGTTGCAGGGGTGGAAGGGGTCTCTCATGATATTGTGCATATATGACTGCAACAATGAGAACAGACTTTAAAAAAATATCCTGGACAAATACCAAGCCAGATTAAATCAGTATTATGTGGTTATATCTGAAGATCATGGCTTCCTGTAATCTACTGTATCGCCAGTAAGAGAGAAATTTAGAGATGGTAGCAAGGTAAAATAGGATGTCGGCATACTATTGAAATTACTTAATTTGAGTAATGTTGCCATGCAATGACATATAAGAAAGGGGAGAAGATCAAGGATGCTGTCTGGCCCGCTGAGTTACTCCAGCTTGTTGTGTCTATCTTCGGTTTAAACCAGCATCTGCAGTTCCTTTCTACACATCTAGGCAAAAGGTAATGGTGCAGTTTTGGATGATTATAGAATTGAAAGTGGGCTTATGGAAGTAAAAATGCCACATGATATGGCAAAGTTGGCTTTTCGAGTGGATGATCAGTGAAGAACTTGAAGTGGAAGAGGTGGAACAAGGCAAGGCGCAAATCCAGGTGAAACTCAGTGCAGAAGAGCGAGAGTAAGATGTGATATCAGAAATGAGAGCTAAATTGCCTATTCAAAGTTGTTGGCAGGGCAAAGTGTAGAAAATAAAGCCAGAGCGTGTGTGCCTTTGCTTCCACTACCTTTTGGCAAAGAGAATTCTAGAATCTACTAGACCAAGTGCAGACCCGTTGGGTCTGGTCCCCCAACGTGCGGTTGTGGGTGGGGGGGGGGAGGAGGCGGCACGCAGCGTCACACACACCAACTATCCCCCCCCCCCCGCACTCACGCTAATTAACCCCTTGATATTATATTAATATTATTAATTTGCTCCTTTTACCCCATAACCACCCTATCTACTGACGCATAGCCCCCAACTTGCAGTCACATCTAGAGAGGGGGGGGGGGAGAGAGAGAGGAAAGAGGGGGGAAAGAGGGTGTGCTGAGAGGAGGTGGGGAGCAGGGAGGGGGAGGGTGGAGGGAAGGGGGTAGGGGTGTGTGGAGGGGAGGGGGTTTAGGGGAGGAATGGTGGGGGAGGGGAGGGGGGGGGAGAGGAAAGTGGGGGAGAACCTAAAAAACATTTTAGAACCAAAAAAGTACATTCTGCAAGCATTGTAGAACCAAAAGAGACACTTTTTGCAAACATTTTAGAACCAATAGACACATTCTGCAAGCGTTTTAGAACCACTAAGGACACTTACATTTGAGTAGACATGTGTTCAGTGTTATTCACAGCTCAGAGAAACGTGACCCTCTGCCTTCCTCCAGCTTGCAGACACTGATTGAGGCACACCACTTCCTGGTTTTATAGTCCCTCCCCCCTGCCGCCTGCAGGGGCAGCAGAGAGAATGGGGAATTTTGTAAAATCATTAATATCTCTCTCATTTTTCATCGACGGGAAAAACCCTTGGCACACATACGGCGGAGGGGGGCTCTGAGCAAGGTGGCCAAAAATAACGGCCGTAGGTGGCGGCGTTCTCTCGGAAATCGCAGCACAGATGGCCAAAACTGGTCAAGAACAGACTTTTAGTAATATAGATAGATAGATGAATATTATTTGATGTAGATTCGTGTTAAACAAAGTGATATGTTTCTGAGGCTAAGTGGAGTTATTGAGTAAGATTACAGTTAGTTAAGGGTTAGGGAGATATGCTTGAGTGACTTATACCTCTGCCAATTTGTACGTACACATGCTGTGCAAGTGCTGAACTCTGGGCCTGGATTGTGTGTGGAAGTCCTGTAATGCAAATTAAACCCCAAACCCTGAATTATTTAGTTTAGGAATATAAGGCTATCAACCAAGCTAAGATAACGGTTTTATGTTTGTTGAAACGAGGAGCTGCAGAAGCTGGTTTACAAAAGAAGATACAAAGTGCTGGAGAAAGTCAGTGGGTCAGAATAGAATGGAGAACATGAATAGTTGACATTTCATGTTATGACCCTTCTTCAGACTGATTGTAGCTGAGGTGGGGGGGGGGGAATAAAGCTTGAAAAGAAATGGGGCAAGACAAAGCCTGGCAGATAATAGATGGATGCAGGTGAGGTTTTAAGTTTGTACATGTGTTATTTATCTTTCAATAGGCAGAGACACATACTTCCAGCAATGCTGCAACTGAATCTGCTGCTGCTGCTGCTCCTCCTGCTCCAGCAACAATAATAAATGAAAACCAAGATAGCCAAGTTTCCCAGCAACCTGCATCCGCTGGTACCAGTCTGGAAACAGGAATGGTATGTAAACAAATTTATTCCATCTCTTTGGCCTGAACTGTGCAGATTTTCTGCAGATATGTACTTATGAAATCCAATAAATGTTTCTATTAAAGTGATCAATGGAAAACAGCAAACACAAAGATTTGTGTTAACAATTCGTGATCTGGCATATGCTTCATGAATATTTCAATAATTGTGACTTGGCATAAACATAAAAGTATCCGAAGTTAGTATTTTTTTTTAAATATTTTATTTTTATTAGAAGTACAATAAATTACAGTAATACACATCACATATATATTATTACATTTGTTGTACCACTTCGTTTTTCGAGCTTTAAAAAAAGGTAGAAATAAAAGAAGTAAGGAAAGTGAGCAAGAATCGTGAAGGTGCAGGAAAGTGTTGAGAGAAGAAAGCCCCTTAGGGAAGAAATTAGAGAAGGAAGTAAAGAAAGAAAATAGACCCTAGAAAGAAAAGAAAAAAAAGGAAAAACAATCGCTCTATTATAACACAAAACTCCGCAAAAAAGGATATACCAACCGTGTTTTAAAAAAAAATATATATTTTATACCCCCCGTTACCAAATCCTGGTACCATTTATATTTTAAATTACTATTGCACCTTATGCTTGTAATAGTTCCATAAATGCAGACCACGTCTTTTGGAAGTGGTCTGCTTTGCCTGCTAGGAGGAGTCTCATCTCTTCCAGGTGTAGTGTTTCCCATTCTTTCCCATTGTGTAAATGATTTATCTATAATTGAAGGTTTAAACGACGGGTTATTGACTATTGGCATTAAAAGAGATAGATTTCTTAATTTTAGATTCTGTTTTATTTGTTTCCAAGTTCTAATTGTGCTATGTATCATTGGATTTTTATTATAATTTTTGTTATTCAGATTCATTGGTGAGAGGAGAGTCGCTCCTGTATTAAACGGAGAGCAGTCCTCTCTCTCCATTACAATCCAGTCCACCTGCTGGGCAGAATTGTCCAGCAGGTGAATCATATTTTTAATATTTACTGCCCAATTATAGTACATAAAGTTAGGGAGCGCTAGACCACCCATCTCTTTTGATTTACTAAGGTGTGCTCTTTGTATTCTGTGGGATTTATAATCCCATATAAAATTTGTAATGTCTGAGTAGTTTTTTGAAAAACTTTCTTGGAAGATATATAGGTATTGATTGAAATAAATATAGGATTTGTGGTAAAAAGATCATTTTTATAGCATTTATTCGACCTATTAAAGACATCGGGAGTGTTTTCCAGAATTTGATTAGATTATTTAGTTTTTTAAGTAAGGGGCTATAATTGGCATTAAACATAGCGTGATAATTTCTAGTGATTACAATTCCTAAATATTTAAATTTTTCTGTGGCTATTTTAAAGGGGAATTTCAAGAGATGCGTTGAGTCTTTCGGTTTTATCGACATAATTTCACTTTTGTTCCAGTTTATTCTGTATCCTGAGAAAGATCCAAAATCCTCAATTAGATTTAATATGTTTGGTATACTGATTTGGGGTTTTGTGATATACAGTAGTACATCGTCTGCGTATAAGGATATTTTGTTATTTGAGTATTTTGTATTATAACCGTAAATATCCGGGTGTGTTCTGATTTTTTCAGCTAAAGGTTCAATTACCAGAGCAAATAACAGCGGTGATAATGAACATCCTTGTCTATTGCCCCTTGATAATTGGAATTTCGTAGATAGTATATTATTAGTTAATATTCTAGCCGTGAGTTTGTTATATAATAATTTTATCCATGCGATGAAGTTCTCTCCCATTTGAAATTTTTGCAATACTTTAATCATATAATCCCATACTACTTGATCAAACGCTTTTTCTGCGTCCAATGAAATGATAGATAACTCTTGTTCTTGAGGTTTGTGAGAGTGCATTATGTTAAGCAGACGTCTCAGGTTATTAAATGAATGTCTCTTAGGTATAAATCCCGTTTGATCCTCATTTATTAATTTACTAAGATATTGACTTAGTCTTCTAGCTAGTGTTTTCGCTAATATTTTTTGATCCGTATTTAACAAAGCAATAGCTCTATATGAGCCTGGTTCTTCTATATCTTTATCTTTTTTAAGTATTAATGTGATCGTTGATTCTGCTAGTGTTTCAGGTAAAATTTGTTCTTTAAAAGCGTATGTATACATTCTCTGTAGACGTGGTGTAACTATGTCGTAAAAACATTTATAAAATTCATTACTGAATCCGTCTGGTCCTGGTGTTTTTCCATTCTTAAGTATGTTTATTGTGTCTTCTATTTCCTTAGATGTAATTTGTGCTCCCAGTTCCTCTTGTTCCTTGGAAGGTTACAATTGTCCAAAAATTCTGAAACTTTATTATTGTCTATTATCCAATCCAATCCAACTTTATTTGTTAAGCACTTTAAAACAACCAATGTTGACCAAAGTGCTGTACAGAAGAATAAACAAGACATCATAAACAGACAACATAACAGCTCACATGAGGCGCAAAAATTACATATGAAATACAACAATAAATTAAAAGACATAAAACATGAGTAAAAATAATAGCCACGCAATAAAAGCAATCAAAATAAGAAATTAAAGAGTGCTTTACATAGAAAAAATTAATAAATAAATAAAATAATTAAGCTTCCGTACATCCATAGAAAAATTAAAATTAAGAAAAATGACACAATATATTGTATAATTCAACACAAACGTCCCCCCACAACAGAATAAAAAATTTCCACTGTGGGGAAAGGCATCAGAAAGCTCAGTCCTCTCCCTCTGTGATCACCCGAGGTCGGGGCCTATTTGTGGCCTCCGCAGCCAGTCCGATGTTTTCAGGCCCTCTTGCCAGAAAGCTGGAATGCCGGCATCGGGTGAACACTCCTCGGCGGCTTGGAAATGTCTGGAGCGGCCGCTTCCTCCCCGTAGACCGCGGCACCCGAAGTCTTCAGACCGCGTCGATGTGTATAAATTCTTGTAAAATTGACCAAATCTTTTATTGATATCATTAGGTAGTGTTAATAATTCCCCTCTATCTGATTTAATCTTTAAAATTGCATGATCTTTTTCCCGTTTTTTCAGTTGGCGTGCCAAACGTTTATGGGGTTTATCCCCAAATTCGAAATGTTCTTGTTTTGTAATTTGGGATAATCTTATATTCTCTGACAATAATTTATTTAGCTTAAATTTCAGTATTAAGATTTTATTATGTTTATCCGTAGTTGGATCTTTAGCATTATCTATATCTAGTTGTCTGATTTGTTCTTCTAATTGTCTTTGTTCATTCTTATTCTTTTTGTTTTGAAAAGCTTGATACGAGATAATGACTCCTCTAATAAATGTTTTGAAGGATTCCCATAGTTAAGTGGGCGATATATCTGGTGTATCGTTTGTCTCAAAAAATAGGTCCATCTGTTTTTTTAGACACATACTCCCTTCTAATTTTAAAACAAAAGTTAGCGGGGAGTGATCTGAAATCGTATTGGTGTGATATTTAGGGTTCATAGTATAAGGGATTAGTTTTGTATCCACTAGGAAGTAGTCTATACGTGAGTATGTTTTGTGTACCATTGAATAAAACGAGTATTCCCTTCCAGTCGGATTCGCGATCCTCCAGACGTCTGCTATATTTATATTTTTTATATATGTATTTAAGAGTTCACTAGTTTTAGATTTCATATTACCTCTTTGTTTTTGCATCGATTTATCTAAGTACGGATCTAAAACAGTTGAAGTCTCCTCCAATTATAACATTTTGGTAGTTAAATTCTGCGATTGTATTCAGGATTTTATTAAAAAATTGAGGATTATCAAAATTGGGCGCATATATGTTTACCAAGGTGATTGGCGTAGCATGGATCTCTCCTGTAACTATAAGATATCTCCCTTCCTTATCTGATATAATGTTCTTTAATTTGAATGGTATTCCTTTGCGAATAATAATTGCGGTGCATCTGGATTTCGAAGTATATGAGGAGTGAAATGTTTGGCCTATCCAATTCTCCCTCAATCTCATCTGATCTTGATGTTTAAGGTGCGTTTCTTGTAGAAAAGTAATGTCCGTGTTATATGATTTCAACTGAGCTAGTATTTTGCCCCTTTTAATGGGTACATTAATACCCCTTATATTCCAGCTACACAGTGTGATTCCTCCCATTTTCTTTTGTTTATCATCTTGCATTTTCTCTGATTTTAATACCCTTATTTATTACGGTGCATCCATACCTCAGGACTCTGGATATTTGGGGGGCGTTTATATTACTAACTTCCTTGGTAGATCCCTTTTGCGATTGTCCTTGAAAAAAAAACACATAGTAGTGACATATTGTGATTTAAAAAAAAAATTGAACAAGTAAAATTACAGTGTCTGGAGTATTCGACACTGTAGTGCGTGCCCCACGCGTCTGTGGGATTCGACATCTATTCGACTTCCGAAGTTGATGTTGCACAATTAGCTCCGCTCCCTTTATTACTCTAAACCTAGGAGGGCGGTACCATTTCAAAATCAATTATATTTCACCCAATTACACTATATATATATTTAATTCAGACTTATCAGATCTGTGTTCAGCTACTGCGAAATTTATTTATCTAACACTTTCATCTACTGATTATTTATAATTAGTTATACCTTTGATAATAGTAAGCTGTTAGCTGTAAGGGTTAACCAGAAACAGGCTCCTGGAATTATGCCAGGTGCCTGAGTCTCCTCCCTTCCCCACACGAACTACATAGCACTTAAACTTTCAGTATTATCTACTTTAATTCTAAAATTTGTTATCTCTATATACGAGCTAGTCAGTCTTTTTAGCACATTATTACATTTTGCCCATTATATAGTTCAGGTTAGTTTCCATTTATATTTCTATATTAGTATTGTTAATTATTGTTAATTCTCTATATTTTGTAAAGCTATTTTAAGATCTTAAACCGCCATTTGTCCTTGTGATGTTTTCCACATTCGGCTCTGCTGTTCGTCTCTGCGTTGCTTATCAGTCTTTCCTTCATTTTGAACAAAGAATGTCCTTGAGTTGAATTCCAAAGCGTCCAAAGGAGATAAGGTGTCTAGACCAGCGCACGTGGAAATGCTCTTCCATTTTAAACTTTTAGAGAATGGTGTTTCTTCCCTTATCTTCGGGTGTTCTCTGTGAAGTAATAAAAGGAAAGAATTTGTCCATATCGTCCCGCTGCCTTGATTAATCTTCTGTTTCTGCCACAATCTCTTGGGCATATTTATAAGATGCGTCCGAATTAGTGAAAGTTTTCTCTTTTCCCTTGAAAGTAATGCGCATCCTGGCCGGATAAAAAACGCCACATCTGACATCTTTAACTCCATGGAGAATCTGTCTTGTCTGTGAGAACTTTCTTCTCTTTTGCATGATCTCATAGGGATAATCCCGGAGGAGTTTGATAGAGTCATTTCCAAACGTCATCTTCACTCCGTATTTGATTTTTTTCATCAGCTCTTCAAGTGCTGAAATGTCCCGAAGTTTGACTATGATCTGTCGTGGGTGGGCTGGATCTGCTTGTGATCTTGGCTTAAATCTAGGTATTCGATGTGCCACTTCAATTTCCGGTTCCATAGGTAAATTGAGTACCTTTTTGATTAAGTTGGCAGTGAACTCACGGGCGTTGTTTCCCTCTGCTCCTTCAGTTACTCCCAGTATTCGTAAATTTTGGCGTCTTGAGCGAGCTTCGAGATCAAGACATTTATTGAGACTTTCGCCAGTTGACTCTTGAGGCTGTCTAGCTCTAGCTTCATTCCCTGCATATCTTCAGCCATTTGATCAACAATTGTTTCCATGTTGTTCATTGCAGTTACATGTGAAGAAACAATTACATGCACAGCCTCAAACTACTTCTTAGATTCTTCTTCCCCTTTATTAATTCACCCCATTAGCTCTTCATGCACATCCTCAATTCGTTTTTGTATAATGCCAATGCAGTCAATAACTTTTTGATTACCAGCATTGATGTTCGACATGTTTTCCATCAATTTAACATTAATATTTTCCATCATTTTTGAGTTTCCAGCCTCAATATCCTTTCTCAGTTCTCTTACCGAGTTCTTTATCTCCTCCATTTCATTTTTCTCCTTAGTAGCCATCTCAGTCTTGGATCTTGTAACCATTCCAGAATCCACTTCAGGGGTCAGTTCTTCAGTTTTCTGGGTTTTCAGCAGTTGTTTTGAGATTGTTCTCTGAGGGCTCTGAGCTGAAGACAGTTTTTTCATTTAAAATCCTTTATCCTCCGTTTTAAATTACAGTGCTTACTGATGACGTCATCAGCGCGACGTCCCAGGGCTCCAGTGAGTTTTTGAATTGGTCCCGACCTCCAGACCCGATTTTAACGCGAAAAATCGCGATTTTACAGGAGCGGAGCTAAAAGTTGCGACTGCTAGTCCAGCATGGCGCCACCGGAAGTCCGTATCTGAAAAATTTGACAATGTTTTTGTCAGCTGTTTTATTAATCTCTTGATCATTTAGATGAATTATGCACTCGTTAATGTGGTTATTATTGAACGTTATCATTATTGAACATATCATCATCATTGTTGTCTAGGTTAAAGGTATTTGGTGACCCCTATGCCGTTGCTTTTTATAATTTATGTGGAGGTTTTGTTCTAATACCACTCAGTATTGCTGCTTTGCTGCATTGACTGTCTTTGTGCTGCCAGAGTTGTCCACACAGTCTGGGAAAAATTGCTCTATATTAGTTTATACATGCTGATTTCTGCTATTGCAAAGTTATCTTTATTACGTCATTTTCAGCTATCATCCCTAAATTTGGCAGCAGCCTATTTCAGTAAATCATTCATGATAGTTGTGTGAACTATTTGATCTAGAAACATTCCTTTACATGTCCATTAGTTTGAAATTGCCCAAGGCTTGTTTAGAGCAAATTTAGCAAAACTGCCATTCATAGCAACTGTAATTTAAATGAAATTTTGCATCTTAATCACCACTGAAGATTCCATTGAATTTTCCTTGTTTATTGTTCTGATTTGATCAATTTAATCCTTGAAATTATGTAAATGCTTTTTGGATTTAACATATGAAACTCATCCAAATTAGTTTGCAAATATACAACAAAATGTCCTGGTTATTATGGTGCTCTGCTGTAATTATTTCATGTGGATTGAGCATTTATGTAACATCTGTTATGAAATGCTGTAGCCTGGAATATAGCCAAGTTAGTGCGGGGGTGGAAGGGAGCTTCAACTTGAATTTGCAGATAAATTGTGGTCAAAATCCAGGATAAGCTGTGGTTCAGGAATGACGAAGACTGGAGATTGTTTTAGCAAAAGCAAATCTAATGACCTTGATCCATCTGCTCGTGTTCAATGAAAGAACAGATAGAACAGCCAAAATGAATCAACAACTTAAATTGGGAAATGCTGTCAGCATATTTTACTTAATATCCGATTGATTAGTTTGATCTATTTTGTGCTCAAAATTGGGTAATCTACATTAATAAAAAAATATTTGTCATGATATTTTTGGGAGAGCTGCCGTCACTCTTACTTGTAATTAAAGCTAATGAGGAGCATCCTATTCCTAAAAGATTCCTATTAAATGGATTTAATAATACTAATTGTTGCTGTCTGGGAAGGGTATAATATTCTGTGTTCCACTATATTAGTCAAGAAACTGAAGTTGTATCTGATGGATTAATTTAGCTGTCATGATTATTAGCCATATGTTGTTTAGTGGTCACTTTAATGCTGAAGAATAGGCACGTAAACCAAGAGTAATGGATTGATTTGTTAGCGAAAAATTAACTATTTGTTACATGTTTGTAGGGTCATACAGCATAGAACAGGCCCTACGGCCCAGCTTGCCCATGCTAATTTACATCCCCATCTACACTAGTGTTTGGCCCATATCCCTCTTAAACCTTTCCTATCCATGTACCTGTCCAAATGTCTTTTAAATGTTGTTGTGGTGGGTAACAGGGTGAAGGAGGTAAATACTATTGATTTAACATATGATGCTTAATAAAATATGGAATAAAAAAGGCAATAGAGGTAATGATAGCGGCAAAAATATACATGACAAGAAACAGTAGCAGCAAATAGTTGGATATTTTTCAGAGTGAAGAGCAGCGCATAGTGGTCTTCCCCAGATTTCCGAACTCTTTCTCTGTCCTTTATGTGTTCTAATGACTTAAAATTTGATAGAATTGACAAAACCTACACTGCAGACTACAGAAAACTTGGAAACGTATTGACGAAACATCAATGAACCATGAGGAGTATAGTGCCAGACTTGGGGGTGATGCAGACAGATAGTGTAATGGTAGACATACTGCAAGTGAATTATATCATAGAAAGATGTGAGGTGTTATATTTCAGCCGGATGACTGCAGAGAAGCAATGTAAATTAGCAGGTGCAGTCCTAAAGGGTAAAAGCACAAATATCTGAAGGTATGTGCATAAATTGTTGCATGCAGAACGTCTGAAAGAGTGCGTTATTTTAAAAGAAGAATATATGGAATGCTAGACTTTATAAATGGACACCAAGTGCTAGTGCAAGGGATTAATAAAAAACCTTTATATGACAACTTATTTTGAAGTACTGTACACATTTTTCAGCACCCCATGGGGAAAATAGATATGAAAGTTTCTAAGAGGTTTATAAAATTAGGATAGTCTTTTTCCCAGGACAGGGGAATCTAAAACTTAAGGGCATAGGTTTCAAAGGGGCAAAAATGTCAGACGGTGATGGGTATATTGAACAAGCTGCCGGAGGTGGTGGCAGATGCAGGTATAATTATAATATTCAAAAGATAATTGCACATGTAATGGATAGGAAGGCTTCAAAGGATATGGGCCAAACGCAGGTAAGTAATATCAGTATAGATGGGTATTTTGGTCAGCATGATGAATTGGACTGATGTGCCCATTTAGAGATTTCCAAAGATTCCCCCCTCTTTTCAGTCTTAAATAACCAACCCCTTACTCTGAAATAGTAACCCTGGTTCTCAATTCTGCAGCCAGTGAAAGCGTCTTCCCAGCATTCATCTGAGTGCTGTAAAAAAAATTTGTGTTCAACTCGCATTCTTTTAAACTCTGGTCTAATCTATTTGAGCTCTCTCCTGTACAACAAACTTGTCATGCCTGGAATCAGTTTGGTGATTCTTCATTACACTCCCACTGTTGCAAATATATCTTTTGGCGAAGACCAGAAATCATACACAATTCATCAGCTGTGATCTTACCACATCCCTTAATACCTGCAGCGACATCTTAATCACTGTTTTAAATCCTCAAGTAATAACCACCAACATGCTATTTACTTTCCTAATTGCATGCAATAACTGTATTCTAGCTAAAGGGTACAGAAAAGGTTAACTAGAATGATTCCAGGGAAAGATACCAAGTGCTGGAGTAATCCAATCCAATCCAACTTTATTTGTTAAGCACTTTAAGACAACCAATGTTGACCAAAGTGCTGTACAGAAGAAAAAACAAGACATCATAAACAGACAACATAACAGAACATAACATAACAGCTCACATAAGGCGCTTAAATCACATATGAAATACAACAATAAATCAAAAGACATAAAACATGAGTAAAAATAATAGCCATGCAATAAGCAATCAAAATAAGAAACCAATCAAGCAAATAAAGTCGACATCTTACTGTGTATCAAAGGCCACGGAGAAGAGATGTGTTTTAAGAAGAGATTTAAAAACAGACAGAGAAGAGGCCTGTTTAATGTGGAGAGGCAGATCGTTCCATAATTTGGGTGCCGACACAGCAAAGGCACGGTCCCCTCTGAGCTTCCGCTTAGTTTTAGGCCCACTCAGGAGCAGCTGATTATCTGACCTGAGAGAGCGGGCGGGTGTATAAAGGTGTAGAAGCTCAGATGGGTCAGTGGGTCAGGCAGCATTTCTGGTGAACATGGACAGGTGGTGGTTTGGATTGGGACCCTACTTCAGCCATGATGTTGAGCTCCGTTGCTTCCACCTCCAGGCTTTTTCTCAGGTAAGGAGTCCTTGCATCCCACCAGTGACCCCTTCTTCCATCTCTAACATCTGCCTGAAGAAGTGTCCCAACCCAAAAGTCACATCACTGAGTTACTCCAGCACTTTGTGTCTTGTTTTGTAAAACAGGATCTGCAGTTCCTTGTTTCTACATGATTTCAAGCATGTAGGTAGATTAGAGAATTTAAGTTATTTTCCTTGAAACAGATGAATTTTAAAGGTGATATGTTAGAGGTTTTTAAATTTCTCAAGTGTATAACGAGGTAGCAAGAAACTATTCCGATCAGCAGAGGGATTTTGAATCAGGACATGGGGTTGGCGAATCAACAAGAAGTTGCATGGGACAAAATGTTTGGTTGAGAATGAGGCTCTCGGCTATGCTGATTGTAGCAGTAATAGTAGTGGAGACAAGTACAATAATGGCATTCTAAAGGGAACAAATACATTTGCAGGGGTACTTGGAGAAGATAAGGGAATAAGATGGCAAGAATGTCCTTGACCAGAGCCAACAGGGATTTGATTGGTTAAATTAACATTTGTCTTGCCATCACATTTTGAAGTATTGAGATAATATCATTCCACAATTGTCAGGATTTGGCAATGATGCGACCAATAGAGCTTTTACATTTGAGGAGAGAGAAACTGTTCCAAAAAAACTGGCTTGATTTATTTTTAATCGTTTGATCTGATTCTTTTGGATGGAGGCCAAGGAACCTTCGGTGGCACAGCGGTAGAGTTGCTACCTTATAGTGCCAGAGACCCGGGTTTGATCCTGTTTACGGTTGTTGTCTGTACGGAGTTTGTACGTTCTCCCTGTGACCGCAATGGTTTTCTTCAGGCGCTCCAATTTCCTCCCACACTCCAAAGACGTACAGGTTTGTAGGTTAATTGACATTGGTGAAATTTTAAATTGTACCTAGTGTGTGGGATAGTGTCAGTGTGCGGGGATCGCTGGTCGGTGCGGACTCTGGACGGAAGGGGCTGTTTCTGCGCTGTTTCTCTAATAAGAAAAAAAATTAAAGATCTTTCTTTCCGTTATTCAGATTATTGGAGATGACACTCACGTTGGGAATCAGGAAGATACACAAAGTGTGCCGCCTAACACCACATCGCTCAGCCCTCGACAGCGGCGTGCACAACAACAACAACAACAACAGACAAGGCGCCCAACTTCATCATACTCTCAAGTCCGGCAACCAACTAACACGAATCAAATCGGATCCACTATCCTAATTGTTGTTTTGACATTAGCGCTGGCTGCCCTCATTTTCCGAAGGATTTACATGGCCAATGAATATAGATTTGACTATGAATTGTAATGATCAGTTGTTTTGTATAGCGTAGACTGGGTTTATTACATACCTTATGTATTCTAGCATGTTCGGTCACCATATTAAACAATATTTGCTGGGCATTGTATGACCTATGCAAAGTGGATTTAAGAAGTTATAGTATGCAAAGGTTATGCATAATTATCCTTGGGATAGCAAAAAGCATTTTCCAAATATTTTACACTGCAGGGAAACCCATTTAAGAATAGTTTTGATCATATCCTATTCAAATCAGTTTAGTGTTAGTAGAATTGAGTTGTTTTCATTGAGGTTATGCTGTTCAAAAACGTATTGTTCTGAACATGTTGCTGAACTATTTAACTGGGAAGTTCATTGGCTTTTAACACCAGTCCAAGTTAAATTATATGCAATTGTCCCTTTTTGAAGTGAATCATATTTCTTTCTGTTCCCTAATATTGTAACCCTGTCGGTTAGAGTGTGAATTTCCAGTTGTTATGTGGATTTGAGCAGCTTGGCAGGAGTTATGGTACTCTGCAAATTTAAAATCTATATTGAATTGCTCAGTGAAGTAGTTACAGGCTTAAATGTAATACTGGTTTCTTGGCACCAGGTTAACAGAAATACCATTAATTCAATTTAAAAATATCTCCTCTCACGAGGGATCCATCAGAAATGTGATCTACAAAGACCTATAAAGTTAATCTAAAAAACAGCAGGCATCAAATGTACATCAGCCTCCATGCTTTGTGATCTTGTAGATTATTCAGGAGCGACAAATTGTATGGATTTAAAAAGTTTTCTCATGGTACAAGAACCCATAGAATATGTAGTGATAAAAGGAAAATGATTTAGCGCTAGTCCATGAAGCAATTCTGGCATAAATTTTTATTTTTGAGTAGCTTAATTTAATGGGAAGAAACATGAAGGAATGTTGCAGTAATTTTGGTATAATGTCAAGGTAACTCTATTTCTAAGCTTCAATAAGCATAAGAGTTGTTGCGTTTGAGAATAGTGCTTGGATAAGTTATTTGTAGAAACATCTTCCCATCCTGAGTTGGCCAGAGTAACCATCTATTGCATTTTTCAGCAAGTGATTTAAAAAAAAAAAAGCGCTTTTTCAGTTATGGAGATTTGTTTCCTTGAGGTATGAATGTAATAGCATGTCAGTGTGTGTGTCTCTCTTTTGAACTTTCTGTTCAAAGTTAATAATGCAATTTTCTTGTATACGATGCTATGCAGATTTATAATTTTTGATTTGACATTCTGAGTGAATGGAGGGAGATTTTTTTTTCAATTGCTGGTTGCTTTTTGAACAATGACTTTTGCTGATGTAAAACTTTTTAAAGCTATCTCACACAGATATAAATGTTTACCATTGTATTTCCAGTTATAGAATTGCTTTTTGTGGGACCTAAATCCTTTGTACAACCATCAACACAGCACTTTACAGTTAAGGGAACAATCTGGTTACTCTTGTCTTTCTTATTCATTATTGTTACCAAGCTCAAAGTAGATGTTCGATACGGTAGTTTTTGTTTGAAATAACGAACTGTTTGTGGGTTTGGAAGAAAAATGAACTTTCCTGTCTGGCAGCATAGCCCGTCATCCATTCCGAAAGATTCTTTGGAGAGTTTTGTATTAAAGTTCATGAATTGTGATATTAAAAACACTTTCCTGTCACAAGCACAATTCAGAAGGTTGCTAAAATAGTACTGATATAACAATTTAATTATAATAGTGAATAAATATAATTCCAGATTTATTGTTTGTGCTTTGTCACCTTCATTTCATTTTTCTGTCATTGATCAAATAATGAACACTTTGAGTGTTAAAACTTTCAATCATGGCTTATATATTGAAAAGAGACACAGCTAGAAATGCATGAAATGGAAATAATGAGTACCGTTATCAAATATCTTTGATGGATTAAAAGTAAAGTATTTATACAGCCACAGAAAGATATCCTGTACAGAATGTGAAAGTACTCTGTGTACTGCTTTATTGCAGAGCATTGTAGGACTAATTGGAGACAGTGGACTAACTAGTCTGACCCTGTACAGATCAGTCTTTCCTCCTTCCTTGAGAGTTAAACCCTTTTTATATTGTTGTATTAGCTCAGTATATTTGCATAGCTAGAATATAATGTGCAGGAATTAAACAAGATATGTGTGTAGGAAGGAACTGCAGATGCTGGTTTAAACCGAAGATAGACACAAAAAGCTGGAGTAACTCAGCAGGACAGGCAGCATCTCTGGAGAGAAGGAATGGGTGACATTAAACAAGACACAGTTGGATTTAAGTGAAATCGTATTCAATCTGATTAATGAGTCAGTGCTTTCCTGATATTGTATTACTTTTCCAGCAAGTACAGTGTTTACTTTTGTATTGACACGTCATTCGTAGAGATTTGTTTATCTCCTATGCGAAAGACTAATGTTCTATTTTAGTATAAACTATAATTCAAAATTAACTGTTATTAAACAGATGATGTAATAAGTAACAATGTAGTGGAAGTTGTAGGTCTTTCTAAAAAAACATTTGATGTAGCAGCAGTTTATGGAAGCTCTTATTAATAGAATCAGGTAGCATGAAAGAGGGACCCATGGTCCAACTCATCCATGCCAAAAAAGGTGCTCTCACCTTAGATAACCCTAAGTTTGTCCACATTTAGCCCTTATCCCTTTAAACCTTTCCTATCCATGTACTTGTGCAAATGTATTTTAATGTAGACATGAGGAACTGCAGATGCTGGTTTACAAAAAAAAGACAAAGTGATGGGCAGCATCCTGGAAGACATGGATCCAAGTGACGTTTTGGGCCGGGTCCTTTTCACAGACTAAGTGTAGTGAGGGATAAGAGGGATCTGAGAATTGTGTGGGTGGGACAAGGCCTGGCGAGTGATAGGTGAATTACGCAAGGGAGTTTTTCAATGGCAGATGGATGGACAGCCCAGAAATGAAAACACAAAAGGCTAAAAGATATGGAGAGGAGTACATTGTGAAGGTAGAGGGATACACATGGATGGTGTGTGTGTGTTGGGGGGGGGGGGGGTTGCAATGGATAGTGGGAGAACATCTAGATAGGGCACAGGGAAGAGGGGCAGTAAAAGGGGTGGGGGGGTACATTGGTACCCAACACATCTCCAGGCATCCACCACCACTATAAAAAGACATGCCCCGCACATGAACTTTAAAGTTTGCCCCTCTCACCTTAAAGTTATGCTCTCTAGTCTTTGACATTTCAATCCCAGGAAGAAGGTGCTGACTGCTACGTCATCTACGCCTTTCATAATTTTATCTACAGCCTCCTACATGCCAGGAAAAGCAATCCCAGGTACTTGTAGTTAATACCCTCTAATCCAGGCAGAATTTTGGAAAATCATCTCCATCTTGGATTATATCTGATAGGAAGCTTTGTTACATTCCTTGCATCGGTCCATTAATAATGCAGAAGACTCGTGCAAACACTTGGAAAAGCAGTTTTCTGCGGCTACTAAAAATTTCTTGCCTTCCATGTGACCAGATTCTTCGATTGAACCAGCCCAATTTCTCGATAAAGTGCTGCAGTATCACGGCGGCCCAGGCAGCATCTCTGTTCTTCACCATTCTACAATAAATCCAATTTCCATTTCTCAGCCAGAAAAAATAATGCAAGGCCACAGCCTCCTGCATTTATCTGTCCTATGCCCTGAAAGATATATTTGCAATTATAAACTAAATACGGATCTCAAAGGATAAAATGAAACATATAAGATTATTAAGGGTTTGGACACGCTAGAGGCAGGAAACATGTTCCCGATGTTGGGGGAGTCCAGCACCTGGGGCCACAGTTTAAGAATAAAGGGCAAGCCATTCAGAACGGAGATGAGGAAATACTTTTTCACACAGAGTTGTGAGTCTGTGGAATTCTCTGCCTCAGAGGGCGGTGGAGGCCGGTTCTCTGGATGCATTCAAGAGAGAAGGATATGGGGAGAAGGCAGGAACGGGGTACTGATTGTGGATGATCAGCCATGATCACAGTGATTCGCGGTGCTGGCTAGAAGGGCCGAATGGCCTACTCCTGCACCTATTGTCTATTGATACAAAGTGCTGGAGTAATTCAGGGGGTCCGGCAGTGTCTGAGGAGAACATGGACAGGTGACGTTTTGGGTCAGGATCCTTCTTCACCCTGCTTGTAGTGGGACGGGGAGAGAGCTGAGAGAGAGGAGAGGCAGGACAAAGCATAGCAGATAATAGGTGTACACAGGCGAAGTGGTTGGAGGGTGGGTGGGGGGGGGGGACAAAGACCAGAGATCAAAAGCAGAAGGTGTAAGACAAACTGACTCTTATAAGACAGAAGATAGACACAAAATGCTGGAGTAATTCAGCTGGTCAGGCAATCTTACAAGACAGAAGATTTGACTGCTACATTCTGTTTCTACAAATCTGGTAGAACAGATTCAAATAATACAGATAATACTATAACTCCCCTTCCCATTCCCACGCTGACCTTTCTGACCTGGGCTGGGCCTCCTCTATTGTCAGAGTGAGGCCAAAGGCAAATTGGAGGAACAGCACCTCAGATTTCGTTTGGGCAGTATGAAATATTGATTTCTCTAACTTCAAATAACCCTTGTATCCCCCCCCCTCTCTCTCTCTCTCTCTCTCTCTCTCTCTCTCTCTCTCTCTGTCCCTCCCCCACCCTAGTCGTTGTACTAGTTTCACTGTGGTCCTGGTGAGTTCCATTGTCTGCAACTCGTTCTAGCCCACAGCCAACAATGGCCAATTTCTTTTATCATCGTTACTTTTTTGCCTATCTTTCATTCGTGTTTTTTTTTAATTCTATATCCCTCATCCTCAACTTCCTCATCCACAGACCACAGTCTGTTCGTATTGGTGGAAATGTGTCAGACTCGATAACAATCAGCACGGGAGCACCTCAAGGCTGTGTGCTCAGCCCCCTGCTGTACTCCCTCTATACTCATGACTGCGTAGCCAGTCATAGTGCGAACTCCATCATCAAATTCGCTGACGACACCACTGTCGTGGGACGTATCACTGATGGGGATGAGTTGGAGTATAGAAGAGAGATTGAGCAACTGTCCATATGGTGCCAGCACAATAACCTGGCCCTCAACACCAGCAAAACCAAGGAACTGATTGTGGACTTTGGAAGGAGGATGATGGGGACCCACAGTCCCGTTTATATCAACGGGTCAATGGTTGAAAGGGTCAAGAGCTTCAAATTCCTGGGCGTGCACATCTCTGAAGATCTTTCCTGGTCCGAGAACACTGATGCAATTATCAAGAAAGCACATCAGCGCCTCTACTTCCTGAGAAGATTACGGAGAGTCAGTTTGTCAAGGTGGACTCTCTCTAACTTCTACAGATGCACAGTAGAGAGCATGCTGACCGGTTGCATTGTGGCTTGTTTCGGCAACTTGAGTGCCCTGGAGAGGAAGAGACTACAGTAATAAACACTGCCCAGTCCATCACCGGTTCTGACCTTCCTTCCATCGAGGGGATTTATCGAAGTCGCTGCCTCAAAAAGGCTGGCAGTATCATCAAAGACCCACACCATCCTGGCCACACACTCATCTCCCTGCTACCTTCAGGTAGAAGGTACAGGAGCCTGAAGACTGCAACAATCAGGTTCAGGAATAGCTACTTCCCCACAGCCATCAGGCTATTAAACCTGGCTCGGACAAAACTCTGAACATTAATAACCCATTATCTGTCATTTTGCACTTTATCAGTTTATTTATTCATGTGTTTTGTAGTCAATGCCTACTATGTTCTGTGTGCTGAAGTAAAGCAAGAGTTTCATTGTCCTATCAGGGACACATGACAATAAACTTGAAATTGAACTCATTACCTCTTGTTTCCTTTCCCCCTCACTCTCTCAGTCTGAAGAACGGTCTCGATCCGAAACATCACCTATTCCTTTTCTCCAGAGATGCACTCTGATCCTCTGAGTTACTCCAGCTTTTTGTGTCTATCTGCAAGTCAGGTTTAGCGTGAAATTCTTCTAGCATTCCTTGCTGTTTAATTTAATATTTGTACATGAAGCTGAACGGTCAGTCTCTCGTTTCTGCAGATGTTTCTCGGTAAGATGTTACATGTTTATGTGACACAATGGGACGAACATATTGCACCTTATCTCATGCTAGAAGCGGGTTGAGAAAAGGGCCTTGCCATGTGTGTGGGGGTTTGATCTGCAGCGGAGGGGTGCCTGCTCTCCAGATGACGCGCCCAGCTGGCATCGCTGGCTTTAGGGACAAGGATTAGTTGTCAATCGCAAAGCCCGTGCAGACACTGAAGTTTGTTCCAGCCTTTAGTCGGAAGGGCGACAAGCTGCCCTACACATTGGAGGGTCGACAACCGGCGTGTGGTCCCAGAGTAACAATCGATTCAATGTTTAAACCACAAGTGACTCGCACTGCCGGGTTGTACGGGACTATCGCCGGGACTGTTGCTATTTTGCAAGCCATGCCTTATTTTTTTAAAACAATTTTAATAATCTGCTGCCTGACAATAGCCACCGAGAGCAGGAAGCACAGGAAGAAGCGATGGGCATCTCAGGTTGAGCAGCTCAAGCAGGGCAGGTAAGGAATGACACTGGGAGAGAACCAGGCGCTTCGTGTGATCAGAGTGAAATGTATTTGTGAATGAGTGAAGCCGCTTTTGCAATGGGAGAAACATGTTGCATTTGTTCTTCGCTGCCAGGGGTTCAAAGTTGGAAACATTTCTATTGTTTTAAATACGAACATTAACGCTGTCGGAAGACTCTGTGATCTGCCTTGCCTTGTAAGTCTTAGTTTGTTAATTTGGAATGGAATTGACACATGTGACTAGGCACAGTGAAATTCTTTGCTTGCATACCAAATGTATACAAATAGCAGCCAAATTTGGTTTCTTCTACACAAGAAGAACAAAATGTCGATTTAATTTAATAGAGATTCGTAGGAGAATATTGTATCTTACTTTTAAAAAAAATCTGCTTGAACCTTACCGACCAGGGGGAAAAAAAGCATAAACAGTTCATGAATCATTACCACGCACATTTGATTTATTTTTTCTGGTTGCTAAAAGTGGCTGACAATAAGTCAACTCAAAATATTCACAAAAAGAAGACACAGTATTTCACCCCGAAGAGATGTAGATTGAAGCAGATTAGTAAAATGGGGAAATGGCTTGGGCAATGAATGAAGAAGCAAGCAGTTTTAAAGGATGTCGTCTTTTTACCTTTTTTCCCCAAAGATTAGCCTGTAACTCCAAATTATTTGTGAACTAGGACTTTAGAAATCACACTCAAGTATTAAAAAAAAGTCTTGTGGTTGGATCAGGCAGAATCACGGTGTTTTATTTAGAGAAGAGACCTCTTTAGCCAAAGTGAATCAATATAAATCAAGTGTAACCAAGAATGGCAGAGATAAAACCGAGGGTGCTCACTCAAACTACAAAAAATGGCCGAGAAAGAACAATTCGGATGAGTGTTTTAAAATGCAGGTGTACACCGAAGATAGACACAAAGTGCTGGAGTAACTCAGCGGTCAGGCAGCATCTCTGGAGATAAAGAATGGGCCACCCATCCTTTTCCTCCAGAGATGCTGCCTTTCCCACTGAGTTACTCCAGCACTTTGTGTCTATCTATAGTACAGTACAGCTTTTCAGTCCATATCAGGTTAAGCTAATCCCTTCTGCCTACATATGATTCCTATCCCTCCATTCCCTGCATATTCATGTGCCTATCTAAAACCGTCTTAAATGCCACTGTTTCCGTTTCCACCACCATCCCTGGCAACATGTTCCAAGCACCTACCACTCTCTTTATAAACTTGGCACAATTCTTTTACATTTTCCCCCTATCACTTTAAAGCTATGCCTAGTATTTAACATTTTTATATTGGAAAAAAGATACTGATATAGACACAAATCCAGGGAAAAGGCATATAAATTGGCCAGAGGAAGCAGCAAACCGGAGGACTGGGAGAAATTTAGAACTCAACAGAGGAGGACAAATGGGTTAATTAAGAGGAGGAAAAAAAAAGCATGAAAGTAAACTTGTGGGGAATATAAAAACTGCCTCTAAAAGCTTTAGATATGTAAAAAGGAAAAGATTAGTGAAGACAAATGTATGTCCTTTACAATCAGAGACAGGTGAATTTATAATGGGAAACAAAGAAATGGCAGAACAGTTACATTAGTACTTTGGTTCTGTCTTCACTAAGGAAGACACAAACAATCTCCCAGAAATACAAGGGGACCAAGGATCTAGAGGGAGGGAGGAACTGAAGGGAATCCACATTAGTCAGGAAATGGTGTAGGTAAACTCCCCAGGGCCTGATGGTCTGCATCCCAGAGTACTCAGGTGGCCCTAGAAATCGTGGATGCATTGGTGATCATTTTCCAATGTTTTCTCGACTCTGGATCAGTTCCTGTGGACTGGAGGGTAGCCAATGTAATTACAATATATATTAACAATTTAGACGAGGGAATTAAATGTGACATCTCCAAGTTTGCGGATGACACAAAGCTGGGTGTCAGTGTGAGCTGCGAGGAGGATGCTATGAGGCTGCAGGGTGACTTGGATAGGTTGGGTGAGTGGGCAGATGTATGGCAGATGCAGTATCATGTGGATAAATGTGAAGTTATCTATTTTGGTAGCAAGACAGGAAGGCAGATTGTTATCTGAATGGTGTCAGGTTAGGAAAAAGGGAGGTGCAACGAGGCCTGGGTGTCCTTGTTCATCAGTCAATGAAAGTAAGCATGTAGGTACAGCAGGCAGTGAAGAAAGCTAATGGCATGTTGGCCTTCATTGTGAGAGAATTTGAGTTTAGGAGCAAGGAGGTTCTATTGCAATTGTACAGGGCCCTGGTGACACCGCACCTGGCGTATTGTGTTCAATTTTGGTCTCGTAATTTGAGGAAGGATATTATTGCTATTGAGGGAGTGCAGCGTAGACTCACCAGGTTAATTCCTGGGATGGCGGGACTGATATATGATGAAAGAATGGGCTGACTGGGCTGGTATTCACTGGAATTTAGAAGGATGAAAGGGAATCTTATAGAAACATATTAAATTATATTAATTATATAACATATTAAAGGATTGGACAGGCATTCAATGTGATCATCCACATTCAGTACCCCGTTCCTGCCTTCTCCCCATACCCGTTGATTCCGCTCGCCCTAAGAGCTCTATCCTTTAGCCCTAAGAGCTATATATAACTCTCTTGAAAACATCCAGTGAATTGGCCTCCACTATCTTCTGTGATTCACTATTCCACAGATTCACAACTATCAGGGCGAAGAAGTCTTTCCTCATCTCAGTCCTAAATAGCCTACCCCTTTTTCTTAAACTGTGACCTCTGGTTCTGAACTCCTCCAACATTGAGAACATTTTTCCTGCATCTAGCCTGTCTTATCCCTTAAAAAAGTTATGTTTCTATAGGATCTCCTCTCATCCTTCCAAATTCATAGATACTGTACATAGATACATAGACAATAGGCGCAGGAATAGGCCATTCGGCCCTTCGAACCAGCACCGCCATTCAATGTGAGCATGGCTGATCATCCACAATCAGTACCCCATTCCTGCCTTTTCCCCATATCCCTTGATTCCACTAGCCCTAAGAGCTCTATCTAGCTCGCTTTTGAATGCATCCAGTGAACCGGCCTCCACTGCCTTCTGAGGCAGAGAATTCCACAGATTCACAACTCTCTGGGTGAAAAAGTTTTTCCTCATCTCATTTCTAAATGCCCATCCCCCTTATTCTTAAGATAGAATGGTAAAGAAGGCATACTGTAGGTGGTGGGCTTGTCTTTATCAGTCGGGGCATTGAGTATGTCATGATGCAACTCTATAAGATTTTAAAGACAGATGAAACTGAAGATCTTGGTTTACAAAAAATAACTCACAAAATGCTGGAGTAACTCAACGGGTCAAGCAGAATCTTTGGAGGACATGGATAGGTGACGTTTCATGCTGGAACCCTTTTTTAAACCATAAGATTCTGATTCGGAAGCATTTGGAGTATAGAGTGCAATAGTGGTTCCCCCATTACAGGAAGGATACGGATGCTTTGGGAAGGTTTGCAGAATGATGCATGCATCAGAGGGTATTAGCTGTATGGAGAGGTTGGACAGATTTGGATTGTTTCCTCTGGAACATCAAAGGTTATAGAGCCATAGAATCTTACTGCACAGAAACAGGCCCTTCAGCACAACTTGCCCATGTAGATGCTCCATCTACCCTAGTCACATGACCGTGTTTGGCTCATATCCCTCTAAACCATTCCTAAGCATATACCTGGCCAAATGTCTTTTAAAAAAATGTTGTTATAGTACCTGCGTCAACTACCACTTCTGGCACCTTGTTCCATATACCTACCACCTTTTGTCATAGGTGATAGGAGCAGAATTAGGCCATTTGGCCCAACAAGTCTAATCCGCCAATCAATCATGGCTGATCTATCTGACACCCATTCTAATCAAGAATCTATCTATCTCTGCCTTAAAAATATCCATTGATGGCCTCCACCGCCTCTTGTGACAATGAATTCCACAGATTCACCACCTTCTGACAAAATAAATTCCTCCTCACATCCTTCCTAAAGTAACGTCCTTTAATTCTGAGACTATGATCAGCAGTCCTACACTTATCCCACTGGTGGAAACATCTTCTCCACATCCACTCTATCCAAGCCTTTCACTATTTGATACGTTTCAATTAGGTCTCCCCTCATCCTTCTAAACTCCAGCGAGTACATGCCCAGTGCCATCAAACGCTCATCATATGTTAACCCACTCATTCTTGTAAACCTCCTCTGGACCCTCTCCAGAGCCAAACACACCCTTCCTCAGATATGGTGCCCAGATTTGCTCACAATAGTGTGAGAAAGTTGCCCCTCAGGTTCCTATTAAACCTTTCCCCTCACCTCTTGGGGGTATTGAAGAGAGACCTGATGGCAGTCTATTAAATTATGAGAAGCGAGTCAAGTTCAAGTTCAAGTGAGTTTATTGTCATGTGTCCCTGTATAGGACAATGAAATTCTTGCTTTGCTTAAGCACACAGAAAATAGTAGGCATTTACTACAAAACAGATAAATGTGTCCATATACCATGATATAAATATATACACACATGAATAAATAAACTGATAAAGTGCAAATAGCAGAAAGTGGTTATTAATAATCAGAGTTTTGTCCGAGCCAGGTTTAATAGCCTGATGGCTGTGGGGAAGTAGCTATTCCTGAACCTGGTTGTTGCAGTCTTCAGGCTCCTGTACCTTCTACCTGAAGGTAGCAGGGAGATGAGTGTGTGGCCATCATGGTGTGGGTCTTTGATGACACTGCCAGCCTTTTTGAGGCAGCGACTGCGATAAATCCCCTCGATGGAAGGAAGGTCAGAGCCGATGATGGACTGGGGAGTGTTTACTACTTTTTGTAGTCTTTTCCTCTCCAGGGCACTCAAATTGCCGAACCAAGCCACGATGCAACCGGTCAGCATGCTCTCGACTGTGCACCTGTAGAAGTTAGAGAGAGTCTTCCTTGACAAGCATGGACATTTTCTCCAAGGTGGAAATGTCACAGACTAACGGGGCATAGCATTAAGGTGACAGAGGCAACGATGAAAGGAGATGTGCAGTTTTACACAGAGAGTATCTGGATCGCAGTGCCAGGGGTGGTGGTGGAGCAAATGCAAAGGTGGTATTTAAGAGGCTTTTATATAGGTACATGAATATGCAGGGAATGGAGGGATATGCATCACATTTGGGCAGAAGAGATTAGTTGAACGGCATCAAGTTCAGCGTGGGCAACGTGGGCCAAAGGGCCTGTTTCTGTGCTGTACTATTCTATGGGTAGAAAGGAACCGCATATGTTGGCTTGTACCGAAGATAGACACAACATGCTGGAGTAACTCAGCAGGTCTCTGGAGAAAATGGATGGGTGATGATTTGGGTCAGGACCCTTCTGCAGACTGGGTGTTCAGACTGGTTCAGACTCCTTCAGCAGTCTGAAGAAGTGTCCAGACCTGAAATGTCACCCATCTTATCTCTCCAGAGATGCTGCCTGGCCCGCTGAGTTACTCCAGCACTTTGTGTCTGCACTGTTCTATGTTATACAGTGCTTCTTTTTAATGGTCTCCTCTTGAGTGGCACTGAACATCTGTTCTGTTCGGCAGGATTCAATTATAAGCAGGAATGAGCAGGATAAAAGTCTGAAGAAGGGTTTCGGCCCGAAACGTCGCCCATTTCCTTCGCTCCATAGATGCTGCTGCACCCGCTGAGTTTCCCCAGCAATTTTGTGTACCTAGGATAAAAGATAAACTCATTTGACCTTAGAGGATGTTCTGGATTCAAAGAAAGAAAGAAAAAATCACTACTGAGCTGATTACATGGTCATGCTGCGATACAGTATTGGCTACCAACTAACTGGATGTTTTACTCTTTGCAGTCCCATAATAAAGAGAATTCTGGATGTAACCAAAACTCGAGCTACCAAGCCTGATCACCTGCTCAGAGTGGATGATCATGACTTCACAATGAGACCTGCATTTGGTGGTAGGAACATTTTATTTTATCAATATTTAAACTTCCATGGTGTGCATTTTTGACAGTTTTGCCGAGGACGTTTGATTTCCTGATTCAATGGAAGGTTTTGGATATTTTAGTGATACACTGGGCGGCACAGTAGCGTAGTGGTCGATCTTGACTACGGGTCTGCATGGAGTTTGTACGGTCTCCCCGTGACCTACGTGGGTTCTCTCCGGGTGCTCTAGTTCCCTCCCACACTCCAGACATACAGGTTTATAGGTAAATTAGCTTGGTATAATTGCAAATTGTCCCTGGTGTGCAGGATAGTGTTGGTGGGCGGGAGATGGCTGGTCGGTGGGCTGAAGGGCCTGTTTCCGCGCTGTATCTCAACTGCCTAACCCGCTGAGTTACTCCAGCACTTGTGTCCATTGGGGAAAGTTTTTAAATAGTTTTCCCAGATGAATTAAATGCAAAGTAATATCCCCTCAGCTTTTTGATTTTTAATCATTTTTGAGAGCTGAGCAATGATGACAAATTTATTGCCCAGCCTTACCTGTCCTCCAGCAGATGTCGTAGAACTGTTCTCTTGAGCCACTGTAGTCCTTCTGGTTCAGGTAGTCCAAAATTGCTTTAGGGCAGCGGGTTCCTTGATTTAGACCCAGCAGTTGTGAAGGACCAGTGATACGTTTCCAACACAGGAAGGTGTGCACCCTGGAAGGAAGCCTGCACTTGGTGGTGTTCCCACTGCTGCCTTTGTCCTCCAAGGTAGTGGAGATCACAAGTTTGGGAGGTGCTGCCAGCATTGGGGCTGCAGAGTTTCAGGAATAGGACATGGGTGTTTTTGAGAGGGGTTTACATCACAATTTTGTACGGTTAAAGCTCAGTAATTTCTCGTGCTCTTCCAGAAGACTGTCCAGGATTCTGTTTCAAAAAAAGATTTTGATCAACTAAAATTTTTGATCAACTAGATTTTTTTTTGATTAAAAAAAAAATACAAGGTCTCTTTATTGCAGAGATGGAAGTTATGTAGGTTCTAAAGTATTGGGTTTCGTTGAGCTTTCGCTCTGGATCTCATGAGTAGAGATACTTTTGGAGAATGTGCAAATGGTCGGGCTGGAAGTGATGTTGAAATTAGCGATAATTTACAACAAGGATTCAGTTCAGTTTTGAGATACAGCACGGAAACAGGCCCTTCGGCCCACCGGGTCCAAGCCGACCAGCGATCCCCACATATTAACACTATCCTACACATACTGGGGACAATTTTTATATTTACCAAGCCAATTTACCTACATACCAGTACGTCGTTGGAGTGTGGAGGAAACCGAATTTCTTGGAGAAAACCCACATGGTCATGGGGAGAACGTACAAACTCCGTACAGACAGCACCTATAGTCAGGATCGAACCAAGAGTTTCCAGCGCTGTAAGGCAATAACTCTACCGCCGCCCTGCGGTATACTTTTACTGGAACAATAACACCGTTGTTTACCGCATCGCATGCTAGATATTATCTCTCATGCTAGTTATTTCCCAGAATTATGAGATATTAGTAGCGCAATTAGTAAGTTTGCAAATGCCATGAAAATTGGTGGTGTTGACAGTGAAGGAAGTCATCCCAAGGCTGCATGGCAATATGAATGAATTGGTAACATGGCCAGATCAATAGCCAGGTTGAATGTAATCCTGATAAATATGATCTAATGCCTTTTAGGAGGACATGTGTTATAATTGTTTGTGGTTGAAAGGGTATTGAGGAACAGGGAAATCTTTGTGGATTGTTCAATGTCACCTGAATACGCAGCTCTATGTGGTGGTAGAGAAGGCATATGGGATGCTTGCCTTCCTTCATAAGCCATGGCATAGAACATAAGAGCATTGAGGTTAGCATACAATCACAGAATCCTGCAGCGTGGAAACAGGCCCTTCGACCCAACTTGCCCACAATGGCCAACATGTTCCATCTACACTAGTCCCACCTGCCTGTGTTTGGCCCACATCCCTCTAAACCTCTCCTACCCATGTACCTGTCTAAATGTTTCTTAAACTTTGCGATAGTCCCTGCCTCAAATACCTCCTTTGGCCACTCGATCTAAAGACCCTTTGTGTGAAAAAGTTACCCCTCAGGTTCCTATTAAATCTTTCCCCCCTCACCTTAAACCTATGTCCTGTGGTTTTCCATTCCCCTCCTCTGGGCAAGAGACTCCTCTACCCGATCTATTCCTCTCATGATTTAGTACACCTCTATAAGATCACCCCTCATCCTCCTGCGCTCCAAGGAATAGAATCCTAGCCTGCTCAACCTCTCCCTATAGCTCAGACTCTCGAGTCCTGGCAACATGCTCGTAAACTCATACGTCCAGGTTCAGGAACAGTTTCTTCCCTACAGCCATCGGGCTATTAAACACCACAACCTCAAATAAGCTCTGAACTTCAATAGACTATTATTATTATTAGACTTATTATTATTATTGCACCACTATTGTTTGTTTTTTGAGTGTGTGTATATATATGTGTGTGTGTGTGTGTGTGTGTGTGTTGTGTGTGTGTGTGTGTGTGTGTGTGGGTGCGTGTGTGTGTGTGTGTGTATATATATATATATATGTGTGTGTATGTGGATATCTATATATATGTGTGTACTTGTGGGTATGCGTATATATACATACTGAACTTTTTTCTCTCGTTTATCATATTGTTTACAGTGTACTATGTTTACATATTCTGTTGTGCTGCAGCAATTAAGAATTTCATTGTTCTTTCTGGGACACATGACGAGAGAGCACTCTTGACTCTTGACTCTAAATCTTTTCTGCACCCTTTCCAGCTTGGCAATATCTTTTCTATAACATGGCGTCCAAAACTGAACACAATAGTCTAAATGTGGCCTGACCAATGCCTTATACGACTGTAACTTGACCTCCCAACTTCTATACTCCATGCTCTGACTGATGAAGGCCAATGTGCCAACGTTTATAAACCTTGGTTAGGTCAAATCTGGAGTTCTGTTTGCCACACTATATGAAAGACATGATTGCACTGAAGAGTGTGCAGAGGAATTGCACCAGGATATTGTCTGGGATGTGTGGCACTGCCACTTATGAGCAGAGAGTGGAAGGCCTCGGTTTGCTTTCCATGAAATAGAGGAGGCTTTTGGGAGACCTCTTCTTCTTGCGTATGGCGAGCACAGCCTAAAGTTGTAGGTCAACTTGTTCTATTTGATCTTGTTTGTGCACGTCGGGTTGATTGCATTAGTTGAAACAGGGTGGAGCGCGAGAAGGTTGCAATCTTCCACCCCTTCGGAGGACCTGATTGTTATATAAGATATTAAGAAAATGATATATGAATGAATGAATAAATGATACTTTATTGTCACATGTGACAAGTCACAGTGATATCCTTTGTTTTG
Source organism: Amblyraja radiata (assembly GCF_010909765.2). NCBI lineage: Eukaryota > Metazoa > Chordata > Chondrichthyes > Rajiformes > Rajidae > Amblyraja > Amblyraja radiata. The sequence goes on along the minus strand of NC_045960.1, from coordinate 29,107,724 downwards.
CATACCCAAGGTATGCAAGGTATGCAAAGAGTCGCCACTTAAAGGGCACCGACAAAGTTACAAGTATCCCATTTTAACACAAACCATTTTAACCACATTTCACTTGTGGTGCCCTTTAGTTCTTGGCAGTTTCCCTATAGTTTAGATAGTAAGAAACATTTCCCTGTAGCAGAGATACCTAATACCAAAGGGCATTTGTTTGTTAAATAGTGTTTAAAGCGAATCTGAGAAAGAATCTTATCACCTGGAGGATGCTTGAGTCTGGAATGCACTGCCTGAAGGGGTGGGGGAGCCAGAGACTTTCACAATGATATACCTCAATAGCCACTTGTATCACCATGGCATAGAAGGCTCAGGTACAAAGCCAGAAAATTGGATAAAAATGGATGATTACCTGACATCATCATGCTTATGGTGGAGTGGTGCTTATTTCTGTTATGAATGACTCAATGAATTGTGTGTTATGGTCACATCCATCACTGCCTCAAGGCTGATGCTTGGGCTTAACGTAGTAGCTAGCACCTTCCCTCAGCTGTCTGAGCATCACTAGACAGGTTGCCGCAGAGCTGTGTAAAGCCATTGCACAATCACCTGCAGGTAATATCCAATTGTGCCATAAGCACGTGATGTTTAACCTACCTATGGCTGTGCCTGTGACTTATACAAAGCAAAACGCATATCTTGCAAATCAATTCAGCTGCAGTTTTCGATTGATTGATATTACAATTCTACGTCTCAACTTTGATCGTATTTTTAAAGTTTGAGTATTGCCTACACCATTACAATATTGAGTGCCTTTGAAAAGTATTAATTTTATTATGAGAGTTGGATACAAGCTAAAAACTGAAAACGGTTTTGTTTATTGCCACGTGTACTGAGGTACAGTGAAAAGCTTTTGTTGCGTGCTAACCAGTCAGCAGAAAGACAATACATGATTACAATCGACCCATTTACAGTGTAGAGATACATGAAATAACTTTACAATAGATGAACAAAAAATAGCTTTTTTGAAGATTATTTTCCACCTCTTCACGAAACTGTGCAGTATAGTGCTACCTCTTGAGAATAACATCCTCTTTTGCTCACAGCCTTCTTCTGTAGGGGTCGGTGCAGTAGTTCATTATGGTAAAATGCAGATTGCTTTCCCCTGGAGGTTAGTGCAACTTTAAAGCTCACTGCTCCTCCCACACAATGTACAGCCACATGCGCTTGGAATTAACGCTGCAAATCGCTTTTTTTGGATTTTCTATCTTTCCTGCTTAGTGCAAACCCCATTGGCTGTGGAATTTGACTAACCATCTGGAAGCTCAGTGAATGTACATGCGCGGATTAACAAGCTCACTGATGACGGTGTGGATTAAAGGAAGCAGCAGTTGATGCTGTATGAATGTGTGTGCATGGCTACGTAACAGCTGTTTACCGACCTACATTGAAAAGATCATATGTACCTGTATACATACCCAAACGTAATGTCATGCTTACAAATAATTCTTCTTCTTTCGGGAAATAAGATGTGCTCAAAAATAAAACGTGTTTCTGGAACAAAATTTGCAGCGGAATAGACTTAATTTTACAATCATGCCATTATTTTAGTATATTATGATGGTTGCTTAAAGAACCATTAAGTCAATGTATTTGCGGAGTTGTTTTTGTGACAAATAATATAATCTCTGCGGGCTGATTCATCCACAGGCAGAAGTTGTAATCAGTGTGGTTATGGGGATTAAAGTCACTGGTCTATGTGGATACTGTATGTTCAAACTTGTCAACATGCTTGTTAGAGTGTAACTTTGAGTGTATGAATAGGACAGTTGAGGGAGAACAAAATTATCCTACTTAAAATTATACAGCAAGACAACATTCTGAATTTTCTGAAGATTTTTTCTGAACATTCTGAAATTTCTGACTTAAAATGCTGAAGTAACTCAGCGGGTCAGGCAGCATCTCTGGAGAAAGGTTTCGTGTCAGAACCCTTCTTCAGACCTGACCCAAAACATCACCTATTTATTTTCTCCAGAGATGCTGCCTGACCCGCTGAGTCACTCCAGCATTGGGAGTTTATTTTTGATATAAGCAGCACCTGCAGTTCCTTCCTACACATTGTGAGTTTTCTTCACCAATAAACATAATAGTGTTTCTTGAGTGTGTTATATAATTCCCAAGAAACGTTATTGACTGAATTATAGTTAATAGTCTTTATTGTGAATAAGTTATTCGGTATTTTGCTGCTCAGATTAGATGGTATTTCCTGAAGTTCAATTATTTATATTTTAGATGTCTAAACAGGATAAATCCATAATCCCCACTCACAGAAGAAGACCACATCAATAAAACACTTTTCCTGACCAAAGGCTATTCTGGAGTGTTTCACTGTCAGTAATCTGCTTGTCAATGATGTAAAGGATTGCAATCATGCCGGTGCATTGGGGATTTGGTTAGAAACATAGAAACATAGAAAATAGGTGCAGGAGTAGGCCATTCGGCCCTTTGAGCCATTCCATATGATCATGGCTGATCATATAATATCAGGACCCTGTTCCTGCTTTCTCCCCATATCCCTTGATTGCTTTAGCCCTAAAAGCTAAAACTAACTCTTAAATACATCAATTGAATCAATTGTCTTGGTTACATCTCTTTTTGAAATCTTTGTCAACCAAGAGTGCCAAGGGAAGAAGTCCCCCTCCTACTTCCAGTCCTGTCAAAAATTATTAAGTTCAACAAATATAATATTCACCCTATCTGCCAGTATCTAACAGTCAGGTCATTGAGTATAGAAGTTGGGAGGTGATGTTGCAGTTGTATAAGACATTGGTGAGGCTGTGCCTAGAGTATTGTGTTCAGTTTTGGGCACCATGTTATAGGAAAGGTGTTGTCAAACTGGAAAGGGTGCGGAGAGGATTTACGAGGATGTTGCCAGGACTCGAGCTATAGGGGAGGTTGAGCAGGCTAGGACTCTATTCATTGGAGCACAGGAGGATGAGGGGTGATCTTATAAGGGTGTATAAAATCATGAGAGGAATAGATCGGGTGGACGCACAGAGTCTCTTGCCCAAGGTAGGGGAATCGAGGACCAGAAGACATAGGTTTAAGGTGAGGGGGGAGAGTTTTAATCTGAATCTGAAGGGTAATTTTTTCAGGCAAAGGGTGGTAGGTGTATGGAACAAGCTGCCAGAGGAGATAGTTGTGGCAGATACATTGCAACATTTAAGAAACATTTAGACAGGTGCATGGATAGGACAGGTTTAGAGAGATATGGGCCAAACGCAGGCAGGTAGGACTAGATGGGGCGTTAGGCTAAGGGCCTGTTTCCACGCTGTAAGACCCCATGACTCTATGTCTCTTGATTACCAGGTGGATAGAAGAAGCAATCCAAGAATCATGTCAAAAGCTCACTAAAACAGTGTGATTGCCCCCCCAGCTTGCAGGAATCTCCAAACCACGGCTGCTTAAAATGGGGACAAAGCCTTTAGAAGGACACTGAATCAGGGACCACACACGTCCAGCGAAGGTATACCTGTAAACACCATCTGCTCACCTGCGACAGAGTCTGTGAATCTCATTGTTTACGGAATGAATGGAAGAGAGTCATCCTTAATCCTTTGGGTGCAGCAGAGTTCTGAATGACTGTCCAGGCTATAAAGCACAGATCCTCCCAGATGGCAGCAAATGTATTGGCTCTCTTCTGGGAATAATGTCTCAGCTCTGTGATGTCTAACCTAGGATTCCACTTGAGAGTTATGTCCCAGGTGACCAGTTTTCCTTCTCCTACGGAGAAAGGTGCCTGGCTGATGATTAGTTTGGCTGGGCATCATGTTCAGCACGGACATGGTGGGCCACAGGGCCTGCACCTGCGCTATACAGTTATAGTTTGGTTTAGAGATACAGTGGAGATACAAGATTTAGTGGCCCTTCGGCCCACCGAGTCTGTGCCGACCAGCGATCCCCGTACCCTAGCACTATCCAACACACTAGGGACAATGTACAATTTTTTTCCACCAAAGCCAATTAACCTACAAACTTGCACTTTGGAGTATCTTTGGAGTGTGGGAGGAAACAAGAGCACCCAGAGAAAACCCACTCGGTCACGGGGAGAATGTTCAAACTCTGTACATAAAGCACCTGTAGTCAGGATCGAACCTGGGTCTCTGGCACAATAAGGCAGCAGCTCTACCGCTGTGCTACCATGCCACCCCAAATGTTACATGATGAGGAGAATGCAAGATGACGTGTGTGTAATCTATGAATGATGGAAGGCTTTTCATTTGGATAAAGCTCTCTCAAAGATAGACACAAAATGCTTGAGTAACTCAGCAGGACAGGCAGAATCTTTGGAGAGAAGGAATGGGTGACGTTTCTGGGCAAGACCCTTCTTCAGAAAGGCTAAAGAAGGGTCTCGAACCAAAACGTCAACTGAAGAAGGGTCTCGACCGGAAACGTCACTTATTCCTTCTCTCCAGAGATGTTGCCTGTCCCGCTGAGATACTCCAGTATTTTGTGTTTATCTTTGATTTAAATCAGCATCTGCAGTTCTCTCCTACACACTTATGCTCTCTCATCCTGCTTTACTCTGTAAATGGAGCAAGAGTTTTTTTTTATTTTTTATTTTGTTTTAAAGTATGTATTTAATGTTCCTTCGTGTGTTTAGTGTGGGGGGTGGTGTGGGGGGGGAGTGAGGGGGAAACCGCTTCGGTCGCCTCCTCCATGGAGAGGCGACTTTTTCCAGGTCGCCCCCCCCGTGGCCTAACATCAAGGATCGACGCGGCCTTTCCCGGAGACGCGCCCAGGGCTTCAGCGGCGGGCGCAGCGTGGACTCTCGGCGTGGAGCGGGTGAGCCCTCGCTGGGGCTCGCCGGAGGGGAGTGCTCCGTTTCGCTGGCCCGGGGCAGCCGGCAGCCTGAAGTCGCGGTCTGCAGAGCTCCAGCTGGTGCGGCGTCTACAGCCCGGGATCCCTCGTGGGGGACCCGGGGGAAGAAGAAGCCATCACTGCCGGCCCGCGGCCAACCTCTACCGCGGGGCCGGCATGGACTTACCATCACCCCTGGAGGGGAGCTTCGACCGCCGGCCCTGCAGTCTACGGTGCTTCTGGCTGCGGCGGGGACTTTAAATCTTGATTGCCGGCCTGCGGCCTACAACAATCTAAAGCCGCGGTCTCCGGTGAGGAAGAGCCGATCCTGGACTGACTGGACTCTGGTCCTGTACACGGGGGGGAAGTGGAGGAGGACTGGCCAAATGTTGTGCCTTCCACCACAGTGATGAATGCTGTGGTGGATGTTTGTGTTACATTTTGTGTGTTCTTTATTATTGTATCGCTGCTGACAACCCAAGGGGCGGGGCGCTACTCTGTGAGCGACTCGCGGCGCGCTGCTCCCGTATGTTTGTATGTGGAGCCGCGTCAAAGAGGATTTTCTGTTGCGACAGACAATAAAGTTTTCTGAATCTGAATCTGAATCTGAATAGTCTCCGTGGCGTGGAAAGATGCAGTGACGTCATTGATATGGCAGTGCTCTGTAAGATGATGTTGAGTTACTATTAGAGCTTGTATAACAAGCTACGGGCAATAATGGGTGAGGCCAAACACAAATTGAGGAACAGCTCCTCATATTTCATCTGGGCAGTTTACAACCTAGTAGCATGAATATTGATTCATCTAACTTCGTAACCCCTGCATCCACTCTCTCCATCCCTCCCACACCCTAGATGTTGTACTAGTTTCAATGCTGAATTGGTGAGTTTTATTGTCTGTAACTCATTTTCACCGTCCACAGCTAACAAAGGCCTGTTTCCTTTATCGTGGTTACTTTTTTACATATCTTTCATTCATTCGTTCTATATCTCTCTAAATCACCGTCTATATCTCTCATTTCCCTTTCCCGACTCTCAGTCTGAAGAAGGGTCTTGACCTGAAACGTTACTTATTACATCCAGAGATGCTGTCTGACCCGCTGAGTTAAGGGCATGTCCCACTTGGGCGACCTAATCTGCGAGTCCAGAAAAGTGCCTTCGACCTCCAAGCTCGAGGGCATTCGCCTGGAAACCCTCGAGCTGGATCGACCGGCCACGTTGAAACCGCGAGCTGGATCGACCGAACCACGAGCTGCATCACACACACACACACACACACAAACACACCGCGAAGGTGGGGGCCTGGGACAGCGGAGGAGCGCTGTCTGGGCGATGAAGTGGAAGGTAAACAGCTACAACAGAGTACCGTAAGTCCTTTAGAGAGCGCGGGGAGTCTGGGAGGGGGGGGAGAGAAGGGGAGAGAAGGAGAGAGATGGAGAGAGAAGGGAAGAGAAGGGAAGAGAAGGAGAGAGAAGGAGACAGAAGGGAGACAGAAGGGGAAGAGAAGGGGAGAGAAGGGGGGGAGAAGGAGTGGAGACACTTTTAAGAAGTATAATAAAGTTTAGCCGGCATTTTACCTACCGGTAGGTCTTCCTAGGTCGTGAAACTCCAATGAGCCAATCAAAATGGCCGGTCAGCGAAGGAGATGGCCTACGACTGCCCTCGACTGCCTGTAAATAAATAGCGACCCCACTCCACTGCACTACGAGTGAAAAAGACCCTTGCTGACCAAATTATACTCGTGGAAAATGTTTCAATATGCGGAAAAAATTTGGCTGCGAGTAGGCGGGAACCTCACTCGAGCATGAAGGAGAGTTCCAGCCACCTCATACGTCCTCCTAGGACCTTGTGTCGACCATGCTGCGAGTTTGAGTCCAGGGCAAACTCTTCTAAACTCGCAGCTTAGGTCCCCGCAGTGGGACAGCCCCTTTACTCTTGCATTTTGTGCTTATCTGTAGATTTAGGCTCCCAGATTCACCTTTGCTTCATACTACCATATCTCCTCATTGTACTACTTTGCCGTCTACTGCTCCCCTTCTTTCTCCAGTGTTACTAGACCGCTCATGCCTGGAGTACTACTCTGTTGAAGGCTGCTAAAAACCAAAGATTAGGAATTGGCCATTGTCCACCTTGACCATGTTCTACTACCCAGTGAGACCTTGCTGACTTATATCTGGCTCCATCGACTTACTCTCACTCCATCTCCTTTATTGCTCTGTGGTCTATGCTCTCTATAGACACACTGAACTTTTATCTTCCGTTTTGTATTATGTTTACATATTCTGTTGTGTTGCAGCAAGTAAGAATCTCATTGTCCTAGCTGGGACACATGACAATAAAACTCTCTTGGCGCTTGACTCTTGACTCTTGAACTCGCAAAACTATATTATTTGAAAATTTAAAATTATTAGCGGAGTGAGCATCTGCTATTTCTGAGAGGCAGAATTCACCATTGCCACCTCTTTTCATAAAGCATCTTTACGCTTGATAATCTTTGTACTGAATACCCAGAGAAATAGATATACTGCCTGTCTGTCTGTCTGTCTGTCTGTCTGTCTGTCTGTCTGTCTGTCTGTCTGTCTGTCTGTCTGTCTGTCTGTCTGTCTGTCTGTCTGTCTGTCTGTCTGTCTGTCTGGTCAATGGATTCAAAGTTCTAAACTCACAAACAAACATAACCTTTGTTATCCTTGGTAGTACAAGCCCCACCTCTCCCTTTAATGTAACCTTAGAAGACTTGGTAACATTCTGGTCAATTTGCCCCACACTCCCTCCAATGGCAGCTTTCCCTCTGCCGTTATTTGGAACAAATGCACCATACCATGATTTCAAAACAGTTTGGCGGTCTAAAGAACGACAACCGGGGTTTTCAACAGATCTTTATTCGAAAGTTCAATTTCCAGAATACAGGTTCATCAGACACGTCTGCCCACAACGGTGGTCAGCGCTGAACTAATGCGCGCAAGTAAAAACGACGAGTCACGTGACCGCGGCTTCCGAACGCCGGGTTCGATCTCTGCGTACGCCAGCAGGCACCGCTACAACAGATATATTAATTGGAAAATAGAAAAGGCATGCTTACTGTACCTTCTCTGAGAGTATCATTGAATCACAGAATCATTTGGCCCATCGTGTGTGTGCTAATTGAAGAAGTGCTACCCAGCCTAATCTTCTCTTCCAGTATTGCTATGTAGTCCTGCAGCCTCTTCACGTTTACATCTGAGTACATCTTAATGCCAGAGAGTCATATGTGTGGGGATCGCTGGACAGCATGGGCTCGTGGACCAAAGGGCCTATTTCCACACTGTATCTCTAAACTAAACTAAACTAAAACTAAGCATGGAATAACAGGCCCCTTGGTCTAACGTCCATGCTGACTAGGGTTGCCAACTGTCCCGTATTAGCCGGGGCATCCCGTATATATTGGGCTAAATTGGTTTGTCCCATACGGGACCACCCTTGTCCCATATTGAACTGCTACTACTCTGTAATCACCAGAGGGCCGCTTACAGACAGATCCTAGATCTGATACAGCAGGGTGCGTGCGTGTTGCATGTGCTGTTGACGCCACGCACGAGTGATTCACCCGTCATCCAATCACAGGCCCTCTTCTGCGCATCAGTTGTACGTTATATTTTACCCGTCTCTGTAACCCTCCTCCCCCCTCCCGTCAATGTCCCCTCCCCTTCAATGTCCCCCTCAGTTGACAACCCTAATGCTGACCAAGATGCCACATCTATGTTAGTCCCACCTGCTGCATGTGGCTCATATCCCTATAAATCTTTCCGATACATGTATCTGCCTAATATCTTTCAAATGTTGTTATAGTGCCTCAGCAACCAACTCTAATGCCCCGTAAATGTTGCTATCATATCTCTTCCACTACTTGAATGGATAGTGTTCCGTATACGCACCACACTATATTTGAAAAAGTTGCCCTTCAGGTTCCTATTAAATCTTTCCCCTCTCACCTTAAATCTGGTTCTTGATTTCCCCATTCTGGGTAAAAGACTCTGTGCATTCACCCAATCTATTCCCCTCATGATCTTATTCACCTCTGTAAGATTACCCCTCAGCCTCCTGCACACCAAGGAATAGAGTTCTAACCTGCTCAACCTCTCCCTATAGCACAGGCCCTCGAGTCCTGGCAATATGTTAGCTTTCATAGCAAAAGGATTTGAGTATAGGAGCAGGGAGGTTCTACTGCAGTTGTACAGGGTCTTGGTGAGACCACACCTGGAGTATTGCGTACAGTTTTGGTCTCCAAATCTGAGGAAGGACATTATTGCCATAGAGGGAGTGCAGAGAAGGTTCACCAGACTGATTCCTGGGATGTCAGAACTGTCTTATGAAGAAAGACTGGATAGACTTGGTTTATACTCCCTAGAATTTAGGAGATTGAGAGGGGATCTTATAGAAACTTACAAAATTCTTAAGGGGTTGGACAGGCTAGATGCAGGAAGATTGCTCCCGATGTTGGGGAAGTCCAGGACAAGGGGTCACAGCTTAAGGATAAGGGGGAAATCCGTTAAAACCGAGATGAGAAGAACTTTTTTCACACAGAGAGTGGTGAGTCTCTGGAACTCTCTGCCACAGAGGGTAGTCGAGGCCAGTTCATTGGCTATATTTAAGAGGGAGTTAGATGTGGCCCTTGTGGCTAAGGGGATCAGAGGGTATGGAGAGAAGGCAGGTACGGGATACTGAGTTGGATGATCAGCCATGATCATATTGAATGGCGGTGCAGGCTCGAAGGGCCGAATGGCCTACTCCTGCACCTAATTTCTATGTTTCTATGTTTCTATATCCTCAATATCTTCTCTGCACCCTTTCCAGCTTAATGTCATCCTACCTATAACAGGGTGATCACAACTGAACACAATACTCCAAATGCGGCCACATCAGCGTCTTATACAACTGTAAAATGTAAAACGTCTATGCTCAATGTGTAAGAAGGAACTGGAGATGCTGGTTTAAACGGAAGATAGACACAAAAAGCTGGAGTAACTCATCTGGACAGGCAGAATCTCTGGAGAGAAGGAATGGGTGACGTTTCAGGTCAAGACCCTTTTTCAGACTGAGAGTCACTCCGCCACTCTCAATATGAAGAAGGGTCTTGACCCGAAACGTCACCTGTTCCTTCTCCCCAGAGATGCTGCCTGTCCCATTGAACAGTTTGGCACAGGAACAGACCTTTCCCCCAACATTGTCTGTGCCGACCATAATGCCATTTTCAACTGCACATCTGTCTGCACTTGGTCTATAAAATGTTCTTTCAGGAAGGAGAAGAGAAAAAAATGTCTTTAGTCAGAGGGTGGTAAATCTGTGGAATTCTTTGCCACATACGGCTGTGGAGGCCAAGTCAGTGGATATGTTTAAGGCAGAAATAGATAGCTTTTTGATTAGTACGGGTGTCAGAGGTTATGGAGAGAAGGCAGGAGAATGGGGTTAGGAGGGAAAGATAGATCAGCCATGATTGAATGGTGGAGTAGACTTGATGGGCCGAATGGCCTAATTCCACTCGTATTCCTTATGACATTATGACCTTATATACAGTACCTCCTTACCTTGATCCGAATTAAACAAAGCATTTATGTTCAGCGTCCGCGAAGTGTGTTTATTACATTCGGATCAAGGCGAGGATGTGACACCATCCATTCCATGTCTGGCCAGGCATCCGTCTAAATGCCCCGTAATTGTTGTTATCATATCTCTTCCACTACTTGAACTGCAGCGTGTTCCATCCACTCACCACTCTCTGTATAAAATAAACCTTGCCTCACAAATCTCCTTTAAACTTTTCCCGCTCACCTTAAACATTCATCCAATTTGCCCTATCTGGTCCTTTCATAATTTTGTATCCCACCGCTAATCCTCGCTTTATAAGTTCACGACATAGGTAGCAGAATTAGGCCATTCTAATCAAGAACCTATCAATCTCGGCTTTAAAAATACCCATGACTTGGCCTCCACAGCCATCTGTAAATGAATTTCACAGATTCACTACCCTCTGACTAAGTAAATTCCTCCTCATCTCCTTTCTAAAAGTATGTCCTTTTATTCTGAGGCTATGTCTTCTAGTCCTAGACTTTCTCATTCTCCCACTATGGTGGCACGGTGGTGCAGCGGTAGAGTTGCTGCCTTATAGCGCCAGTGACCTTGGTTCAATCCTGATTATGGATGCTGTCTGTACAAAGTTTGTATGTTCACCCGGTGACCTGTGTGGGTTTTCTCCGGGAGCTCCGGTTTCATCCCACACTACAAAGACGTACAGGTTGGTAGGTTAATCAGCTTGGTATAATTGTGAATTTTTCCTAGTGTGTGTAGGATAGCGTTAGTGTGCGGGGATCGCTGGTCGGCACGGACTCGGTGGGCCAAAGGGCCCGTTTCCACGCTGTATCTCTAAACTAAACTAAACTAAAGGCATGTCCTTTTACTCTGAGGCTGTGCCCTCCCACTTAGATTCTCCCACTGGTGAAAACATCCCCTCCACATCCACTCTATCCAGACCTATCGTTATTTGGTAGGTTTCAACAAGATCTCCCCTCATCCTCTAAAAGAGCAGTTTGAGTTTAGTTTATTTTCATGTGTCCCAAGACAGTGAAAAGCTTTTGTTGCGTGTTGACCAGTCAGCAGAAAGACAATGCATGATTACACTCGAGCCATTCACAGTGCACAGTCGGGGGCGGATCTACTATGAAACTAATGAAGCTTAAGTTTCAGGGCCCCTAATCCCGGAAGGGCCCCAGAAGCAAATTTAGTCCAGAAAGTCTTCTGATTTAAATCGGAATCCCGATTTTTTTTGTTTTCCTAGAAATGAATCTGATTTTTCACCTCGACTAAACCCCTCGCCTCGACTAAACTTCACCTCACACTTAAACCTCAACTCACTAAACCTCATCTCGACTAAACCTCCCACCTCACACCTAATCCCCGCCTCGACTAATCGCTGCCTCTCTCCCGCTCCCGCGGGGAGGAATTCTGCCCCCTGAAACACCCCCCGGGGTGCTTCCCCTGGGCCCCGCCGGGGGCCTAGCCAGCCTCCTGGACCCCCGGCCAATACTTCCTATTTTTTTTCTGAATATCATGCTTAGTCCACATTGCTTAAAAATGTTGTGTCTACTGTATGAGGGGTTTAAAAAATAATAATATTAATAATATAGTGTAATTCATTACAAATTAATAGTTAAAATAAAAATTAAAAAGTTATTAAAGTATCATGTAGGCTAGCAGTAAACGAAAAAACGTTCAAATTAAGGATGTTTCATTCTAAATATATTTAATATATTTATATTTCATTATAGATAATTTAAAACACTATTAACATTTATGACAGAAATTAAAATGTGTGGTGATCTGTCGTGGAACAACCCCATTGAAGAAGATAACAGTGGTCACCCAGACCTTGTTGCTGGTTGTGAAGGGGCCCCCATAACTGTTCAAGCTTCAGGGCCCCAAAAATGTAGGTCCGCCACTGTGTACAGATACACGATAAAGGGAATAACGTGAGTAACATTTGCAGTGCCCAGAGCCATCATGCAGTCATTATCTTTTTAACCAGTGAGCTTTACTCTCTGCATGAAAACTGATGATATTATCCTGCAGTCTGTGAACCACCTACATATAACATAATTCACTGCACACCACAGCCTGCACCGTGCAGTGCCCATGTTTGCGTTATTGCTCTGTTTGAAGGAGATTTAACTTGCTGATGGGCTTGACCTCATCTCTGCTATTCAGATTGGAGGGATCAGCGAGAAATGATGGCATACTGCCCGGGAGCCCACGGACAACTGATTGTATATCTCCTCAACTTGAATTAATGAAAAACTGCCACAGGCCAGTTCCTCCTGGGCTTCGGCTTATTGTCAGCACCTAATTCTGCACCAACTGTTGCTAAATTGCTGGCTCACAGAGTACGGGTGGCACAGCTACCAGAGCCACTCCCTTCCAGAGCGGCCAACCCTGGTCTAATCCTCACCTCGGGTGCTGTCTGTGCATGGGGTCTCCACGTTCTCCCTTTGACCGCGTGGGGTCCCTCTATGTTCACTGGTCTTCCCCCACATCCCAAAAATGTGTGGGCCAATAGGTTACTTGTCCACTGTAGATTGACCCTAGTATGCAGGTAAGTGGTGGGGGTGAGGTACAGGGAATGTGGGGAAAACAGAATGGATCGGGGTAGGAATTTTGGAAAGTAAATGGATGCAATGGGTGGCTGATGGTTGGTATGGACTTGATGGGATAAAGGGCTTCATTCGAGCAGGCTTTTTGTTTACACAGATTGTGGTGAGTGTCTGGAACACACTGCCAGAGATGGAAGTTAAGGTGGATATAACGTGGTATTTAAGAAAGTTTTGGGTAGGAACATGGATATGGAGGGAATAATGGGATATGGATTGTGTGCCGGTGGATAAAATTTGGTCTTCGCATCAAGTTCAGTACAAACATTGTGGGCTGAAGGGCTGTTCTTGTGCTGTCATATTCTATGATCTAAATCTGCCTTATCTCTGCCTATAGCTAATCTGCTCCTAATCCAGGTATCATTCTGGTAGACTTCCTCAGCGCTCCTCTCCCATGCCACCTCATTTTTCCTGTAATGGAGTAACTAGAATACAAGCAAAACTCCAAATACGAACTGACCAAAGTCCTATAAAGCTTCATCGTGACTTCCTGACTCTTATACTCAATGCCCTGACCAAAGAAGACAAGCATACCAGATGCCTCCTTTACCACTCCATCTACTTGTGTTGCCCCTTTCGGGGAGTTATGGACTTGGAGCTCAAGATCCATTTGAACATTTTGGTCCCTTAGTCATAGTCTTACAACATGGAAACAGGCCCTTCAACCCAACTTGCCCACACCGACCAACATGTCCCATGACACTAGTCCCACACACCTGCATTGGCCCATATCCCTCTAAACCTGTCCTATCCATGTACATGTCTAAATATTTCTTAAACATTGTGGTAGTACCTTGTTTCCCTCCGTCCTGTTCCCAGTTTATTCAGTTCCTCAACTCCATGCTCTGAGATTGTTTTTTCAAACTCTTCACTGTGATGGTCACTGGCCGAGCATTAAACTTCCTGACTACCCAGAACTGGATAGAGTGGATGTGGAGAGGATGTTTCCACTAGTGGGAGAGTCTAGGACCTGAGGTCATAGCCTCAGAATAAAAGGACGTTCCTTTAGGAAGGAGATGAGGAGGAATTTCTTAAGTCAGAGTGTGGTGAATCTGTGGAATTCATTGCCCCAGACGGCTGTGGAGGCCAATGGATATTTTTTTAAGGCAGAGAAAGATAGATTCTTGATTTGTACAGGTGTCAGAGGTTACAGGGAGAAGGCAGGAGAATGGGGTTAAGAGGAGAAGATAGATCAGCCATGATTGAATGGTGGAGTAGACTTGATGGGCCGAATAGCCTAATTCTGCTCCTATCACATGAACATGTAAATCATTGTTGGCAGCTTTCATATGATTCCCAGTAACAAAGAGATGATGGGTGTTGTCCAGTTGCCGTACCATAAATATCAAAGCCGGCCTCGGTACATTTGCACTCTGATATCTTTCATTTATTTAGTGCCATATTAATAAAAACATTCCGTGTGGCACTGAACTGGAGTGATTTGACACAACTTGCCTCCATTTCATGGGGCAGGAAACTGGCAGTGAATAAGAGTTCTGTGAGTTGGAAACAGACAAAGATTTTCATATCAAATTCTTGAAATCCTTTCCTTCTACAATGTTAGAGCCAAGATCAGCAGCAGGTATAGATTTGGCATGTGCTATATGGATAGGTAGAACATTCTACGGCATATTAATATAAACCGCTGTACGGCACAGAGCCTGAGACCCGGGTCCCGACTACGGGTGTTCTCTCTACAGAGTATTTACGGTAATAAGTTCTCCCGGTGACTACATGGATTTTCTCCGGGTGCTCCGGTTTCGTCCCACACTCCACAGACAAACAGGCTTGCAGGTTAATTGGCTTTGGTAAAAATTGTAAATTGTCCCTAATGTGTGCAGGACAGTGTTAGTGTGCGGTGTGAACGCTGGTCGGCCGGGCCGAGGGGCCTGTTTCTGCGCTGTATCTCTAAACTAAAACTAAACTAAACTGTAAATAAACTCGATTGATGTACGGGGAAAGTGAGCAGGTGATTTTTTTTTTTGATTTACATATGCATCAGTGGATGCATTCAATGCATTCAATCACAAGGTTTATTTTATTGCATTGCATTACATGCCATGTCCACATGCAGATTTTAACACTGTTATCTTCTCTCAGGCCCAGCAATTCCGGTTGGTATTGATGTGATGGTGGAAAGCCTGGACAGTATCTCAGAGGTGGATATGGTAAGAGGGCAAACTCAGTCTGAAGAAGGGTCTCGACCCGAAACGTCACCCATTCCTTCTCTCCAGTGATGCTGCCTGTCCCGATGTGTTACTCCAGCATTTTGTGTCTACCTTTGAGTTATAATACCATATGAATTCAGTAATTAATTTTATTTTATTTGGATATCAATGTCAGACACAAACCATATTGTTACCATTTCCATGTCTGTGCCTTTTAGCCCAGCGCCTTTTATGTTCATCCCACACCGGCCAACGTGTAATAATAATAATAATAATAATAATAATAATAATAATATATTTTATTGTCATTGCACATAAGTGCAGCGAGATTTGGTATGCAGCTTCCATCCGATGTCATAACATAAATAACTAATAAAATTTAGATTTAGATACCTCGAGCACATGGATTGTAAAAAGAACAGTGAAATAGTCAAAACAGTTCAAACAGACTAAAGTGCAGATGTGTCTGTGCGACGTGACCATCCGAGGGAGACAGTCCAGGGGGGGTGGAGGGCACTCATCTGCACTAGTCCCACCTGCCTGTGTTTGGCCCATATATCTCTAATCGTTTCTTATCCATGTACCTGTCTAAATGTTCCTCAAATATTTATTACTCTTGCTGCAATATTCACAACATTAGTTATGACAAATAAATTGTATCGAATATTCTGACCCAGACGGCACTGCCCGGGCCACCACTAACAGTTGTCAGATTCTGATGAATATTACTGTCCACAGGATTTCACCATGACCCTGTACCTGCGCAATTACTGGAAAGATGAGCGCCTCTCTTTCCGTAGCGCCACCAACAGAAGCATGACCTTCGACGGTAGGCTGGTCAAACGGATTTGGGCCCCTGATGTTTTCTTCGTTCACTCCAAGCGCTCATTCATCCATGACACAACCACTGATAATGTGATGCTGCGTATCTTCCCTGATGGAAATGTGCTGTACAGCATAAGGTAAGGAGAGCTCCTGAATCTTACTGGGCTACTAACCACTACCTATCTCTGGGCTTGTTCTGTTTCCAAAAGCCACCTGTCCCTTCAGCTTCACTGAGTGGGACAGGCAATTCATTCTGAATTATAGGAGGCTAGTTGTTGGTGAGAGCCATTCCCATGAATCTGTGGGCCTAAAGTGCGTGATGGTTCTATCCATTGCAGAGATAGATAGATTCTTGATTAGTAGGGGTGTCAGAGGTTATGGGGAGAATGCAGGAGAATGGGGTTAGGAGGGAGTGATCGATCGGCCATGGTGGAATGGCAGAGAAGACGATGGGCCGAATGGCCTAATTCTACTCCTATTCCTAATGACCTTATTGACAAAATGAAACAAATGGGCAGCACAGTGGATCCGCGCCTCACAGCTCCAGGAACCCGGGTTCGATCCTGACCTTGGGGGCTGTCTGTTTGGACTAGCATCTTCTTCTTGTGGCTGTGAAAGTTTCCACAAGACATATGGGATTTAGGTTATTTGGCCTCGGTAAATTGTGCCAAGTGTGTAGGGAGTGGATGAGAAAGTGGGATAACATAGAACTAGTGCGATCAATGGTAGGCTTGGACTTGGCGGGCCAACCATTTTGTACGCTGTATGTCTGAACTACATTAAACAAATATATTACTTAAATTTCCCTCCAGTTACTGAAATTGACAAAAAGGAATATTTCCTGTTCTGGGATCTGGGGGATAATAGATTACTGGACACAGCACCTCTTGGGAAGTGGATGAGCTAACTAATGGGAAACCCATCCAGATTTTATGTATTAGCTTTACCCAGACTCCCGGCTATGTGCCCAGGATATTTTACCTTGGTCTACTTTCCGTTTTTATTCAAGGAAAAATGTTATCTTCATGGGGGAAAGGCAATCTCCAGGAATTTGTTGGGAATCATGACAGCGGAGTTCTGTAAAACAAACCAATGGATAATTGTGATGAAATCATACAACCCATGTTTGTGAGTGTCTGATCTCGAGTGCACATTTAGTAAACAACATTTTAAATCTATCTGATTCGTAGGGTTACCGTGACAGCGATGTGTAACATGGATTTCAGTCGTTTTCCTCTCGACACACAGGCTTGTTCCCTGGAGATAGAGAGCTGTAAGTCATGGGCATCTTGTATTTGTCCACCATTTTGTCACCATCCACCATTTTGTACTTATCTAGGCTTCACTGAGGAAAGATATGTATGATGGTGACCATACTGTATGATTCTGTGAATTAAGACTTCCTGATAGAAAATTTGTATGGTGCAGGTGGAATATATTTGAAAAACACAAGTATGCTTTTGGAAAACATTTTGTCATTCTATGCCATATCATCTTCAGCTTTAAATATAAAAACTGATCGACCTTGTGAATCTGTGGAACTGTATGCCTCCGAAGGCAGTGGAGGCCAATTCTCCGGATGCTTTAAAGAGAGAGTTAGATAGAGCTCTTAAAGATAGGAGAGTCAAGGGATATGGGGAGAAGGCAGGAACGGGGCTCTGATTGTGGGTGATCAGCCATGATCACAGTGAATGGCTCGAAGGGCTGAATGGCCTACTCCTGCACCTATTGTCTATAGTAAAAACCAAACCATAATTTCCACTGGCACAGTAAAGGATGAGGGGGACCTTAATGAAACTTATCGAATAATGAACGGCCTGTATACAGTGGATGTGGAGAGGATGTTTCCACTAGCAGGAGAGTCCAGGACCAGAGCCCATAGTCTCAGAATTGAAGGACGTGCCTTTAGAAAGTTGAGGAGGAATTTCTTTAGTCAGAAGGTGGCGAATCTGTGGAATTCATTGCTGCAGAAGGCTGTGGAGGCCAAGTCAGTGGATATTTTTAAGGTAGAGATTGATAGGTTCTTGATTAGTACGGGTGCCGGGGGTTATGGGGAGATGGCAGGAGAATGGGGCTGAAAGGGAAAGATAGATCAGCCATGGTTGAATGGCAGAGTAGACCTGATGGAACAAATGGCCTAATTCTGCTCCTATGAATTTAAGAACTTATGAAAACTTATGAAAATGCCTTGTCATTCTATGCCACATCATCTTCAGCTTTAAATATAGAAACTGATCGACCATTTTGCTGGCATATAGAAGTGTTGGGAATAGAGGAATATGGATCATGTACAAGCTGATGAGATGAAACATGTTCGGCACAAACATTGTGGGCCCAAGGGCCGTTCTTGAGCTGTACTGTTCTATGCTTTAGAGCCAATTTTCTACTTACAGGAAGAAAATATATTGGCATCCATAACGTTTCCATCTAACTAGTTAATTGTATCACCCACCAGATCAGACCAGCTAGCAAGGTTTAGCTAAAATAGTCAGTGCTGTTCAGAAGATACCCAGGCAAGAGAGTGGATCTCGAGTGCTAACAAGTCAGCTGCTCACTCACAGCAATGTCTGTTGTTCAGTGTGTTTCCTCCTGTTCTGGAGTGTATCCAAATTGAGCCCAGCAGCAAAAGTTTTCCCAACCTCTCCTTATAACTAATACCCAACTAATCCTGGCAGCAACCTTGTAAATCTCGTGTGCACCCACTCCAAAGCCTCTACATCCTATCGTAATGGGATGACCAGAACTACACAATAATACTCCAAATGCAACCTGACCTCATTTGGGATCATAACTTGCCGCTTAAATCTGCTCTGCCATTTAATAAGATCATAACTGATCTGATGGAAACCTCAATTTCATATTCCACCTCTCAGTTAATGCATTCACTGTCATTACATTTCAAGAATCTATCTACCTCTACCTTAAAAACATTCAGACTCTGCTTCCACTGATCTTGAAGAAAGAGAGGTCAATGTCTCACACACCTTGAGAGAAAGTAAGATTGCTGCAAAAGTCTATGTCGTTAGAGCAGAATTAGGCCATTTGGCGCATCTCTGTGCTAAGTGGGCAAATCCTTATTTTTGAATCATTGTCCCTGGTTCTATATTCTACCTCAAGAGGAAACATCCTCTCCATGTTATTCTGTCATAGTCTGTCTGGTTCTTATGTTCCAATCAGTCACATCTAACCATCCCCCACCCTGGCCCCTTCCAGCCTTTTCTATAAGACATGAAACACCATGCCCCAGTTCCAGGTATTGGTCTAATAAACCTACTGTATTTTGAGCTATTTCCAATACAGTACATTTTTCGCTCACAAGTGCCATATATGACGGGATTTATAACCTCCCTATTTTTTAATTCTATTCACCTACCAATAAAACAATACTTTGTATCATTCATTATACAGAATAACCTGGCAACAGGCAGCTCAGGCCATCCATTCAATAACCTGTGAGTTTTTTAACCAGCAGACAGGCTGCAGGCTTCCAGCTGCAAACCACTTCATGGGATAAGTTTATGTTCATGAGTTCAATCATGGCTGATCTATCTTTTCCTCTCAACCCCATTCTCCTGCCTTCTCCCGATAACCCCTGACACCCGTACTAATCAAGAATCTGTTAACCTCCACATTAAAAATATTCATTGACTTGTCCTCCACAGCCGTCTGTGGCAATGAATTCCACAGATTCAATACCTTTTGTGTGAAAAAGTTACCCCTCGGATTCCTATTAAATGTTTTCCCCTTCACCTTTATCCTATGTCTTCTGGTCCTCGATTCACCTACTCTCAGCAAGAGACTCTGTGCATCTACCCGCAAGTAAGATGCATCCGGGGATTCCAACATGTGCCTCAGCCCTGTAAAGGGGTCTACAGTTAAAATGGGGTCAGTGTATTTACAAGGAGAATGGGCATTAAGTGGAATTCGAATGACACCGGCATGCTGGTGCAGCGTTAGAGTTGCTGCCTTATAGCACCAGAAACCCGGGTTCGATCCTGACTACGGGTGCTATCTGTACGGAGTTTGTACGTTCTCCCCGTGACCTGCGTGGGTTTTCTCTTGGTGCTCCGGCTTCCTCCCACACTCCAAAGACGTGCAGGTTTGCAGGTTAATTGGCTTTGGTAACAATTGTAAATTGCCCCTAGTGTGTAGGATAGTGTTAGTGTACGGGGATCAGTGGTCAGTACAGATTCAATGGGCTGAAGGGCCTGTTTCCGCGTTGTGTCTGCAATCTAAAATTCTAATCTATACACCATCTATCCAGACAGGAAGTCCAATTGTTGACGAATATTTTGAAGCTAAAACAAAGGTAGTCTGCTGGATGGTGAATTTTTATTCAACACGATTGTTGTATTACATTAGGTTTAGAATAGAACACGGTGAAGTTAGCTAAAACTTTGTAACCTAGGCTTATGTTTGAACATTACATGAAATAATCTGAGTTCTTGCTCTCCGGTTTCAATCTGTCACTATTCAACACTGTTGATGCCTTCTCTCATGTGGTAGATGCTTACACTGAAGATGACCTTATGCTGTATTGGCGGAATGGAGCCGATGCACTGAAAACAGATGAGAAGGTCTCCTTGTCACAATTTCTCATACAGAAATTTCACACTACCTCCAAGCTGGCATTCTACAGTAGTACAGGTGTGTATTCCTGCGTGAGGCTTAACTTCATATAGTTCATTTGGTATTCTTACAGAGGGATTAAAATACAGCCCCGAACGATGAACAAATCCTGATATAATCATATCATACAGGTTCAAGGTAAAGGGGAAAAAATGTAATAGGAATCAGAGGGGTAACATTTTCACACAGAGGGTGGTGGGTGTATGGAACAAGCTGCCAGAAGAGGCAGTTGAGGCTGGGACAATCCCATCGTTTAAGAAACAGTTGGACAGGTACATGGATAGGACAAGTTTGGAGGGATATGGACCAAACGCAGGTCGGTGGGGCTAGGGTAGCTGGGACATTGTTGGCCGGTGTGGGTGAGTTGGGCCAAAGGGCCTGTTTCCACACTGTATCACTCTATGACTCTATTCTCCAATTTTAGCTAAATTGGAGAATAGGTTGTTGGTGAGGCTGTATTGAGAGTATTGTTTTCAGTTCTGGGCACCATGTTATAGGAAAGATGGTGTCAAGCTGGACAGGGTTCAGGAAAATGTACGAGGATGTTGCCAGGACTAGAGGGTGTGAGCTATAGCAAGAGGTTGAGTAGGCTGGGACTCTATTCCTTGGAGCGCAGGAGAATCAGGGGTGATCCTATAGAGGAGTATAAAATCATGGGAGGAATAGATCGAGTAGACTCACAGAGTCACTTTCCCAGAGTAGAGGAATCGAGGACCGGAGGACACAGTTTTGAGGTGAAGGGGAAAGGATTTAATGGGAATCTGAGCGGTAACATTTTCACACAAAGGATGGTGGGTGTATGGAACAAGCTACTAGAGGAGGAAGTTGTGGCAGGGGCTATCGCAGCGTTTAAGAAATAATTAGACAGGTACATGACTGGACAGGTTTGGAGGGTTGTGGGCTAAAAGCAGGCAGGTGGGCCTTGTGTAGCTAGGACATGTTGGCCAGTGTGGGCAAGTTGGGTTGAAGAGCCTGTTTCCACACTGTATTACTTTATGACTCTAATTCACAACAGCAGGCAAGTATATTCCACTGTAGCACAAAGTTCATACAAGAAAACATGTTGCAGTCATGTCAATCATTCTTCATTCAGATCAGGTGGCAAGAGGAATGTGGAAACCCTATTTTCACATGTCCTTTCATCAGGAGCAATATTGAATATCCATTAGGGACAAATTGGTTTTAATTTAACGCCAAACATAAACTACTAGGAACGTCAGGTCACATTTTCTGAAAAAGCTGCCGGAATGAGCTGACAGAGGAGGTAGTTGAGGCAGGGACTATTGCAATGTTTAAGAAATATTTAGACAGGTACATGTGAAAGGACAGGTTTGGAGGGATATGGGCCAAACGCAGGCAGGTGGGACAAGTGTAGCTGGGACATGTTGGTCGGTGTGGGCAAGTTGGGCCAAAGGGTCTGTTTCCACACTGTATCACTCTATGACATTCATTCAGGGAAAAGTTGAATATCATTTAGGGACAAAATTACTGTTCTTTAAATGCCAAACTTAGAACTGCTGGAAACGCTATACTTTCTGAAAAAGTATATCATCCCATTCCAGTTGCTTTAATAGGGTTGCTGCTGAGAATAGCAATGAATGTTACAATATCACAGAAGTAGCATTGTGGCTTTTTTTCAGTGGCAGGGTTAGACTGGACCAGTATTGATCTGTTATTAAATGTATTCTGCTTTTCAAGCCCCAACAGTAATGATGAGCATCTGCTTTTGCAACAGGTTGGTACAATCGTCTGTACATTAACTTCACCCTGCGTAGGCACATATTCTTCTTTCTGCTGCAAACCTACTTCCCAGCGACTCTGATGGTCATGTTATCCTGGGTGTCGTTCTGGATCGACCGGCGAGCTGTACCGGCCAGAGTTTCATTAGGTGAGCATATATGTCAGCTTCAGTACAGCTAAGGATATCACTCAGCAATAGCAAAGTTGCACACTGAGTTATTGGATACCTGGTAGACTCACTTATAGCATTTCTTCTCTCCTTCTCTGGAACTGTAATGACACAATACTGAAAACCTACACAGGTCCACCACTGATTTTCCAGCAACTGATGTTCCAGCACCGTGATGGCACGGTGGCGCAGCGGTAGAGTTGCTGCCTTACAGCGCTTGCAGCGCCCGAGACCCGGGTTCGATCCCGACGACGGGTGCTGTCTGTATGGAGTTTGTACGTTCTTCTCCAAGACCTTCAGTTTCCTCCCACACTCCAAAGACATACAAGTTTGTAGCTTAATTGGCTTGGTATAAGTGTCAATTGTAAATTGTCCCTAGTCTGTGTGCAGAATAAGTATGCCCCTGTCCCACTTAGGAAACCTTACCGGAAACCTCTGGAGACTTTGCGCCCCACCCAAGGTTTCAGTGCGGTTCCCGGAGGTTTTTGTCAGTCTCCCTACCTGCTTCCACTACCTGCAACCTCCGGCAACCACCTGCAACCTCCGGGAACCACACAGAAACCTTGGGTGGGACGCAAAGTCTCCAGAGGTTTCCGTTCAGGTTTCCTAAGTGGAACAGGGGCTTTAGAAGGGTCTTGACCCGAGACGTCACCCATTCCTTCTCTCCAGACATTTTGTGTCTATCTTCGGTGTAAAATAGCATCTGCAGTTCCTTCCTACCCTGAGTTACTCCAGCATGTCAATTGTCGGTTTAAAGCAGCATTTTAATTTCCTTCCTTCACATTTCGTCTTTCGCCTGCTCCACTGTAGAATATTGTTAATATGTGGGGATCAGTGGGCCGAAGAGCCTGTTTCTGCGCTATATCTTTAATCAAAAAAATAAACCTCCTTTAATCCAGACGCAATTACGAGAGCACACTTGAATTCCCCACCCTCATGGATGTCCCCCCAAAAATGTGGCCAGATGAGGTGGCCGATGTCGACCTCATCGGGACTACCATGCCGATCGGCAGGTGAAAATACAAAATATAGCAGTTGCGGGAAATACTCAGCAGGTCTAGCAGCATCTGCGGAGAGAGAATACTAGAGTTAATCTCTCTGGTTGTGGCCTTTAATCAGAACTGGCCGGTTCTGATATTTACTAGAAATCTGTCATTGGTGAACTCATTGCTGACTCTAAAGGATCACAATGAGTGGAGGTTAGAGTGTTGTTCCACAAACTAAAGAGCAGCACAGTGGTGCAGCGCTAGAGTTGCTGCCTTATAGCGCCAGAGACCCGGGTTCGATCCTGACTGCGGGTGCTGTCTACACGGAGTTTGTACATTCTCATATAACTGCGTGAGTTTTTCCCCGGGTACTCCGGTTTCCTCCCACACTCCGAAGACGTACAGGTTTGTATGTTAATGGGTTTCTGTAGATTTTAAATTAATCCTAGTGTGTAGGGTTGTGCTACTGTACGGGGTGATCACTGGTTGGCGGGGACTTGGCCCGTTTCAGACTCGAAGGGCCTAGTTCCACGCTGTATCTCCATAGTCTGAAGTCTCAGGTTGGGCTTCACTGGAACTGGTAAGAGGCCAACTTGGGAGCTGAGATGGACAGTTAAAGTAACAGGCAGCAGGATTCTCAGAGTCCCCCATGCAGGCTGAACCTAAAGCAGCATTTGTTTTTTTCTAATGTAGAGGAGACCACATCATGGCACACCATTCACAAAATTGGAAGGAGTTCCTGAAGTCCAAGGGAAGGGAGGAGGTGACAGGGCAGGTGTTACATCACCTGCATTTCCTCCTTGGAGCAGAGGTGCAGTTTACTCCAACGCAATTATAGCCGTTGCAAAAACTGCACAACATATGCTGAAGCAAACCATGTTCCATAAAATGTGTCCCATAATAAAAATGTCCAAAGACGTGCATGTTTGTAGGTTAATTGGCTTCTGTAAATTACCCTCCTAGTGGGCAGGATGCAAAAGTGGGATAACACAGAACTAGTAGACATACACAAAATGCTGGAGTAACTCAGTGGGTCAGGCAGCATCTCTGGAGGGAAAGAATGGGTAACGTTTCGGGTCGAGACCCCTCTTCAGACTGAGAGTCAGGGGACAGGGAGTCGAGCGATATGGAAGGGTAAAATGTGAAAACAACAGATCAAAGCGGATGATGATAAGGAAATGTAGATTGGTTCATTGTTAGCTGATGGGGAAGTCATATTTACAATCAGTAACATTTCATCAGGAGGAGAGTTGAACTAGTCGGAGAACTAGAATAGGGGAGGGACAGAGAGAGAGGGAAAGCAAGGGTTATAAAGTTAGAGGAGTCAATACTCATAACTAATGTATGGGGTCGATGATTGGTGCTGACGCAGGGGGCCGAAGTGTCTGTTTCCGCACTGTATCTCTAAATTAAATTAAATGTAACATTTTACCAAAGGTGAAAGGAAAATAATTCGGTACCTTAACACTTCCTTCTTTGATAAAAATTTACTCCCAAATCCTCGTATTCCCTTACTTATAAATAGAGGGATATGAACATATTAGCACGAAGCACCAATAATAAATATAGACAAAAATGCTGGAGAAACTCAGCGGGTGCGGCAGCATCTATGGAGCGAAGGAAATAGACAATGTTTCGGGTCGAAACCCTTCTTCAGACTGATGTGATGGTGGGGGGAGCGGGAAGAAGAAAGGAAGAGGTGGAGCCATTGGGCTGAGGGACAGCTGAGAAGGGGAGGAGAAAGTAGGGACTACCTGAAATTAGAGAAGTCAATATTCATACTGCTGGGATGCAAACTGCCCAAGCGAAATATGAGGTGCTGCTCCTCCAATGGATGTTGTCAAGATGGAAAGGGTACAGAGAAGATTTACGAGGATGTTGCCAGGACTAGAGGGTGTGAGCTATAGGCAGAGGTTGGGTAGGCTGGGGCTTGGAGCGCAGGAGGATGAGGGGTGATCTTATAGAGGGGTGATCTTATAGAGGGGTATAAGATCATGAGAAGAATAGATCGGCTAGATGCACAGAATCTCTTGCTGAGAGTAGGTGAATCGAGGACCAGAGGACATAGGATAAAGGTGAAGGGGAAAAGATTTAATAGGAATCTGAGGGGTAACTTTTTCACACAAAGGGTGGTGGGTGTATGGAACAAGCTGCCAGAGGAGTTGAGGCAGGGACTATCCCAACATTTAAGAAACAGTTCGTCAGGTACATAGGTTTGGAGGGATATGGACCAAATACTGGCAGGTGGGATTAGTGTAGTTGGGACATGTTGGCTGGTGTGGGCAAGTTGGGCTGAAGGGCCTGTTTCCACACTGTATCACTCTATGACTCTAAAACATCTGTAGATTATATTCTTTTAAATCCCATTTTAGAAGTTAAGATAAAATGGTTTTTAGTTTGTTTTAGGTAGAATGGGACAATGCATGGTGGCGCAGCGGTAGAGTTGCTGCCTTACATCGCCGGAGACCCAGGTTCGATATTGACTATCGCTGCCTTTACGGAGTTTGTACGTTCTCCTCGTGACTTGGGTGGGTTTTCTCCGGGTTCTGCGGTTTCCTCCTACACTCCAAAGACGTACAGGTTTTTTAGGTTAATTAGGTTGATAAAATTGAAAAAATTGACCCTAGTGTGTGTGATAGATAATGTGCGGGGTTCGCTGGTCGGCACAGACTCGGTGAAGGGCCTGTTTCCCCGCTGTATCTCTAAACTATAACTAAACTAACAGCTTTCACACTCTCCCTGTTATTCTAGGTATAACGACAGTTCTCACCATGTCGACCATTATCACGGGCGTAAATGCTTCCATGCCGAGGGTGTCGTACATTAAAGCCGTGGACATCTACCTGTGGGTTAGTTTTGTGTTCGTCTTTCTCTCAGTGCTGGAGTACGCAGCTGTGAATTACCTGACTACAGTGCAAGAGAGGAAAGAACAAAAACTCCACCAAAAGGTAAGACCCAGCAGCAAAGTTATCCCATCATGGATGGTACGACTTTTCAGGAGGCCAACCACTCCATTATTAATGTCAGTGTTCACCTTCAGTGACCAAAGAGATTTTTGTTGTTTCCGTTGTCAGCTTGTTATTCTGTGTACACTTCACTGCCTTCATTGTAAATTAATTGTAAATTGTCCCTACTGTGTAGGATAGTGTTAGCGTGCGGGGATTGCTGGTCGGCGCTGACTCGGTGGGCTGAAGGGCCTGTTTCTGCACTGTATCTCTAAAACAAAAACTAAAAACTAAAACTGCATCATGACCTGGACATGTTTTTGTAAATAATTAGTTAAATGCATAATTTCTCATAAGTAAATGACCAACTGTGAGATAATGTACATAGATAGATAATGGTTTGCATAAGTTTAATATTTTCTAACAGGAAGCTGTGTGGTATATTTGAATCTTTAAGAATTGTGTGTCGACCATTGGTTATGTCATAGAGTCCTAGAGTGATACAGTGTGGAAACAAGCCCTTCGGCCCAACGTGCCCACACTGGCCAACATGTCCCAGCTACACTAGTCCCACCTGCCCCCTCCCTGGTCCATATCCCTCCAAACCTGTCCTATCCATGTACCTGTCTAACTGATCCTTAAACATTGGGATAGTCCCAGCCTCAACTACCTCCTCTGGCAGCTTGTTCCATACAGCCACCACCCTTTGTGTGAAAAAGTTACCCTTCAGATTCCTATTAAATCTTTTCCCCTTCACCTTGAACCTATGTCCTCTGGTCATGGGTATGGAGAGAAGGCAGGTACGGGATACTGAGTTGTATGATCAGCCATGATCATATTGAATGGCAGTGCAGGCTCGAAGGGCCGAATGGCCTACTCCTGCACCTATTTTCTATGTTTCTATGTCCTTGATTCCCCTACTCTGGACAAGAGACTGTGCATCTACTCAAACTATTCCTCTCATGATTTTATACACCTATATAAGATCACCCCTCATCCTCTTGTGCTCCAAGGAATAGAGACCCAACCTACTCAACCTCTCCCTATAGCTCAGACCCTCTAGTCCCAGCAACAGGACTAGTATAACCATATAACAAATAACCATATAACAATTACAGCACGGAAACAGGCCATCTCGGCCCTACAAGTCCGTGCCGAACAACTTTTTTTCCCTTAGTCCCACCTGCCTGCACTCATACCATAACCCTCCATTTTCTTCTCATCCATATGCCTATCCAATTTATTTTTAAATGATACCAACGAACCTGCCTCCACCACTTCCACTGGAAGCTCATTCCACACCGCTACCACTCTCTGAGTAAAGAAGTTCCCCCTCATGTTACCCCTAAACTTGTCCCTTAATTCTGAAGTCATGTCCTTTTGTTTGATTCTTCCCTATTCTCAAAGGAAAAAGCTTGTCCACATCAACTCTGTCTATCCCTCTCATCATTTTAAAGACCTCTATCAAGTCCCCCCTTAACCTTCTGCGCTCCAGAGAACATAGTATGTATTGATGTATTTTTGTACTAGCTACTGCTGTTAGCTGAGGGGCATCAGCCGTTAATAGAATATTGTTAGCTCCCTTTACTACTTGTCTCTGTGAACAGCAACACAAAAGAACATTGGGATACGACAAGGTGGGTTTAAAGTATTGACGGGGGCGAGTTGTGGATGAAAATCTGAGTGTGGGAATTCCAGAGCTTTGGGTCGAAAATGACAAGAAGATTTGAATATATAAAGCATCTTTCTGTCTCTCTTGCCTCACAATGGTTACCCAAAAGGAAACACATCGGTTCGAAACAGTTGAGGTCGTGAATGTAATTCCAGAATTCCTGTTTTACCTTTGTGATGCTGGAATTTTTTCCCCTCTTCTCCAGTTCCCCTGCACATGTGGAATCACCGGCAACAAGACCATGATGTTGGATGGTACCTACAATGAGTCTGACGTCAACAACCTGGCTGGATTCACCACAACTCCAATGATAACTCCGGATAGAGTCAAGCAGGACAGGATGGTGGTTCACTTGTCCATTGACGGAGAAACTAATCTACAAAAGAAGAGACGTCTTAGGGAATTTGTTGACAAAGGATTCTTTAAGAATACCCACTCAATTGACAAATATTCCCGAATGGTATTTCCAGCTTCTTATATATTTTTCAACTTGGTGTATTGGTCTGTATATCTATAGATACCATTCTGAGTGAGTATTTCCTCCTTTAAAACCAAAACACGTATGATGCAGCATTTGTACAGTAAACAGAATGCACAAACTAAGAAAAAGAACAAATGTGTGCAGTATTAATGCATTTATTAATGAATTTGTTGTGGCTCTTACCTTGCTTTTGAAACTCTGCCTTGAAATTCAACATATATCCAACAGCCTAAACATAAATATTTATTTTTATGCAAATTTAAATATGTTTAAATTTAACCTTGATGCGAATTGGCTTGCTCACCAACCTTTCAGCTCTACAATTTGGGGTCAAATTAGCACAGAATGAGCTGATAAAAGTTTCCACTGTCTTCTTGATGGTAATGATCCTGTACTTTATAGACTTTAGAAATACAGCGCGGAAACTGGACCTTCGGCCTACTGAGTCCGCACTGACCATAATCACTAACACTATCCTACACACCAAGGACAATCTACAATTTTCCCAAAGCCAATTAACCTACAAACCTGTATGTTTTTGGAGTGTGGGAGTAATCCAGAACACCCGGAGAAAACCCACGCGGTCACAGGGAGAATATATTAACTCCGTACAGACGACACTGTAGTCAGGATTGAACCTGGGTCTCTGACGCTGTAAGGCAGCAGCTCTAAGATGTAAAGATGTCACAGTAGCGGCACGCTGGCGCAGCTGGTGGAACCGCCGCCTCACAGCACCAGGGACTCTTGTCTGGGGTGCTGTCTGTGTGGAGTTTGCATGTTCTCACTGTGACTTCTTGGGTTTCCTTCGGATGCTCCGGTTTCCTCCAACATCCCAATGATGTGCAGGTTTGGAGAATAATTGGCCTCTTTAAAATTGCCCCTAAAGTGTAGGGAGTGGGTGGGAAAATGGAATAATATAGAACTAGTGTGAACAGCTGACCAATGGTCAGTGTGGTCTCGATGGGCTGAAGGGCCTGTTTCCCTGCAACTAAAAAAGCAGACATCTGCAGCAACAGGTGCTCTTCTGAGTACGAAAGAGCAGGGTTGATCGTGGGATCAGAGTAGAAAGTAGTGCGTATTTAATATTACTCTCGTAGACATTCAGTTATTCAAAATGTGTGAAAAGGCAACATAATGAAATTATGAATTGCACCCACTGGAATCCTATAATCCAATTTCAAGACTGAACAATACAAAACGATGTAATAATTAAAATAGTAACTTTTGACATTTTTATAATACCATTAAATTTGGTCTACATTGGGGTACAGGTGTCAAAATGTAGAGATTTAGTTATAGGGAATGGACCTTGTACAACTACATTAAAGATCTATTTATTGTTGCAAACAACCTTCCATTTAATATAAGTTTAAGAAGGAATTGCAGATGCTGGAAAAACCGAAGGTAGACAAAAATGCTGGAGAAACTCAGCGGGTGAGGCAGCATCTATGGAGCGAAGGAATAGGTGACGTTTCGGGTCGAGACCCTTCTTCAGACTTAGGATCTCAACTCGAAACGTCACCTATTCCTTCGCTCCATAGATGCTGCCTCACCCGCTGAGTATCTCCAGCATTTTTGTCTACCTTCGATTTAATATAAAATCGGAGAAATGGAAATGAATGGCAAGAAAATCTTATGTGTATTTTGATGATGATGATAATAATAATAAAATAGTTTCTTCTTCAGACTCCTGTGTCTCAGTTAAACTGATGTTTGTATGAATAAGCCAGATAACAAAATCTGTAAAAAATAATTCCAGTCATCATTTACAGGACGCTCTAATATATAAAAACTAAATCATTTAGGTTGTGTCTTTCATGAACTAAAATGTCCCAAGATCTTTTACAAACTAAACCCCAAAGTAAATCAAAGTACTTTAAGTGTCATCAAAGTAAATCCCAAGAGATTTTACAAATATATAAGGGGGAAAAGGGTAACTGGAGAGAGAGTGGGACCCCTCAGGAATCAAAGCGGTCACCTCTGTGTGGAGCCACAGGAGATGGGCAAGGTCCTCAATTAGTATTTCTCCTCTGCATTTACCGAGGAGAAAGACAGTAGGACGGAGGAACTTGGGGCAGTCAATGGAAGTGTCTTGAGAGCAGTCAGTGTTATGGTCAGAGAGAAGGTACATCGTGTATGCAGGTAGACAAATCTCCAGGGCCTGATCAGATATATCTGAGGACATTGCGGGAAACCAGAGAAGAAATTGCGGGAGCCCTGGTTTAAATTTATGAGTTGTCCTTAAATACAGGATAGGTGCCGGAAGACTGGAAGGTGGCAAATGTCTGCCTCTATACAAGAAGGGCTGCAGTGAAAATGCTGGGAACTAAAGGCCAGTGAGCTTAACATCTGTAGATGGAAAGCCCTAGAGGGTATACTGAAGGATAGGATATACAGACATTTAGACGGACAAGCGAAGATTTGGGATAGTCAACATGGTTTTGTACGTGGGAGGTCATGTCTCACAAATCACATTCGACAAAGTTCCTCATGGTAGGCTGCTTTGAAAGGTTAGATCGCATGGGATCCAAGGAGAGATAGCTGAATGGATAACACATTGGTTCCATGGAAAGAAGCAGAGGGTGATGGTGGAAGGTTGCTTTTCGGACTGGAAGCCTGTGACTAGTGGTGTGCCTCAGGGTTTGGTGCTGGGCCCATTACTGTTTTTCATCTACATCAATAGCTTGGATGAGAACATACATTGGGAGAAGGCAGGAACGGGGTACTGATTGTGGATGATCAGCCATGATCACATTGAATGGCGATGCTGGCTTAAAGGGACGAATGGCCTACTCCTGCACCTATTGTCTATAACCTATTGTCTGAGCACAGCAAGATTAGCAAGTTTGCTGATGATACAAAAGTGGGTGGTTTTGCAGATAGTGAAGATGGTTGTGAAAACTTGCAGCAGGATCTTGATCGATTGGCCAGGTGGGCTGAGGAATGGCTGATAGAATTGAATACAGGGAAATGTGAGGTGTTGCAATTTGGAAAGTCTAATATGGGCAGGACCTACACAGTAAATGGTAGGCCTCTGGGGGGTATTGTAGAGCAGAGGGGTATATGAGTGCAGGTGCATGGTTCCTTGAAGGCCAAGTCACAGGTAGATAAGGTGGTCAAAAAGGCTTTTGGCACATTGATCTTCATCAGTCAGAGCATTGAGTATAGAAGTTGGGAGGTCATGTTGCAGTTGTATAAGATGTTGTTGAGACCACATTTAGAGTAGATGTTGTCAAGCTGGAAAGGGTAAAGAGAAGATTTACGAGGATGTTGCCAGGATTAGAGGGTGTGAGCTATAGGGGAGGTTGAGTAGGCTGGGACTCTATTCCCTGGAGTGCAGGAGGATAGGGGTGATCTTATAGAGGGGTATAAAATCATTAAAGGAATAGATCAGGTAGATGCACAGAGTCTCTTACCCGGAGTAGGTGAATCGAGGACCAGAGGACATAGATTTAAGGTGATGGGGAACAGATTTAATAGGAATCTGAGGGGTAACATTTTCAAACAAAGGGTGGTGGGTGTATGGAACAAGCTGCAGAGGAGGTAGTTGAGGCTGGGGCTATCCCAAAACTGTTAAGAAACAGTTTGACAGGTACATGGATAGGACACATTTGGAGGGATATGGACCAAACGCAGGCAGGTGGGACTAGTGTAGCTGGGACATGTTGGCCAGTTGGACCGAAGGGCCTGTTTCCACACTGTATCACGCTATGACTCTATGACTAAACAATCAAACATTTTGTGATAGGTATAATGTTGGAAGGAACTTCAGATGCTGGTTTACACCAAAGATAGACACAAAATGCTGGAGTAACTCGGTGGGACAGGCAGCATCTCTGGAGAGCAGGAATGGGTGATGTTTCAGGTCGAGACCTTTCTTCACAATCCTTCTTCTTCGGCAGATTCTTTGCCTTGCGGATATCTTGTTTCCACAAGTGTTTTAACAAGGAGCATAGAAGAGTACAGCACAGGAATGGGCTCTTCAACCCACATGTTTGTGCCCAATTGATAAAATAAAATTAGTTCAACTGATCTTATTTGCTTGTACATAATCCATATCACTCTATTCCTTGCACTTCCACGTGCCTATCCAAAAGCCTCTTAGACGCCATTATAGTATCGGGTGGGCGGCGCGACTCACGTTGCAGCGGCCTCTGCAGTCCGTCTGTCGTTTTTTTATTTTTTGTCTCGTTTGTATGTAGTTTTTATTTTTTTTTAAACTGGGTATGTGTGTGGGGGGCAGGGGGTGGAGGGGGGGGTGGGTGGGGGAACTTTTAAAAATATTTCCCCTGCATGGAGAACCCGACCTTTTCTCTGTCGGGTCTCCGTTGTCGTTGGGGCCCAGCACCGTGGAGCGGCCTCCAACTGGGACGACCTGGGGCTCCAGTCGCGGAGCTGCGGACTTACCCACCATCGTGGAGCTGGTCGAGTTCAGAGCGGGAGGAGCGGTGGTGGCGAGCGGCTGCGACCCAACCCTGGATATTCGGAGGCTTATCGCAGGTCTGCTAGACAGTAACACCGGGAGCCCGCGGGTCCCT
The DNA here is from genome assembly GCF_010909765.2 of Amblyraja radiata. Lineage (NCBI taxonomy): Eukaryota > Metazoa > Chordata > Chondrichthyes > Rajiformes > Rajidae > Amblyraja > Amblyraja radiata. The sequence goes on along the minus strand of NC_045960.1, from coordinate 29,074,556 downwards.
GCTGGGAGACCGCTTTTCGGGGCTTCCGCAACGGCGACTTCTCCCGCCCGAGTTGCGGGGTTGAGGATGACCTGGAGCGGGGGCTTACATCATCGCCCGGCGCGGCTTTAAATAGCCGCGGGACTTGTTAGCGCACGCCAGGAGCTCCAACACCAAGACCCGGAGCGCGGCCTTGCATCACCCGGCGCGGCTTTATAATTGCCGCGGGACTTATTTACCATCACCCGCCGGGGGCTTTGACTCTGACATTGGGAGGAGAACGAGGAGTGCAGGGGAGAGATTAGACTTTGCCTTCCATCACAGTGAGGAGGAGATTCACTGTGATGGATGTTCGTGTAAATTGTGTTGTGTCTTGGTTATTCTTCTTGTTTGTATGACTGCAGAAACCAAATTTCCTTTGAACCTCTGGGTTCAAATGACAACAAATAAATTGTATTGTATTGTATTGTATTGTATTGTATTGTATTGTATTGTATTGTATTGTATTGTATTGTTTTGTATTGCCTCCACGACCACCCCTGGTCCAGGCGCCCAACACTCTCTGTGTAAAACAAAAGAGACTCTCACATCTCCATCAAACATTCCCCCACTCACCTCATCGCTATGATGTCTAAGACGATGAGTCTCACCCTGGCCACTCCCTCTTCTGCCCTCTCCCATCAGGCAAGAGGTACAGAAGTGTGAAAACGCTCACCTCCAGATTCAGGGACAGCTTCTTCCCAGCTGTCATCAGGCAACTGGACCATCCTATCAACAACTAGGGAGCGGCCCTGGGCTACCATCTACCTCATTGGAGACTCTTGGACTAACTTTAATTGGATTTTACTGGACTTTATCTTGCACTAAATGTTATTCCCTTTATCATGTATCTGTATACTGTGGGCGGCTCGATTGTAATCATGTATAGTCTTTCACTGACCGGATAACACATAACAAAAAGCTTGTCACTGTACCTCACTCCGTACACGTGACCATAAACCAAACGGAAAACGGATTTAGTGTTGGACATTTCCACCCAGGACAAAAGGTTCTGGCTGCCTACTTTATCTCTGCCTTCCATAATTTCATCTACTTCTATCAAGTCTCCACTCAATGTTCCAGAGATTGGGGATTCCAAAGTGACTGATCAGGCCAATGTAGAACCGTGGATTTAGAATCCCCAAACTCTGGAACATTGAGTGGAGACTTGATTGAAGTTCCTTCACTTACCGCCGACACCACCACGATCATGGCCGATCATCGGTTCATGATTTGGATGGGGTGCCAGACTTTACGCGCAACGTCAAGCGGGCCAAAACTCCTCAGCTGGCCCACCGGCTGGGCTTTGTGTGCAGTCCTGCACCCGGGCCAACTCATCATTCACCCAGCCATGGCCGAGTCGGTCAATGAATTGCCATCGGGAATTTGTCCCTTATTTTGACCATTTGTCCCTTATTTGGGAATGAGAAAGTTGGTAACCCTAAGTGTGGGTGAAACCAAAGGAGTTTCTCTGATAGTGTGCTGTCCCGTGGCAGGTGGGATAAGGTGAAGCTGCTGTGTCTGTCATTTTTTTGCTGATGTGACTGTCCTACAGGGAAATGGCCAGCCAGACAGACTGTACGCAACGTGGAACAAAGAGGATGGCAGGTTGTTTATTTTCTCTTTGTCCTCCTCTTCTCTATTTAAGTTCTCGATTCCCACGCCAATGGAAACACCGTCAAAGCATCTACTTTATCAAGTCGGAAACACAAGAGACTGCACAGTGGTGCAGCAGTAACGTTGCTGCCTCACATCGCCAGATTCCCGGGTTCGATCCTGACTATGGGTGCTGTCTGTGTGGAGTTTGTACATTCTCCCTGTGACCATGTGGTTTATTTCCAGGTGCTTCGTTTTCCTCCACATTCCAAAGATTAGAGAGCAGTCCTGAACTACTATCTACCTCATTGTTGACCCTCGGACTATATTTGATCGGACTTTGTTGGCTTTACCTTGCACTGAACGTTATTCCCTTCTCATGTATCTGTACACTGTAAATGGCTCGATTGTAATCATGTATTGTCTTTCCGCTGACTGGTTAGCACGCAACAAAAGCTTTTCACTGTACCTCAGTACACGTGACAATAAACTAAACTGAAATGAAGACATGCAGGTTTGTAGGTTAATTGGCTTCTGTAAATTGTCCCTAGTGGGTAGAATAGAACTAGAAGTTTAGGGGTAACATGAGGGGGAACTTCTTTACTCAGAGAGTGGTAGCGGTGTGGAATGAGCTTCCAGTGGAAGTGGTGGAGGCAGGTTTGATGGTATCATTTAAAAATAAATTGGATAGGCATATGGATGAGAAGGGAATGGAGGGTTATGGTATGAGTGCAGGCAGGTGGGACTAAGGGAAAATAATTGTTCGGCACGGACTTGTAGGGCCGAGATGGCCTGTTTCCGTGCTGTAATTGTTATATGGTTATATGGTTAACTAGTGTACAGGGGATCGTTGGTCGGCATGGACTCGATGGGCCGAAGGACCTGTTTCCACGCTGTGTCTGTAAACTAAGGTGCGAGTTTACTTTCACCTGGAGTGAAAGATAAATTGCCAGAGGAACTCAACAGGTCAAGCAGCATCTGTGGTGGCGAACAAATGGTTGATGTTTCAGGTCAAGACTCTGCATCAAGACTTACCTGCCTATCCAACGAGCCTCTATGCCATCTTCAAAGGGTAAATATGGGAGGGCAATAAATGGCAACTATGCCAGGAAACCTGAGAATGAATATAAAACACAATGTTCTCCATTTTGCAGATTGTATACAGACGTGAACACTCAGCCAAGAGGTGGCGCTGTTTCAGAGGGCAATGGGAGCAGTTGCTCAACAAGCAATCTCGGAATTTTACTAGTTTCCAATTTAAACAAATCTCACTTTCCAGCAGTATTCTCCTTATGCATAATTAAAGTATTTATCAGACTGCAAGTATTGTGTAGGAAAATTATTGTTACACTTGACTGTTTTGCACCTGCACACTCTCATCTTTAGAACAGTTTCTTCATGTTCATATGTTCTAGGAGCAGAATTAGGTATTTCGGCCATTTTAAAGCCAGAATTAGGCCATTTTGAGGGTTCCAGTGATTGTGGCTTGAGCCTAGTGGGGGCTATATCTCCTTAATGAGGCGGCCTGTGTGTTTTCGCATAAATCAGGTGGAGCTATTGAATAAGCATAACCGGTTCTCTTCCCCGTACTCTGCATGATATTACACTCACATCAACACAGCAAAGGTAGGCTGAATAAACATGTAGGAAGGAAGTGCAGATGCTGATCTGAAGAAGGGGTTCGACTCCCAAGCGTCACCTATTCTTTTAGTTTAGTTTAGTTTAGTGATACAGCACAGAAACAGGCCCTTCGGCCCACCGGGTCCATGCTGACCAGCGACCCCCGCACATTAACAATATCCTACACCCACTAGAGACAATTTTTACATTTACCAAGCCAATTAACCTACAAACCTGTACGTCTTTGGAATGTGGGAGGAAACCGAGGACCTCGGAGAAAATCCACGCAGGTCACGGGGAGAACGTACAGATTCCGTACAGACAGCAGCTGTAGTCAGTATCGAACCCGGGTCTCCGGCGCTGCATTCGCTGTAAGGCGGGAACTCTACCGCTGCGCCACCGTGACCGTTCTTTTCTCCAGAGATGCTGCCTGACCCGGTGGGTTACTCCAGCTTTTTGTGTCTTCCGTGGCTGATTAAACCTTGGACTCATAGCTGTTCGTGGCAAATCTAAGGGCAACCATCCGATGGCGGTGCCAATGGTGCTCTCTCTCTGCCTGCTCTTCCCTGAAGAGGATCTACTATCATCCGATACATTTGCTCTACTCTTCAAAATCTCTTTTCCACTTGTAAATTTAACACTTGAAAATTCAAATTGTGTGGCAGGAGAACACTGTGGACAACTCAATTACAATCATGTGTAGTCTTTTCGCAGACTGGATAGCAGGCAACAAAACCTTTTTTGCACTGTACCACGGTACACGTGACAATAATAAACATAACCATCAAATCCATATCCTTTAGATTTTATTTTTGAAAACCATCAAATATTTTTCATATTGTTTACGGCAATCCTAAGCAGTTGGTTCCCCCCAAAAGCCATTCTACCGAACAGAAGCGTCCATTTTATTTCTCTCAGATATTATTTATGCTAGGAAAAACAAATAAAACTTAGATAGGCATAAAATGCTGGAAAAACTCAGCCGTACAAGTGGCATCTCTGGAGAAAAGGAACAGGTAACGTTTCGGATCAGAACCCTTTCTTTAGACTGAAAGATAGAGGAGGTGGACTCTGGAGGCGATGAAAGGCCAGAACAAAGCAGTGCCAGCAACAGGTGACTTCAGGAAAGGTGGAGCCCACAATGGCCCATTGTTGGTTGGGGAAGATGTTCTAATGATGTAAAGCGCCTTGAGTATTAGAAAGGCGCTATATAAATCCCATCCATTATTATTATTACTAATGAGAGGGATACAAGGATGCGAACAGTGGAACTGATAAGACGACTAGGGTGGGGGAGGGGGACCAGTGGGACCTTGTAATAAAACTTTGAACCTACATTGGAGATACAAGGAACTGCAGATGCTGGTTTACAAGAAAAAGACACAAAGTATCGGAGTAACTCAGCGGATCAGGCAGTATCTCTGGAGAACATAGATAGATGGTGTTTCAGGTCGGGACCCTTCTTCAGGCTGATTATTGAAGGGGAGGGGAGCAGGTAGTGGGGTGGGGGCAGGACAAAGACAGGCAAGTGATAGGTGAATAACTGATTATGCTAAAATCTGAAGCACAAACAGAAAACCTGGATGAACTCAGCAAATCTATACAGATTTTGATCAGTGCTCCTGCTCTATTTAACTGCATGAAAGGACCTTTGCCAGGGACGCAATCATTCTTGAGAAGTAAAATATTACAAATTCTGGACATCGGTAATAAAAACAGAAAATATTCGACACTCCTCGCTTACAGAGGGTAATCCTCTCTTTGAGTCCGTCACAGTCTCTGTTTACTTTTTCATCTGGGTGTTTATAAAAATGTTCTTATTATCATTGAGAGATGAGAATTAAAAAAAGAGAACCTGTTTCTGAAAGGGACAGTGGAGCACCAGAGACCTGGATTCAGTCCTGACCTTGGCTACTGCCAACGTGGAATTTGCAAGTTCTTACTGTGACCCCATGTTCATACTGTGACCCCATGTTCATATTGTGACCCCATGTCCATGTGGCTAAAGAGATCAGGGGGTAACTTCTTCTGCACAAATGTTGGGAATTGATAATTACAAACAGGAGCAATTCATTGCGTTTGCTGTTCCATTTCTCATGTTGTTTGCGGAGGCAGTATGTGCAGCAATGCCCTAAATCCTTTAATCTCTGAAGCTCATTATCGCTGTTTAACGTAGCCAAATGTAGGGCAGCCTGTGTCCTTCTCTTTCGTAGATGAATAGCATCCTTGTGAAAACAATGGATAAATAAATATACAAGACCTCGTTCACCTCAGGCCCTGTATTTCCAAGATCTGAAACACTGAGCTCAAGAGAGAGTTGACTTTTCCAATTGGCAGCTCTTCTTAAAATGTAACGGTATGAGTAAAGGAGTTGGCAAATCAGAGTTGGCAAATTTCAGCGAATTTAAATTCCAAAGCATACATTGCCGACCTTCATTTCAGGCAGTTCATTGGGTGCGAGGTTGACTTGCTTCTCTGAGTTCTGGAACAGTTGACACCGTGACATAGCTGGTAGAGTTGCTGCCTCACCGTGCCAGAGACTAGGGTTCGATCCTGACCTCAGCTGCTGCCTGTGTGGAGTTCGCACGTTTCCTCCAGGTGCTCCGGTTTTCTCCCACGTCCCAAAGACACGTGGGTTCGTTGAATTATTGCACCTCTGTAAAATCGCCCGTAATGTGTGTGGAGCAGATGAGAAAGTGAGATATCATGGAACTAGTGTGAACGGGTGATCGATGGTTGCCGTAAACTCAGTGGGCCGAAGGGCCTGTTTCCTCCTTTGAGCGCTTCCAATACATGTCATCCAGCCTGCTCTTTCCCCACTTGGTGCAGTCGCAGGCCAGGAGCGTTCCCAAGAGCGGCCAACAATGCCACTCCCTAGTTTAGATTAGAGATACAACACGGAAAGAGGATCGAACCAGAGTCTCAGGTGCCGTAAAGCAGCAACTCTACCACTGGGCCACCTTACTGCCAAAACCTCTGCGCAGGCAAGTGGGACTAGGGTAGCTGGGATATTGTTGGCCGGTGTGGGCGAGTTGGGCCGAATGGCCTGTTTCCACACCGTATTACTCTAAGATTATGATACTATCTATTTATGCCTTAAAAATATTCATTGACTTGTCTGCATTGCCATTGTGGCAATTAATTCCACAGATTCACCACCCTTTGACTCAAGAAATTACTCCTCATCTCCTTTCTAAAGGAACGTCTTTTAATTCTGAGGCTATGACCACTGGTCCTCGACTTTCCCACCAGTAGAAACATTCTTTCCACATCCACTCTATCCACGCCTTTCACTATTCGGTAAGTTTCAATGAGGTCCACCCTCATCCTTCTAAACTCCAGCGAGTAGAGGCCATCAAGCTCATCATATGTTAACCCAATCATTCCTGGAATCATTTTTGTAAACCTCCTCTGGACCCTCTCCAATGCCAGCACATCCTTCCTCAGATATGTAATCTCTGGGCTTGGAATCTGTGAATTAGCCTGTTTACCTTTGAGTAACATTCCACCTCTAGTTTTCTTGAGCGGTGAAGATCCAACGACCCACGGTGGACTTTTACACTGTGGGAGGTCAATGAAGGAGCCTTACCTATATTAGATCAAGCTCGGATTACTGATTTTTACTTACAGTTCAGCATTGATGCAGACCTAAAATCATTTTAGTTCTAACATCCATTATTCATCATCAGTTCTAACACTAAATTTGCAGGACTAATAACAACACCACAATGCTGAGAACTATATTCTGCCAACTGATACAGCGTGGAAACAGGCCCTTCAGCCCACCGAGTCCTTACCAACCAGTGATGCCCGCAAACTAGCACTATCCTACACACGAGGGACAATTTACCGTTATACCAAGCCCATTAACCTACAAACCTGTACGTCTTTGGAGTGTGGGAGGAATCCGGAGCTCCCGGAGAAAACCCACGCAGGTCACGGGGAGAACGTACAAACTCCATACAGACAGCATCCATAGTCAGGATCGAACCTGGGTCTCTGGCACTGTAAGGCAGCAACTCTATTGATGCCCTACCGTGCCACCCTTTTGTACCTATTGTAGTTGAGTTTAGCTTGATTATATTTATATATAGTATTATAGAAACATAGAACATAGAAACATAGAAATTAGGTGCAGGAGTAGGCCATTCGGCCCTTCGAGCCTGCACCGCCATTCAATATGATCATGGCTGATCATCCAACTCAGTATCCCGTACCTGCCTTCTCTCCATACCCTCTGATCCCCTTAGCCACAAGGGCCACATCTAACTCCCTCTTAAATATAGCCAATGAACTGGCCTCGACTACCCTCTGTGGCAGAGAGTTCCAGAGATTCACCACTCTCTGTGTGAAAAAAATTCTTCTCATCTCGGTTTTAAAGGATTTCCCCCTTATCCTTAAGCTGTGACCCCTTGTCCTGGACTTCCCCAACATCGGGAGCAATCTTCCTGCATCTAGCCTTTCCAACCCCTTAAGAATTTTGTAAGTTTCTATAAGATCCCCCCTCAATCTCCTAAATTCTAGCGAGTATAAACCAAGTCTATCCAGTCTTTCTTCATAAGACAGTCCTGACATCCCAGGAATCAGTCTGGTGAACCTTCTCTGTACTCCCTCTATGGCAATAATGTCCTTCCTCAGATTTGGAGACCAAAACTGTACGCAATACTCCAGGTGTGGTCTCACCAAGACCTTGTACAACTGCAGTAGAACCTCCCTGCTCCTATACTCAAATCCTTTTGCTATGAAAGCTAACATACCATTCGCTTTCTTCACTGCCTGCTGCACCTGCATGCCTACTTTCAATGACTGGTGTACCATGACACCCAGGTCTCGCTGCATCTCCCCTTTTCCTAGTCGGCCACCATTTAGATAATAGTCTGCTTTCCTGTTTTTGCCACCAAAATGGATAACCTCACATTTATCCACATTATACTGCATCTGCCAAACATTTGCCCACTCACCCAGCCTATCCAAGTCACCTTGCAGTCTCCTAGCATCCTCCTCACAGCTAACACTGCCCCCCAGCTTAGTGTCATCCGCAAACTTGGAGATATTGCCTTCAATTCCCTCATCCAGATCATTAATATATATTGTAAATAGCTGGGGTCCCAGCACTGAGCCTTGCGGTACCCCACTAGTCACTGCCTGCCATTGTGAAAAGGACCCGTTTACTCCTACTCTTTGCTTCCTGTTTGCCAGCCAGTTCTCTATCCACATCAATACTGAACCCCCAATGCCGTGTGCTTTAAGATTATCTATCTGATTGGATAGCATGCAAGACAAAGCTTTTCATTGTATATTGGTACACGTGACAAGAATAAACCTCAGCCTTAAACATACCTTATCAGATGTGAAAATGTCTGATGCTAATGGTAGACAAAAATGCTGGAGAAACTCAGCGGGTGAGGCAGCATCTATGGACGTTTCAGGTCGAGACCATTCTTCAGACTAATGGTAATTGTTTGTCACTGTCTGGCTAAAGAGCCTCACACTCTTTAATTTTCATATGGCTTTACACAGTCAATGGATGTACAGTATTAACAGCATGACTCTTGCCCTCTACATATTGAACCTTCCTCAAAATAGCAGCTTTCTGCTACAAATTGCAACACATTAGATTTCTGATCAGATTTTTCATTCTGTGACGGACTTCTGGGTTGGTAGCATGTATATTTGGCAATGATGCCCCAGTTAAAGGAGGTATCTTCCAATCTCACATGTGCAGAAATAGATTTTAGCTGACTGAAAATCCTCTCATACGATTCAGTGGGATTTACAGGTTTAGTTCAAATTGCTATGACCACGGACCAGATTAAATGTTTTGTGATGTTTTTGCGACATTTGAGCTGTCGATCGGTGAGAACTGAAAGGGAAAAGCAGGTCTTGGAAAGCAATAGATTGTGTGGAGTTTTTCCCCTCTCCCTGCATTATCCCCGAAGCCAGCCGCTTTCACCATGCAGTTTGATCATGTCTTGTCTTTTTGCTGTGCTTTCTGGGCCATGGATAGCAGTTCGGAATTGCAGAGGAGAAAAGATCAATTGGACGAACATCATCAGAGCCGGTAAGTGAACCATGATGTATTCAAGAGAGAGTTAGATTTAGCTCTTAGGGCTAACGGAATCAAGGGATATGGGGAGAAAGCATGAACGGGGTACTGATTCTGGATGATCAGCCATGATCATATTGATCATGTGTTGTGTAATGAACCGGATTTGATAAGGGAACTTGAGGTTAAGGAGCCATTAGGAGGTAGTAACCATAATATGGTAAGTTTTAATCTACAATTTGAGAGGGAGATGGATAAATCAGAAGTGTCAGTGTTACAGTTGAACAAAGGGGACTATGGAGCTATGTGGGAGGAGCTGGCCAAAGTTGACTGGAAGGAGACCCCGGCAGGGATGACAGTGGAACAACAATGGCAGGTATTTCTGGGAAGAATGCAGAAGGTGCAGGATCAGTTCATTCCAAAGAGGAAGAAAGATTCCAAGGGGGGTAAGGGGAGAGCGTGGCTGACAAGGGAAGTCAGGGACAGTATAAAAATAAAAGAGAAGAAGTACAACATAGCAAAGATGAGCGAGAAGCCAGAGGATTGGGTAACGTTTAAAGAGCAACAGAAGATAACTAATAAGTCTATACGGGGAGAAAAGATGAGGTACGAAGGTAAGCTAGCCAAGAATATAAAGGAGGACAGTAAAAGCTTCTTTAGGTATGCGAAGAGGAAAAAATTAGTTAAGACCAAAGTTGGACACTTGAAGACTGAAAAAGGTGAATTTATTATGGGAAACAAAGAAATGGCAGATGAGTTGAACAGGTACTTTGGATCCATCTTCACTAAGGAGGACACAAACAATCTTCCTGATATAGTAGTGGCCAGCGGATCTGGGGTAACGGAGGAACGGAAGGAATTCCACATTAGGCAGGAAATGGTGTTGGGTAGACTGATGGGACTGAAAGATGATAAATCCCCAGGGCCTGATGGTGTGCATCCCAGGGTACTTAAGGAAGTGTCTCGAGAAATTGTGGAGCATTGGTGATCATTTTCCAATGTTTTATAGATTCTGGATCAGTTCCTGTGGATTGGAGGGTAGCTAATGTCATCCCACTTTTAAAGAAAGGCGGGAGAAAGAAAACAGGGAATTATAGACCAGTTAGCCTGACATCGGTGGTGGGGAAGATGCTGGAGTCAATCATAAAATATGAAATAGCGGCACATTTGGATAGCAGTAACAGGATCGGTCCGAGTCAGCATGGATATATGAAGGGGAAATCATGCTTGACTAATCTTCTGGAATTTTTTGAGGATGTAACTAGGAAAATGGACAAGGGAGAGCCAGTGGATGTAGTGTACCTGGACTTTCAGAAAGCATTTGATAAGGTTCCACATAGGAGATTAGTGGGCAAAATTAGGACACATGGTATTGGGGGTAGAGTGCTGACATGGTTAGAGAAGTGGTTGGCAGACAGGAAACAAAGTGTAGGGATTAACGGGTCCCTTTCAGAATGGCAGGCAGTGACTAGTGGGGTACCGCAAGGTTCGGTGCTGGGACCGCAGCTATTTACAATATACATCAATGATTTAGATGAAGGGGTTCAAAGTAACATTAGCAAATTTGGAGATAACACAAAGCTGGGTGGCAGTGTGAACTGTGAAGAGGATGCTATGAGAATGCAGGGTGACTTGGGACAGGTTGGGGGAGTGGGCAGATGCATGGCAGGTGCAGTTTAATGTGGATAAATGTGAGGTTATCCACTTTGGTAGCAAAAACAGGAATGCAGATTATTATCTAAATGGTGTCAAGTTGGGAAAAGGGGAAGTACAACGGGATATGGGAGGTCCTTGTTCATCAGTCAATGAATGTAAGCATGCAGGTGCAGCAGGCAGTGAAAAAAGCGAATGGCATGTTGACCTTCATAACAAGAGGAGTTGAGTATAGGAGCAAAGAGGTCCTTCTGCAGTTGTACAGGGCCCTAGTGAGACCACACCTGGAGTATTGTGTGCAATTATGGTCTCCAAATTTGAGGAAAGACATTCTTGCTATTGAGGGAGTGCAGCGTAGTTTCACAAGGTTAATTCCCGGGATGGCGGGATTGTCATATGCTGAGAGAATGGAGCAGCTGGGCTTGTATACTCTGGAATTTAGAAGGATGAGAGGTGATCTAATTGAAACATATAAGATTATTAAGGGTTTGGACACGCTAGAGGCAGGAAACATGTTCCCAATGTTGGGGGAGTCCAGAACCAGGGGCCACAGTTTAAGAATAAGGGGCAAGCCATTTAGGACGGAGATGAGGAAACACTCTTTCACACATGGAGTTGTGAGTCTGTGGAATTCTCTGCCTCAGAGGGCGGTGGAGGCCGGTTCTCTGGATACTTTCACGAGAGCTAGATAGGGCTCTTAAAGATAGCGGAGTCAGGGGGATATGGGGAGAAGGCGGGAACGGGGTACTGATTTTGGATGATCAGCCATGATCACATTGAATGGTGGTGCTGGCTCGAAGGGCCGAATGGCCTACTACTGCACCTATTGTCTATTGTCTATTAAATGGCAGTGCTGGCTCAAAGGGCCAAATAGCCTACTCCTGCACCTATTTTCTATGTTTCTATGTTTCAAAGACGAATAAACAGAACTTGGGTAAGGAATAATGACAGCGCTTTTTAAAAATAATTTTACCTTTTTAACTGTAGATTACTAACTTTACAAATAATATGCTCTTTTGATTGGTGCTATTTTATGTGCATATATTTCTTTAAATTAACCAGATATCATGTGTTCAGTATCTATATGTGTTACAGTATCTATAAATGTATATTTTATAGTTTTATGTAGTATATCCATGTAAGTATATTAGAATTATAGTCAGAGAGATACAACATGGAATCAGGCCCTCTGGCCCAACTTGCCCATGCCAACCAAGATCCTCTATCTACACTAGTCCCATTTGCCCACGTTTGGGCCATATCCCTTTCATACCATGTACATGTCCAAACATCTTTTAAATGTTATTATAATACCTACCTCAACTACTTCCTCTGGCTGCTCGTTCCAATTATGTGAAAAATAGCCCCTCAGGTTCCAATTTAATTCTTCCCCTCTCACCTTAAGCCAATGTTCTCTGGTTCTTGATTCCCCTCCTCTGGGTAAAAGACTCTGTGTATTCACCCTATCTATTCCCTTTTGACTTTATACACCTCTATAAGATCACCCCACAGGTTATGTTGTAATTCAATGAATTTAGAAAATAAACATAGTTGATCCAATGGGCCTTGGCTCAGTGAAAGTTGTTTTGTTTTCTAAATACTGAGTTGACATCTAGAGAGGTACTTGTGTCTGCGGAGATCAGATCTGGCCCACCCTCCACCATATATCCAGTCACGGGACACCAGATGTTAATCCTCTGACATCAAGCCACCCATATCCAATAGAAGTGGTGACTGCCATTGTCCTACCTATTCCATCATGCTGGTCTCCACAATCAGGTAAATGACTTCTACAGATGCATCGATTTATCAGGATGCCTCACAGCATGGTTTGGGAAAAACTCCATCCAATACAGGCAAGAAATTGCAGCCAATTGTGGGCGCAAGCCAGACCATCACACAAACCAACCTCCCTTCCATTGACTCCGTTTACACCTCAAGCTGCCGGCAGCATAATCAAGGACGTGTCGCCACCTGGCCACTCCCTCTTCTCCCCTCTCCCATTGGGCAAAATGTACAGAAGTGTGAAAAGGCACACCTCCAGATTCAGGGCCAGTTTCTTCCCAGCTGTTATCAGGCAACTGAACCATCCCACCACAACCAGAGAGCAGTCCTGAAATGCTCTCTATCTCATTGGAGACCCTTGGACTATATTTGATCGGTCTTTACTGTCTTTATCTTGCAATAAACATTGTCCACATTATTCCCTTTATCATGTACACTGTGGATGGCTTGAATGTAATCATGTATTGTCATTCCGCTGACTGGTTAGCACGCAGCAAAAGCTTTTCACTGTACTTTGGTACACGTGACAATGAACTAAACTCAAACTCAAACTTGGCCAGGTGAACAAATGAGCTGTTGCAAGATCATTGAGAATGATTTGCTGTCCAGTTAGAGAAATGGATTGTCTCGTAATCGATGAGCTACTAAAGAATAAATCAATTTACCTGGTACATAATATTTTATAATGTGCAAGCCCTTATCAAAGATACCTAGGTGAATAGAGTCACAATGATTGAGAGAAAGTAACAGCAAGAGTGATCGATTTAAAAATAAAGTTAAATTAATAATCACGCCCACTTAGAAATTGTTTCTTTGTGGTTCGATATTCTAGTTGTCATGTTCCTGTTCTCGAATTCTTGGTATATGTTATCTAGTGTCTGAATACAATGAAGCTACAAGCTTGCAGGAATCTAGGTTAATGCCATCTGAATTGCTTTCTGGAAACAGAAATCATTCTCTCTGCAAAGGAAAACAAATATCTGGGAAAAAATGTAGTTAAAAAACCCAATTAATTTTGTTTGAAAGGGACTAGGGGACGAAATGGTGTGAAAATGTGATCAGCAAATGATCATGTTCAATTAAATCATTCATTTGAATAATCATAAATTTTTGCCATATTTCAACAAATTATTCACAGAGAAATTATGTGTGCCAGGACATTTATTACAAGTGCTGCTGACAGCAATTTCATCCCAGTGTTATCTATGTCATCTAAATACCAATTGTGTCTCTAAATATAAAGATTAATAAGTTGATAAGTTCATGTGATTGGAGCAGAATGAGGTTATTCGGCAAATCAAGTCTACTCCGCCATTCAATCATGGCTGATCTATCTTTCCCTCCTAACCCCATTCTCTTGCCTTCTCTCCATAGCCTCTGACACCCGTACTAATCAAGAATCTATCTATCTCTGCCGTGAATTCCACAGATTCACCACCCTCTGCCAAAATAAATTCCTCCTCATCTCCTTCCTAAAGGAACATCCTTTTATTCTGAGGCTATCACCTCTGGTCTTAGAAACTCCCACTAGTGGAAACATCCTTTCCAAATCCACTCTATCCGCTGCCTTTGCAAAGATGCAGAGGAACAAGCAACCTCCAATAGGTCATCCATCCCTTCTATCCATTTGATGCCTTATATTGTTAATGATTCTAACCCCGTAGGTGGTGCAGCAGTAGAGTTGCTGCCTTACAGCGCCAGGTACCTGGGTTCGATCCTGACTGCGGGTGCTGCCTGTACAGAGTTTGTACGTTCTCCGTGACCCACGTGGGTTTTCTCTGGGTGATCTGGTTTCCTCCCACACTTCAAAGATGTACAGGCTTGTAGGTTGATTAGGTTCTGTAAATTGTAAATTGTCCCTAGTGTGTAGGATAGTGCTAGTGTACAGGATGATTGCTGGTCGGCACGGACTCGGCGGGCAGAAGGGCCTGTTTCCACGCTGTATGTCAAAACTATTGTCTACTTCCCTATTGTCCACTTCCATGTTGTTCGTGTTCCAACCAACAAAGTCCACTGTGAGCACTATCTCCTTGCAAACTCTCATCTTCTTTACAAACTCGTTTCCCTCTTAAATGTCATTTGGACATTTTGCTATCCTTCATATTTCAAATATGTCCACATAAATCCCCCCACAGATTTCATGCAGCACCTACCAAAGCCCCTGATGGTCTCCAGCGTAATTATGACACACAGAGGGTGGTGGGTGTATGGAACAAGCTGCCATAGGAGGTAATTGAGGCAGGGACTAATCCAACATTTAAGAAACAGTTAGACAGGTACATGGATAGGACAGGTTTGGAGAGATATGGACAAAATGCTGGCAGTTTGGACTAGTGTAGCTGGGATACGTTGGCCGGTGTGGGCAAGTTGTGTCAAAGGGCCTGTTTCCACACTGTATCACTATGCAAGCAAAAGTAAGAATGTTATGCAATGGTCATTCGACATCTACAGCACTGCATATGTGTATTGGTCCCATTATTTAAAGGAGAAAGTTATTATGTTGGTAGTTCAAAGCAAGTTTACTAGACTAATAAAGGAATGAGCAGGTTGCTTGTGAGAGATGTTTGCTTCTGCTGGTCTTGTGAGCATTGGGGTTTAGGAGAGGCAAAAATGACTGGATTGAAACAAAAAAATATTCTGAAGGGTCCTGACAGGATGGGAGTGAAGAGGCGTGGGAGAGTCTAAGACCAGAGGTTGCTCATTGAAAATAAGCGGTCATTCATTCAAGACTGAGGCAAAATGAACATTTTCCTCACCAGGTTTTGAGGGTCTATGGAACTGCTATCAAAGGCTCTGGTGGAAGCAGAATATTTAGATATTTTTAAGACAGTTAGATAAAGATGAGGGGGTGGGGGGGGGGGGGCGGATGGGAATTTACCTCGGGTGGCCAGATATGTGGAGTTAGGTTTCTAATCAGTATTCTTATTGACTGCCAGGGCCTGAGGGATCTGGAGATTGAATCCTGTGTCCCATTCCATATGTCTGTATGGATCCAATGATACATAAAACATAGAACATAAAACAGTGCAGCACAAGATTGGGCCCATTGTCTCAACATAAACTCTTTGCTGAACATAATGCCAAGACCATCAATCATCCACAGCTAAGCAGGAATTCATATCCCATCACATATTTAACAAGTTGAATTCAGTTCATGAAATAAATGATGATTTCAATATTTTTTTAACACTAATTGTTGCTGGTTTATGGACGGCAGATTCCAGAGACTTGGAAGGGAAGCTGAAGGAGCAAACAAACAGGACAGGTAAGAGATCCCAGTCTCAGATGCCTTGTGGAACTCAACTGCAAACCTACTAATCCGACACATTTAAACTGTGCCAAACATTCATAGGTCAGTTCTGAATTAAACATACTCGTTCAGTCTATCGTTTTAAGAAATATCATTACCTAGGAGTGAAAAATTAAAAGACTACTTTTAGATTTACAATCAATAAACATTTCAATATAATGATTCGTTTTATCAGGATATGGGATTGTTGCCAGACCCCATTTATTGTCTCTCCTATTTATTGCCTCTCCATAATTGCCCGTTGACAAGATGGTAATGAAATGGCCTGTTGAACCACTGCATTCCCACAATGCTGTTGGGTAGGAAGTTCCAGATTTTAGACCTGGTGACAGTGAAGGACAATAATATATTTCCAAGTCAGGACATTTTTTAACCATGAGATAATTTCATTCTAACCTGACCATTGGAAAACTGTGTTTTATTCTTACAGGCACAGCGTGTAAACAGGCCCTTTGGTCCCCCTAGTCCATGCCGACCAGCAGTCACCCATTCACACTAGCCCCATGTCATCCCACAGTATTGATCACCTGCTTGAGTCACACCCTGCTCAATATTACTTTTCATTGATTGCATTGAAAGTAAAATCAGGCAGTGTATAAAACAAGTAAATGAAATAATTTCATTGCATCCCTACTGGGTAGATTAGTCTCAGGTGGATTTAATGCAGTTGCATTGTTTAGTATTGAGTCTAATAGCAGAGATAACAGGTGATTAAATTGTGCCATCTTGAATACTGTCACGCAACTGGAGTACCGTTGTGGCTGCATCCATGCAGATGAGGTCCATCACTTAACAGAAAAGTTTTGAGAGGAGGAAGGGCCAGAAATAGAAGCATCTATCAGTCACCTTTCTATCCTCAGCCTCCTGCATTGTGAAGCCACAAGCAAATTGGAGGAACAGCACCTCATATTTCACATGGTCAACTTACAACCCAGTGGTATGAATATTGATTTCTCTAACTTCAAGTACCCTTGCATTCCCTCTTCATCACTCCCCCCACCCAAGATGCCCTGCTAGTTTCAACATTCGTATCCCTTCATTTTCACCTCTTCAGCCAACAATGGACCATTGTGAGCTCCACCTTTCCTTGGTCATCGGTGCCGGCCCTAATTAGTTCTGTACATTTGCATGTCTCTGATTTCCCTTTCCCCCAACTCTGTCTGAAGAAGGCTCTCAACCCGAAACGTCGCCCATTCCTTCCATGACCCATCGGTTTACACCAGCATTGTGTGTCTACATTTGGTTTATTGTCGTACACATAAAAAATTCAATTTCATACCATTTCAAGCAGAGTGTAGGCCACCAAATTCAATTTCATACCATTTCAAGCAGAGTGCAGGCCACTAAATTGTCAAACAACTCATTGCATTGTCATTAAGGGCTAGCAAATCATTTATTGCAAGTACATTGTGGATTCAGTTCAGTTGATTCACAGCTTAGAATCACAGTTGTGGACTCTCCCTCGCGATCTTCCAGAGTGACTGACTCACGTTCAGGCATCCAGGGTTTTATAGTCCTGCTCCCCACCCCCCCCACCCCCCGAAAGGGGCGTTACGTTCATTATGGTGATTGACAGGCGAGAGGACCAATCAGCTGATCTCAAGATTTTTAAAACACTCATAACTTTTTTATTTTTCAACGATCAGAAAAATCCTCAGGACTGCCTCAGCGGAGGAGGACTGTGAATAAGATGGCCAAAAATCATAGCGATATATGGTAGCGTTTTTTTTCTAAAATCAATATACAGCGCAGACAGGGAGTGGTCAAGATGAGGCTTTTAATTATATAGATGTTCCAAATGCAACAATGAAATTCTTACTTACAGCAGCACAACAGATATGTAATCCTAGTACTCTATAAACACCATAATATACAACAATAAAAGTTCAGAAAAAGAAACAAAATATTTGGAGAGGTGAGTGACATGGATATGCTGACCAAAATGTCCTCATTGTTGAATTTAAATATATTTTGTCTCACAGAACTATACTGAAGAGGAGCACCGATGTTACAAAATCTTACTTAACAAAATCGGAGCAACTTCTCCGAGTGGATGATCATGACTTCACAATGAGACCTGGATTTGGAGGTAGGAATCTTTGTCTGAAGATAGGCACAAAATGCTGGACAGCGGGCCAGGCAGCATCTCTGGAGAGAAGGATTAGGTGGCGTTTCGGGTCGAGACCCTTCTTCACCTTTGTCCCGTGTGAGAAGGAACTGTGGATGCCGGTTTACATCGTAGATAAATGCAAAATGCTGGAGTAACTCAGCGGAGCAGGCAGCATCTCTGCAGACCCAGTCTGAAGAAGGGTCTCGACCCAAAACACCACCTATTCCTTTTCTCCCAAGTTGCTGCCTGTCCTGCTGAGTTTCTCCAGCATTTTGTGTCCATCATGTTTGTCTCAGCTGATAGCTTATAATATTGGGAGCTCCGAATATGAAGGTGAAATCTCTTGCAACATAGTACAGAATTTATGATAGGGTTTTATTACACCCGATGTTTTCACATTCCCACTTTAAAATGTTGTCACCAGTTTTATTGTGACAAGCACAATTTTCTCATGCTTGTTAAAACTGACTTTTTTTTTCTCAAAATAAAAGAGGTAAAATATGTGGTATTCGATGAGTATTCAGACTTAGCAGCCGAGGCAGAATAACGCGACTGGCGAACCCAGGTGCTCCCTGTAGAGGTTGGTTGTAGAGGGATTGTAGCCATGTCAACAACCAGACACCTGAAGGGAATGGGAGTTCGAGGACAGGCCTTCCGGCCAGCCGTCAGGTCGCTGTCAGAGGCTGCCGAGCAAAGCAGCAACTGGCTGTGGCTGAAGAGGAAGGACTCCACTGGGCTGCAAAATGACCAGCAAGAGGGGCAAAACGGAGGGGAGCGCACCTGGGGCGCCAGGTGTGCCTGTTGAGCCACTGGAGGTGTTGTGGGCCTATCAACGAAAAACCAAGTAAGGAGGGTGCCCACCTGATGACCCCGATGAAGTCTTTACCCCTATCCCCACTCAAGATATTAAGAAGGTGCCACATAGTAGGGATTGTAATATCAAGTCATATAAGCTCAACTAAAGAGGTGGTGGTGGAGGCAGATATGACTGATATTTAAGGCTTTTAAATAGGCACATGGATATGCAAGGAATGGAGAGATATGGATCATAGGCAGGCAGAGAAGGATAGTTTAATTTAGCATCATGTTTGGCACAGGTGGTGTGGGCCGAAGGGCCTATTCCTGTGCTGCACGGTTCTGTGTTCTAAATATGTGATGTTCAGGAAATCAGACCTCAGTATGTTTCCACATGTAATTATTATCCTTGAAAACATTAGCGGCGCAGTGGTGCTAGTTTCCGATGGGCACGGTGACGGACGCACCACACATCTCTGTCCTCCATGCAGCTGGCAAACTCCTCCTTTGTCTCTACACGTGCGTCTTCCATCGACGTCTTCAGCATCGTCTTGATTGGCCGTCCCGGGTCACGTCATCCATGGGTGGGTTCCCACAGCACAACCTTGTGTGCTGGCGTTTCTGGCTGGTGCTGGCAGTGACCAGCGAGCCTCATCCTTCTCCACCTGATCTTCTCGGTCAAAGGTGGAAACTCCCCATAGAGCTGGGCGTTGGTGACCTGGTCCCTCCAACTGACATTTTGAACTTTTCTGAGCATTCGGGTATAGGTACCATCGAGAGACTTGGACAGTCCTCGTGTGAGAGTCCATGCCTCACACCCATACAATAATATGGTCTCTACAGTTGCATGGAAGAATCTCAGTTTGAGACCCTTAGCCATCTGGGACGTCCAGATTTTCCCCATGTTATTGATGGCTTTCCATGCGAGAGCTCTCCAGACCTTGATGTACTTCTCCGAGCTCTGCATCCTCGCTCCCAGGTACCTGAAGTCCTCCACTTTCTAGAGCGGTGCATCCACACGTAAACAATATTTAATAAAGTGATGCTTCAACTTCTAAATGTCTACACTTGAGTATATATCACATTAAATTATATTTCTCTAACTGGGAAAAACAGTAACATAACATCTTTTCAATTTCAATTTTCCACACATAGACTGGGAAACACATTCTGTAAATGGGCTGGATGGGTTGGAGTTTGTAAAATGTGTGCAGGATAGTTTTTTGCAACAATACATAGAAGTACCTACTAGAGAAGGGGCGGTACTGGACCTCCTGTTAGGAAATGAGATGGGTCAGGTGGCAGAGGTATGCGTTGGGGAACAGTTCGGGTCCAGTGATCACAATACCATTAGTTTCAATATAATTATGGAGAGGGACAAAACTGGACCTAGGGTTGAGATTTTTGATTGGAGAAAGGCTAACTTTGAGGAGATGCGAAAGGATTTAAAAGGAGTAAATTGGGACAGTTTGTTTTATGGGAAAGATGTGGAAGAGAAATGGAGTACATTTAAAGGTGAAATTTTAAGAGTACAGAATCTTTATGTCCCTGTTCGGTTGAAAGGAAATCGTAAAAATTGTAAAGAGCCATGGTTTTCAAGGGAAATTGGACACTTGGTTCGGAAAAAGAGGGAGATCTACAATAGTTATAGGCAGCATGGAGTAAATGAGGTGCTTGAGGAGTATAAAGAATGTAAAAAGAATCTTAAGAAAGAAATTAGAAAAGCTAAAAGAAGATATGAGGTTGCTTTGGCAAGTAAGGTAAAAGTAAATCCGAAGGGTTTCTACCGCTATATTAATAGCAAAAGGATAACGAGGGATAAAATTGGTCCATTAGAGAGTCAGAGTGGCCAACTATCTGCAGAGCCAAAAGAGATGGGGGAGATATTGAACAGTTTCTTTTCTTCGGTATTCACCAAGGAGAAGGATATTGAATTATGTGAGGTAAGGGAAACAAGTAGAGTAGCTATGGAAACTATGAGGATCAAAGAAGAGGAAGTACTGACACTTTTGAGAAATATAAAAGTGGATAAGTCTCCAGGTCCGGACAGGATATTCCCTAGGACATTGAGGGAAGTTAGTGTAGAAATAGCAGGGGCTATGGCAGAAATATTTCAAATGTCATTAGAAACGGGAATAGTGCCAGAGGATTGGCGTACTGCGCATGTTGTTCCATTGTTTAAAAAGGGGTCTAAGAGTAAACCTAGCAATTATAGACCTGTTAGTTTGACGTCAGTGGTGGGCAAATTAATGGAAAGAATACTTAGAGATAATATATATAAGCATCTGGATAAACAGGGTCTGATTAGGAACAGTCAACATGGATTTGTGCCTGGAAGGTCATGTTTAACTAATCTTCTTGAATTTTTTGAAGATGTTACTCGGGAAATTGATGAGGGTAAAGCAGTGGATGTTGTGTATATGGACTTCAGTAAGGCCTTTGACAATGTTCCTCATGGAAGGTTGGTTAAGAAGGTTCAATGGTTGGGTATTAATGGTGGAGTAGCAAGATGGATTCAACAGTGGCTGAATGGGAGATGCCAGAGAGTAATGGTGGATGGTTGTTTGTCAGGTTGGAGGCCAGTGATGAGTGGGGTGCCACAGGGATCTGTGTTGGGTCCACTGTTGTTTGTCATGTACATCAATGATCTGGACGATGGTGTGGTAAATTGGATTAGTAAGTATGCAGATGATACTAAGATAGGTGGGGTTGCGGGTAATGAAGTAGAGTTTCAAAGTCTACAGAGAGATTTATGCCAGTTGGAAGAGTGGGCTGAAAGATGGCAGATGGAGTTTAATGCTGATAAGTGTGAGGTGCTACATCTTGGCAGGACAAATCAAAATAGGACGTACATGGTAAATGGTAGGGAATTGAAGAATGTAGGTGAACAGAGGGATCTGGGAATAACTGTGCACAGTTCCATGAAAGTGGAATCTCATGTAGATAGGGTGGTAAAGAAAGCTTTTGGTGTGCTGGCCTTTATAAATCAGAGCATTGAGTATAGAAGTTGGGATGTAATGTTAAAATTGTACAAGGCATTGGTGAGGCCAATTCTGGAGTATGGTGTACAATTTTGGTCGCCTAATTATAGGAAGGATGTCAACAAAATAGAGAGAGTACAGAGGAGATTTACTAGAATGTTGCCTGGGTTTCAGCAACTAAGTTACAGAGAAAGGTTGAACAAGTTAGGGCTTTATTCTTTGGAGCGCAGAAGGTTAAGGGGGGACTTGATAGAGGTTTTTAAAATGATGAGAGGGATAGACAGAGTTGACGTGGAAAAGCTTTTCCCACTGAGAGTAGGGAAGATTCAAACAAGGGGACATGACTTGAGAATTAAGGGACTGAAGTTTAGGGGTAACATGAGGGGGAACTTCTTTACTCAGAGAGTGGTAGCTGTGTGGAATGAGCTTCCAGTGAAGGTGGTGGAGGCAGGTTCGTTTTTATCATTTAAAAATAAATTGGATAGTTATATGGATGGGAAAGGAATGGAGGGTTATGGTCTGAGCGCAGGTATATGGGACTAGGGGAGATTATGTGTTCGGCACGGACTAGAGGGGTCGAGATGGCCTGTTTCCGTGCTGTAATTGTTATATGGTTATATGGTTATATGGTTATCTTACTGTTAGTTGCGATGCTTCCAAATTCAATGTAACATGGCTCCGTTCTCTTCAAATAGAGAACATTTCAACAGGGAAGAGATAAAACCAGGAGTGATTATTTCTCTTGTGCATCATTTGGCTTGGGATGACACAGAAACATAGAAAATAGGTGCAGGAGGAGGCCATTCAACCCTTCCGAGCCAGCACCGCCATTCGTTGTGATCATGGTTGATCGTCCCCTATCAATAACCCGTGCCTGCCTTCTCCCAATATCCCATGACATATCAGGAGCTTTAAGGTCTCCACCTTGTATTCGATACGATACGACAGAACTTTATTTATCCCAGGAGGGAAATTGATCAGCCAACAGTCATGAAACACAACAAGATACATGAAACGTTAAATTAAAGTGGCGAGTGGAAAAGATTAGGGGATGTGCAAAGATTGAGGGGAGGAAGGGGAGGACGGGAGGGAGGAGGGAGGAGAATCATTCTCAGTCTACCTCAAGACAGAAGGGGGAGGAGTTGTACAGTTAGATAGCCACAGGGAAGAAGGATCTCCTGTGTCATTCTGTCCTGCAGCTTGGTGGAACCAGTCTGTTGCTGAAGTTGCTCCTCAGGTTGACCAGTGTGTCATGGAGGGGGTGAGCTGCATTGTCCAGGATGCTCCCGCAGTTTGAGGAGCATCCTCCCCTCCAAGACCACCCCCTATGAATCCAACTCCGCCCCCAGGATGGAGCCAGCCTTGTTGATGAGCTTGTTGATCCTATAGGTGTCCGCTGTCTTCGCCCTGCCTTCAATGGATGTAACGTAAAATCACACATACATTTAAGGGCAGCACAGTAGCGCAGCGGTAGAGTTGCTGCCTTACAGCGTCAGAGTTCGATCCTGACTACGGTGCTGTCTGTAGGAAGTTTGTATGTTTTCCCTGTGACCACGTGGATTTTCTCCAGGCGCTCCGGTTTCCATCCACATTCCAAAGACGTGCAGGTTTGCAGGTAAATTGGCTTCTGTACATTATCCCTAGATTGTAGAATAGAACTAGTGATCGTTAATGGTTGATAGAACAGGTGATCGTTGGTCAGCATGGATTCAGTGGGCCGAAGGGCCTGTTTCTATGCTATATCCCTGATCTAAACATTATGGAAACATTATTTAATGTTGTATTGTTGTGTTTACTCTGTGAGCTACATGTGAACAAGGCATTTCTTTGCACCCTGGTGTATATGACAGTAAACTAATCTAATCTAATTTAATCTTAAACACGTATTTTTGGAATTTACTGTCACACCTTGAAACAAAACATGTTTGGATTCATTTTTAGAAAATAATTAGTTGATTGTTCCAAAGTGAAAGATTAAAGGGAAATGCAGTTCAGATCTATTGGATTAGATTCAGCAGTCATTTTATTTAACTTTCTCAAATGGTACCCAGTCCTCATGATAAATCATACTGCAGATAGACACAAAATACTGGAGTAACTCAGCAGGACAGGCAGCATCTGTGGAGAGAAGGAATGGGTGACGTTTCGGGTTGAGACCCTTCTTCAGACTTGACCCGAAATATCACCCATTCCTACTCTCCAGAGAAGCTGCCTGACCTGCTGAGTTACTCCAGCATTTTGTGTCCATCTTCGGTGTAAACCAGCATCTGCAGTTCCTGCCTGCATAAATCATACTGCATTTGTTTAGATGTAACTAACTCCTCAGAGTTAGTTGTGATCTTCTAATATTACAGCCAATTTTATTCTAATTTTAAAGAAATTTCCTTTTTGATTGAGATTTCTGATTGGGTGAAACATTCGGTGTTTGAAAATGATTTAAAATTGCAATATATATGGTCACATATAATGAGCTATTGCCAGATAAGGAATGGGGGAAGGTGTTAGGTACACAGTGGAAACATGTAGGGAATTCAGTCAGTCAGCGTGTAAAGCTAATGTGATTCCACTGCCTCTATTTTGGAATCAGCTTTCTGAATAATGGCCTCTATGTTTAAAAGAACATGCCAGGGCTGCCAACATTGGGTGAGAGTTGGGAGTGAGAAATTGCGAGAGACCAAGCCCGAGGGAGCATACTGTAGCGAGTCTTTTAACTTACACTTGAATGCAATATATATGCTTTAAATTGGATTGGAGCGTTTTTGAAAGGGGAGAGGCTGTTCAATCACTGATCACTGGCCTTGGGGGTACCCGGTGAGGGAGTGGAGCAACCGAGTGGGGAGAGGGTGTGTAGGAAAGGTGTCCCCCCTCCCAGGGTAGGAACTTTTTGAAATTTGATGTATTAAAATCATATTTTAGTGCACTGTAGAAGTATGATTTCAATGCTTTTTGTATAAAGTATTTTTAAGAGCTAACTTTTTAAGGGGTAACTTTATCCACACAAAGGGTCCATACGTGTCAATTGGCCTGCACTGCCTTCTGTGGCAGAGAATTCCACAGATTCACAACTCTCTGCATGAAGAAAGTTGTTTACATCTCTGTCCTAACTGCCCCCCCCCTTTATTCTTAAACTGTGACCCATGGTTCTGAATGCCCCCAACATCGGGAACATTTTTCCTGCAGTTACAGTAAGTGAAAATCTAGCAGGCAAGCAGGATGCTTTCACCAACCACCCCCATTTGAAGTCCACTATCTTCCACCGTATCTACCCAGTGCTTGGTACTTACTTCCAGCAGCCACTGGTTGTCCTCCAGGATGCACCGAGCCGCAGCCTGATCCATGCCGGTCACCTGGGCGAATTCGACACAGAGACTCTCACGGCAGCGGCGCAATGCTTCAACACCTCCGACGGCGCGGGACTCTTGCACTGAGGCTGCTCCATGGCCAGAGCTGCAGTGAGCAACTCGCCAGCCCGGAAAACACTCGCCAGCCCCGCTCCCCGTCCGCATCTGTCCCCGCCGCTGCTTTTGCTTCCAGCACCCGCGGCCC
The DNA here is from genome assembly GCF_010909765.2 of Amblyraja radiata. Lineage (NCBI taxonomy): Eukaryota > Metazoa > Chordata > Chondrichthyes > Rajiformes > Rajidae > Amblyraja > Amblyraja radiata. The sequence continues at coordinate 29,049,096 of NC_045960.1, read as the reverse complement.
ATGCAGTTGATATGAGTTTTGAAATTTTCGTTTATCACAGAATTTCTCACAACAGAGCGAGAGAAATTTGTGATCAGCGTGAGAATTTGGTGAAATGCGTGATTCTCACGCTCAATGCATGGGAGTTGGCAGCCCTGCCTCTCTATCCCCCTCTCCCTCTCCCCCTCTCTCTCTCCCCTCTCTCTCCACCTCTCTCAGAGCGGCTCTCCCTCTCTCCCTCTCGGGAGAACCCCTAGCCTCCTCCCCCCCCTCCTACCGAAAGAAGACAGAGTCGATCCCCCTCTCCTCCCAACCCCCTCTCGCGCCTCGAGAAGCGATCCCGCGAAAGCCTCCTTAAACATGCGCTCTAGCCCCATCCATTCCCTCACTCCTCCCCCCCCCCATAAGAACCTCTCTCACCCGGCATCTCTTCTCCAACCGACTCTCGAATCGAAAGAGCTCTCCTTCGCTTGAACTAACTCGCCCGCCTCCAAAAGAGTCCCTGCCTCCGGACAAGAGATCCTCTTTCCCCCTCTAACTCTCCCCCCCGCTAGAAGATCAGAGAATCCCAACCTCTCGGAGACCCAGCGAGGGCTTCTCTCTCTCCCTCTCCTTCTCTGCGCGTGCTCAACGAGGCCAACGAGCTCGACCTCGTACGGGCGAGGGAGAACTCCAGAGCGAGAGAGAGCAGAGAGCGAAGAGCTCTCCACGAGACACGCGAGAGAGGGCTCTAAGAGAAACTCTCGCGCCCCCCGCGCGCGAGATCTCTCTCTTCCTCCTTCTCACCCCATTTCTCCGTCCCACTCAAAGTCTCCCGGCGAGCTCGCAGAGCGCGGGCTCCGCGGGCAGCGAGGCGGGCGGGAGACTCCCCCCACGGCGCGAGCGGGAACAAGAGAGACCTCAGGCGAGCTGAAAAGATCCTCAAGAGGAACCCCCTGCGAGAGGAGCAGAACCCTCTCTCTCCCCTCCTCTCCCTTTTCTCTCTCACCATTCACGCCTCCTCTGTCTCTCCCGTCTCTCTCCTCTCACCCCCCTCTCTCTCCCCCCCCCCACTGTCTCCCTGTCTCATCCCCCCCTCTCTCTCCACCTCCCTTTGAGAGTCTGTCCCTTCGGCACAGAGACTCTCGCAGCAGCGGTAGCGGCGCGACGCTTCCGACGGCTCCGCGGCCCGGGACTCTTGCACTGTCCGGAGTGCTCCATGGCCGGAGCTGCAGCGAGCGACTCGTCAGCGCCGCAAACACTCGACAGTCCCGGCTCCCCGCATATGTTCCCGATGCAGGTTCTGCTCCCATCCCTCCTGCAGCCCCGGCTCTCCAACACCCGCGGACCTTGCAGTTTATCCGAGTTTTGAAATTTTCGTTGATCACAAAATTTCTCACCACTGAGCGTGAGAAATGTCTGATCAGCGTGAGGGCGTGAGAGTTTGCTTGAGGGCGTGATTCTCACGTTCAAAGCGTGAGAGTTGGCAGCCCTAACATGCATTCTACAATGGAAAGGACTACAGATGGCACAATGGGCTAAGTGTTCGGCTGGCGACCGGAAGGTGGCCGGTTCGAATCCCGCTTGGAGTGCATACTGTCGTTGTGTCCTTGGGCAAGACACTTCACCCACCTTTGCCTGTGTGTGAATGTGTGTGAGTGATTGGTGGTGGTCGGAGGGGCCGTAGGCGCAGAATGGCAGCCACGCTTCCGTCAGTCTGCCCCAGGGCAGCTGTGGCTACAGAAGTAGCTTACCACCACCGAGTGTGACTGAGGAGTGAATGAATAATGCGATGTAAAGCGCCTTGAGTATTAGAAAGGCGCTATATAAATCCCATCCATTATTATTAAATAGGTTCAAATTGGAACGACAGCTGCAGCAAGATGGTGTGAAGCAGGTATGGGCTGGAATGCGAAAGATCACGGGCATGAAACAGAACGGTGGTACACTGCCTGATGGTGAACAGGGTCTGGCTGATGATCTGAATAGATTCTTCAACAGATTCGACGGCTCCACACCACCCCAGCCTCCCCCACCTGGTCTGCTGACCATTGCTGCTTCCTCTCCACCTCCCATCCCTCTCTCCATCACTCCTGAGATGTCACCTGTACGGAGTCCCCTCTTTCCACCTCCCACTCCACCGGCAGCCCCACCCATGACTCTTCATACTGCTCAGGTCAAGGTGATGCTGGACAGACTGAAGCCAGGGAAGGCAGTGGGGCCTGATGACACCAGCCCAAGGCTACTGAAGACTTGCTCTTCAGAGCTGTGTGGTATTCTAACACACCTGTTCAACCTGAGCTTACGTCTACAGAGGGTTCCAAGGCTGTGGAAAACATCTTGCCTGGTACCTGTTCCAAAGAAGACCCATCCCACTCTCTACAATGACTACAGACCAGTAGCGCTCACTTCTCACATAATGAAGACATTTGAGAGACTTGTCCTTTCCTACATCAGGACTAGTGTGTCAAATCACATGGATCCTTTACAGTTTGCATATCAGCCTAACATCAGTGTCGATGATGCCCTCATTTACATGCTGCAGAGGGTGTACACACATTTGGACACTACTGATGCATCTGTAAGGATTACTTTTTTTGACTTTTCAAGCGCCTTCAACACTATTCAGCCCCGACTGCTAGGGGAGAAGATGGAGAAGATGAAAGTGGATCCATCACTGGTACTGTGGTGTTTGGATTACCTTTCCCTCAGACCACAGTACGTGCGCCTACAGAACAGTGTCTCGGGCACCATCTTGAGCAGCACAGGGGCTCCACAAGGAACTGTGCTGGCTCCGTTCCTGTTTACCATCTACACAGCGGATCTCCAATGGAACACCAACAGCTGCTTTTTGCAGAAGTTTTCGGATGATACAGCTGTTGTCGGCCTCATTAAAGGGGGCAATGAGGAGGAATACAGAGACATTATAAGTAACTTTGTGGAGTGGAGCGCACACAATAATCTCCATCTCAACACCAAAAAAACAAAGGAGATAGTGGTGGACTTTAGGAGGGGGAGGAGGAGGACTCAAGCAACGCCGATCACCATTAAGGGCACTGAGGTGGAGGTGGTTGCTAATCACAGGTACCTTGGGGTGCAGCTTGACAGTGAGCTGAACTGGAAGTGTCATATGGAGGCGGTGCACAGGAGGGGACAAAGCCGACTGTATTTTTTAAGGAGGCTGAGGTCTTTTAATATCTGCCAACCCCTACTGTGCAGTGTCTACCATTCAGTGGTGGCCAGTGCTCTGTTCTTTGCTGTGGCCTGTTGGGGAGATGGCGCCCGTATAGCGGATAAAAACAGATTGGACAAACTAATCAGGAAGGCCGGCTCAGTGGTCGGGGCTGAGCAACGAACGGTCCAGCAGGTGGCAGAGGCCAGAACTCTAAATAAACTAGGTTCCATAATGACAAACCCCACTCACCCACTCCATGCCCTGAAGGTGATCAAGAGCAGCATCTTCAGCCAGAGGCTGATTGCACCAATGTGCAAAACGGAGAGATACAGGAAGTCTTGTTTACCAGCTGCTATAAGACTTTATAATGAGCATAAATAACTGCACTTTTTTTAAATTAATTGTATTTTAACTTGTATTTTAACGTATTTTAACTTGTTATGTATGAAAGCGTGGTGTTGTGTTTGTCTTGAAGCTGTCGTGGCACTGTAATTTCCTGAAAAGGATTATTAAAGGAATAATCTAAATCTAAATCTAAATCTAAATTATTATTACACATCTCATTTCTTTAGATCGACCATCAATGGCCTTCAGATTAGTAGCTGATTGATTTCTACCACTAGCTGCTACATTTAGAGAGATATTGCGTAGAAACAGGCCCTTTGGCCCACTGAGTCCTCGCTGACCAGTGATCAGCCCATACACTAGCACTATCCTACACACTAAGGCCAATTATCCTACAAACCTGTATGTCTTTGGAGTGCGGGAGGAAACCGGAGCACCTGGAGAAAACCCACGTGGTCACACGGAGAACGTACAAACTTCGTACAGCACCTGTAGTCAGGGTCGAACCTAGATCTCTGGAGCTGCAAGGTAGCAACTCTACCGGTGTGCCACTGTCTCTGAAGTTGTTAAAGTGCACAGAGGGTGGTGTGGAAGATGTTGCAGTTGAGACTTGTACATAAGTTGTTGCCCCCAGGTGTCAAGAGTCTGGAGTCAAGAATAAAACACAAAGAGCTGGAGGAACTCAACGGTGAAGTAGTAGCATCTGTGGGGGGAATAGATAGGCGATGTTTCGGGTTGGGACCCTTCTTCAGAGTGTTTATTTATCACATGCACTGGGAACGACGGAAAAATAAATGTTTTCCTTGCTGCAGCTTTACGGGCAGACTAAAGGGCATGTCCTACGAGCATGCGACTCCATGCGGCAAACGCGGCCTAACGTGGGTCGCTTGAGCCGTACGGCCTCGCGGGGCCGGTCCCACTTCGATCGCCGGAGCCGTATGAAGTTGTGCGGAGCTGGTCCCGACATCGCGCGGGGCTCCGAAAAACTGACCGTGTTCAAAAATTCGGCGCGGCAGGTCGCATGCTCGTGGGACAGGCCCTTTATGCTTTAGCTAGAGGGTGGGGAATCAGTGGCATTCATTGCCACAGACGGCTGTGGAGACCAAGTCATTGGGCATTTTTAAAGCGGAAATTGATAGGTTCTTGATTGGTCAGGGTATCAAAGGTTACAGGGAGAAGGCAGGAGAATGGGGTTGAGAGGGAAAGATAGATCAGCCATGATTGAATGGTGGAGTCGACTTGAATGGCCTAATGCTGCTCCTGTGACTTATGAACATAATGTGACAACACAAAAAATATACAATAATTAACAATTCAATAATACTTAGAGCAATCTATACAACGTCCATGGTACTCTATATGACTCTTTGACTGCATCAAAATGGAGATTTCTTTATTCCATGCTTAATCAGACATTCATATATGCATATGTTCCAGGAGCAGAATAAGGCCAGAATAAGTCTACTCCACCATTCAACCACGGCTGATCTATCTCTCCCTCTCAACCCTATTCTCTTGCCTTTGCCCAGTAATCCCTGACACCTTTGACCCCTAATGACCCTGACACCCAACCACTGACAACCCCTGCACAAATCAATTGTTTAGTACAAAGGCTTTTATTTATTTTATACTTGTGAGCAACAATATTCTCCTCACACAAGGTTTCCCGAGATAAAACAGAAAGAACAACAGTTCCACAAGCAACAATGGTGCTAAAGTATGGCGATAAAGAAATCTCCACTTTGACCTGAAAGATAGAAAATTAATTTTATCTTGAAAAAAATCACTGAAACTGTAACGTTCAGCTTGAAAATCAACAGTAATTTTCTTTTTTTCCCCACCCACAGGTCCATCCATACCTGTTGGGGTTGATGTGCAGGTGGAAAGCCTGGACAGTATATCTGAAGTGGATATGGTAATACTTTAAATTTGAGTATTTTAGCATCTTTTGACTATCTATTCACCTATTGCGCTGAAATGGTTCATTCCAAAACATAAGTAATAATAATAATAATACATTTTATTTATGGGCGCCTTTCAAGAGTCTCAAGGACACCTTACAAAAAATTGGCAGGTAGAGGAAAAACATGTAAGGGGAATGAAATAAATAGTAGAGACATGACTAGTACACAAAGTAAAGACAGAATTCAATTCAAAACACAACATGAGGCAATTAATGCACAGATGAAAAGGGAGGGGGACGTGGGGCTAAGGATAGGCAGAGGTGAAGAGATGGGTCTTGAGGCGGGACTGGAAGATGGTGAGGGACACGGAATTGCGGATCAGTTGGGGGAGGGAGTTCCAGAGCCTGGGAGCTGCCCTGGAGAAGGCTCTGTCCCCAAAACTGCGGAGGTTGGACTTGTGGATGGAGAGGAGACCGGCTGATGTGGATCTGAGGGACCGTCAGGGTTGGTAGGGGGAGAGGAGGTCAGTGAGATATGGGGGGGCCAGATGGTGGAGGGCTTTGTAGGTGAGGATCAGGATTTTGTAGGTGATCCGGTGGGAGATGGGAAGCCAGTGAAGTTGTTTGAGGACTGGAGTGATGTGATGCCAGGATTTGGTGTGGGTGATGAGTCGGGCGGCTGCGTTCTGGACCAGTTGGAGTCGGTTGATGTAGGTGGAGCTGATGCCAAGGAGAAGTGAGTTGCAGTAGTCCAGTCGGGAGGAGATGAAGGCATGGATGAGTCTTTCAGCAGCGGGAGGTGTGAGAGAGGGTCTGAGTTTGGCGATGTTGCGGAGATGAAAGAAGGAGGTTTTAATGCCAAGTAGGCTCATGGATCAATATGTTGACCTAATTCCCATGGTGCTGCGAGAGAAAGGAAAATAATGTTTGAGGTCGCCAGAAGCTTAATCTGATCAGGATTTCTTTTTGTGTGTGATGCTTTCTCCCAGGACTTTACAATGACCTTGTACCTAAGGCATTACTGGAAGGATGAGCGCCTCTCATTCCCCAGCACCAACAACATCAGCATGACCTTTGATGGAAGACTGGTCAAAAAGATATGGGTTCCTGATATGTTCTTTGTTCATTCAAAAAGGTCCTTCATACATGATACAACCACAGACAATATTATGTTGCGTGTCTATCCCGATGGGAAGGTTCTGTACAGTCTGAGGTAAGTGAGCAGAGTGAACATAGTAAACAACCTGCACTAGTAGGCGAGGTAATTATTCATATTGTTTGTGGGGTTTTTTTTTGTTTGTACACAAATCACATCCCTGTACTTTTAGAGCAGGATTCCTTGCATTATCTAAATGGTGGCCGATTAGGAAAAGGGGAGATGCAACGAGACCTGGGCAGGCCCGTACCAAGCTTTTCAAAAAGGGGGGTGGCATGAGGGGGGATGCGGGCAGGCCTGATCGGCGGGGCTGAGCGGCGGAGGTGCGGGCGGGGCTGAGCGGGGGGGCTGAGCGAGGGGGGGGGGGGGGGTGCGGGCGGGCCTGAACGGCGGTGGGGGGTGGCGGCGCGATTTTTTTATTACTCTAGGGGAAAATAAGGGGGGTGCACCCCCCCTTCAGACGGCCATGCTCCAGTCATTGAAAGTACGCATGCAGGTGCAGCAGGCAGTGAAGAAAGCGAATGATATGTTAGCATTCATAGCAAAAGGATTTGAGTATAGGAGCAGGGAGGTTCTACTGCAGTTGTACAGGGTCTTGGTGAGACCACAACTGGAGTATTGCGTACAGTTTTGGTCTCCAAATCTGAGGAAGGACATTATTGCCATAGAGGGAAGGTTCACCAGACTGATTCCTGGGATGTCAGGACTTTCATATGAGGAAAGACTGGATAGATTCGGATGGTACTCGCTAGAATTTAGGAGATTGAAGGGGGATCTTATAGAAACTTACAAAATTCTTAAGGGGTTGGACAGGCTGGATGCAGGAAGATTGTTCCCGATGTTGGGGAAGTCCAGGACAAGGGGTCACAGCTTAAGGATAGAGGGGAAATCCTTTAGGACCGAGATGAGAAAAACATTTTTCACACAGAGAGTGGTGAATCTCTGGAACTCTCTGCCACAGAAGGTAGTTGAGGCCAGTTCATTGGCTATATTTAAGAGGGAGTTAGATGTGGCCCTTGTGGCTAAAGGGATCAGGGGGTATGGAGAGAAGGCAGGTACGGGATACTGAGTTGGATGATCAGCCATGATCACATTGAATGGCGGTGCAGGCTCGAAGGGCCGAATGGCCTACTCCTGCACCTGTGTTCTATGTTTCTAATACGGTAACGTGAAGTCCTAATATAGAAACATAGAAACACAGAAGATAGGTGCAGTAGGAGGCCGTTTGGCCCTTCGAGCCTGAAGAAAGAACAAACAACAATTCATGCTATCCGTGTTGTTTGATTTCCCGTGCATTTTGAAACATAGAACTGTACAGCACGTACAGGCCCTTCAGCCCACAATGTCTGTGCCAAACATGATGTTAAGACCAACTCCTCTCTGCCTACACATAGTAGCCATAAGGTCATAAGCGATAGGAGTAGAATTAGGCCATTCGACACATCAAGTCTACTCCAGCATTCAATCATGGCTGATCTATCTCTCCCTCCTAACCCCATTCTCCTGCCTTCTCCCCATAACCTCGGACACCTGTACTAATCACGAATCTATGTATCTCTGCCTTAAAAATATCCACTGACTTGGCTTCCACAGCCTGCTGTGGCAAAGAATCCCACAGATTTACCACCCTCTGACTAAAGACATTTCTCCTCATCTCCTTCCTCAAGGAACGCCCTTTAATTCTGATTTTACTTCGGAGTCACGTGAGTGACTACGTGAAGAACCGCGCTAGGACGCATGCGTGTCATTAAGCTACACGCATTGCACGAGTCATTTCGATGGAGGAAGGACGTTCCTCCTAAACGGCTGGTGTATACAACCAGCGAAGACAGGTAAGAGATCTACGTTTTCTTACCTTTAGGATGGACAGAAGACGGACCAAAGCTGCAAAAAGCTGGCGGGGGAGAGCCGTGCAGGAACGGGCAGCCAGCGGCGGCAGACAGCAGGGCTGTCTCCATTGTCAGGAGCACCTGTGCCGAAGTTAGCCTCACCACCGGCAGGTGGAAAGGCTAAACGCAAAACCGACCGAGCCGTTCTTTCGGACGACTCGGATTTCGAACAGCCCCACGTCACCTTCGCTCAGGGGCCTGTGGGGCTGAAGGAATTGGAGGAGCAGCAAGCGACCAGTGACCGAGATCACTGGAACGCGTTTGAGCTGCGGGACCAGCGACCGCGAGCGGGCAGCGCTCGAAAGCTCTGTACCGCGTTGGAGCGGCAGCTGGTCCAGGACAAGCCGCAAGAGCCAGGTGCCCGAGAGCACTGGACGAAAATGGAGCGGCTGATGGAGGCAATACTCCAGAGGGGGTCTGGCTCTACTGGGCAGACATTCAGCCCCTCTGCAGTACCTTATTCAGGGCTGTATTCAGCGTCTATTGCCTCCCAGGACAGCATAGCGGGGCAGATTTGGACTGACCCTGAACAGGAACTGATGGACAACTCAGTGCAAGGGGTAAGTGGCAACTTACTTGAAATGGTGGCTCAGTTCGCGAAGCCAGAACTCACAGGGGATGATTTACCAGCCAAGTTAGCGGCAAGTGTTAATTACATGTCCCTGAACCAGCTACAGGGACAAGCCCTAATTGACACCATGGGGCGTCACTTGCAACCTGGAAATTGTAAATCCCTTAATGTCCCAACCGTGAACGCATGTATTTTGAAGCATGTAGGAGCAAGCATCAGGACCAGGGATGTCTTACTACAAAAAGTACTTAAAACCCTCACCGCAGGGATAACGGCATTCACACGAACCCTGGATGAGGAAGATATGAGTCAACACCACAAAGATGCCCTCGCCCTCTTCTGCAATACCCAATATGAACTGAATAATATCAGAAAGAAGAGTATACAGCCGGTACTAGACTCAAAATTTGCGGGATTATGCAGAACAGAAACAACCACCGAAAAGACTTACCTGTTTGGAGGGGACCTACCAAAACAGGTAAAAGATTTGGACGAAGAATCCAAAGCCCTGGGAATTATAAAAGCTACCAAACGCTACCCCCAGAAGTACCACCCCTATGCACTCATGGGTCGCAAGGACTACTCCGGAGAACAGTCGAGGGCAAGACCAATCCAACAGCGGTCTTTTTTAGGACATGGCCCAGGCCGGCCCTCGTGGAAGATGCACCCATCTACAACACAAATCCAGACACCGGGGCCTCAACGTCCTCGGGGACAAGGGAGGAAATAAGACCACTGGTAACCATAGAGGTAGGTGGGTCTGGTCCCTTACTTATTAACGATAGCATGGGTGTTGGTGGCAGATTACACTTTTTTCTGGATGCATGGTATAAGTTGACATCAGATACTTATATCCTAAGCAGTATCCAGGGATATACGATAGAGTTCTTACAACCACGTAATCCTCCAGTCCAGCATGTACCGAACAGAGTGTTCAGGCTTAACGACGAAGATAAAGCAAAAGCACATGCTGAACTGCAGAGACTCCATAAACTGGGGATAATTGAACAAACCCAACACGAACCTTTAGAATTCGTGTCCAACATTTTTATTAAACATAAGAAAGATGGTGGTTGCCGCATCATCATAGATTTGAGTAATTTGAATGTTTTTTGTAAAATATATTCATTTCAAAATGGAAACCTTTGCTACTGCTAAACTATTAATCTCCAAAGGTTACTATATGGCAAGCATTGATTTAAAAGATGCTTACTATTCAGTACCCATAACAGGTGACCACAGACGTTATTTGAAATTTAATTGGATGGATCAACACTGGCAATACAGAGCACTACCAAATGGACTTACTTCTGCACCTAGGTTATTTACCAAAATATTAAAACCAGCCTTAGCTTTCCTACGTGAACATAAACACATTGTGATGGCTTACTTGGATGATATACTTATATTGGGCAAAAGGGTAAAACAAGCAGAATTAACAATAACAGCCACTATACAATTATTTGAAAGCCTAGGATTCATTATCCATCCAATTAAATCAAAATTGGAACCATCTATTAGACAGGTGGCGAGAATGATTGGCAAGATAATAGCAGCCTTTCCAGCTGCACAATTCGGGCCCTTATATTATCAGAATTTACAAAGGGCAAAAATAAGAGCTCTAAAATACAATGGAGGTCATTTTGATAGACCTATGGAACTACCAAAAGAAGCCATACTAGAACTACAATGGTGGAAAGAAAACATTAGGCATTGTTCCAATCCAATCATTATCAGCAATCCGTCTATCACACTACAAACGGATGCTAGTGCTCTCGGATGGGGTGCCACGGATTCCATCACCAGCTGTGGTGGGAGATGGAATGAACAGGAGTCATCATTACTACACACTTTGGGCATAAATTACTTAGAAATGTTGGGAGCTTTTCACGGCCTTAAGTCATATTGCTTAGGGTTATCTCACCAGCATATAAGATTACAAATTGATAACACCACTGTGGTAGCATACATCAACCACATGGGTGGAAACAAATCGACATCATGTGACAATCTGGCAAACAAGATCTGGCAATGGTGTATCCACAGAGGAATTTGGATATCAGCTACCTACTTACCAGGTAGACAAAACTTAGTGGCAGACACCAGGTCACGCAAATTCAATGAGAACATCGAATGGATGTTGGACAAAAAAGTTTTTGCTGAAATTACAACACGATACGGAACACCAGATGTCGATCTATTCGCATCCAGGCTTAACCACCAAGTGCCAACATATGTATCATGGGAACCAGACCCTGGGGCAGCAGCTACAGATGCTTTTTCGCTGCATTGGGGGAAATTGTTCTTTTATGCATTCCCTCCCTTCTGCCTCATCAGTCGGGTACTAAGTAAGATAAGACAAGACTCTGCGTCTGGTATCTTAATAGTACCCGATTGGCCTACCCAACCATGGTTCTCATTGGTGCAGGAGATGATATTAGAACCTCACATCACCATTCAACACAGACCGGATTTACTGGTAAATCCAGCAACTAGGACAAGTCATCCTTGTCACCGTCACATTAAGGTTTTGGTTTGTAGAGTCTGAAAGCTTCTTTATTACACCTGGGCTTAACAACGAGAGCTATGAACATGATCGCTGGAGCCCAGCGAGAGTCAACAAAAAATCAATACCTAGTATATATCAGAAAATGGCACAGGTATTGCAACCAGAACAACATTATCCACAGACCTACAAACATTCAACCGGTATTGGAATTTCTGGTAAATTTACACCATGACGAGCGACTTACGTACAGCGCCATCAACTGTGCCAGAAGTGCCCTGTCTACCTACCTCTGGAGAGAAACGGAACGACAGCCTGTGGGGTCACACCCTTTGGTAGCCAAGCTCATGAGGGGCATATTCAATGCTAACCCTCCTAAGGCCAGATATTCCCATATATGGGATGTTGGCATCGTTCTGAATCTACTAAGGAACTGGACTCCAGCCACTAGCCTGTCATTACAGACTTTGACCTTAAAAATGGTCATGCTGATGGCATTGGTCACAGCACAAAGGGCGCAGTCCCTACACAAATTGAGGCTGGATACCATGACCAGTTCGCAGGAAAATTTACATTTTTACATCCAGGAACTGGTAAAACAGAACAGGCAGGGATCGGCAGGCCTAAAAGTGATTTTCAATAACTACCCTGCAGATGAGCGACTGTGTGTGGTAACACATCTCAAAGAGTACATTAAACAAACCAAAACCATCAGAGGCACAGAACAGGCACTGCTCATTAGCCACAGACAGCCTCATAAACGAATAACAAAACAGACCATTTCCAAATGGATAAAACAAGTACTTACTAAAGCAGGTATAGATACTAATTGTTTTAAATCTCACTCCACCAGGGCTGCAGCTACGTCGGCAGCATACAAGTTGGATGTTCCATTGGATCAGATCCTCAAAACGGCAGGATGGTCATCAGAAGGAACTTTCCGTAAATTTTATAATAAACCAGTGGAGGAAACTGGAACTTTTTCAAAACCTATATTAAGTTCTGTAATATAATTTGTCCCCATCAATATTCGGGGTTTTATGATTTCTTTTGTTAATAAAATTGTTTGTTGCATCCACATACCGTATGGATGTCGAAAATATTTCTCCCCTATACCAAGGCAGATGTGTGTCATGGACTCGTCCACGGCATGAAATCACAGAGCTTTGAAATCTTCACGTAGTCACTCACGTGACTCCGAAGTAAAATAGTAAGATTAAACGAGAACTTACCAGTTTGAAGTTTGATCTTTATTTTATGAGGAGTAACGTTGAGGGAATACGTGCCCTCCGCTCCCACCCTTGATCATATACTCAACTGGTATCTCTCTCTAATCTTACTATGTTTAGTTATTATAGCTATCTGTGATTCCACACCGCTGCTTTGAAGAATGACACGCATGCGTCCTAGTGGGGTTCTTCACGTATTCCCTCAACGTTACTCCTCATAAAATAAAGATCAAACTTCAAACTGGTAAGTTCTCGTTTAATCTTACTATTAACAGCCTGTTTTGTGAGAGATCCGTTTCTAAGTTAGCTGGTGCTTTCCTGAAGAGTTTTGCAAACTTATATTTGACTTAATTATGCGGATTACTTCTAAACAGTCATATCGTTGGGTTCCAAATGCTGAAAGCTTCTAAGGATATTCATAATATAGTGTCAGAAATGTGTAGTTCCTAATTAAATGGTCAGTAAAATATCTGCTTGTTCACTGTTTTTCCACTTGTGCTTTAGCTCAAAGCAGTCGTCACAGTTTCTGATTATGTTGTTTGCAGGGCTACAGTAACATCGATGTGTTACATGGACTTCAGCCGCTTTCCCCTCGACACCCAAAACTGTTCGCTGGAAATCGAGAGCTGTGAGTCACGTTAAATCTATAAGGCAACGTGTTGCTTCCAAATCTGGTCCCCTGAGGCACTCATACTCTACTCCCTAAGCACATCCACATAACATTCTTGGAAGTACCCAATGTAACTTGATATTCTCTTCTAATTGTAAAATCAAATAGTGCTCAATGTTTTGAACACCATGTAAGATTATTGCAATATGTGTTTCTTTCAGAGGTGAAATTATGAGAAAGATTACTGAATTCGGTTCCGTATTAATTGTTCACATTACTAAAGCATGTTGTGTTTAATCCTTGCTGTCTCCAGATGCTTACACTGATGATGACCTCATGCTGTACTGGAAGAGTGGCAACAACTCTTTAACCATAGATGAAAAGATTTCCTTGTCTCAATTCATGATAAAGGAATTTCGCACGTCAACAAAACTGGCTTTTTACAGTAGCACAGGTTATACATTTATGTTTTTTTAAAGTGAGAATGTTTTCCTTTTACTTTTTGTATTTCAATTTGTTGGTGTTATCATAGTAATTATTCATAAGTTCATAAGTTCCAGGAGCAGAATTAGGCCATTTGACCCATCGAGTCTACTTCGACATTCAATCATGACTGATCTATCTTTCCCACTCAACCCCATTCTACTGCCTTCGCCTCATAACCCCTGACACCGTACTAATCACAAATTATTTGGAATTCTTTATTATTTGGTATTATCTGATTCAGTAGTTTTGGTGCCTTCTGCCTCACCTGAACAGACATGGCGGGGACGAGGTGAGTGGAAACATGTTAGAGGGCAGAGGGTGCACATAGAAGGAAATCCAAGCTGCAATGATAAGACAAATGATAATACTGAATGAGAGAAAAGTAAGTCTCATTCAAAACGTCAGCACTTTCATTGGCAGACATTAAATATTTGTCCATGTTCTTCTGCCAGGTTCCAACATTTTGCACTAATGTGTCAACTCTTTAGACTTTAGAGATACGGCATGGAAACAGGCCCTTCAGCCCACCGCGTCCACGCCGACCAGCGATCAACCCATACACTAGTTCTATACAATGCACAAGGGACTGTTTACAATTTTTTACAGAAGCCAATTGACCTACAAACCTTTTGAATATGGGAGGAAACCGGAGTAGCCGGAGAAAACCCAGGCGGTCACAGGGAGAACGTACAAACTCTGCATAGTCAGCACCTGTAATCTGGGTCAATCCTGGGTCTCTGGCTCTGTAAGGCAGCAACTCTACTGTTGCTGCACTGCGCCACCTGTTATGGGGCCACCCTTCATGCTGGAAGCAATGCTTTTTCAAGCCATCACTCTAAACTTTTATTTTAGGTAGCTTGTTAGTGTCTCTAGACAGCACATTTCCCATGTCTCTAAAGTCTAGAATGGAGTGCAAGGGGAGGAACTGTGGGGTACAGTTTGGGTATGAATGGAGCAGTGCTGACTTCTTTCTCTCCTTGGGACATATCTTTACCTCACACAGACTGTCTGGGAAGCAGTTACAAATTGGCCAGCAAAACGAGACTCACTCTTGACCATTCGTTTATGAAACCTTCTTAGGCAGTCTCTCACAATTGAAAATTATTTACTTCCACTCCAAAAGACACAAAGTGCTGGAGTAAGTAACTCAGTGGGACAGGCAGTATCTCTGGAGAGCATGGATATCGTCAGTCTGAAGAAGGGTCCCGACCCTAAATGTCACCTATCAGTGTTCTCCAGAGATGCTGCTTGACCCGCTAAGTTACTCCAGCACTTGTAATATGTGATTGTAATACGTGATTGTACATCTGCTAGCACGCAGTGGCTAGCACGCAAATAGTTGCCTGGGCCGGGCGCCATCTTGGAAGCTACATCCAGGCCTTACTTCCACTCCATTTTAGAGGGTTCTGACGTGACTAATAAGGCCAATGTGAGAACCAATGTCTTCCACTGTTGGGACAGGTGATGACGGCCACGGAGAGTCAAGTGGGAAGTCAATGAAGTTGTGAAATCCTTCTGCATTTAACATCTCTGTACTCCTGGTGTATGCATGGCCCATCACAACGTCAGGGCTCATGTACTTTCCCCATGTCCTTACATTCTCTGGAGCTGCAGTATCCTTCCAATGACAAGGGGCACCAAAACTGTACTTTAAAAAGGTGATGGTTTTTAGAAAATACTTTATTTGTCAATGTTATTTAAACCAGCCAATTTGCTCTCGTTCATCTTTGTTACATTTTTCCTTCACTATATTTCTGCATTCTTTGGATGTAACAATAACCAGTTATCTCCCACGTCATTCCACAGGTTGGTACAATCGCCTGTATATCAATTTCACGCTGCATCGTCACATATTCTTCTTTCTGCTGCAAACCTACTTCCCAGCGACTCTGATGGTCATGTTATCCTGGGTGTCGTTCTGGATCGACCGGCGGGCTGTACCAGCCAGAGTTCCTTTAGGTGAGGAGAGTAAAACCATAGCTTTTACACCAGTTACATCCAGCCCAGGCTAGCCAAGATTGAATTGAATCCTTTATTTGTCATTCAGACCTTTCGGTCTGAACGAAATGCTGTTGCCTGCAGCCATACATGTAATATTAACAAAACACAATAAACACAAATTAACATCCACCACAGTGAGTTCACCAAACACCTCCTCACTGTGATGGAGGCAAAAGTCTTAGAGTTACTGTCTCTTCCCTCCTCTTCTCCCTCTGCGCCGAGGCGATACCCCACCGGGCGATGGCATCAGTCCCACGGTTCAAGATCCGCGGCCCGGGGGGTGGTCGAAGCTGCCCGCAGCTGTTGCAACGGGTGCTCCGGAAAACAGGCACCAGCCTGTGACCTGCGAGCTCCCGACATTGTCCTCCATTGGCCCGCGGCCGAGCCCCGGATCCAGGTCGCCGCCGCCAGAACGCCGCCTCAGCCGCCGTAGCACCGTCTCCGCTCCGCACCGGGCCGCCCACAAGGCAGCGTCTCAGCCCCGCACCGGGCTGCTCACACGGCAGCGCCTTCCAGCCAGTAGCCGTGCCGGCCGCACAGGAGTGTCTCAGCTCCGCACCGTTCGCCCTCACCGGAGCGCCGAGTCGTGCCGCTGCCCGGACGTCGCCACAGCTCGAAGACGGCCAGCCTCGCGTTGGTGAGTCCTGGCTGGCTCTACCTCCGGACCCTCGAGGTCGGTCGCAGGTTGGAGGCCGCCAGCTCCGCCATTAGGCCTCAGCGCAGACGGGGGAAGAGAAGGGGGATACGCCAAAAAGTCGCATTCCCCCGAAGGGAGAGACAGAAAGCTCTGTTTCACCCTCCCCCCACACACATAACACCACCTAATAACCAAAAAAATTACTAAACTAGACAAAAAAAAACGACATAAAAAGTAAAAACAGACAGACTGCAGGCGAGCCGCAGCTGTATCACAGCGCCGCCACTTCCGGAATGTTGTGATCTTGTGTTCATGAGTTCATGAGTTCTAGGAGCAGAGTTAGGCCATTCGGCCCATCAAGTCTACTCTGCCATTCAAGCATGGCTGATCTATCTCTCCCTCTTAACCTCATTCTCCAGCCTCCTCGCCATAACCCCTGACACTCGTACTAATCAAGAATCTGTCAATCTCCACCTTAAAAATATCCATTAACTTGGCCTCCGCATCTTTAATGTGGCAATGAATTCCCTGGATTCACTACTCTCTGACTGAGGAAATTCCTCTTCATCTCCTTTCTAAAGGTATGTCCTTTCATTCTGAGAAGATGGCCTCTGGTCTTACACTCTCCCACTAGGGCAAACATTCTCTCCACATCCACTCTATCCAGGCTTTTCACTATTCAGTAAATTTCAATCAGGTCCCCCCCACCCCCACCCCCACCCCCACCCCCACCCCCACCCCCATCCTTCTAAACTGGTGCCATTCTTGCTGTGAGTGTAGGAAGGATATTAGTTACATCATATAATGCCAAGACTGAAAGTTGCCCCATGACCCATTATAATGCAAACATTGTTCATGAATCAAATCATTCCCCTCCTCATCCACAGCTTGGTTATGTTTTGTCTTGGGCTCAATGAGGGGACCACAAAATCATGAATGGAATTTACAAGATGCTCATCATTCAAAAAGACTTCTGAGTTTTTCTGAACAAATCTTTTCCTACCTCTCATCTCCATCTGTGTACTTATATTTAATCAGTCAAGGCATGTCGGGAGTAGAAACAGGAACTGCAGCTGCTAGTTTACAAAACAAAAGATACATATTACTGGAGTAACTCAGCGGGTCAGGCAGCATCTCTGGAAAACATGGATAGGGATGTTTCGGATCAGTACCCTTCTTTGGGCTGTTGGGAATGTTGGGAACTTTGTGAATCACCTGAGGGGTAAACAGTAAAGAAATATCAACGATATTAAATGAAAAGTAGGTAAAGATTCAGATAAAATGCAAAATGTAATGATAATGGCAAAATGGCATTTAACTTAACAATTACTGTACCTACCTATGCACAGACTGGATTTAAGAAAGGGTCATCTCGTAAGACTGTACTTTGTGTTTTTGGGGTTTCAATGACAGCGGCATTTTCACTTTTTCACCCAGAGAGTTGTGAATTTGTGGAATTCCTTGCCACAGAGGGCAGTGGAGGCCAAATCACTGGATAGATTTAAGAGAGAGGTCTAGGGGCTAGTGGAATCAAGGGATATGGGGAGAAGGCAGGCACGGGTTATTGATTGGGGACGATCAGCCATGATCACAATGAATGGCGGTGCTGGCTCGAACGGCCGAATGGCCTCCTCCTGCACCTATTTTCTATTCTAATCCTTAATAGTTATCAAACAAAGAAACCTTTCAAAAACTTCAAAAGATTTAGGAATAGTACCATTAGCATTCTCTTCAGTAAATTCTCAGAATCAAATGGGAAGACCAATGCACAGGTCCAACGCCAAAATCAACGGTATTGAGACCATGGCTAATAAACATTGGATGTAGAGTGCTGATTGTTGTGTGCAGAAGAGAGATGTGCTTGTTCCCAAGATTCTCGATCCCTATGTGGATGAAGGAACTGCAGATGCTGGTTTACACCGCAGATAGACACAACATGCTGGAGCAACTCAGCGGGTCAGGCAGCATGTTCTGGAGAAAAGGAACGAATCATAACTGGCATCAATGACTCAGGAAAGGTGGACTGAGTCAATTATTGAATCATTGCTACCAGCTGTGATGTGTTCTGAACCTTCTCATACCTCTAGTTCCCCTCTCCCCTAACTCAGTCTGAAGAACGGTCTCGACACAAAACATCACCTATTCCTTTTCTCCGGAGATGCTGCCTGATCCGCTGAGTTACTCCAGCATTTTGTGTCTATTCTTTATCGCTAGTAGGTTGAGGAACCAGCGGAATTCAAACGAAGATTTAAATGTGTATTAGCACAATATTTTCTGAGGTAATTTGGGATTGACAATGAAAACTGAGTTCAAGCAAAGAAGATATGACTGTTGGCAACATCTGATTTGGAGTACTGTGAGCAAATTTGGGCCCCATATCTAAGGGATGACATGCTGGCTCTGGAGAGTGTCCAGAGGAGGTTTACAAGAATGATCCCAGGAATGAGTGGATTAGCATATGATGAGCGTTTGACAGCACTGGGCCTGTACTCGTTGGGGTTTAGAAGGTTGAGGGGGGACCTCATTGAAACTTACAGAATAATGAAAGGCATAGATAGAGTGGATGTGGAAAGGATGTTTCCACTAGTGGGAGAGTCCAGGACCAGAGGTCATAGCCTTAGAATTAAAGGACGCTCTTTTAGAAAGGAGGTGAGGAGGAACCTCTTTAATCACAGGGTAGTTAATCTGCGGAACTCATTGCCACAGAGGGTGGTGGAGGCCAAGTCAGTGGATATTTTTAAGGCAGAGATAAACAAATTCTTGATTAGAACGGGTGTCAAGGGTTATGAAGGCAGGAAAATGGGATTTGGAGGAAGAGATCAGCCATGATTGAATGGCGGAGTAGACTCGATGGGCCGAATTGCCTAATTCTAGTTCTATAACATGTGAACTTGTGAAAGAGGTATCCTTCCATCTTGAAGAACTCTTAGACACCAAATAAAAGAGAAAGCAGGGGTAAGAGGAGCAACAATGGATATGGTAGTCTTTCCTTGCCCAAAGTGTTTGACATTAGCCTGTGGGTCGGTGCCATGAAGATTGTACTCAAAGTTTACTGCACTGCGCTGTTTCTAGATTATAGAGACAATATCCTTGTTTTCCAAATGATTTTTCATGAAATCTTTTATTTTCCATCCTTTTCAGTCTTGACAGTGTTCTTGTTGTTATTCATTTTCTCTTGAGGTAAATAGCCGTGGGGAACAGTAGATGTCATTTAATGATTCAATGATACCTTATTGTCCCATGTACCTAGGTGCAGTGCAATGCTTTGTCTTGCATTTAATCTACTTTGAATTACATTAGACAATAATACAGTCCATCTACACAATAAGTGCAATAGGCTTATGTCGGGTCCACCATGTGGCAACACTGCCTCGGTTGTATGCAAAACAAAGCATTTCCCTGTACCTGGGTACGCTAGGTACTTGTGACAATAAAGTATCATCCATTCATCATTCGTTATACCTACGTATTATCATACTGCTGTGATGTAATGCTGAGGCTCTATAAGGCGCTGCTAAGGCCGCATTTGGAATATTGTGAGCAATTTTGGGCACCGTATCTGAGGAAGGAAGACACAAAATGCTAGAGTAACTCAGCGAGATAGGCAGCATTTCTGGAGAAGAAATGGGTGACATTTTGGGTCGAGACCCCTCTTCAGACTGAGGAAGGATTTGCTGGCTCTGGAGAGGATCCAGAGGAAGTTTACAAGAATGATCCCAGGAATGAGTAGGTTAACATACGGTATTTGTCGGCACTGGGCCTGTACTCGCTGGAGTTTAGAAGAATGAGGGGGGGTGGGCCTCATTGAAACATACAGAATAGTGAAAGGCTTGGATAGAGTGGATGTGGAGAGGATGTTTCCACTAGTGGGAGAGTCTAGGACTAGAAGTCATAGCCTCAGAATTAAAGGATGTTCTTTTAAGAAGGAGATGAGGAGAAATTTATTTAGTTAGAGGGTGATGTATCTCTGGAATTCTTTGAACAGAAGGTTGTGGGGGCCAAGTCAGTGGATATTTTTAAGGCAGAGATAGATAGATTTTTGATTAGTGCGGATGTCAGAGGTTATGGGGAGAAGGCAGGAGAACGGGGTTAGGAGGGAACGATATATCAGCCATGATTGAATGGCGGAGTAGACTTGATGGGCCAAATGGCCTAATTCTACTCCTATCACTTATGACCTTATGACCTCCTCACTGGACCAATGGTAACATATATAAAACACTAGACTAAGTGGGACCCGTTGGGTCCCAGCATCACACGGGAGGGCTGGTCACCAAAGCAATATTCCACCTCTCCATCAATTGCAATATTGATCGCCAGTAGGGGGGGGGGGGGGGGGGGGGTTCTGTTGCGCTAGTATGGGTGTTGGGGGCCGAAGGTACTGTTTTCCAGAGGGCTAGTATAGACATTGTGGGCCGAATGGATTATTGGTCTGGCAGCCAACTGTTGCAACGATTTTAAAAGCCAAGCCAAGGGAAACAATTTGGCTGCAGCCACCCGACAACCAAAATTCATTTCGTGAACACAAACTTTTTCAAAAGGCGAGGCAAACAATTGGGCAGCAGCCACTTTACAGCCGCATCGAGGGGACTCACCGTGGAGTAGACGTGCGTTCAATGTTATTCGCAGCTCAGAGAGCCGTGATCCTCTCGCTTCCTGGGTCTGGTAGAGACTGAGTGAGGCACTACACTTCCGGGTTTTATAGTCCCTCCCCCCTGCCGCCAGCGGGGGCAGCAGAGAGAATGGCAATTTAAAAATAAACATTAATATCTCTCTGATGTTTCATCGATGGGAAAAAACTCCGGTCCCGGAAGGCGGAGGGGGGCTCTGAGCGAGGTGGCCAAAAATGACGGCAGTAGGTGGCGCCGTTTGGAAATCGCAGCACAGTGGGCCAAAAGCGGTCAAGATCAGACTTTTGGTAATATAGATATCCTCTCCCTGTTATTCCAGGTATAACGACAGTTCTGACCATGTCGACCATTATCACGGGCGTAAATGCTTCCATGCCGAGGGTGTCGTACATTAAAGCCGTGGACATCTACCTGTGGGTTAGTTTTGTGTTCGTCTTTCTCTCAGTGCTGGAGTACGCAGCTGTGAATTACCTGACTACAGTGCAAGAGAGGAAAGAACGAAAACTTCGGGCAAAGGTGAGAATATGAATACTATTGGCTGCGCTAATTCTATTTAATACTGTCTGCCAGAGCCATTAAATTTAATTAAATTTAATGCTATATGCCAGAGCTATGTCCTGTCCCCTTTTTGCCCTCCCGATTTCCTTTTTTAGTGTGTTCCTTTGTTCCTGAAACTCCTCCAGGGATAGACTTGATCCAGGGATAGACTGCCTATACCAGCCCCATGCCTCCTGAGTTTAGTTTAGTTTAGAGATACAGCATGGAAACAGGCCCTTCAACCCACTGATTCCCCACTGGCCAGCGATCCCCGCACTTTAACATTATCCTACACACACTAGGGACAATTTTACATTCCTACCAAGCCAATTACCTACAAACCCGTGCATCTTTGGAGTGTGGGAGGAAACCGAAGATCTCGGATAAAACCCACGCCGGTCACGGGGAGAAGGTACAAACTGCTTACCGACAAGCACCTGTAGTCAGGATCGAACCTCGGTCTCTGACGCTGTAAGGCAGTAGCCTTACTGCTACGCCACCGTGCTGCCCACTATTCTTGACTGGAGCCTCAATTTCTCTGGTCATCTGATCACCAAACTTTCATAGAAACATAGAAAATAGGTGCAGGAGTAGGCCATTCGGCCCTTCGAGCCTGCACCGCCATTCAATATGATCATGGCTGATCATCCAACTCAGTATCTTGTACCTGCCTTCTCTCCATACCCCCTGATCCCTTTAGCCACAAGGGACACATCTAACTCCCTCTTAAATATAGCCAATGAACTGGCCTCAACTACCTTCTGTGGCAGAGAATTCCAGAGACTCACCACTCTCTGTGTGAAAAATGTTTTTCTCGATTTTAGTTTTCGATTTTGTTTATTGTATCGTGTAGTGAGGTAAAGGAAAAAGGTTTTGTTGCGTACTAACCAGTCAGCAAAAAGACATAGTGCATAGATACATGATAAAGGAATAACGCTTAGTGCAAGGTAAAGCCAGTAAAGCCTGATCAAAGATAGTCTGAGGGTCACCAATGAGGTAGATAGGAATTCAGGACTGCTCTCTGGTTGTGGTAGGATGGTTCAATTGTCATCCAGGCTTCCTTACGCCCACCTGCCTTGCCCTTTAACAGGAACATGCAGGTCCTGGAACTCTTGTCAGCCTTTTTAAAACTTCCCACTTTCTCGATGTTTCTTTTCTTTCAAACTCTCTGCTTCAATCAACTTGAGCAAGTGCCTGTCTAATACATTCAAAGTTGGCCTTGCCACAATTTAGAATTTTAACTTGTTGGGCCGCCCTGTCTCCATCCATAGCTATCTTAAACCTAATAGTCGCTGGTCCCAAAAGTCTCATCCATGAACACTTCATCCACTTGCCCCTCCCAAATTCCTAAGACTAGATCAAGCATTTCCCTCTCACATGTAGGGCCCTCCACATATTACCTGAGGAAACTTTCCTGAACACATTTACATAGAAACATACTGTAGAAAATAGATGCAGGAGGAGGCCATTCGGCCCTTTGAGCCGAATTCATTTTTTATCATGGCTGATCATCCACAATCAGTAACCCGTGCCTGCCTTCTCCCCATACCCCTTGATTCCGTTAGCCCCAAGAGCTCTATCTAACTCTCTTTTAAATTCATCCTGTAATTGGCCTCCACTGCCTTCTGTGGCAGAGAATTCCACAGATTCACAACTCTCTGGGTGAAAAAGTTTTTTCTCATCTCAGTTTTAAATGGCCTACCCATTATTCTTGGACTGTGGCCCCTGTTTCTGGACTCCCCCAACATTGGGAACATTTTTCCTGCATCTAGCTTGCCCAGTCCTTTTATAATTTTACATGTTTCTGTAAGATCACCTCTCATCCTTCTAAATTCCAGTGAATCCAAGCCCAGTCTTTCCAATCTTTCCTCATATGACAGTCCCACCATCCCGGGCCTTTGACAAAATAGTAATGGGATAAATAACCATCGTGAAATTTGCTCAATATTGGCCTGTGCACTAGTTTAGAGATACGGTGTGGAAACTGGCCCATTGGCCCACCTATGATCACCTGTTCACAATAGCTTTATGTTATCCCACTTTCACACCCACTCCTTACACACTAGGGACAATTTACAGAGGTCAGTTAACCTTCAAATCTGCGTGTCTTTAGAATGTAGGGGGAAACCCGAGCCTCAGGGAATACCCAGCTGGTCACAGGGAGAACGTACAAACTCCGTACCACACACCAACCAGATAAAACAAATATGGCCTTAATCTGAGGCCGTTTTTGCAATGTCATTTAAAATTAGGGGGGAAATTACTGCAAATTAAATGCCCATAACTAAATATCTCATAGCAAATATTAAGTCGTTAGCTTTATTATCAGGAGAAACAAAGAACTGCAAGAAGGGTTTCGGCCCAAAACGTCACCCATTTCCTTCGCTCCACAGATGCTGCTGCACCCGCTGAGTTTCTCCAGCATTTTTGTGTACCTTCGATCTTCCAGCATCTGCAGTTCCTTCTTGAACACAAAGAACTGCAAATACTGGTTTATACCAAAAAAAACACAAAGTGGTGGAGTAACTGGGTGGCACGGTGGCGCAGCGGCAGAGTTGCTGCCTTTCAGCACTTGCAGCGCCGGAGACTCGGGTTCGATCCCAACTGTCTGTATGGAGTTTGTACGTTCTCCCCATGACCTGTGTGGGTTTTCTCCCAGATCTTCGGATTCCACATTCCAAAGACGTACAGGTTTATAGGTTAATTGGCTTGGTAAATGTAAAAACAATGGTCCCTAGTGTGTGTAGGATAGTGTTAATGTGCGGGGATTGCTGGTCAGCGTGGACCCGGTGGGCCATAGGTCCTGTTCCCACGCTGTATCTCTAAACTAAACTAAACTAAACTCAGTGGGTCAAGCAACATCTCTGGAGAAATTGGATGGGTGAGGTTTCAGGTCTGAAGAAGGGTCCTGACCTGAAACATCTTTCTCCAGAGATGCTGCCAGACCCGCCGAGTTACTCCAGCACCTTGTGTCTATCTTTAACTTTATTATCACATAGAGTCATAGAGTTATAGATTCATAGTGTGGAAACAGGCCATCCGACCCAACTTGCCCATGCCGACCAACATGCCCCATCTCCACTAGTCCCACCTGCCTGTGTTTGGCCCATATCCCTCTAAACCTATCCTATCTATATACCTATCCAAATGTTCCTTAAATGTTGTGATAGTACCTGCCTCAACTGCCTCCTCCAGCAGCTCGTTCTATACAATACAATACAATACAATTCAATTTATTGTCATTTGGACCCCTTGAGGTCCAAACGAAATGTCGTTTCTGCAGCCATACATTACAAAACAAAAAGACCCGAGACACAACACAATTTACACAAACATCCATCACATCGTTGTGATGGAAGGCACAAAAAACTTATCTCTCCACTGCACTCTCCCCCCCGATGTCAGAGTCAGAGTCAAAGTCAAAGCCCCCGGCTGGCGATGGCGATTGTCCCGTGGCCATTAAAGCCACGCCGGGTGATGCAAGGTCGTGCACCGGGTCTTGTTGTTAGAGCCCCCGGCGTGCGCTCGCAAAGTCCCGCGGCCATTCCAAGCCGCGCGGGGCGGTGCTGTAAGGTCCCGCTCAGGTGCTCTTCAACTCCGCAACTCGGGCGGGAGAAGTCGCCGTTGCGGAAGCCCCGAAAAGCGGTCTCCCAGCAGGGACCCGCGGGCTCCCAGTGCCGCCGTACGCCAAACCCACAGTTGCAGCCTCCGAATCTCCGGGGGTCGGGTGGCAGCAGCGTCCACCACAGCTCCACCCACTCCGGACTCGGCCAGCTCCGTGACGGTGAGTAGTCAGCAGCTCCGCAGCTAGAACCCCAGGTCGTTCCTGTTGGAGGCCGCTCCACGTTGCAGCCCCAACGACAACGGAGACCCGACAAAGAAAAGGTTGGGTCTCCCGTGCAGGGGAAAGATTTTAAAGTTACCCCCTCCCCCCCCCCCCCACACACATACCCCAACAAAAAAAATAACAAAAACTACATAAAAACGAGACAAAAAATAATAAAACACAGACGGACTGCAGAGGCCGCTGCTGACGAGAGTCGCGCCGCCTGTCCCTACCACCTCATGTGTAAAAAAGTTGCCCCTCGGGTTGCTATTAAATCTTTCCTCCCACACCTTAAACCTATGTCCTTTGTTTTTGATTCCTACATGCACAAAATGATGTGCTGGTGGTGTATGGCAAAATGGTGTGCTGGGGGCAAAATGGTGTAATGAAAAGCTTACTGAGTTAAACAGCTCTCAGCATAACTAAACACTTTAACTCCCCCTCCCATTCCCATATGAACCTTTCTATCCTGGGCCTCCTCCACTGTCAGAGTGAGGCTCTCCTGATTACCTTGTATGCCTCCTTGTCACAGCCCCCTCTGTGAACAATGAACCATTGTACATTTTCTTATCATCGACTACTATTGATCAGTCATTTTCACACCCTACCCATCCATATCTCTTGACTCCCTCTGCTCTGATTCTCAGTCTGAAGAAGGGACTGGACCCGAAACGTCACCTATTCCTTTCTCCAGAGTTGCTGCCTGACCCGCCGAGTTACTCCATCTTTTTGTGTCAATCCTCAGCTTAAGTTACATTTATTATCACATGCACCAATTAGTACAGTGAGATTTGAGTTACCAAAGCTACGAATACGAGCTTAGTTCAGTTGGTTACATTTTCTCACAGTCAGAAAGGTGATGGAAACTGTACTCCATGGTCTGGGATTAGAAAATCTAGGTTGATTCGTGAATGTAAGTATCAGAGTACAGGATACTGTTAATGTTTGTGAACCTGGCACCATACGGCTCTGATGCTGAAGAGCTATCTGTGCACCTAGCCATGATGCTCCATCTCACTAACAACAGTGACATCTATCAGAAACCCAAATAACTGCAGGTAGAGTCATAGAGTCATACAGCACGGAAACAGGCTCTTTGAACCAGCTTGTCCACGCTAGCCAAGATGCCCCATCAACGCTAGTCCCACCTGCCCGTGTTTTGCCCATATTCTTCTAAACTTTTCCTATCTATGTACCTGTCCAAATGTTTTTTATAGACACAAAATGCTGGAGTAACTCAGCGGGACAGGCAGCATCTCTGGAGAGAAGGAATGGGTGGCGTTTTGGGTCGAGACCCTTCTTCAGACTAGTCAGGGGAAAGGGAAACAAGTGATATAGATGGTGGTGTAGAGAAACATAGAACAAATGAATGAAAGATATGCAAAAAAATAATGATGATAAAGGAAACAGGCCATTGTTAGCTGTTTGCTAGGTGAGAATGGGAGCCTGGTGCGATTTGGGTGGGGGAAGGATGGAGAGAGAAGGAGTGCAGGGGTTACATGATGTTAGAAGGGTTTTCACCCAAAACATCACCTATTCCTTTCTCCAGTTACTGAGTTACTCTGAGTTACTCCAGCTTTTTGTGTCTATCTTCAACATTCATACCACTGGGCTGTAAGCTGCCCAAGCAAAATATGAGATACTGTTCCTCCAATTTGCGATTAGCCTCACTCTGACAATGGAGGAGGCCTCGGACAGAAGGGTCTGTGTGGGAATGGGAAGAAGATTTAAAGTGTTTGGCAACCGGGAGATCAGATATGTCCAGGCGGACTGAGTGAAGGTGTTCAGCAAAACGATCGCCCAGTCTACGTTTGGTCTCTCCGATGTATAAGAGTCCACACCTTGAAAACCGGATGCAGTAGATGGGGTTGGACAAGGTGCAAGTGAATCTGCTTAACCTGAATGGACTGTCGGGGTCCCTGGGCAGAGTTGAGGGAGGAGGTAGAGCGACAGGTGTTGCATCTCCTGTGGTTGCAGGGGAAGGTACCTGGGGAGCGGGTGGTTTGGGTGGGAAGGGATGAGTTAACGAGGGAGTTGCGGAGGGAATGGTCTCTTCAGAAGGCGGAAAAGGTTGGAGATAGGAAGATGTGAGTCTTGTTCGGATCCCTTTGGAGGTGGCGAGAATGTCGGGGGATTGTGTGTTGTATGTGACGACTGATGGGGTGAAAAATACGGACTAGGGAGACTCTGTCCCTGTCATGACTAGGGGGATGGGGAGCAAGAGCGGAGCTGTGAGGTACCGAGGAGACACATGTGAGGGCCTCATCTATGATGGAAGAGGGGAACTCCCGTTCCTTAAAGAATGAGGACATCTCGGACACTTTCAAACTCCTTGGTACCCACATCAGCAACAATCTCAAATGGAGGACAAACGCAGACCACATCTATGGAAAAGCCCAGCAAAGACTTTTCCATCTTCGACAGCTTAGGAAGTTCAGAGTAAGGCCTCATCTGATGCTCTGCTTCTATACAGCCATTATTGAAAGCATCCTCACTTCATCTATCACAGTTTGGTTCGGTAGCCTCGACTCACTCTCCCGGAAGAAACTACAACGCATTATAAACAGAGCTTCCAAAATTATTGGCTTACCCCTTCCATCACTTGAATCACTCTACCATAAACGGACACTTCACAAAGCCCGCAAGATCATCACTGACCCCACTCACCCTGCACACTATGCCTTTCAGCTACTGCCCTCTGGGAGGCGTTACAGGTCAATTGCCTCCAAAACAACCCGTTTCAAAAACAGTTTCATTCCTACCGCAATTAACTTTTTAAACTCCGTGCGGTGAGGAAATACGAATAAGCGTGGCCCTTATGTATTATGAAATGTGTCTGTTTGTATGTATATCTACGTTACGAGTTGAATGTTTGATGAAATGTTGGAACCTGTATCGAGCTGTACTGAGAACAAATTCCACCAGCCTGGCTGTGTGGTCATTAAAAAATACAATACAAAATACAATACAATACAATGTCCTGGTATGGAACACCTCATTTTGGACGCAGATGCGGCGTCGACAGAGGAATTGGGAGTAGGGGATAGAGTCTTTGCAGGAAGCAGGGTGGGAAGAAGTGTAGTCGAGATAGTTGTGGGAGTCAGTGGGTTTGTAATAGAAGTCAGTCGATATTCTATCTCTTCTGATGGAGATGGTCCAAGTGAATTTGAGTGCAGGATGAAAATTGGTGAAGTTAAATAAAGTCGATGAGTTCTGCATGGGTGCAGGAGGTAGCACCGATGCAGTCATCAATGTAACAGAGTTAGAGTTTTGGGGATATGGCCAGTGTATGCCTGGAACAGGGATTGTTCAATGTACCCTACAAAGAGGCAGGCATAGCTGGAGCCCAAATTTCTTTTAAATGTTGTGATAGTTTCTACCTTAACTTCTTTCTTCAACTGCTCATTCCATATACCAACGGACTGTGTGTGAAAAAATTGCCCCTCAGATTCCCGTTAAATCTTCCCCCTCTCAATTTAAACCTATGTCTTTTGGTTTTTGAATCCTCTATTTTGGGTAAAAGACTGTTCCATCAACCCAATCTATTTCCCTTGTGAGCTTATATAACTCTATTAGATTATCTCATCTTCCTACGCTCCAAGGAATGCTGGCCTAGCCTGCCCAACCTCTCCCTATAGCTCAGGCCCTCACGTCCTGGCAACATTCTTGTAAAACTTCTACCTTATGGAAAGACCTTTCAGAAGCCTGATCGCTCGCTCGTGGATCAGACGACATATAGCTGGCTGTTGGCTTCTGTCGCCGTCCAACATGTTGACAGAATTGGTCGCCCAACGCGTCACAGAGTGCATTGTGTCGTTGCTTCCGGGGATCGCCACGAGGAGACCTCTGTCATGATCCCCAAAAGCCTGATAACAGAGGGGAAGAAGCTATTTCTGAGTCTGGTGATGTACATTTTCATGTTACTGTACCTGCTGCTGGACGGGAGCAGGGAGAAGAAGGAATGACCAGGGTGGGAGATTTCTTTGGTAATGTTGGCTGCTTTTCAGAGGCAGTGTAAAATGTAGATCGAGTCATTGGTGGGAAGTCTGTGCCCCAAGATAAATTAGGGCAGCAGTTTTTGGAAGCCCGTCACTTGCACATTCCCTTTCAATTTGTGTGCCATTCTAACTTGGAAATGTACTGGTGTTCCTTTCACAGTCCTGGTTGAAAATCTGGGAATCTACCTTCCATGTAGTGTACACAAACATCCAGAACATTTTTTATAAGTTGCACAGGTAAAACATGCAAACTCCATAGAGACAGCACTCATAGTCAGGATCAAACCCGGCTGTAAGGCTGCAACTCTACCGCTGCGCCACTGTGCCATGGAAGCTAATTTCTGCCTGCTCAGAATTAAATAAAATGTTCCTACAACCACTAGATATGTGGTTGTATGTGCCTATGAAATGATACACCATAAAATATATGAATAAAGGAGTCAAATGAAGAGGGCTAAGAAATGTGTGGAGAGTTTGTAAGAGGCTCACAGCAGCTCTTTCTCCAATCATAGAAAATGTCTCTGCTTCAACTGCTCTTCTATTTTGACTGAAGAAGGGTCTCGTCCTGAAATGCCACCCATTCCTTCTCTCCAGAGATGCTGCCTGTCCCGCTGAGTTACTCCAGCATTTTGTGGCTACCTTCTATTTGACTATTGATTTTGACTTAAGATAGACACACAATGCTGGAGTGATTCGGCGGGTCAGGCAGCATCTCTGGAGAAAAGGAATAGGTGACGTTTCGGGTCGAGATCCTTCTCCCGTCACCTATTCCTTTTTCCAGAGATGTTGCTTGACCCACTGAGTCACTCGAGCATTTTGTCTGTACCTCCGGTGTAATGCAGCATCTGAAGTTCCTTCCTACACATTGATTTTGACTTCTTCGTTCGCAGCTACCTTGCACGTGTGGAATACCTCAGCCGCGACCCTTAATGGTTGAGCGAACGTACAGCGATGGGGAAGTTAGCAACCTGGCTGAATTTGCTGGACTTAGGTATGTGCCACCAAATGGAGAGAAGCAGGACCGAGATCTGGTACATCCACCAATTACTGACGAGACAACTGCGAACACGGAAAGGAGCTTGCGAGGACACGTTTGGATTGACACCCACGTTATTGATAAATATTCCAGATTGATATTTCCAGTTGCTTACGTACTTTTTAACGTGATATACTGGTCTATTTACTCATAGGAATTGGTGTGTGTAGAAGGTGCAAAAGCCTTATCTTCCCTCGTCAGAAGAAACTCACAAAGAAGGAACAATGGTTTAAATTATGGAACTGAGCCAATCTCAATGAATAGTCAAACTCTATGTGAATTACAGACAGCTAAACTGGCTGATGGGAGGTGACAGCAAAGTGGCTAATAATCTACTATTCAGAGTGAGGTCTCTCCAGAGATGCTGCCTGTCCCGCTGAGTTACTCCAGCATTTTGTGGCTACTTTCTATTTGACTATTGATTTTGACTTAAGATAGACACACAAGGTAGATGTTTCGTATGTGAAACATTAATTGGTACATTGTTTGATGGTAATTGTTTTAAATGTATTACGAGTAAATTATTCTACTTTTGTCATTGGTACGTATAAATCTTCAGTGTATTCTCAGTAAACAGTGGTCCATTGAGGGTTTTCTGTTATAGATAGGAAATGTAGGATTTGGTCTTTTAATATTTATCTTTTCATTTTCAAAATTTCACATTTTTATTAAAGACTTATTTATTTATTTATTCTTTGGAGGTGCCAGTGAAATGGTCACAGTATTTTACTGAGGAGTTATTGTCGGCTAACCATAAGCCAGGTCAAGTATTGGCTAAAAGACATTCCATGGGAGATCATGGTGTAAATCTTGGAGATTACTTTAATAAATTGACTGCAGCTAATTATCTATCATGCATTCAGAGAATTGGATAATTATTACTACCTTGATAGCCCAAGAAACATAGTTTTTCAGCTTAATTTTGCTGGTGAAAGTTACTCCTAAGACCTTGAAGTTTCCAACTTGGATGCCGTCAATGCATTTTGTGTCATTGGGTATGTGTACGGCTTAGCTTCCTGAAGACGATCACAATCTCCTTTGTCTTGCTGTCATGGAGGGAAAGGTTGTTGCCTTGGCACCAGGTTATGACATTTTCAATCTCCTTCCAGTACTCCATAACGTCATTATTTGAAATCCGGCCCACTATGGTGGTGTCGTCTTCAAATTTGTAAATTGAATTGGATTTGTATTTGGCTGCACAGTCGTTGGTGTATAAGCTGAGAACGCATCCTTTCAGGGCACCTGTGTTGAAGATTATTATACAGGATGACCTGTCACCTATCCTCACTGACTGTGGTGTGTTGGTCAGGAGGTCGATAGAAAAAGTTTAAAGACCAAACAGGGCGAATGAGAATACCTCAGATAGACATCTTGATCGACATGGACAAGATGGCCTGTTTCCCATGGTGTATATCTTCATGACTATTTCTAATTCTCTTCAAAGGGATACTAATTAATCTGTCTCCACTACTCTAACAGGCAGAATACTGTGCGTCCTAACCAGTTAGCTCAGTCTGAAGAAGGGTCTTGACCTGAAAAGTGACCCATGTTGTGCATACTATCCAGGGAAATCATGCCATATATGAGTACAATCGCAACATACAGTTCATGCAAATGAAAAAGACAAAAAGTGCAAAATATAGTGTTATGCCCCTGTCCCACTTAGGAAACCTGAACGGAAACCTCTGGAGACTTTACGCCCCACCCAAGGTTTCCGTGCGGTTCCTGGAGGTTTTTGTCAGTCTCCCTACCTGCTTCCACCACCTGCAACCTCCGGTAACCACCTGCAACCTCCGGGAACCGCACGGAAACCTTGGGTGGGGCGCAAAGCCTCTAGAGATTTCCGTTCAGGTTTCCTAAGTGGGACAGGGGCATAACAGTCAAAGCCAAATTGTTTAAAAAAGTGCAAGGGTTACCACAAGGTAGATTGAAAGATTCAGAATACATCCTTAATTTATGAGAAACAAAGTAATGCAGATAGACACAAAATGCTGGAGTAACACAGCGAGTCAGACAACATCTCGAGAGAAACGGAATAGGTGACGTCACCTATTCCTTTTCTCCAGAGATGCTGCCTGTCCCGCTGGGTTACTCCAGCATTTTGTGTCTATCTTCGGTTTAAACCAGCATCTGCAGTTCCTTCCTACACCAACCATTTATTGCGTCATTATATTTCTTCTTAGGTCACTGCTGACTCACCTTCCAATACAGTTCAACAAGGCTTCAACAGACTAACTCCAGGGAAGGCATATTAGTCACATCAGCAGTGACTAGGCTAGGGTTGCCAACGTTCTCACTCCAAAATAAGGGACAAAAGGTCAAAATAAGGGACAAATTCCCGACGGCAATTCCTTGACCGACTCGCCTGTGGCTGTGGAAAAAATGAACAGGATGGGCAGCAGCAAAGAGAAACACTGTTCATATTTCCAGTCAATAAAATAATGTCATCAGCATACACAGAGGCTGGTCATGTGTCCTCCCCAGAATTATATTCTGCACTCTGTACCTTCCACTTTGCTCCACCTATTGTACTTGAATTGAGGGTGGTAAATCTGTGGAATTCTTTACCACAGAAGGCTGTGGAGACCGTCAACGGATATTTTCAAGGCAGAGATAGATAGATTCTTGATTAGTACGGGTGTCAGGGGTTATGGGAGGCAGGCAGGAGAATGGGGTTAGGAGGGAGAGTAGACATGATGGGCCGAATGGCCTAATTCTGCTCCTCTATCATGACTTATGACTTGAGTTAGTCATGATTGTATTTGTGTATAGTATTACCTGATTTGATCGGATAGCATGCAAAACGAAGGTTTATTATTAACTATTATTTTTTCACAAATATCACACCTTGTTTGGCTATTTTAGACAAACTAGTACGTGGGCAATGTCCACCAACAAAGGCCAAGTGTACTACTGGATAGTCCATCAACAGCAGTCAAGGTCGGTCAGCCAGAGTCCGTCCAAAGGCTCGTTGGATGGCGTAAGCTGGTGAGAGCTGGAGACGTCAGGTACTAGGAGTGGGCAGGTAGGAGGGTGAACTGGGGGTAATGTCTCCAGCGCCTTCAAGCTGCAGGCTGTGTCCCCGGGACATAAAAATACCTGGCGAGTAGAGGATAGGGACGTCAGTTCACGGGAACTGCACCAGTACATCGAGCGTGTGGCCAACTGGTCTTTGGATAATGGCGGAGCCCGCATGTGTAGTATCTTTAAAACACAATTTCACTGTGCAGTTGCATATGTGACAAATGAAGCACTGTTGAGATACCTATTGAGGTTGGCTTTGATTTAGCAATTACCATACTCTCATCATACTAATACTGCCCTCTATTGGATTCTAATGAGTTTGTGATGAATATTCCAGAGCTTCGAATATCAAATTAAGGGCAGCACAGTGGCTCAGCTGGTAGAGCCTCTGCCACACAGTACCAGAGCCCCGAGTTCGATCATGACCTCGGATTCTGTCTACGTGGAGTTTGCACGTTCTTCCTATGACCGCGTGGGTTTCTTCCAGGTGCTGCCTTTTCCTCCCACTTTCCAAAGACATGCAGGTTTGCAGGTTAATTAGCCTCTTTATATTGCCCCTAGCATGTAGGGATTGGATGAGAAAGTGAGATATCATAGAACTAGTGAGAACGGGTGATCGATGGTCGGCGTGGACTCGGTGGGCCAAAGGGCCTGGGCCCATGCTGTATCTCTAAACTAAACTAAAGTCAGCACAATATAGCAAAACAATGTATGGAGCAACTGAACATGTTCCAATGTATGGAACATCTGATCTTATACCACAAAAATCCAATTGCTATTATTATTTTTTAATCTATATTTCACAGTGAATTATCGTACTCGTAAGAATGGACACAACCTCTTCCTTAATCCTGAAATACAATAGAAAATGCAAAGTACTGTAGAAATAGTACAGGGTACATTCTTGTGATGAAAATAAAAGTATTAAAAATACTTAATGTACTTAAAAATCTATGTACTGGAAAGGGGAAAGTGTATCAACTTAAAAAAATCTTGAGATATGGACCATGTGAAAAATACTGCATTTATTGCCAACACATAATTGCACCAGGAAGGAATCCCTGTAAATTCTAAATGACTACAGCAAGATTGCGTCTGTGGGGGAAGGGCAACACTGTATTGTGCAAGATATTGCGCAAGAAAGACAAAAAATGCTGGAGTAACTCAGCGGGTCAGGCAGCATCCCTGGAGAAAAATGGATAGGTGATGTTTAGGGTTGGGATCCTTCTTCAAACAGAAGGGTCCTGACCCAGCCCTTTGTGTGTCCATCTTTGGTATAAACCAGCATCCGTACTTCCTTTTGATTACATGCTGTGTTGTGCAATTCAGCTGCTTTACCCAAATCACTTCAGTTGTGAAAGATACCATGTAAACCAAACACCACAGCAACAGAAGCCTTACGTCAGTGCCAGGAACACCATCTCATTTATTATTGCATCACATTCCAGCCTTCTGGTCAACAATGAACTCAACAATTTCCAAATAACCATTTCTGCTGTAGGGACAGAGGGGGGGGGGGGGGGGGGGGATGCTTGCTGGGTTGGGAAACATGGATGAGGGGCCCAACCTTGGAGTTCCTGTCCTCTCCTTTCCTGCAGATAGAATAGTGGCGGTAAGAAGCTCTTAGAGAGGCACATGGATATGCTGGGAATGGAGGGATATGGATTATGTGTAGGCAGGTAAAATGAGATTATCTTGGCATCATGTTTGGCACAGGCATTGTGGACCAAAGGGTTAGCCCTGTGCTGTACTTTTCTATGTTTAATTGGGGGCTGGTTGTTGAGCCAAGAGTCATAGAGCACAGAAACAGGCCCTATGGCCCAAATTGCCCACACTGACCAGGATGCCCCATCCACGCTAGTCCCATCTGCCTGCATTTGGCACATTTCCTTCCAAACGTTTTCTGTCCATGAATCTGCGTGAATGTCTTTTAAATGTTGTGATAGTACCTGCCTCAACTAACTACTCTGGCAGTTTGTTCCATACACCCACCACTTTCTGCATGAAAATGTTGCCCCTCAGGTTCCTATTAAATCTTTCCCCTCTCACCTTAAGCCTATGTCCTCGGGTTCTTGTTGCCCCTACACGGGGTAAGACTGTGTGATTCATTTTATCTATTCCCCTCATGATTTTATACTTTATAAGATCACCCCTCATCCTCCAGCGCTCCAAGCAATACAGTCCTTGCTTGCCCGACCTCTCCATGTAGCTCAGGCCCTCAAGTCCTCACCACATCCTCATAAATCTTCTCAGCACTCTTTCCAACTTAACGGCATCCTTCCTTCAGCAGGGTGACCAAAACTGCACACCATACTCCAAATGCGGCCTCAGCAACAGTAACATAACATCCCATTGAATTTGGACACAAAATGCTGGAGAAACTCAGTGGGATAGGCAGCATCTCTGGAGAGAAGGTATGGGTGACGTTTCATCAGTCTGAAGAAGGGTCTCAACCCGAAACCTCATCAGTCTGAAGAAGGGTCTCGACCCAAAACGCCACCCATTCCTTCTCTCCAGAGATGCCGCCTGTCCCGCTGAGTTACTCCAGCAATTTGTGTCTATCTTCGATTTAAACCAGCATCTGCAGTTCATTGCTACACATCCCATTGACTTTGTTTCTCGCAAATTATTGCCTGTCCTGCCTAGTGTTTCTCATGTTTTCGGTTTCAGTTTTAGAAATCTAGCAGTTCCTTCTCCCATTTCCCAAATCGCCCCCCTGAAACCCTGACCGATACCATCCTAGCGCTAGACCCCAACCGGAAGAAATGCATCTCTGTTTTGTATAACTTGTTAGGGTCGGTTATATTGAAACCTCATACCTCATTAAAAGCTGCGTGGGAGGGCGAGCTGAATACGAAACTAACAGACCAGCAATGGGACTCTGCCTTGGATTTGATCCATTCTTCCTCCATATGTGCCCGTCATGGCCTAATCCAATGCAAAGTCCTTCACAAAGTCCACTACACAAATGCAAGATTATCTAGAATTTACCCCGCTGTTAGGGACACCTGCAACAGATGTAATCAATCCCCTGGCAACCATAGCCATATGTTCTGGTCTTGCCCTAAGCTAGCAGCCTTTTGGAGGAGTGCTTTCGACGTGATAAGCAGAGCCTATGGCCAGACTATTCCTCCAAACCCACTGTCAGCCATTTTTGGTACTCCTCCCAAGACCAACCTCTCTGTTGCGTTGAAGCGGGTCCTGGCTTTTACAACCTTGTTAGCCCGGAGACTGATCTTGCTTAACAGGAGGCTCACCTGTCCTCCGACACACACCCGCTGGATCAAGGAGGTGCTCTACAATTTAAAGCTTGAAAAACTTAGGTTCTCTCTCAAAGGCTCTACCAAGACATTCCTGGACACATGGAACCCTTTCCTGGAACTTGTTAACTCTCTTAACTTGTCCCCGGATTCGGAAGAGGACTGAGTGCTCTCCACCATTGTTCTGCTCTACTGCAGCTGCTCCCCCCTTAGCCCCCCCTCCCCACACTTATTTACTTAATTACCTACTTATTTACTGTTATTCGTGATTTTTTTATTTTTTTTCCCCCCAGTACATTTTGTTTTGTTTATCTCTACGAATTTGTGTGGATGTATACGTATGGGAGTGTTGTTTGTCCCCGTTTGGTTCCGACCTGATTCGGGTGGGTTGAAGGTGGGTAAGGGTAAGGGCTTTGAGGGCCACTTACATACTGTTGCACAATTATGCCTTGACTGCCACTGTCTGTTATCATTGTATGTATGCAAATTGCTGTGAAATTCAAATAAAAATATTTCACAAAAAAAAATTAAAAAATAAATAAATAGATAAATAAATAAATAGAAATCTAGCAGTTCCATTAATTACTTTTCAAGTTCTGGCCAGCCCTGTTATGACTTAGTGCTTCCCTCATGGACCTGCAAGGTCTTGTCTGCATTTATTTTTGATGTCTTATTTAGTTGATTTCCAGCAACTGATCGACATCTCACAGTTCCTGCGGTGTTTCTCCTCTCCCCTATCCTCCCTCTATTTACACCTCACCGGACAGATTACCTGTCATTTACAAACCTTCCATATCCTCTCGACTCAACAGAAACCTCTCTTGTCATCTTCCCTTGGTCTCCATGCTATTAGACTTCTTTGCTGTCCTTACCCTTCACCGCCCTTACTCAAGTTTAAACATGCCTGATTTAAATTTTAGTTTCGGCTCTGAGGAAAGGATATTTACCTGATACATTAACTGTTTCTTTCATCACTGTTGCCGCCTGACTGACTGGCTGAGTATTTCCACCATTTTCTCTAAAGCATTACATGTGGAATTACTATTGATACCAGAAGGTTATTGCTTCCATTTTAAAGAAAGAACACCATAATGGTGGTACAGTGACACTGTTAATGTAGCTCTGCCTTCCAACTCCAGCGACCTGAGGCTCTATAAGGTGCTGGTCAGGCAGCATTTGGAATAATGTGTGGAAATGTGGGCCCCATACCTGAGAAAGGATGTGCTGGCCCTGCAGAGGGTCTGGGGAGGTTTATAAGAACGATCCCAAGAAAAAGTGGGTTAACATATGATGTGCGTTTGACGGCACTGGGCTTGTACTCAATGGAGTTTAGAAGGATGAGTACAACTTTTTTCCTTGTCGCATTTCCCCCCCCCTCGCGGCCTAACAACTGGATTGATGTGGCCTCTCCAGACCGGAGATCGGCCCAGAGCTTCAAGCATCAGGCGCGGCGATGACTTACCATCGCGGAGTGGGCGATGGCATCCTTTGCCGAGTATCGCCAGTGTTGGAGCTCCGACCGCAGGTGCCTGTTGACTTTAACATCGTGGAGAAGCAGTCTGCGGAACTTATAGCCGCGGGCACGGCGCGGACTTTAAAGTCGCGGAGCCTGGGATCCTTAGCTGAGGATCGCCAGTGTTGGAGCTCCAACCGCTGGGGCCTGTGGACCTTAACATCGTGAACCCGCGGTCTCCAGTAAGAAGCTGCCGATTCAGGAACTCCAAGCCACGGAGTGTGTTCCGATCCTTCCCGATGTTGGAGTTTTGATCATCTCAACGAGAGGGCCTGAACATCTGTAGCTGCGACTGCGGAGGGTTCAAGGCCCCGACCACGGGTGAACAAAGGAGGAAGATGACTGAACTTTATTGCCTTCCATCACAGTGAAGAATGCTGATTCCACAGTATTGTGTTCTTTTTACTTGCATGGCTGTATGGTAACTCAATTATCACTGTACCTTAATTGGTGCACGTGACAATAAATGTGAACTTTAACTTGAACTCCTCCCATATCCGTTGTAGGTTGGGAGGTTCATTGGCAATTGTAAATTATCCCTATGATGCAGGCGAGTAGTAGATTCTGGGGTGTGGTCATGGGAATGTCAGAAGAAGAAAAAATTGGGATGAGGGTGAATAGTTGCTAGATTATGGCATGAAGAGTCTGTTTCCATGCTCTAAGATTCTGATTTATATGATCGTCAGAGAACCTTGACGCTCCCGCAATGAGCACATGGTTGGTCAATAGTATATAACCACACAAATAATTAAAAACAAAACACTGACTACATTGAACCGCAAACTTAAGCAAAAATACATATTTTAGCATTTAATTCATTTGTAATTATTGAAGAATTGTTAGTAATATCAATTATACTTGCAAAGTTGAGGATAATGATGAGGCATTTAATTGTTCAACCTATTAGAAACATAGAAAATAGGTGCAGGAGTAGGCCATTCGGCCCTTCGAGCCTGCACCGCCATTCAATATGATCATGGCTGATCATCCAACTCAGTATTCTGTACCTGCCTTCTCTCCATACCCCCTGATCCCTTTAGCCACAAGGGCCACATCTAACTCCCTCTTAAATATAGCCAATGAACTGGCCTCAACTACCTTCTGTGGCAGAGAATTCCAGAGATTCACCACTCTCTGTGTGAAAAATGTTTTCCTCATCTCGGTCCTAAAAGATTTCCCCCTTATCCTTAAACTGTGACCCCTTGTTCTGGACTTCCCCAACATCGGGAACAATCTTCCTGCATCTAGCCTGTCCAACCCCATAAGAATTTTGTAAATTGAGCATACAAAATGGTTGGAGTAAACGTCTTAATGCAACCACATTAGGCTAAGGTGAGACTATACTGAGATACAGTGCACAGTTTCCACGCCTTAGATGTGACTAACCAACAGGAAACTGTACTCAGCAACCAAAGCTCATTGCTATTTTGTTAGCCAGAGGGTGTTGAATCTGTGGACTTCATTGCCACAGAAGGCTGTGGAGGCAAAAATATTTTTAAGGCAGAGATTGAAAGATTCTTGTTTAGTAGAGGTGGGGTTATGGGGAGAAGGCAGGAGAATGGGGTTGAGAGAGAAAGATAGATCAGCCACGATTGAATGGTGGAGTGGACTTGATGGGCCGAATGGCCCAATTCTGTTCCTATAACATATGAACTTATGACCAATGACGTGTTGGATTTTTCCAGACGACAACCTCAAAGCCTGGCCCCAAGAGATTACAGATTGG
The DNA here is from genome assembly GCF_010909765.2 of Amblyraja radiata. Classification (NCBI taxonomy): domain Eukaryota; kingdom Metazoa; phylum Chordata; class Chondrichthyes; order Rajiformes; family Rajidae; genus Amblyraja; species Amblyraja radiata. Next base: position 29,009,079 of record NC_045960.1, on the reverse strand, counting down.
CGCTCCATTGAAACCAACATCTGATTCGATTGAGCAGATGCAAAGATATTTCTCATGGCTGAGGAGTCTAGAACTACTAGTCAACAACATCTGAATTAGGGCCAACATTGAGGCATTGGAATGAGAAGAAAATCTTTCATTCAGAAGTTTAGAAATCCTTATAATTCTTAGATGGTTTTATATGTTGCAAAGGGATCGAAATACAATAAAGTGGTGCAAGCTGGTAGAACTGAGGTAGAACAGCCATAATTTTATGAATGGCAGAATAATCTCAAACAGCCTAGTTACACTGTTATTAGAATGCAGAAGCAAAAGCAGCGATACCATTCGCCGACTTAGTTCTCTCCACTCCAAATGAGGCCTGTACAGAATTATTTATTTTTCTGCTAAACTATTGTTTGTAACTTCTTTTCAACCGATTTCATGGGAGTGGATCTTCAGATGGAAATTTGTTCAAGAGTCCAGTGACCAAAATAGTATTGGAGAAGGTCACTAGCCTTCGCTAATCTGACACGGCATTGTATCCTCTGCTTCACCATCAATGGCCTGTGTCACATAATCCCAATCAATAGTGTCTCATGTTGCTCAACAGTTGTTAGCTGTGACAGGGTTATAGTGACAAGTCAGGATTGAGAAGATATCTTTGATGACTCTGTGTTTTTATGAACCCTGGAACAGTAGTGGACGCAAATTGAGAAACCCAATTCATAATGAACATCACCAATTAGTACCCTGGAGGATTTTGACTAAGAAGTTCTTGACAAATGTGGTATTTGTAACCTGCTGGAGTGTCAATGCACTTATGGGTGTAAGATCTGGAAGATCCTTGGTTGTTGCTTAAAATAAATCAATGCTATAAACATGTCCCTTAGAAAACAGTTTTTGTCCATGAAGTTCTGAACACCTGACTCCACGATTTTGTTTTTTTGCCACCCTCTTCCTTCTCGGGCAGATCTCTTTTCATGCGTCAAGGTAACTCCATTTCACTTTGTGTGCAAAGGAACAGGTGGAAGCAGTGAATCCATGACTATAAAAAATGTAAACACATGCTATAAAATTGTATATATATATATAAATATATACAGCATTGGAACAGACCCTAACATTATAGTCTTACAACAGGCCCTTCACCTCAACGCAATAAATCCTTCCCACGTGGGGGGGAGGGGGTGTGTGGGTGGGGGGGGGGGGGGGGGGGGGGCAGCCTACACACATACATACACACATATCTATATTACTAAAAGTCTGTTCTTGACCGGTTTTGGCCATCTGTGCTGCGATTTCCGAGAGAACGCCGCCACCTATGGCCGTCATTTTTGGCCACCTCGCTCAGAGCCCCCCTCCGCCGCATGTGTACCGAGGATTTTTCCCGTCGATGAAAAATGACAGAGATATTAATGATTTTACAAAATTCCCCATTCTCTCTGCTGCCCCTGCTGGCAGCAGCGGGGAGGGACTATCAAACCAGGAAGTGGTGTGCCTCAATCAGTGTCTGCAAGCTGGAGGAAGGCAGAGGGTCACGTTTCTCTGAGCTGTGAATAACACTGAACACATGTCTACTCAAATGTAAGTGTCCTTAGTGGTTCTAAAACGCTTGCGGAATGTGTCTATTGGTTCTAAAATGTTTGCAAAAAGTGTTTATTGGTTCTAAAATGCTTGCAAAAAGTGTCTCTTTTGGTTCCACAATGCTTGCAGAATGTTTTTTTGGTTCTAAAATGTTTTTTAGGTTCTCCCCCCCCCTCTCCTCCCCCCCTCCCCCTCCTGTTCCCCACCCTCTCCTCTCCTCTCCCCCCCTCTCCTCTCCTCCCCCCCTCTCCTCTCCCCCTTCTCCTCTCCCCCCTCCTCTCACCCCCTCTCAGCACCCCCTCTCTCTCTCCTCCCCTCCTCCCCCACCTTTCCCCCCCTCACCCACCCTCCCTCTTCTCCTCCTCTTAACCCCCCTATCCCTCTTATCCCTCTCTCTGTGTCTCTCTCTCTGTCTCTGCCCCTTCTCTCTCTGCCCTCACTCTCTACCCCCGCCCCCCCCCCTCTAGATGTGACTGCAAGTTTGGGGCTATGCGTCAGTAGATAGGGTGGTTATGGGGTAAAAGGAGCAAATTAATAATATTAATATAATATCAAGGGGGTAATTAGCGTGAGTGCGGGGGGGGGGTAGTTAGTGTGTGTGACGCTGCATGCCGCCTCCCCCCCCACAACCACACGTTGGGGGAACAGACCCAACGGATCTGCACTTGGTCTAGTATATCTATATTATTTAAAGTAAGAACTTGACCACTTCCTGTTTTTCTGTTTCATGATTTTCGAAAAAATGCTGCCACTTACGGCTGTGATTTTTGGCCATCTTACTCAGAGTCCCCCTCCGCTGAGCAGGACAAGAGGATTTTTCCCATCGATGAAAAATAAATGAATTATTGATGTTTAGAAAATGTTGACATTCTCTCTGCTGCCCCTGCTGGTGGAAGGGGGGAGGGACTATAAAACCCAAAAGCCTTGTGCCCCACTCAGTCTCTGCAAGATGGAGAAAGCGAGAGGGTCATGTCTCTCTGAGCTGTGAATAACACTGAACACATGTCTACTCAACTGTGAATGCCCTTAATGTGGTTTAAAAATGAAAATGTGGTTGCTTTGAAAATGCTGCACTGCAAATGGTTGTTGGTGGTGGTAACTGCTTTGAAATGCTGCACTGCAAATGGTTGTTGGTGGTGGTAACTGCTTTGAAATGCTGCACTGCAAATGGTTGTTGGTGGTGGTAACTTGACAACTTCCTGTTTGCACTGTATATTAATTTTAGATAAAACGCTACCACTTACGGCTCCGATTTTTGGCCATCTAACTCAGTCCCCCTCCGCTCATCAGGTGCAGAGGATTCTTCCCATCAATGAAAAATAAAAGTGTTATTAGTGTTTAAACAAATGTTGAGAATCTCTCTCCTGTCAATCACGCCCCGTCCGGTGTGATTGACTAGCACTCCAGAAAGCCCCCACACCCTCCACTGGCCACCAATATTGAAATTGGTGGAGAGGTGGAATATTGCGTTGGGGGACCAGCTCTCCCGGGTGAACATGGGACCCAACGGGTCCCACGTAGTCTAGTATTTCACTAAAAACCGAGCTCGCAGCACAGTTCCATGTGGAGCTCCACTGGTCACAGACCTCCAGGCAGAATAATGCTGTATCTCCATAACCCTCTGTTTTCTATCAGTAAGTAAGTTCTGAATCTACACAACCAAATCACTTTGAATCCTGTGTACCATAATCTTAATGCCAAGGGGGACCGTGTCATATGCCTTAATGAGATCCACGTTAACAATGCCCACCTACCCATCCTCATCGATTACCTGCAACAAAATGACAGTGGACAACAACAGAAAGAGCAAAACAATGCAAATGCTGAAATTCTGGGAAAAAATGCTCATACCGACCCCTCTGTCCTTGGCCTCCTCCATTGCCAGTGAGGCCACATGCAATCTGGAAGAACAGCACCTCATATTCTGCTTGCATAGCTTACAACCTAATGGTATGAACAATGAATTCTCTAGCTTTAAGTAACACCCTCTCTGTTCCCCTCCTTTGTACGTTCATCTCGCATCCCAGCAGGCACGTGCCGTGAGTAATCACTCACTCACGGTAGGCAGTCAGTTGGCATTAAAAAAAAACTTAGACCGCGCATGCGCAGATTGTTCTCTCCGTAAAAATAAAAAATAAAAATAAAGACAGTAACAATTCAATTTGCCCAAGGCTTCCAAGTCTCCTTTATTCTGAATTACTGAATGGGTGGGGGGTGAAGGGTGATGGCAGGTGGAGAGATGGAGGGAAAAACGGGAGCACAGGGAAAAGTTGAATCAGTTGTCATCTTATTGAATGACAACACTTGTTCAAGGGACCAATTGGGGGGAGAGTTCCTTTCACAGCGTGTGCAGAGTCTGTGCCAGTGGTAAAGTTGCGGGGAGGGCAGGAGTGTTGAGAAAGAGGGGGTCGGGGATAATGCCAGTAACTCACTCACTCACCGCTGCCGCGGCGCTTTGGGCGCGGAGCCACCGCATTGTAGCCGGGGATAGAAGCAGCTCGGGTAGCTGCGAGCAGCCACCGGGACCCGACAGCAGAACTGGCCGCCACTTCAGCGCCTTCTGCCGGCCCGCTCACCTCTGGCAGTGCTCTCCGTCTGAACACCTCCCATCTGCCGTTCGCTCATGTCAACCGCTTCCTGCAAATCCTTAAATTCCCACAGCCGAGTAACCTCAATCATGCTGTCGGAATTTAAGAATTTGCAGGAAGCGGCTGACATGAGTGAGGCCAGCGAGCGGCAGGAGAGAGGTTTTTAGACGGAGAGTTGCCAGAGGTGAGTGGGGCCAGCAGAAGGAGCTGAGGTGGCAGCCGGTTCCGCTGTCCGGCCCGGATGCCGCTCGCAGCCACCCGAGCTGCTTCTCCCCCCCCCCCCCCCAATGGCAGAGTAGACATGATGAGCTGAGTGGCTTAATTCTGCTCCTAGAACTAATGAACATTGTCTGTCCAATCTTTCCACAGATACTGCCTGACCCGCCAAGTTCCTCCAGTACTTTGTCTTTAACTCAAGAATCCATCATCTGCAGTTTCTTGTGGCTCCAACCTATTCCCCGGTTGTATCTGCAAAATATTGTTCTAGGAAACTGTAATGGTGGAGTTTTCATTCTTGTTTTCATATTAAAGTCCCGTTCTGCTGATCATTGACCACATAGCCATCTGAAATAACACTTTGTTCCTTCTTTATCTTTTTTCTAAGTTTAGCCTTAACTAAAGTCTCTGTTCTCCACTGCTCCCAAATGTTTGTAGATAATACTAGAGCACTTGTTATATCATCAATATTTATAGAAGCGATTAAACCATGGTCATCATACAGATACAAAATGATGTCATAATGTTTATTTGATAATTTTCTAAATGAATATGAAAAATAAGAAAAATTGTTTTCAATTGGAACAATATAACTCTTACGTAAAAGGAAATGAAGGTCAAATTTTTCCATATCAGCTTTTTAAAGCAACAAAGGATGCAATCAAAGAAATTCCCAAATTTGCTGTCTCCATGCAGCAATGTGACAGTAGAAGTGGGACAGAAGCAATCTGTTTTCCCATCTTTTAAACCAACGTGGATTCATCTGGAATCAGTCAAAATAGCTGGTCTCATAAATTCAGAATTAATTTAAAAGATAGTACTTTAGCGGATAGTTAAACTGAGATCATGCATTTTAATTTGAACAATGTAAAACAACCATTTACTTTTTAAATTGTAATCTATTAAATCAAAGTGCGTTGAAATGCTCATCTGATTTAAAGCCATCCTGCAATGGCTGCAAAAAATAGAGATTAAGAGCGGCACAGTGGCGCAACCAGTACAGCTGCTACCTCACAGTGCCAGAGACCCATGTTCAAACCTGACTTTGGAGTCTCTCTATGTGGAGTTTGCATGTTCTCCCTGCGACCGCATGGGTTTCCTCCTGGTGCTTCGCTTTCCTCCTACGTTCCAAAGACGTGCGGGTTTGTATCTTAATTGGCCTCTGTACAACTAACACAAGTGTGTACGGAGTGTATGGGAAAGTGGGATAATAGAACCATTGTGAACGGATGATCGATGGTCAGCGTGGACTCGGTGAGCTGAAGGGCCTGTTGGCATGCTGTATCTCAAAATTGAATGATTCATTTAAAAGCAGGTTAACATCTTTTAGTAGCTTGAATGGAACATGTGGAAATAACAATGAGAGTAATCAAGCCAACAGGGACTTGTTCTTGAAACGACTTTCAAACAAAAGTAAAGGCATCACTTCCTAAACATTCACAGTCAACGCTTTCTCAAACCATCAACAAATTGAAATGCAGTTATTTCATTTTACTCAGTGCTTTACTCATCAGCATACAATCAGCTTCAAAGTGACGTCACTTAGTCTGCAAGGTACGCTGCATCTCCTGGTTGTTAACCATTTTAATTCCTCTTTCCATCCCCAAACTGACCTTTTAGTCTTGGGCCTCCGCCATTACCAGAGTGAGGCCACACGTAAAATGGAGGAATAACACATATTCTGCTTGGGTAGTTTACAACCCAACAGTATGAACATTGAATTCTCCAATTTTAGGTAATTACATAACCCTCCTCCTCTCCCTTCTTACCCCATATACCCCTCCCTTCTTCCCCCACTTCTTCCCCACCCGCCCCCCCCCCCATGACCCACCTGTATGTGCACATTTTTCTCCTTATCCCCTTCCCTTCCACCTACGTTCCTTCCTCTAGCTTCACAATTCACAACTCTTCGATCCCTTTGTCTCAAACTCTGTCTTTTCGTATCTGCCCAAATACCTGCCTATCAAACCCCCCCTTACTTTTATCAAACCATTACCTGCCAGGATTTGTCCTGCCCCTCTACTCTTCCATCTCCCTTCCACCCCCCCCTCCCCCAAAAAAATGTGACTAAAAAAGGTCCCGACCTGAAACATCACCTATCCGTGTTCTCCATAGATCCTGCCTGACCTGCTGATTTACTCCGGCACTTTGTATCCATTTTGTAAATGGCTTGTTTCTGCTGATTTTAAATTTTCTTTTGAATATGACTAGCCAAAAATGGCAGATGAATGAAAAAGGAAACTTTAGATCAGGACTGCAAATTCATGTTGGCCAAGTCTACTTTCTCAAAAAAAGTAACCTTGGTTGCTCTTTGAAAATCCACTTCATTTTCCTTATGTCCCCTATCCACAGATGCAGTTTCTCGCATTTTTTATTTTTATTTCAAATCTCCATGAACGCAGCCATTTGTTCACCCTTACTCATTAATTATCCCATTTTGGAGAGAAGTTACCTATGAGTCCTTACCTTATATCATAGAAGCAGAAAAAAACACTTCACACCACGGGTGGCCACCATTTGGGCTATTTATCCTTCCTAGCAAATACTGGAGCTATTTAAATTATTCCAACATCCCAGCTCTCGTCCTGTAACCTTAGAGGAAACATGATTTGTTCATCCTAATTGTTAGGTTGTTATCGCATTCAGGCGACACCACACAAAGAATCTGGTGTTTTGACTGGAAAGATATGACAACCTTGATGATTGATAAGGTGTGAGGAGGTGCTAATTAATGCAATCATATCAGCTTCTCCTCTCTTGTTTACACATTCCAAAAATATCTAAATCCTTAGCTCATATTCACAGCTGCTCCTCTATTTCAGCTAACAACTATTTTTTACTAATCCTGATATTTCTTCCTCCCTTCCCTTTGCAGCACATTACAGCAGATATTTATAGAGGCTAACGGTTATATTATAAAGTGTAATGTTATTTACAGTGTATGTTTTTAAAAATTAAGCTTCTTGATATACCTGAAATCCTTGTGCCTTAATGCGAGGAGCATTCGTAGTAAGGTGGATGAATTGAATGTGCTCGTTAAGGAATATGATATAGTTGGAATTATGGAGATGTGGCTCCAGGGTGACCAAGGCTGGGAGCTAAACATGCAGGGGTATTCAATATTCAGGAAGGATAGACAGAAAGGAAGAGGAGGTGGGGTGGCATTGCTGGTTAAAGAGGAGATTAAAGCAATAGCAAGGAGAGACATTAGCTTGGATGCTGTAGAATCGGTATGGGTAGAACTGCGAAATAGCCAATGGCAGAAAACGCTTGTTGGAGTTGTGTACGAACCACCAAACAGCAGGAGGAAGGTTGGGGATAGCATCAAGCAGGAAATTAGGGATGCTAGCAGTTATCATCCTTTGGTTATCATGGGTCATTCTAATCTACATATAGATTGGGTAAACCAAATAGGTAGCAGCGCTGAGGAGGATTTCCAGGAATGTGTATCGGCTGTTTTTTTGAACCAGTATGTAGAAGAACCAACTAGACAGGCCATCCTAGACTGGGTATTGTGTAATGAGGAAGGATTAGTTGACGATCTTGTTGTGCAAGGACCCTTGGGCAACAGCGACTTAAAATAGGGTGGAATTCTACCTTAGGATGGAAAGTGACAAGGTTACTGCAGAGACTAGGGTCCTGAACTTAAAGAAAGGAGACTTTGAAGGTATGAGACAGGAATTAACTAGGATAGACTGGCAAATTATACTTAAAGGGTTGACAGTGGAGATGCAATGGCAAAGATTTAAAGACCGCATGGATGAACTCTTAAAAATTGTTCATCCCTGTCTGGCGAAAAAATAAAATGGATAAGGCGGCTCTACTGTGGCTAACGAGGGAAATCAAGGATAGTGTTGAAACCAGGGAAAAGGCATATAAATTGGCCAGGGAAGTAGCAACCCGGAGGACTGGGAGAAATTTAGAACTCAACAGAGGAGGACAAAGGGGTTAATTAAGAGGGGGGGGGGGGAAAGAGCATGAAGGAAAGCTTGCGGGGAATATAAAAATGGACTCTAAAAGCTTCTTTAGACATGTAAAAAGGAAAAGATCAGTGAAGCCAAATGTAGGTCCCTTACAGTCAGAAACAGGTTAATTTATAATGGGAAACAAAGAAATGTCAGAACAGTTAAACAAGTACTTTGGTTCTGTCTCACTAAGGAAGACACAAACAATCTCCCAGAAATACTAGGGGACCGAGGATCTAGTGGCAGGGAGTAACTGAAGGGAATCCACATTAGTCCGGAAATGGTGTTAGGTAAACTGTTGGGACTGAAGGCAGATAATTCAATTCAATTCAATAGCCCTTTATTGTCATTCAAACATGCAAGTTTTGAACGAAATCACCAGGGCCTGATGGTCTGCATCCCAGAGTACTCAAGGAGGTGGCCCTAGAAATCGTGGATGCATTGGTGATCATTTTCCAATGTTCTCTCGACTCTGGATCAGTTCCTGTGGACTGGAGGCCAATGTAACCACTTTCTAAGAAAGGAGGGAGAGAGAAAATGGGAGAATTATAGGCTAGTTAGCTTTATATCGGTAGTGGGGATGATGCTGGAGTCGATTATTAAAGATGTTATAGCAGCGCATTTGGAAAGCAGTGACAGGATCGGTCAAAGTCAGCATGGATTTATCAAGGGGAAATTTTGCTTGACTAACTTCTGGAATTTTTTTGAGGATGTAACAAGTTGAATGGACTAGTGGGGTGCCGCAAGGCTCAGTGCTGGGACCCCAGTTATTCACAATATATATTAACAATTTAACATATTAAACGTCACATCTAGTTTGTGTCGACACCAAACTGGGTGGCAGTGTGAGCTGCGATGAGGCTGCAGGGTGACTTGGATAGGTTGGGTGAGTGGGCAGATGTATGGCAGATGCAGTATAATGTGGATAAATGTGAGGTTATCCACTTTGGTGGCACGAACAGGAAGGCAGATTATTATCTGAATGGTGTCAGGTTAGGAAAAGGGGAAGTGCAACAAGACCTGGGTGTCCTAGTATATCAGTCACTGAAAGTAAGCATGCAGGTACAGCAGGCAGTGAAGAAAGCTAATGGCATGTTGCCTTACATTACGAGAGGATTTGAGTTTAGGAGCAAGGAGGTCCTACAAAAAGGAGTTTCTCCAGCATTTTTGTGTACCTGAGGTCCTACTGCAGTTGTGGTGAGACTGCACCAGGAGTATTGTGTGCAATTTTGGTCTTCTAATTTGAGGAAGGACATTATTTCTATTGAGGGAGTGCAGCGTAGATAAAATGTCATTGCCAACAAGACGCTGAGCCTGTTTCAAAGATGTACAACTCTATGACTATGAAAAAAATGCTGAATGTCTAAATCGAATGACTCATTTAAACCAGGCTGATGTGGGGTGTGATAAAATCTTATACTTTTCCCTCTGCAACTTCTTGCAGCTGTCTTCCATTTGTAATACCAAAAGAAATCCAAAGTGTAAAAATGCTACCTAGTGCATATGAAATGCCATTTAGGCAATTCAGCATGTCCAGAATAACATTCAATTACATCTTACATCTGCTGCCCTACAGCCCCAGCTTCTCAATTCTGTGCTGTTTGACTGGAGTTTGCACATTTTCCCAGTGACTAAGTGGGTTTCTTTTGAGTACTTGGATATTTTTTACGGCTGAGATATTCTTGATTGATATGGGTATCAGGGGCTATGGGGAGAAGGCAGGAGAATGGGGTTGAGAGGGGAAGATAGGTTAGCCATGATTGAATGGCAGAGTAGACTTGATGGGCCGAATGGCCTAATTTTTCTCCTATCACTTATGAACTACTCTGGTTTCCTTCCATATCTGAAAGACATGCCGGTTAGTAGATTAGTTGCCCACTATAAATTGTCTTTCCTGCGTAGATGAGTAGCAGAATCTGGGGGGATATTGGAGAGAATTGGGATTCCACCCACTCCACAGGTCTCCCCTGCCATTCAATATTGACCTGCCCCAGACTGCATCAGTTTTTAGGATTAGTATATATGGGTGCATGACGTTCAGTGTGGAATCTGTGTGTCAAGGTTTTCTTTCCATGCTGATTCAACTGTAGTTGTTCTTCAATGTTTCCAATCCTTTTGAGCATAAAAATAGAAAATGCTCAAAATACACTGTTTATACGTTTTTTATTAAAAATTGCTATTATTTGCCTGCTCCATCAATTTTTTTTGGTGCATTTCCTTCTTTTTGTTTTCCTTTTTAATTATTTAGTTGATCATGCCATTTATCAGTTGAAACATTTTTTGTTCCTGAAACCATTTTTAAATTCTCCCAGAGGTGGAGATATTATTGCAGACATCCACCCTGGAATATGCCCCAGGAGACAGCATTCCCTCAGCATTAATTTGCGGCATTTGCCTATGAGACCTTGCCGCTTTGAATGGTCTTTCAACAGTTTTTCTTGTCTTCAAGTTGACAAATTGTGAATGTCTGCATGATAAACCTCCATCTTAATCTTTGGCTATGAAACCTATTTTTTATACTTTTAAAATTGCTTAAATTCACATTGTCACCGCAAACATTGAATTTTCTGTCCCTCCCTTGCCTCATTCACATTCTGCTCCCCATGTATAACATTAAATCTTGTTTTCAACTTACCTTTAATAGATCTCATGTTTCTGTAAAACATTAATGTGGATTTTAAAGTCAGGCTGAATTGTGCAATTGTACAATTCCTCTTGAAGCTTGTTATTGGCCTCCCCTTAGTTTATATGCTGCTTCCTTGCGCTGACAAGATGGATTAATGTAGACAGGCAAAAAGGTTGGCATGAATGCGGTCGACTGAAGGGTCTGTTTCAATGCTGTATATGATTCTATGTCTCTGGCATTCGTGTCCACTGTGTGCTTTGGTTTTGTTCACCGTATGGCAAAACTGCTATTGTAACGTACTGCTATGATGCTGGGAACTCCGTGGAGCAAGAATCCGCAACTTTCTCATCAGTAAGAATTGACAACGCCACTGCCTCCTCTCTCATCAGCAGCATAATGGCATCTCAAGGCTGAATGCTCAGTCCCCATTTATACTTTCTCTACACCATAACTGTGTAGCTACACACATTTCAATTCCCATTATTAAATTCACCAATTATACCTATCTTGTTGAATGAATGAATAATGGGCAATGACAAATCAGAGAACATTGATAATTTGGTTGAATGTTGTCAGAACAACAATCTTGCTTTGAATGCTAGTAAGACCAAGAAGATGATTGTTGACTTCTGGAAGGGAAAACTGAAGGACCATGCGCTCATCTTCAAATCGGAACGGTTATGGAGAGTCAACAGCGTCAGGTTCCTGGGCATACACATCGCTCATGATCTGTTCTGGAACCAGCACATTGATGCAATTATAAAGAAGTGTCACCAAAGAATATACCTCTTCAAAGATGGCTGAAGAAATTGGTGGACATTACCAAATCCATCACTGATATTGACCTCCCCATCATCAAAGAGATCTACTGGAAGCTAACATCAAAGATCCATACTACCCTTGACATTGAGGGTGTGATTTGTTTCCATCAACTATCCACTCTGCGCAACGCTAACCATACCCTGAGCACTGAACTATGGATTTTGCACTGCTAAGGTCGCATGACATACTTTGCAATGGACTGGTTAACCGAGAATAGCAGCTAATATTGTATATTGCAGAAATGGAACCGCTGATGCTGGTTTACGAAACGATGCCACAAAATACTGGATTAACTCAGTGGGTCAGGCAGCATCCCTGGAGAACATTGATAGGTGATATATTGGGTCAAGATCCTCCAGACAGATTTTAGGTAGGGAGGAAAATAAAGCAGGGAGAGAGGAGGGGTATAACCTCCCAACTTCTATACTCAATACTCTGATAAAGGCCAATGTGCCAAGCCTGTTTGACCATCTTATCTACCTGTGATACCACTTTCACCTACTCCTAGACCCATCTGCTCTACAACACTCCCCAGAGCCTTGTCGTTCACTGTGTAAGTCCTGCCCATGTTAGTGCTCCCAAAATGCAACACCTCACATTTCTCTTTATTAAATTCCATCAACCCACTTGCCCAACCGATCAAGATCCTGCAGCAAATTTTGACAAAACATCTTCACTATCTAATAACACACACTTTTGTGTCATCTGCAAACTTGCTAATCACGCCATGTATGCTCTCATCCAAATCATTGATATACATGACAAACAGGAATAGGCCCACTCTGAAAAGCAACCTTCCATCACGCGTCTGAACGGTCTCAAACCAAAACATCAACTATTCCTTTTCTCCAGAGATGCTGCCTGACTGGCTGGGTCACACCAACATTTTGTGTCTATCTTTGGCGTATACCAGCATCAGCAGTTCCTTCCTTCTGCTTCCTTCCACGAGGCTAATTTTCTATCCATTCAGCTATCTCTCCTTGAATCCCATGGGATCTAACCTTCCAAAGCAGCCTACCACGCAGACCCTTGTTGAATGCCTAACTGAAATACATGTTAACTACCCCTAATCCGCTCTTGTCCATCTAAATACCCGAGAATACACTCTAGTAACTTTCTGACCACAGATGTTAAGCTCACTGGTCTGTAGTTCCCAGTCTATTTCCCCGCAGATCTTTTTGAAGCGGCACGACATTTTCCACCCTCCAATCTTCCAACACCTCACCTGCATTTAATGATGAGTCATAAATCACAGCCAGGGCTCCTGTAATATGTTCTCTAGCTTCCCAGTGTCCTCCGCACAATACTCTCGCCAACATCTTGCATAGTTGAAACATAACATCCCAATTCCTATGCTCAATGCCCTGACCGATGAAGGCAAGTGTGCCAAACACCTTCATCAATCTGTTTATCCGTGTCTACACTTTCAGGGAATAAAATGATTAAGTATCTATCGTATTAAGGGTCTGGCTGATTGGGTCTAGGAATATTTGTTCAGCAAGTATCTTTTGCCTGATACATTTGAAGATCAGCTGGGGACAATTGTATATCTCAACAGTATTTGAGGAGCAGCAAGTACAAGAGACAAGAAAAATCTGGGTCATCATAGTTTGCAATATTTTCTATTTCCATGGCATATGTTTTACATCTATTTGGCATTTCTACCCTCACAGCAACAAATATTTTAAATTCCCCAGTTTATATGCAATGCATATGACAAATAAAAACTCAAATCTTGGAACCCAAGTCATTTAGATTGGTATGAAGGAACAAAAGTTCTATTAGGCAAAAATATCTTGTAGGACAAAGAATGGTTTGGAAAACAGTGACAGGATCGGTCAAAGTCAGCATGGATTTATGATGGGGAAATCATGCTCGAGTAATCTTTTGTACATTTTTGAGGATGTAACAAGTAGAATGGATAAGGGAGAGCCAATGGTTGTGGTGTAACTGGACTTTCAAAAAGCCTTTGACAAGGTCCCACACAAGAGATTAGTGTGCAAAACTAGAGCACATGGTATTGGGGGATAGGGTGTTGACATGGATAGAGAACTGGTTGGCAGACAGGAAGCAGAGTAGGAATTAGCAGGTCTTTTTCAGAATGGCAGGCAGTGACTAGTGGGGTGCCGCAGGGCTCGGTGCTGGGATCCCAGTTATTTACAATATATATTAACGATTTAGACAAGGGAATTAAATGTAACATCTCCAAGTTTGCGGATGACCACCAGGGGCGCCGGGGAGATGGCTGCCCTGCCGGCAGTCTGCTCGTTTTTTCTTTCTTTTTGTTATTTTTTAGTGCGTTAAAAGTTTGTTTTAATGTTCTTTGGTTTGTTTTATGTGGGGTAAGGGGGAATGGATCGGGGGAAACTTATTTTCAAGCTCTTACCTTCCCAGAGATGTGACCAATTTTTGGATCACATTCTCCGGGCTCTGCAGCCATCGATGGAGCTGGAAGCCTCCTCGGACTATCGTGATCCCCACCGCGGGGCGCGGACTTAACATCGGAGTTGATCCCTTGCCCAGGATCGCTCCCACTGCAGAATCACCATCAAGGCTTGCAGTCTCGGGTGAGACTAGCCGGGAGCTCCAACATCGCGGAAGGCTCGACCAGTCCCGACGCGAAGTTCGATTGCCCGCTGCGGCGGAGCTGACATCCCCCCAGATGCGGGAGCTTGATCGTCTCAACGCAGAGGGACCGAACGCCGCCGGCTACGGGAGTCAAAATCATCCCTTCAATGGGGGCTCGAGGCCCACGACCGAGGAAGAACAAAAGGAAGAGACTTGAACTTTATTTCGCCTTCCATCACAGTGAGGAATGTGTAGGAGTCACTATGGTGGATGTTTATGTTAAAATGTGTTTTTTTGAGTGATCTGTTGCTATAATTGTATGACTGACCTGGCCAATGAAATTCCTCGTATGTTGCAAAACATACTTGGCGAATAAAGTGTGATTCTGATTCCACAAAGCTGGGTGGCAAAGTGAGCTGCGAGGAGGATGGTTGGTGACTTGGATAGGTTGGGTGAGTGGGCAGATGCAGCATAATATGGATAAATGTGAGGTTATCCACTTGGATGGCAAGAATAGGAAGGCAGGTTATCTGAATGGTGTCAGATTAGGAAAAGGGGAGGTGCAACGAGACATTGGTGTGCTTGTATATCAGTGAGTGCAGCGTAGATTCACCAGGTTAATTCCCAGGATGGCGGGACTGACATATGATGAAAGAATGGGTCAACTGGGCTTGTATTCACTGGAATTTAGAAGGATGAGGGAGGATCTTATAACATTATTAAAAGATTGGACAGGCTAGATGCAGGAAAATTGTTCCCAATGTTGGAGGAGTCTAGAACCAGGGATCATAGTTTAGGACTGAGATGATGAAAAACATCTTCACCCAGTTGCGAATCTGTGGAATTATCTGCCACAGAAGGCATGAGAGAGCCATGATCACATTGAATGGCAGTGCTGGCTCGAAAAGCCAAACAGCCCAATCCTGCACCAATTGTCTATTTAGCTCTTAGGGCTAAAGGAATCAAGGGATATGGGGAAAAAGCAGGAACGGGGTACTGATTTTAGATGATATT
Source organism: Amblyraja radiata (assembly GCF_010909765.2). NCBI lineage: Eukaryota > Metazoa > Chordata > Chondrichthyes > Rajiformes > Rajidae > Amblyraja > Amblyraja radiata. The sequence goes on along the minus strand of NC_045960.1, from coordinate 28,993,714 downwards.
GAATTGCAGTGCTGACTCGAAGGGCCAAATGGCCTCTCCTGCACCTATTTTTCCTATGTTTCTAATGGTATATTTATATCAACCAAATGCTAGGGAAATGAAAATGTGTGTGAAATTCGATCACAGATTAATGGCAAGCAACTATCTAATATCTCTAATTTAATGCAGGTGCTGGTGTAGGTGAGGAATTAGGATCCTTGCTTCTCTTTGCAGTCCATCTTAAATAAAGGCACATTATCCAGCCTCCAGTGCTACCTCGTGCTCCTTTCATGATAGATGAAAAATCTTTGCATGCTATCCAGGCAATGATTCCCAAGTCAAGGTGAAGTGTAGATGATTGTGGCGTGGGTGGGGGTTTGGGAAGCTGGTTTACTCAAGTTGAAATGGGGTGAATGGGGGAAAGTAAAGAATGGCGATTTGTCTGTGCCACAAGCACATGTACCTTACATACTGGTATCATTACTCGGCTAGAAAATGGAAAACGCCAAAAATAAACATGACAACCGTGAGGGAGACCAATTAAATTTTATTTGTTTTGAAAATTCGCCAATTTGTAGTTATAAGAGTACAATTAAAGACTGTAGCAAATTTAAGCATGCCAGCTTTCTTTGGAAAACAACAATACTACATACCAACATACCGGTACTTCATTCTAAAGCATTATCCCTTAAAGAAACTGGTAAATAAATGACTTGAATAGGGATAAAACATTAACCAACTGATCCAGCTTTCAATTTATGTATTTGGCTACCATATACTATTTAAGTCTTACAACAAAAAAGGATTCAAATTGGTGTCAAGTTACACAAAACACTTTCCAGTGCATTACTCCCCCTTCCCCCCCCACCCCTCCTACAACCCAATGTAACAAAAGACAGCAAGATTGCAATTTAGTTTTGGTGCAGCCCACACACACACACAATGTGATCCAAAATGAACCCACAATCATTTCCAATGAGCAGTGCGAACACATTCTTGTCTCTTTTAAACCAAACCTGATTATTTAAAAAGCAAAGTGGCTGCAGGGAAGATTTAGGAAACTGTTGTGGCAACTACTTTGTTACCATTACAAAGTTACCAATTTGTGCTCAGCTGAAACATTGTTAAAACAGCTTATAACAACTCGCATCCGGAAGAACCAATGTCATGTGGGTTAACCTTTGAGAAAATTTGAAATTGTTCTTAAAATAGAGTTGTTTATTTCAAGGCCATTTTAAAAGTGAACGAAAAGAAATTAAACTAATTTATACGCTTAATGAAGACTGGAAAAGTAGATTTTTTCTTTTAAAAAAAGCTAATAATTCAGTTTTGTATGGACACAAGTAAAGCTTGTCGATCCAATGTGCATCTTGGTTCATTACATAGTCAGTCACAACAGAAGCATCCAATAATATTTGCTGAGACATTTCCACAGGGCCACAATACAAGAAAATAGAATGTTTAAGATTATGTTCCCAGAACTGAAACTGCAGGAAACTTAGATGAGCTGATACATCGTTGTTAATGTCACGATTCACCGTGTACATACAGATATGGGGCAGATCAGTGAGGGAAATTTTCAAAGAACAAAGAAAATGTATCAATAATATTCAAGAGATTATAGATTTTACATGCCCCAAGAAATCGTACACACTGAGTTACTGTGCACCAACAGACTAACTGTGGAAAATGAACTCTTCCCCTCCAGCAAGATCTTTAATTTGGTGACAAGACTAAAATTCACATTATATACTTAACACCCGTTAAGATGAAAGTGCATCTTGTTCATTGTAATATCATTCAGTAGTGCAGATAAAAGCAGTGCTTGAATCATTGACTTCTTAAACCATAGATTTTGTCAAAAATATTTCAGATTGTCAAATATTTGTATAATCACCATTTCCTGCAATGGCACAGGATATAACTTTTGCTCTAGCTTTAACTTGAGCTTTCACCTTATATATAAAATATAAAATTTAACTCAGCTCACCAACAAGACAAATTCTCATATGAAACTATAATTCCTTTTTGAAATTGAGTATATGAAAATATACAAATAATTACATGGTTTACATTAATGTACACAGTCCCACTTCATCACTAGCACCACTGGTATATGCTTATCCCAAAAACACAAGCTGAAATTTACAACAGTCTAAAATGCAGGACCTACTGCTGCTATGAAGTTGAATCTCAAATAAACACTTACCTCAGTAATTAAGCTAACCTTAAATGTCCTTGAACTATGCATTAACTTTCAGTAAAGTCTTTAAATGGACAGTCATTATTTCCCTACTCCCATCTTCAGGATAATCAGAATGTACCCCCACCCAGTGACTTGGTGGTTTAGGCAGAACACTGGGAGATGGCGGCTCACTAAACTTTGGCCCAGCGTAATTTTGATCTCCTTGAAGAGTTGTTACAGACTTCAGTCCAACTTTCTGTAATTTTAGACTTCGGTAGTGGATTCCAGGAGCAACAGATCTACCCCCATCTTTTTTGAGTACGTTGTAGCTTTCAGGAGTGGGAGTATTCTGGCTATGGTTGTTTTCATTTCTTTTTACAGATCCTTTTTTCAGCAGTAAGTTACTCTTATTTATTTTCTTGGTGGAGTTTAAGGCGTGAAAGCATTCTTCTGTTTTATTTATACAATACAAGAACTGAGTATGTGGAGCGATTGTTTCATATCTTCCCATATTCGATTTTATCACCTAAAATTTAAAAACAACATATGAAATATGCCACATTCACATAACTTTTTTTCAGTTAGGAATAATACGCATTTTCCCTCATATTGAAAACAGTCAATTTAATCTCACTGCTGCATATAAATGTCCCATTCAAAACTCGCTATTTCTGCATATGACAAGCAAGCAAATCTGAATACTATATTGAATTGGGGAAATTCTTAACAAACAAGGCACTCAGCCTATTAGCACTAATCCAGAATAAAAAACACACCATTTGCAATAATATTATTTCTGTAAGGAATAAATTGGAAAACATTGATCATATTTTAAACATGACATGGTCTGCTTCCACTATCTCAAGGGACAAGACCACCATTCTTCTGTGATTTATTTTTCCCTTGAATTCAACTCACCCAACTCATTGTATCCCCTCTCTCTATTAATCTCTAATAGAGATATAGATACATGGTACACCAATATAGGATTCTCAAATTTCAAACATCAGAGCAAGGAAGATGCAAGAGTAAAAGTACAACTAGTGTAAAGTGAGGGTCAAGCAGTTAGCGGGGGGGGGGGGGGGGGAGTTGGAGGGAGGGGGAGAGTTGGGGGAGGGGGAGAGTTGGGGGAGGGGGAGAGGGAGAGAAGAGATGGGGGGAGAGATGAGGGATCGTCTACGACCCCACACGGCGGGGGCTCCTGGGCAACCCGGGTAGACAAGGCCTCTCACCTTCCCATCCATCGCTCGCTGCTCCGCCGTCGGTGCGCTGGCGGCGACGGCTGCCGAGGGAGTCCTCGGTCCTGTCGACGTGGCTCCGGCCGCTGCCCCCCGGCAGCCCGCCTGCTGCTGCGTCCTCGGCTGTCTCTGGAGAAAGGCGACGGCGGACGAGGCGGAGCGCAGTTTGCGACCCCCCCGACCGGCGGCAGAGGCCGCTGCCTTGGCTTGTTGCTGGCGCGGAGGGCGGTGGCGAGGGTGAGGGTTACCGGCGGCCGCGGCCTTGGTTCCTCCGCTGTTGTTGCAGGTGCTGACGGGGAGAGGGACGGACGGCGAGAGGCAAGGAAACGGCAGCGGGTGCATGGCCTCTTCCCCGCCTCCAGCGCTTTGGACCGTGGGCTAAAACCCACCGAGAGGAACCGGCGAGGGGCGGCGGACATCCGCAGCCGCAGTCACCGCGCAATGCCAGGCCTCTCTGCCCCGGCCCGTGGATGGGGATGGACGGCGTCGATCTGCGACCTCCGACAGCGACAGCAAATGGCGGCCGCGTCCAAACCACCGATTGATTGTTCGCTCAGCCCCGACTCTCCTCGGCCCGCACTCCGTCGGGACAACCGGCTGCGTCTTAATCGAACACCCGGCCGGTCTGAGGGAGTTTCGTGTTTATAAATGTCTCTTGAACGGCGACTGTTGTTTAAAAACACAACGACGCCATCTTAATCGTTGTAGTCGTCAACACCTCCTCCTCCAGCGCTGCCTTCCTCGACAACAGTCGACGGCGGCGGCATCCGCCCGATGTTATAACCCTCTCGCGGCCTCCCACCAGCGGGCGGCGCTGCGCTCCGCACCACGTGATCCACTAATCGCCCACACCTTGCAACCCCACGTGACGCTCCGGCCAATGGCGGCGCTGCGCTCAGCACCAGGTGACGCACCCGCCAGGGCCGTAGCAACACACATAACGCTCCGACCAATGGCGGCGCTGTGCTCGGGGGAGGGGGGGAGGGGAGGAGGGCAACATGATCACTGTCACGTCCGGGGGGCGGGGCGTTCGGAGCCAATGACATCATCGTGAGCAAAGTGAGCCCCCGGGCCAGGGTGGTGATGAGGGGAAGAGTGTTTTGTTCTCATATGTCCCAGACAGTACAATTACCTTCTCACTTGCAGCAGCACAACAGAATATATAAACACATATATAAAGTGGAAAGTAGTTATTTTGCTACGTTTTTTATTTGAATGTGCTGTGAAATTCACCCAAACACTACGACTGCCATCGAGTTCACTCAATAGTGTTTCCCCAAGTTTATTTGTCGACGCCTTTTTGCTAACTTATTGCATTCAATGTGCTGTGAAATTCACCCAAACACTACTACGCCGACAACGACCTGCGAATTTGCTCAATAGCGTTTCCCCAAGTTTATTTGTCGACGCCTTAAAAGCTGACGGTGACAAAGAAACGTCGACGGGACTTTCCAAACAGCCCTGTTGTGGTGAAGTCAGTGGGGAGAACTTCCTGAAAGTTAAAGCCTAGTCACATCAAAACTCGGCCAAGTTGCACTGACGTTTCTTGCTTGTGATTGCATAATTTCCAGGTTTATTCAACTGGGAATATCCCAGAATTTTGGAGTTCACTTCCTGTATTTTTTCGAAATACTGAAGGCAAGGGATTTTGTTTTTTGGTACCGATTGCCAGGGCACTTAAAATGTTTTTAAATTTTATTTAGTACATTTATGAAGGGATATTGGAAATTAAGCAAGTAAAAGATAAATTTGACTTCAATATTAATCGTATAGAGGTTGAAACCCTTCTTCAGACTTGAAAAAGTCTAGGCCCAAAACGTCACCAATCCATGCTCTCTGGAGATCCTATCCTGTGTCCTTTTGTGTATTAATCAGTATCTGTGGTTCTTTGTTATTACTTCTAGAGTTTAATTGTCATATATACTGATGACAGAACAATGGGGAGAATTGTGGACACAGCCCAGACCATCACACAAACCAATCTCCCTTCTATTGAAGGTACACAAAATTGCTGGGGAAACTCAGCGGGTGCAGCAGCATCTATGGAGCGAAGGAAATAGGCGACGTTTCAGGCCGAAACCCTTCTTCAGACTGATGGGGGGTGGGGGGGGGGGGGGAGAAGGAGGGAAAAGGGGAGGAGGAGGAGGAGCCCGAGGGCGGGCGGATGGGAGGGTGGGAGGAGACAGCTAGAGGGATAAGGAAGGGGAAGAGACAGCAAGGGCTAGCAAAATTGGGAGAATTCAATGTTAATGCCATCCGGACGCAAGGTCCCCAGACGGAATATGAGGTGCTGTTCCTCCAATTTCCGCTGTTGCTCACTCTGGCAATGGAGGAGACCCAGGACAGAGAGGTCGGATTGGGAATGGGAGGGGGAGTTGAAGTGCTGAGCCACCGGGAGTTCAGGTAGGTTATTGCGGACTGAGCGGAGGTGTTCGGCGAAACGATCGCCCAACCTACGCTTAGTCTCACCGATGTAAATCAGCTGACATCTGGAGCAGCGGATGCAGTAGATGAGGTTGGAGGAGATACAGATGAACCTTTGTCGCACCTGGAATGACTGCTTGGGTCCTTGAATGGAGTCGAGGGGGGAGGTGAAGGGACAGGTGTTGCATTTCTTGCGGTTGCAACGGAAAGTGCCCGGGGAGGGGGTGGTGCGGGAGGGAAGGGAAGAATTGACGAGGGAGTTGCGGAGGGAGCGGTCTTTGCGGAAGGCAGACATGGGGGGAGATGGGAAGATGTGGCGAGTGGTGGGGTCACGTTGGAGGTGGCGGAAATGGCGGAGGATTATGTGTTGTATTTGCCGGCTGGTGGGGTGAAAGGTGAGGACCGGAGGTAGAGGTCGGGGATGGGGCCCTGGTACGTCTCGAACAAGGATTGTTCAACGTACCCGACAAAGAGGCAGGCGTAGCTGGGGCCCATGCGTGTGCCCATAGCTACGCCTTGTGTTTGGAGGAAATGGGAGGAGTCAAATGTAAAGTTGTTGAGGGTGAGGACCAACTCCGCTAAGCGGAGGAGAGTGTCAGTGGCTGGGTATAGGTTGCTCCTCTGGTCGAGGAAGAACCGGAGGGCTCCGAGGCCATCCTGGTGGGGGATGGAGGTGTAGAGTGAGAAAGTTGGAGATTTATGATCTTAACTGTGATTTTTGTATAATTCTCTCTCCTGGCCAGATAACACACACAAAATATAAACCAAAAACCTAATGAAGAAGCGGTTATCTACCTATTTGCAGATCTTTGGACTTCAGTCTGAAGGGTTCGACCCGAAACGTCACCCATTCCATTCCTCCAGAGATGCTGCCTGACCCGCTGAGTTACTCTTAAATAGCCGAACAATGGCCAGAAGCAGAATCCTGATTTCATTTAAAATGATACTGCCCTTCTATTGACTCCATTTACACCTCACGCTGCCTTGGCAGGGCCAGCAGCATTAACAAGGATGAGTCTCACCCTGGTCACTCCCTCTTCTTCCCTTTCATCAGGCAAGAGAGTGTAGAGGTGTGAAAATGCACACCTCCAGATTCAGGGACAGTTTCTTCCCAGCAGTTATCATGTAATTGAAAAGAGAGCTATAGAGCGGTTATCTATCTAATTGCAGACCTTTGGACTTCAGTCTGAAGGGTTCGACCCGAAACGTCACCCATTCCATTCCTCCAGAGATGCTGCCTGACCCGCTGAGTTACTCTTAAATAGCCGAACAATGGCCAGAAGCAGAATCCTGATTTCATTTAAAATGATACTGTTCTTCTGTCTGCATATGTAATATCATTTTTGAATTCCATTCTTCGAAATTAATGTTTCATTAGGTTTTTGGTTTATATTTTGTGTGTGTTATCTGGCCAGGAGAGAGAATTATACAAAAATCACAGTTAAGATCATAAATCTCCAACTTTCTTGATTCATGTCTGTTTACCATTACTACAACCATCTCCTTCCCACATTTTATTTTCTCACCAGCCCAATATGTATAGTTGCTTCTTGCCCTTATTCACTGAGCCTGGCTTGAGGCCAACAATGTGGGAAAGACTGGTGAAAGTTTGGAAAAGAGTGCAAGCCTTTATATAAGCACTCACATTGCCATGGCAATTGACCCAAAAGCTAGGCTAACATCTGATGAGCTTTTGACAGTACTGGGTCTGTAGTCACTGTAGAATGAGGGAAAACCTCATTAAACATACCCATAGTGAAAGGTTTAGATAGAGTGGATGTGGAGAGGACGTATCGATTAGTGGGAGAGTCTAGGACGAGAGGTCATGGTTGATGGATCATTTTAAGGCATGGATAGACTCGGAAGAAGGGTCACGACCCGAAACATCACCCATTCCATCTATCCAGAGATGCCTGCCCTGCTGAGTTACTCCAGCATTTTATGTCTATGATTTAAAGGTTATGGGAAGAAGGCAGTAGAATGGGGTTGAGAGGGATCGATCAGCCATGATTGAATGGCGGAGTAGACATGATGTGCCGAACTGCCTAATTCTGCTCCTTAGACATGAATTTAATGTTTTATTTAATATTGCTGACATATGAATAAAATAACACTGGAGTAATTGATATTGTTGAAGACTGTATTTACGGTTATCGTTCTACAGTAAATACAGAAATATATCATCATTATTCACATTTGGGATCGTGTTTAAATCGGGTTTTAAACTGGGCAGACGTATTATCATTGGCATACATTATGTGTAAAGGAATTTTGATGGGAAGTGGCTTGAAAATGTAAATATATGCAATTCTTTTGTGTATGCACTATGATTAAAATATATGTAAGGAGGAACTGCCGATGCTGGTTTAAACTGAAGAATTAAAAGGCTGGATCAGGCAGGACAGGCAGCATCTCTGGAGAGAAGGAATGGGTGACTTTTTGGGTCAAGACCCTTCTTCAGACTGGTGAACATAGACTGATTAAAACTTTAGCCTGTTTTATGGAACATATATTTAGATTTTCAGTTACTTTGTTTACCACTTTGTTACTTTCCCATTTTCGATTTAGAAATTGCCCAACCACATTGAGATCTTTTATATCCAGCAATTCGCAGAGGAATATCAAGAATGTTTTAATAGCATATGTACCGAAACGGAACAATGAAAATTTCACTTGCAGAAGCACAACATATATGTAATCATAGTATGCAGTACACACTATAATAAACAACAAAAAGTTCAAAGTATAGAAACAAATATAATGCAAAGACAGATATATCATTGACGTTAAAAGGGGAAGTAACTAACAATTATTTGGCCAAACTCACCAGTTTTTTTTTTGTAGAGTCGTTTTGTGTATTTATCTATTTTTAAAGTTTCTCTCATATTGTTGAGATCCCACGATCAGGTTTTCATAAGTTCATAGTTCACAAGTGATAGGACCAGAATGAGGCCATTCGGCCCATCAAATCTACTCCACCATTCAATCATGGTTGATCGATCTATCTTTCCCTCTTAACCCCATTATCCTGCTTTTGCCCCACAAACCCTGACAGCCGTACTACTCAAGAATCTATCTATCTCCACATCAAAAATAATTCAATGACTTGGCCTCCACAGCCTTCTGTGACAATGAATTCCACAGATTCACCACCCTCTGACTAAAGAAATTCCTCCTCATCTTTTTCCTAAAGGAACGTCCTCTAATTCTGAGGCTATGACCTCTAGTCCTGGACTCACCCACGAGTGGAAACATCCTCTCCACATTCACACTATCCAGGCCTTTCACTATTCGGTAAGGTTTTCTTTTCTGGGGGGCGCTGCCTGCAAAGAAGGCAGTGGTGGAGGCCAATTCACTGGATGATTTTCAAGAGACAGAGATGGATATAGCTCTTAGGGCTAAGGGAATGGGGAGAAAGCAGGGTCGGGGTACTGATTTTAGATGGCCAGCTATGATCATATTGAATGGAGGTGCTGGCACCTATATTATATGTTTCTGTGAAGAGGGCTCTTGAGGTGGAGCAGCCAGTGTTGTGTAGCGCGGCGGGGGCGCGCACAGGGAGCGAGCACGCTATGTCGGGCCGCGGGAGCGCGCACTGCCTGGCTCCAGCCTCCACCCCCCTCCCCCCGGAGAGGACGCGCGCATCTCGGGGGTGAGTGACCGCGTTCAGGTGAAGAAGCACCTCGTCCACCCTCGCACCCTAACCCCCCCCCCCGGGGGCTTCACACCCCCTCCATCTCTCAGCTGGTCGACTGTTTAAAAAAAACCCATTAACAAAAAAAACCAAGAGGGCCGCTGCAATCGAGAGGCGGGAAGCGGCCGGCTGGCTGGAGGCCTGAAAGCCTGGGCCTCGGGTGTAATGTGAGGCGAGAAGCAGACCCGGCGGGAGCTGCCGCTCACGGGCGAACATTTCTTTTTATTGCGGTGCTCGCCGGCCAGCGCGGAGACTGAACATCTTGTGGAGTGGGTGCACTGTGAGTGTGAGTGCAGGTGTGCACCAGCAACATGTCGAACTGCGCGGTGCCACCTCGGTGGCTGCACTGCCCGAGGAGAGGGCAGCCCGTGGCAGGTGAGTTGCTGCCACTTGCTTTGCCTTTCACCCGCTAACTTTACAAGTGATTCACAAATTTCAGACACACACACACTTGTAGATTTCGGCTCAATTCCTGGGACAACCCAATTGAAATTTACTTCCGTACCGTTTTTAGCACCAATAGGAAGCTTTACACAAAGTTATTGGAGGGAGAACGTTTATTAAAATAATGTGGATGTGATCATAACATTCGTTGGTTCTACAGGGAGAAAGTTTATTAAAATAATGTGGATGTGATCATCATAACATTCGTTGGTTGTATATTAATTCACGACCGCTGCAGTGTTTGGCGGGACTGGTGTGTCAACACGCTCATATTTGCTTTAATCAAGTTAAATCGCACGTCTGATTTGTATTTATAAACACTAACTACCGTAAAGTTTGTAGTAATCGATTTATTTTCAAGAAGATCTAACAGCAGTGGAATATTTGTGTATTCAACGTTATCAAAACTTTTGAGTATCAAGCAATCTGTGACGCCTTCTAGTGCCAGAAAGTGGTGGGTTCATTTGCAAACCTGAGGGGATGGTTTTATTAAAAGGACGATTTTTATTTGCTTGGGCCGAGGTTTATAAACACGAATGGATTACAAGCTAAAATAAAGATAATCTGAACATCATTCTTGATTATAATGTATCATTCTTGACTACATGTGTGATCTATAAGGAAATGAAGAAACTTACCAAGTTAAGACAAAGTGCTGTTCCTCCAGTGGCTTCACTCTGGCAATGGAGGAGGCCCAGCACAGAGAGGTCAGTCAGTATGGGAATGGGAAAAGTAGTTAATATGGTTTTCAATCGGGAGATCCAGTAGGCCTTGGTGGACCAAGTGCAAATGTTCGGCGAAACGGTGTCGAGCCGACGCTTGGTTCGCCAACGTGTTGGAGGCCACAATCAGAGGACTGGATGCAGCAGAGGAGGTACATGTGAACCTCTGGCAAGGTGGCACAGTGTTAGAGTTGCCATCTCACAGCGCCAGAGACCCGGGTTCAATCCTGACTATGCGGTGTAGAGAGACATGAATTCCATCTCCTTGTTTGCAGGAGAAAGTACCTGGGGAGGGGATGGGAATGTATCGGTTCCCTGAGCTTGGTAAAGTGTTTGGTGGGGATGATGGTGTTGAATGCTGAGCTGTAGTCTATGTACAGTGCCCTCCATAATGTTTGGGACAAAGAACCATCATTTAATTATTTGCCTCTACTCTACAATTTGAGATTTGTAATAGAAAAAAATTGCATGTGGTTTAAGTGCACATTGTCAGGTTTTATTAGAGGGCATATTATACATTTTGGTTTCACCATGTAGAAATTACAGCTGTGTTTATACTTAGTCCCCCCATTTCAGGGCACCATAATGTTTGGAACACATGGCTTCACAGGTGTTTGTATTTGCTCAGGTGTGTTTAATTGCCTCCTTAATGCAGGTATTAGAGAGCTCTCAGCATCTAGTCTTTCCTCCAGTCTTCCCATCACCTTTGGAAACATTTATTGCTGTTCATCAACATGTGCCAATGAAAGTCAAAGAAACCATTATGAGACTGAGAAACAAGAATACAACTGTTAGAGACATCAGCCAAACCTTAGGCTTACCAAAATTAACTATTTGGAAAATCATTAAGAAGAAAGAGAGCACTGGTGAGCTTACTAATTGCAAAGGGACTGGCAGGCCAAGGAAGACCTCCACAGCTGATGACAGAAGAATTATCTCTATAATAAAGAAACCCACCCAAACACCTGTCTGACAGATCAGAAACACTCTTCAGGTGTCAGGTGTGGATTTGTCAATGGCCACTCTTTGCAGAAGACTTCCTGAACAGAAATACAGAGGCTACATTGCGAAGATGCAAACCTCTGGTTAGCCGCAAAAATAGGATGGGTAGGTTGCAGTTTGCCAAGAAGTACTTAAAAGAGCAACCACAGTTCTGGTAAAAGGTTTTGTGGACAGATAAGACGAAGATTAACTTGTATCAGAGTGATGGCAAGAGCAAAATATGGAGGAGAGAAGGAACTGCCCAAGATCCAAAGCATACCACCTCATCTGTGAAACATGGTGGTGGGGGTGTTATGGCCTAGGCATGTATGGCTGCTGAAGATACTGGCTCACTTATCTTCATTAATGATATAACTGCTGATGGTAGTAGCATAATGAATTCCGAAGTGTATAGACATATCCTATCTTCTCAAGTTCAAACAAATGCCTCAAAACCCATTGGCCGACGGTTCATTCTACAGCAAGACAATGATCCCAAACATAATGCGAAAGCAACAAAGGAATTTTTCAAAGCTAAAAAATGGTCAATTCTTGAGTGGCCAAGTCAATCACCCGATCTGAACCCAATTGAGCATGCCTTTTATATGCTGAAGGGGACTAGCCCCCAAAACAAGCATAGGCTAAAGATGGCTGCAATACAGGCCTGACAGAGCATCACCAGAGAAGACACCCAGCAACTGGTGATGTCCATGAATTGCAGACTTCAAGCAGTCATTGCATGCAAAGGATATGCAACAAAATACTAAACATGACTACTTTCATTTACATGACATTGCTGTGTCCCAAACATTATGGTTCCCTGAAAAGGGGGGACTATAAACACTGCTGTAATTTATACATGGTGAAACCAAAATGTATAAAAATGGCCTTTATTAAAATCTGACAATGCTCTTTGAACACATGCGATTTTTTTTTTTCTATTACAAAACTCAAATTGTGGAGTACAGAGGCAAATAAATAAATGATGGGTCTTTGTCCCAAACATTATGGAGGGCACTAGATGTGCTTTTATTATCCCAGTGGTTTAGTGAGGAGTGGTGGTGGGCAAATATTAATGGATCTAGGTTCTTGCTTAGGTATTTGATATGTGCCACAACCAACTTCTTAAGTCATTTAGGCCTGTCGCTTTATTCTCCTTGGGCGCTGGTATTATTGGTGCCCTTTTAAATCCTTTCTAGCTGGAAAAGGTACATAGATTTTCGAGGGTTGCCATGGCTAGAGGGTCTGAGCTATAGGGAGAGGTTGAGTAAGCTGGGACGTTATTCCTTGGAGCGTAGGAGGATGAGGGGTGATCTTATTGAGGTGTATAAAATCATGAAAGGAATAGATCGGGTAGATGTGCAGAGTCTTTGTCCAGAGTAGGTGAATCGAGGACCAGAGGACATAGGTTTAAGTGAAGGGGAAAAGATTTAATAGGAATCTGAGGGGTAACTTTTTCACAGGAATGATGGTGGGTATAGGGAACAAGCTGCCAGAGGATTGCCAGATGGACTATCCCAACATTTAAGAAAGGCACATGGATAGGACAGATAGACATTCAAAGCTGGAGTAACTTGGCAGGACTGGCAGCATCTCTGGAGAGAATGAATGGGTGACGTTTCGGGTTGAGAACTTTCTCCCATCTAAAGAAGGGACTCAACCCGAAACGTCACCCATTCCTTCTCTTCAGAGATGCTGCCTATCCCGCTGAGTTACTCCAGATTTTTGTGTCAATCTTCGGTTTAAACCAGTATCTGCAATTCCTTCTTACACATGGATAGGACATGTTTGGAGGGATATGGAACTTCCGCGGGCAGGTGGGACTAGTGTTGGCCGTTGTGGCCAAGTTGGGTCGAAAGGCCTGTTTTTACATTATCACTCTATGACTCTAAAGCAGGTGGGGGGAACTTCTGACCTCAGTAATGAGAGGTTGAACATGTCTGTAAAAGTTCAGCCAGTTGGTCCACGCAAGAAAGCCTTATTGAGGTCATAATTCTACTTCCTGCGTGATCTTTGTCATCACACTCGAATGCCCGAGATCTGATCATCAGAAGATTGCGGATCTCCTGATTTATCCAAGGCTTCTGTTTGGTGAACACTCGGATTGTTTTGGCAGGAACACTCCAACACACGATAGTCTGTTAACTTTTGGTTTCTGGTGAGGTAGAATATGTAGAGTAGTAGACACTTGAATTTCAAACAAAAGCACGCTGGTGGGAGATGTGGTGGGGGGTTTAATTTGGTTTCAATAAGGGGAAGTTAAAAGGGAAGAACAAGGCAGTGTTGCAGGTTAGCAGAATGGGTATTGATAATCGGAGTGTTTGTCAAGGGATACAAGAACACGATTATAATCTTTGAATAGAGTAGGGAAAATGGTAAAAAGGCAAAGTTGAAGGCAGCTTCTTGGAATGCACACGGCATTTGTAACAAGATTGGAAAAATTAATGACCCAAGTAAAATTAAGTTGCTTCAATCTAAAAGCTGAGATGTGGTTACAAAGTGACCATGTTTAGTAATTAATTGCTTCTAGAGGAGAGGCAAAATAGAAATGAAGGGTTAATTGGGCTTAACATTTCTCCTCTGTTTTTACCGTTGGGAAAGACAGGAGGAGGGGTATTTTGTGGTAGTTGCTGGAAATGTCTTGAGAGCAGTCAGATGTGCTGAAGGTCCTGATGCGTGTGAAGATAGACAAATCTCGCGGGCCGGATCAGATATATCCGAGGACACTGCAGGAAGCTAGAGAGGAAATTGCAGAAGCCCTCGCTGAGATTTACAAGTCCTCGTTAAATACAGGCGAAGTGCCGGAAGATTGGTGGGAGGCAAATGTTGTGCCTCTATTCAAGAAGGGTTGCCGGGAAAGGCTGGGAACTACAGGCCAGTAAGCTTAACATCTGTGGTCGGAAAGTTACTAGAAAGTATTCTGAGGAATAAGATATACATGTACTTAGATGGACAAGGGCTGATTAGGGATAGTCAACGGGGTTTTGTACGTTGGAGGTCGTATCTCACAAATCTGAGTTTTTTGAAGACGTGACCAAAAAGGTGGATGACGGCAGAGCTGTAGATGTTGTGTCATGGATTTTAGTAAGGCATTTGACAAGGTTCTGTATGGTAGGTTGCTTTGGAAGGTTAGATCCCATGGGATTCAAGGAGAGATAGCTGAATGGATAGAAAATTGGCTTTGTTACTTTTCGGATTCCAGGCCTATGACTAGCGGTGTGTCTCAGGGTTCAGTGCTGGGCTTATTGCTGTTTTTCATCTATATCATTGATTTGGATGAGAACGTACATGGCATGGTTAGCAAGTGTGCAGATGACACAAATGTGGGTAGTTTTGTAGATAGTAAAGATGGTTGTCAAAAGTTGTAGCAGGATCTTGATTGGTTGGGCAGGTGGGCTGAGGAACTGGTTGATGGAATATAATATAGAAGGTTATATATACAGTGAAATGTGAGGTGTTGCATTTTGGGAGCATTAACATGGGCAGAACCTACATTGTGAATGGTAAAGCGGCTTTTTCACGGGGCGACTTGACGCAAGAGTTAACCAGAGTTTAACATCGTGGGAACCTCGTGCGATAACAGTACGGCATTCGTGGACCACCGTGAACCACCGTGGCGCTAACGGCAGGTAATCGTGTAACTTGGTGACTCGGGAGAAAATTCAAGCAAGTTTGAATTTCTCCAAGAGTGACTTGTACACTTGTGGTTGAGCATTGCAACATTATATGAACGTAGTGGCCAGTGCGATATCCGTGCGATATCCGTAATAACTCTTGCGGTTACCGTGGGAACTCCTGCGAACGGTGAACCCGGAAGCTGGACAGAGGGGACAGAAGGTGAGTAAAAATTGTCTTCTGTGGGATTGAATTTAAAAAATAAAGATTTGCATCCGCATATGGACATCAACTTATTCATGAGATGTTAATGAGATTCAAGAAAATAACTATAATCTTTAAAAGGGACTTTAAAAGGGACTTTACTGAAAGGTCCCGCATTTTTATGGTCCGTGAGAAATTTTTCACATGTACTTCTTTGAGAGATACAGCTCGGAGTCCTCGCCGACTAGCGATCGATGCCTTTCCGAAGCAGGGTCCGGAACGCTACCAATCAATGTTCTCCAGAGACCCGTGTAAGGAGTGAACTGCACATGCTGGTTTAAACCGAAGACAGACACAAAAAGCTGGAGTAACTCAGCGAGTCAAGCAGCATCTCTGGAGAAAAATAGCTGATGTTTCGGGACGAGACACATCTTCAGACTCAATTCCGATTAGGATGTCTGAAGAAGGGTTCCGATTCGAATCGCCACCTATTCTTTTTCTCCAGAGATGCTGCCTGACCCGCTGACTTACTCCAGCTTTTTATGTTTTTATTCCCAGATCTGACTTATCTGCTGAGTTACACCAACATTTTGTGTCCTTTTGTGCGTATTAACCAGCATCTGCAGTTCCTTTAGACATTACCTAACTTCAGATTTTAGAGATATAGTGCGGAAACAGGCCCTTCGGCCCACCGAGTCCGCGCCGACCACCTATTCTTATCCGGCTTCAGAACGGTTCTTCCTTCCATTCGTTTGGGCACTGACCCGACCTACCAACCTACCTCAATGCGGACATTGGACTTTTTCCCCCTGGAACTGTCCTGAAAACATATATTCTGAACTCTGGTATTTTCCTCTTCGCTCTACCTGGTGTTCTTGTGCATGTGTCAGAAGGAACAGCAGATGCCGGTTTAAAGAGAATGCTGGAGTAACTCGACGGTTCAAAATGCTGGAGTAACTCAACGGGACATGCAGCATCTCTAAAGAGAAGGAACGGGTGACGTTTCGGGTCGAGGCCCTTCTTCAGACTGTACGTGGCTTGGTTATATTCATGTATAGCATTATCTGATATGATTGTATAGCACGCAAACAAAAGTTTATTCCCTGCATAGAATCATACAGCGTAGAAACAGGCCCTTCGACCCAACTTGCCCACACCGACCAATATGTCCCATCTACACTAGTCCCACTTGCCCGCGTTTGGCCCATAACCATCTAAACCTATCATATCCATGCTTCAGTCTAATGCGTCTTAAACATTGCGACAGTATCTGCCTCAACTACCTTAACGGATAGCTCATTCCATACACCCACCACCCTTTGCGTAAAATAGTTACCCCTTAGGCTCTCATTAAATCATTCCCCCCGAACCTAAACCTGTATCTGCTGGTTCTCGATATGAGACAATATTAACAAACCAAAGCGAGTTAGGACATCAACGGGGAGATCCTGGATAAACCCAAGGTAGACACAAAATGGAGGAACTCAGCGCAACAGGCAGCATCTCTGGGGAGAAGGAATGGGTGACATTTCGGGTCGAGACCCTTCTGATATGCTGCCTGTCCCGCTGAGCTACAGGTTGTGTCTATCTTCGTTTTAATCCAGCATCTGCAGTTCCTTCCTGGCCGAACCCGATTGAAAGATGAGAGGCTGGGCGATAGAGCACTGGGTGTGACAAGGATCAGGCTTCAGTAAGCAAAGTAAAGAGAGGTGGCAACGTTATGGAAATGAAGCGGGTAATCCGAGTGATGGCGAGACGGTATCCTCTAATGTGTCGGAAAGAACTGTAGATGTTGGTTTGCGCCGATGATAGACACAGTAATACTGGAGACAGACATAAAATACTGGACGGGCAGCATCTGGATAAAAGGAATGGGTGACGTTTCGGGACGAGGCTCTGAAGAAGGGTCTCGAACCGAAACGTCACACATTCCTTCTCTCCAGAGATGCTGTCCGTCCTGCTGTGTTACTAAAGCATTTCGTGTCTATCTTCCGTATGCTCTGTGATGGTCATCTCGGAGTCAAGTGGCAACTCTGGTCTGTAGACACGAGGAACTGCAGATGCAGGAATCACGAGCAAAACACAGAGCGTTGGACGAGCCTGACCCTTTGAGTTCCTCCATCACTTTGTGTTGAAGTCAGGTCTGGACATTGCTTGGCTCAGTCTCAGGCGCCGGCTAACTAGGAAGGTCGAGTCAAAGTCCAGCACTAACACTCAAGAAATAACGTTTGCGGCCTGATGTTCCCAATATTTAATTGAAATCATTAATAAAGTAAATAAATAGATACCGGTCTAATCAGTATCTACGGGATTGGACAGGCTAGATGCAGGAAGAATGTTCCCGATGTTGGGGGAGTCCAGAACCAGGGTCCCAGTTTTACAGTCTACCGTGGGAACTCTTTAACTCAGTAAAGTAAAGTAAAGTAGCCTTTACTGTCATATCAGCGCACAGGCAGCAGTTGATTGTTGCTCTATTCAGTTTCCCAGGGGGTCGGGACGGGACTGGAGTTGGGAGGGAAAGGTGGGGGAGTCGAGGGAGAGGAGGGGGAGACAGATAGGGGTGTCTTCATTTACTGGCGGCGGGTGTCTGTCACTGAAACAGGCAGGTGAGATTTCACATCCACCTTGTGTGTGCCTCTCTCTCTCCCTCCCTCCCTCCCTCCCTCTTACACAGGCTGAGAGACTCTGCCTCTGTGAGTGTACGTCTCCTTTTCCCCCTCTCCCACACACAGTAAGACCGAGGTACTGTGCTCAGTCCATCTGTGTCTCCCACATACACAGTAAAACATGTCTCCAAATGAGCCAATTCAACCAAGGGAGGATATTTATAGTGTGTGAAAAAAAAGTGACATCATTTGTGCCACGTGATGATTTAACAACACTTCACAATGTTCATTCAAGATTTAACGGGAAAGCTCGGGAGACGGACAAGTCACTCGCACAAATAACAGAAATGCCGAGTACCGTGGGAACTCTTTATCTACCCCCCGTTATATCGTGTGATATCGTGCTAGACCACGACCACTTCACTCTGGTTACATCTTGCGTCAAGTCGCCCCGTGAAAAAGCCGCATAACACTCTGGGGAGTGTTATAGACCAGAGGGATCTAGGAGTACAGATACATAGTTCGTTGAAAGTGGCATCACAGGTAGATAGAGTGGTCAAAAGGCTTTAGGTACATTGGTCATAATCAATTAGAACATTGAGTATAGAAGTTGGGAGGTCATGTTGCAGTTGTATAAGACGTTGGTGGGGCCGTATTTGGAGTATTGTGTTCAGTTTTGAGCGCCATGTTATAGGAAAGATGTTGTCAAGCTGGAGAGGGTGCAGAGAAGTGTATAGGAAGGAACTGTAGATGCTGGTTTAAACTGAAGATAGACACAAAAAGCTGGAGTAACTCAGCAGGACAGGTAGCATCTCTGGAGAGAAGGAATGGGTGACGTTTCGGGTCGAGACCCTTCTTCAGACTAGGGATGCAGAGAAGATTTACAAGGATGTTGCCAGGACTTGAAGGCTTGAGCTACGGGAAGAGGTTGAGCAAGCTGGGACTCATGGGAGAGCAGGAGGATGAGGGGTGATCTTATAGAGGTGTATAAAATCATGAGAGGAATAGATTGGGTAATTGCACAGAGTGGGTCCAAAAAGAGGTTTACCACAATGATCCCAGGAATGAGTGGGTTAACTTATGATGAGCGTTTGACGGCACTTGGCTTGTGCTCGCTGGAGTTTGGAAGAATGAGGGAGACGTCATTGAAATCGTGAAAGGCTTGGATAGAGTGGATGTGGAGAGCATGTGTCCACTTGGGAGAGTCTAGGACTAGAAGTCCTAGCCTCAGAATTAAAGGACATTTCTTTTGGAAGGAGATGAAAAGGATTTTGTTTTAGTCAAAGGGTGGTGAATCTGTGGAATTCTTTGCCACAGAAGGCTGTGGAGGCCAAGTTAATGGAAAATTTTAAGGCAGCGATAGATAGATTCTTGTTTAGTGCGGGTGTCAGGGGTTAAGGCAGGAGAATGGGGTTAGGAGGGAGAGATAGATTAGCCATGATTGAATAGCGGAGTAGACTTGATGGGTCGAATGGCCTAATTCTGCTCCTATCAGTTATGACCTTATGAGTGTCTTGCCCAAAGTAGAGGAATTGAGAACCAGAGGACGTAGGTTTAAGGTGAAGGGGGAAAGATTTAATAAGAATCTGGGGAGTAACTTTTTCATGCAAAGGGTGGTATGTGTACAGAACGAGTTGCCAGAGGAGGTAGTTGAGGCAGGTACTATCGCAATGTTTAAGAAACATTTAGACAGGTACATCGATAGGACGGGTTTAGAAGGATATGTAGCAATGTTACAAAATTTTGAGATTTAAAAAATCAAGTCTGTAATTTATCCCACCAGATAAAGCATAAAAAGAAGTTTAATTTGACACCTAATTCACTTTCATATCTCAAGTATTAAAAAAGTTATGGCCATTTTCATACTCGGAAATTAGCATCTTGTTCCCTATTGATTTTCTATGGACATAACAAAAAAGCTGTGATCGTGTGCAGTCAAAAGCCCATAACCTTCTTAAAAATTAAGAGAACTGAATGAAATTTTCAGTTATCGTAGATTGAACCATTCTGAAACAAATATAAAATAATCTTACTTGGATGACCTGAAATTAAAGCATATAATTAGTTAGTTACCCAAGTGTAGCAAATTTCAAACTTCAATTACTAGATCTAAACATCTATCCATTTCTTAATAAATGATTAACATTTTTATATAGCCTAAGTGTCCAAATAATATTCATAAATAATTCACAATAAAACATGATTTTAAAATCTCATTTACATTAATTTATAGGCCAAATGGAAGGAATTTAGTGTTCAATTGCTGTAAATTAAAGTCCATTTTAAATCAGCTTTCTAGTGGGATCCTGTGAACGCGCTGGTTTAGAACGTTCACATTGCGCTAGATTTGTGCCCTCAAATGCCCAGAAAAATACTGCGGGATATAATGGGCCCAAAATGAGCTACTCGCAACCTTAAACTTTGTATAAAGGGATCTTAAGAAGCCCTTTTTAATGTAAAAATAAGCAGCATACCTTCTGTTATTTGCTCTATGCGACCCTGACAGCTGCCGGTGGTCGCGGGTTTAGAGATTGATTTTTAAACTACTATAACTATTATACGAGGCCTTTAAAACTAATAATAGCTTTTGCGACGGGGTCTTCCAGCGATTTTTCGTTAATAATTAACTAGGCTGAACATCTTCGATTTGAACAGCCTAGAGAAAATCGCGTTTTAAACCCGCCCCCCTCTAAACGGCGCCAAAATCGCGCACACCCGCAGCGACAGATTTTCAGCGACGCTTCAGGTAGGCTTTGCAACATACCTAGGATATGGGTGCAGGTAGGTGGGACTAGGGTAGGTGGAACGTAAGTTGGGCCGAAGGACCTGTTTCCACACTAAGATTCTATGACTAAAGGAGATGAGATAAAAGCAATTGAGAGTGAGGGTCTTGGTGTGGAGATCGTAATAATAGTCGTTGATTGTAAGCCCCTACATAGATGAATGTAGAATAAAGGATAATCAGGAAATTCGGAAGTGCATCTGACAAAAATCATTGGGCACATACTGAAAATACCAAACAAGCAGCAATAGCATGGAGGATGAATTCATAGCTTTCTGGATAATCATGTAGAGGAACCAATTAGGGAGCAGACAATTTTAGATTTAGTATTTTGGTTTAGTTCTGCGTGACAGCATGGAAGCGGGCCGTTTGGCCCACCAATTCAATTCTGACCATCGATTATCTGTTCACACTAGTTCACTCTCCCTAGGGGCAATTTTACAGAGGCCAATCACCCTACAAACCTACACGTTTTTGGGGTGGGGGAAGAAACTAGAGCACCTGGAAGAAACCAATGTGGTCACAGGGAGAACATGCAAACTCCACACAGACCGCAGCAGAGGTGAGGATCGAACCTGGGTCTCTGGCGCTGTGAGGCAGCAGCTCTACCGGCTGCCACTGTGATTATGATTGCACAGATTCTTCTTGTGATTGCTTGGATTTCTGCAAAAGATTATTACTTTGTTCTTCTCGGGGCAGGTGTGGAGTATGTTGGTCAAATAACAGTCTCGAGCGGTAAGTGAATGGGTGAGATCATGGCAGGTGGAATGTAATGTGAAATTTGGGTTTGATAAATTGATTAAAAATAGAGAAGTGACATATTTATTTTAGATGTTGAGAGCTAGAAAAAGACTGGAGCCATTAGTAGTGATGTTTCAAGAATCACTGGAGTCAGGAATGGTTCCAGAGTACTGGAAAATCACAAATGTTACTCCACTGTTATTAAGGATGGGGTTTTGGGTTACTTGGAAGCGCAAGGCCGAAGTCAGCATGGTTTTGTTAAGGGGGGATCTTGCCTGACAAATCTGTTGGAATTCTATGAGAAGTAACAAGCAGGGCAGACTAAGGCTTTCCAAGCTAGATGCAAGCTATCTGGATTTTCAAGCAATCGAATGCTGGATGATTGGTGTTTTACTGTATTTGGATATTAAGTGAATCAAGTGATTTAGGATCAGTGTAGGAAGAATCATTCATTCATTCATCGTTGAAAACATTAGTTCAAGTTACATTTATTGTCACATGCACCAATTGGTACAGTGAGATTTGAGTTACCATACAGCCATTCGAATAAAAAGAACACAACACACGATAGAATTTAACATGAACATCCCCCACAGCAGAATCAACGTTTCCCACTGTGAGGGAAGGCAATGAAGTTCAGTCATTTTCCTCTTTGTTCACCTGTGGTCAGGGCCAAGAACCCTCCACAGTTGCAGCTACGGACGGCCCGATGTACAGGCCCTCTCGCCGGGATGATCGGAGCTCCGACGTCGGAACAGAAGAACACACTCAGCGGCTTGGAGTTTCCTAATCGGCAGCTTCCTTCCGGAGACTGCGGCTTCTGAAAGCCACAGACCAAGCTGGGCAGAGCTCCCAACACTGGCGACCCCCGGCAAAAGATCCCAGGCCTCCACGTTGTTAAAGTCAGCGCCGCCTGTGGCTAGAAGCTCCGCAAACCACAGCTCCACGATGTTAAAGTCAGCAGGCCCAACACTCCGGAGCTCCAACACCGCTCCGTGATGATAATTCAGTGCTGTACCCTTTGCTGAAGCTCTGGCCGGTCTCCAGTAGGAAAGGTTGCGGCAATCCAGTTGGTAGACTGCGAGAGGAGGGCAAAGATGCGACACAGAGAAAAGACGCATCTCCGTCCAGGTAAGTGACTGGGAAACGGTTTCCCCCTATTTCCCCGCCACCCCCACATAAAAAAGACTAAGAAACCTATAGAACATACTTTTAGACACACTAAAAATAACAAAAAGGGTGAAAGGACTAACAGCTGCTGGCGAGGCTGCCACTACGGTGGCGGCACCCATTAGCGATACAGTGGTGCTGGTTTCCAATGGGAACGGTGACGGACGCACCACACATCTCTGTCCTCCAGTTCCTGCGGACTTCCACCGCTAGAAGTATAGGATTTTGGTGTATGTGCTTTATCATCATTCTTTACAATGTTACGTACGACAATGATCGCAACTTCTGCTGAAGCGTGGATGGCCGTTGGCTCGCTAGAAGCTCATCCAACCTTTGATAGGTCTTGTTTTTGGTCATGCTGGGGGTCCACAGCCCCCTCCTCACCTGGCAAACCAGGTGAGGGAGAGGGTTTAGTCGCCGACTATCCGACCATGGAGCAGGTAGCACGGGATTACATGGTACCCATGGTGGGGGGAATTCCCCCCGACCCGACCTGGTATTGATATAAAAGATCGAACATGATTTATCCCTGATCATAATGAGTAATCCCAACAGACTCCAGGCAGTGAGGTTGGAGAACAAATTATCCTCCATGATAAACACTGGTGTTCTGCAAGGATGTTTTCTCAGCTCCCTTTTTACTCCTTGTACACCCATGATAGTGCAGCCATATACAAATTAATTCAATTTACGGATTTGCAGACAACACCATTGTGGGCTGGATATCAAATAATGATGAGGTGGAGTACAGGAAGGAGATTGAGGACCTCGTGCCCTCTTGTTCAGAAACAACCTTTCTCTCATGTGAGCAAGCCAAAAGAAATAGTGATCGACTTCGGGAAGCAAAGCGGTACGCATACCCCAGTTTGTCTTGATGGCGCAGAAGTAGACATGGCAGAAAACCTCAAATTCCTAGAAGTAAATATCACCAACAACTTCTCCTGGACCACACATATCGAAACAATGGGAAAGAAAGCACACCAATGCCTCTACTTCCTTTGAAGGCTTAGGAAGTTCGGCATGACACCAACAACTTTCACCAAATTCTACAGATGCGCCGCATAAAGCATTTTTGGGAACAGCTCCATCCAAGACCGCAAGAAATTGCAGAGAATTGTGAACGCAGCCCAGACCATCACACAAATCAACCTCCCTTCCATTGACTCCATTTATACCTCGCTCTGCCTCGGCAAGGTCACCAACATAATCAAGGATGAGTCGCACACTAGCCACTCCCTCTTCTCCCTTCTCCCATCAGGCAAAGTTAATTTGTTAACATATCTAGTTTAGTTAAGGGTTACAGTGTGGAAACGGGCTTTTCAGCTCACCGCGTTGACGTCGACCAGCGATCACGCATATTCTAATTCAATCCTGCACATCTTTGGAGTGTGGGAGGAAATCTGAGCACCCAGAGAAAACCCATGTGGTCTGTACAGATAGCACCCGTAGTCAGTATCGAATCCATGGTCTGCCGCTGTAAGGCAGCAACTCTACCGCTGCGTCACTGTGCTGCAATCTGAACTGCCCAAAACCGCATTTCTATTTTAAGGGTGCTTTATAACTGTGAATAAAGGATCTCAAGTGAATCAGTGCAATGGTGCTAGTATCTGAAAGCGGGGTTGAATTATTGAATACCATTTTAATGTAAATTATTATCGGGAGACGATTTCAAATGTAACTGGTGAGATTATTGTATTATCCCAGATAATCCTTTTTGTGGTTTAATTTGTCTTGATGTACTAATTACAAAATAGCTACCCTTGCGTAAATCTCTGTAGTAGTCCAAATACAGTAACTTAGATTATTATCATGATAGGCAGGTCATTTACTCAGCGGAAGTTAATATATGCATTGAAACATTTCTGTTTTATTTATTCTTGCCATTTTACGTACATCAACGACACGGAAATGACTAATGTACTGGCACACCTGCGGTCTATAGTCTGCTGCTTTGACTCGAAGGCTTCTGGCATTGGGGAAAACACAAACAAGAAAATCTAATGACCACCTAATGTCCTTCCTCGGGTGGTGGATCTGTTGAACAACATTTGGAAGAAGCGCTGAGAGTAGCAAAGGCAAAGAATGTATTTGATGGGCACTTCAATTCTCTTCAACAAGAATGGTTCTTCGGCACTGGCTGAGTCCTTTGCCAGATTTGTTCTGACCTGGTTTGACTTAAGAAAATGCAATACCTCACATTTATCTGAATTAATTCCATCTGTCAATTATCAGCCCACATGCCAAGTTAATCCAGATCCCCAGAACTTTGATAGCCTTCCTCACTATAGGTAGATCATTTACTCAGTAGACCTCCATTATTGGTGTTGATTGCAATGAACCACATTGTCATCCGTGTTAATACTATGGACCATAGTGGACCCAGCACCGGTCCCTGTGACACATTATTGGTCATGGGGCTCTTCAGGAACAAACTACCCTCCACTATAACTTTTTGACTCTTCTCCCAAGCCAATTTTGTAACCAGTTGGCTAGCTCATCCTGGATCCCATGTGATCTAACCATCTGGACTGGCCTAAGATGTGGGACCTTCCCAGGCCTTGTTAAAGTCTTTGTAGACAATGCCAGTGCCCCATCCTCATCAATTCTTCTGGTGACCCTTCTTTTCAGACAACTCAACCAAGTTTTGTGAGGCACAATTACTATGCACAAAGCTACCCCAATCAGTCCTTGCTTATCTAAATATTGGTAGATTATGTTCTTCAGAAATCCCTCTTACCTTCCCCACCACTGATGAAAGGCTCACAGGCCAGTGGTTCCTTGAATTATCCTTGCAACCCTTCTTAAATGTACAGCATTAGTCATCTTTCAGTCTTCCCATATTCCCAAGTGACTAAAGACGATGCAAATATTTCTGCATGGACCCTGCAATTTTTTCCCTAGCTTCACACAATGTCTGAGTACAATTGGTCAGGCTCTGCAGATTTATCCAACTTCATGTATTATTTTTGTAATTGGAATGTAGGACAACACACTGCTCATTTCCTTCAGTTCCTTTCTTTCCTTGACCGTCTCAGTAAATGCAGATGAAAACTCTTCATTTAAAAGCTGGCCCATCTCCTGTGACTCGACTCAGATGATCACGCTGATCCTAAATGGAGTATATTCTCTCCCAGTCAACCTCTACAAATTCCTGCCTAATACTTTCAACATTTGTCTTCCCCAGTTTGAGACTTTAACTCGTGGGCTGGTTCTATCTTTTCCATAACTGCTTCCATGGAATCTTGATCACTGATCAAAATGAGTTCCCCATCTGATGTTTTAGTCACTTGTACAACATTGTTCCCATACAGGTGTAATGTTGTGACCTTTCAAGTAGGGCCCTCCAGAGATTGTTTGCCAAAGTTTTCTGGACATTCCATCCCATCCAAGCCCTTTGTACTATGGGATTCCCAGTCAATATGAGGGAAGTTAAAATCACTGCTATTACGACCATAATTATTTTTAGAGCTCTCTGTGATCTCCCTACACATTTTTCATTGTAACGCATAGGAAGTTCTGCTGTGAAATGTGGTTCCATAGCACAAATTGAATATAATACGGTGATGAATTAGGGAACATGATTTGCAAGACGTGGGGAAAATTGATTATAATGCAATTTCAATCGGCAACCACTTAACCACAGAGAACCACTTAAAAATTACTTTGGAGATTTACAAGCAGAAAAAATTGGAGTTAAATGGTATGGAGAGGGGGTGGGAAGGGGGGATTCCATGTAATCCTCCCCTCTCCACCAGCAGTAATCATGCACCATTGTCTCTTGAGAACACTGCTACTTTAACCAAAACTTGACAAGCAACTTAGAAAGCAGTGACAGGATCGGTCAAAGTCAGCATGGAATTATAAAGGGGAAATCATGCTTGACTAATCTTATGGAATTTTTTGAGGAAATAACAAGTAGAATGGATAAGGGAGAGCCAATGGATATGGTGTATCTGGACTTTCAAAAAGCCTTTGACAAGGTCCCACACAAGGTATAGCAATGTTACAAAATTTTGAGATTTAAAAAATCAAGTCTGCAATTTATCCCAAGAGATAAAGCATAAAAAGAAGTTTAATTTGACACCTAATTCACTTTCATATCTTCAGTATTAAAAATGTTATACTGTATTAAAAAGTTATAGCCATTTTCATACTCGGAAATTAATATCTTGTTCCCTATTGATTTTCCATTGACTTAACTCAAAAGCTGTGATCGAGGACAGTCTAAAGCCCATAACTTTTTTTTAAATTAAGAGAACTGAAATAAATTTTCAGTTATTATAGATTGAAGCATTCAGAAACAAATATTAAACAATCTTACTTGGATGACCTGAAATTAAAGCATATAATTAGTTAGTTACCCATTGTAGCTAATTCCAAAATTCAATTACTAGATCTAAACATCTATCCATTTCTTAAGGAAAGATTAACATTTTTTAATAGCCTAAGTGTCCAAAGAACATTCACACAAGAACTCACAATAAAACATGATTTTTAAATCTCATTGACATTAATTTATAGGCCAAGTGGAAGGGATTAGTGTTCAATTGCTGTAAATTAATGGCCATTTAAATCAGCTTGCCAGTGGGATTCTGTGGATAGCGCTGGTTTAGAACGCTGCCATTGCGGTGAATCTGTACCCCATGTCGGCATGAAAGATACTGCGGGATTGAATGGGCCCCCAAGTCAGCTACACACAACATAACATTTTGTATAAAGGGATCTTAATAAGCCCTTTTCAATGTAAAAATAAACAACCTACCTTGCCTTGTCCCCTACATGAGATCCGTCCCGTTGTCGGGGTTCGCGGCTTTAGAGAGTTATTTTTAAACTACTATAACAATTAAATAACCCAATTTAGTTTAAAAATACCTGCAGCGAACGAACCTCGCAGCGATTTTTCGTCAGCAACTAAGTAGGCTGAACAACATCGATATCAACAGCTTAGAGAAAATCTCGTTTTAAACCCGTCCCCCCCCTCAAAGGCGCCAAAGTCGCGATCACGGGCAGCGGCAGAACTGCAGTGCCGCTGAAGGTAAGTTTTGCAACATACCTACAAGGTAGGGTATTGACGGATAGAGAACTGATTGGCAGACAGGAAATGAAGATTAGGAATTAACGGGTCCTTTTCAGAATAGACAATAGGTGCAGGAGTAGGCCCTTCAGCCCTTCGAGCCAGCACCACAATTCAATGTGGTCATGGGGGGCATGAATGGCAGGCAATGACTAGTGGGGTGCCGCAAGGCACGGTGCTGAGACCCCAGTTATTTACAATATGAATTAACGGTTTAATGAGGGAATAAATGTGACATCTCCACGTTTGCGGGTGACACAAAACTGGGTACCAGTGTGAGCTGCGATGAGGATACAATGAGGCCGCTTGGATTGTTTAGTTTTATTTTTGTTTAGAGATACAGCGCGGAAACGGGCCCTTCGGCCCACCAAGTCCACGCCAACCAGCGATCCCCGCACATCCCCGCTTCCTACACACACTAGGGACAATTTTACATTCATACCAAGCCAATGAGTGAGTTTAGTATTCTGAAAAACGCAAGGAATCATGGGATTTGTCAAAGATCAAACGCTATAAATAAAAATCAAACTAAGCGCTGTAGATTCAGTGAGTACAGTTCGGGTCCAAATTTATTTTTTTGTTTGTCTTTTTTCAGTGGGAGACCGGGAGGGTGGTAGGAGATACTGGGCGGGGGGGGGGGGGGGGGGGGGGGGGGGATTACTGGACCGGCTCTCATCCGCAGCCAGGACCGTCCGCAGTTCAGCCACCCCCCCCCCACTTGCGTGTCCCATCCCTGCCCGGGGGGCGGCCGGAGACGTCCAGACCGACGTGACACTGCCCTCCCAGCCCACCACCGGCACGGAGAACCCACAGCCAGCGCCAACTCCAGCCCAACCCCGCTCCAACTGCAGAAGAACCCGCTCCCCAATGGGCCGCTACGGCAACAAGTGTCAGTTCGCCCCTGCTATCCCTCAGCCGCCATCCCAAGTACAAGACGTACCTTGCACACCACCGGCTTCTGCCCCAACGGTACCCGCTGCCACTTTATCCACAACCCCGAGGAGGAGTGAGGGCCCTGGCCAGAGCGTCAGCCTGGGCT
This sequence comes from Amblyraja radiata, assembly GCF_010909765.2. Classification (NCBI taxonomy): domain Eukaryota; kingdom Metazoa; phylum Chordata; class Chondrichthyes; order Rajiformes; family Rajidae; genus Amblyraja; species Amblyraja radiata. The sequence continues at coordinate 28,964,816 of NC_045960.1, read as the reverse complement.
CAGCCTCCTCCGGCCCGGCTCTCGACTGTGCCGTGCTGCGGGCTGCCTTCAGCCCCGACCTGGAGTTGGAGCTGGCCCGGACTTGGGGCTGTACAAGGGAGGGGGAGGAGGTTGCTGCTGCCGCCAGCACCACCAACAGCAGCTCCTGCGGGCGCCAGGTCCGCCCATGGCCGGCAGGAGCCCGTCTGCAGACTCTCTCTATGACCAGGATTACTCCAGCAGCAGCCGCTCCGAATCGACTGATTTCGAGCAGGGCCGGCGGCTGCCCATTTTCAGCAGGATCTCGGTGTCGGACTCAGAGACCGTTCCCTCAGCAACTCCCTGGTCAACTTGTCCCTTCCCACCCAAACCACCCCCTCCCCAGGTACTTTCCCCTGCAACCGCAGGAGATGCAACACCTGTCCCTTTACCTCCCCCCCTCGATTCCAAGGACCCCGACAGTCCTTTCAGGTGAGGCAGAGGTTCACTTCCAGCTCCTCCAACCTCATCTACTGTATCCGCTGTTCCAGGTGTCAACTTCTGTTCATCGGTGAGACCAAGCGCAGGCTCGGCGATCTTTCCGCTGAACACCTTCGCTCAGTCCGCCATAACCTACCTGATCTCCCGGTTGCTCAGCACTTCAACTCACCCTCCCATTCCCAATCAGACCTTTCTGTCCTGGGCCTCCTCCATTGACAGAGTGAGGCCCAGCGCAAATTGGAGGAACAGCACCTTATATTTTGCGTGGGTATTTTGCACTTTGGAAGTATGAACATTAACTTCTCTAACTTCAAATAGCCGTTGCTTTCCATCTCCCTCCATCCCCTCCCCATTCCCAGTTCTTGTATCAGTCTTGCTGTCTCCGATTACGTTTTATCTGTCCCGCCCACTCCCCTGACATCAGTCTGAAGAAGGGTCTCGACCCGAAACGTCACCCATTCCTTCTTTCCCGAGATGTTGCCTGTTCTGCTGAGTAACTCCAGCATCTTGTGTCTATCTTAGATTTAAATCAGCATCTGCAGTTCTTTCCTACACTGAAGTAAGCGTGCAGGTACTGCAGGCACTGAAGAAAGCTAATGGCATGTTGGCCTTCATTGCGAAAGGATTTGGGTTTAGGAGCAAGGAGGTCCTACTGCAGTTGTACAGGGCCCTGGTGAGACCGCACCTGGAATATTGTGTGAAATTTTGGTCTCCTAATTTGAGGAAGGACATTATCGCTATCGCAGTGTAGGTTCACCAGATTAATTCCTGGATGACATATGATGAAAGAAGGGCTTGTATTCACTGGAATTTACAAGGATGAGAGGGAATCTTATAGAAACATATAACACTCTTAAAGGATTGGACAGGCTTAATGCAGGAAAAATATTCCCGATGTTGGGAGAGTCCAGAACTAGGGGTCATAGTTTAAGAAGAAGGGAAGGCCATTTAGGACTGAGATGAGGAAACATTTCTTCAACCAGTGAGTTGTGAATCTGGAATTCTCTGCCGCAGAAGGCAGTGGAGGTCAATTCACTGGACTTTTTCCAAGAGAGTTAAATTTAGCTCTCAGGGCTAAAGGAATCAACGGATATGGGGAAAAAGCAGGAACGGGGTACTGATTTTAGATGATCAGCCATGATCATATTGAATGGCAGTGCTGGCTTGAAGGGCCAAATGACCTACTCCTGCACCTATTTTTCCTATGTTCTATGTTTCTATGTAACCTCACTCTATTGACATTTGTGTATCCATGTTCCATTAAACAATGTAACGTAGTCTTCAGCATTTTTAGCTTGCAGTGACAAAAGTAAACATTGCTTTGATTTTTTTTCCTAAAGCCCTGCAGGAAATGTTATTTAGTTATCATGTGTCTGAAACACTCTGGTACTTAATACCATTTCCTACATTGACTCAATTCTTTAGAATGTGATTTTTCTATAACATGAGGTCTCTGAGGAGCAGAACAACCAATACAAAGACATTTCTCGACAATGTACTAGTTGGCCATTCCATTTCACTCAATTTCTGCCTGAGTTGATTCTTAAGGGAATGAGGGGCAGACAACTTTTGAGTACTCGTGTGCGGTAAGGGATTGTTTGCAAACCAAGAGTAAGAGATTACGTGGGACGAAGAAGGGAATCAAATACTGAAGGTTTCATCCACATGAACAGAATATTTGTCAAAGGGTAAAAAGCAGTGTGTATTTTGTTGGAATAATAATTAGGAGCATTAGTTGTTGGAGACTACGTGATCGGAGACCAGTGAAGATCATTGATGATAGACAAAAGTGCTGGAGAAACTCAACGGGTGCAGCAGCATCTATGGAGCGAAGGAAATAGGCAACGTTTCTGGCCGAAACCCTTCTTCAGACTGATGTAGGGTGGGGAGGGGGAAGACATTGATGATGATGATGGTGGATGAAAGGATATAATTTCAGTTTAGATACAGAGAGAAGCAATTTTAGCTAAGTGGAGTTCACAATCACAGCAAAGACTAGCTGTTTCTCTTCCATCGACAGTTCCAAGTCTCTTGTCCTCTAATCTGATCAGATCAGAGATGCAAAAAGTGTGAACTTTATAACCTCCACTTGTGTGCTTCAACAACTTAGTTTGGTTTTCTCTGATTATTTTGCAGGAAAGTTTTTGCCTTTGAAAACTATGTTGGGAGCAAAATACAATGATCAAGTTCCTGAAGAGAATCGATTTCATCCTAGTATGCTTTCAAACTATCTAAAAAGTTTAAAGGTAAGGAACTAAACATAAATCTTAACCGTGTTGCTCTTTCATGGCGCAGATTAAATTGATGACAGGAAATTGTATTTTAAATTGGAAACACATAAATAAAATAGGAACACTGCAGTTCCAATGCCAACCAGCTAAGGAAAGACATTAATGAAGATGCCACAGGCAATGATGGTCCAAAGATGTGGCAGACAATCTGCCACAGGCATTGATGGTCCAATCCTATACTGCCATCATAGAGTCTGTCCTCACCTTCTCCATCATGGTCTGGTTTGGCTCAGCCACCAAGCACGACATCCGGAGGCTGCAGCAAATCGTTCGATCAGCTAAGAAGTTTCTTGGCTGCAACCTTCCCCCCCCATTGACGAACTGTACACTGCAAGGGCCAGGAAGTGAATGGGTAAGATCATCTCTGACCCCTCTCACGCTGGCCACAAACTCTTTGAAGCACTTCCCTCTGGAAGGTGACTCCGGACTGTCAGCTTTTTTTCCACGCGCAGTAACTCTACTCAATAACCAAAAGTCTGTAGCCTCCTTTTGCTGTAGTATTTTATTTCATTCACATGTTTAAACTTTTATTCTTAATGTTTTTATGTTTTATTCTTAATTGTTTAATGTTGTTACTTGCGAGCAGAGCACCAAGGCAAATTCCTTGTATTTGTACATATTTGGCCAATAAACTTATTCATTCATTCATTAAAAGTCTGAGGTAATTGAAATTTGGCAGATCCTGCAGCAGGAATAACCTAATGAACCAATTTTTGAAAAATTCACAATAAAAAAGAGATTTTTATCATTTAAACTTGCAGCTTTTGTTTACAGGGAACAAAAAGTGGATAAAGAATTGCGCTTGTTTCCTCGAGCACCCCGAGCAACTTTATTTTAAATGTATTTATCAGTGTTTTGATATGTCATCCTGTTTGTGTAACCCATAGAACTCAATCGTGTTCAAGATTAGACTTAGAGGTATTGGTTGAGGGATAATTGTTGCTCTTTGATAGGATCCCATACTATGGATAGGTGTTTCATAGCATGGGATACGTTGCTATTTATACCATGAATAGGATCCTATACCCACCTGAATCTTAAAAGTAATGTCTCATTTTCAAGATGGCGACTTTCACAAGGCAGCATTGAAAAACTGACATCAATGATGAATAATAACTAAACAAATAAAATGTGTAGGAAGGAACTGCAAACACTGGTTTACCCTGAAGATAGACACAAAATGCTGGAGTAACTTAGCGGGACAGGCAGCATCTCTGGAGAGAAGGAATGGGTGGCGTTCGACCAGAAACATCATCCATTCCTTCTAAACATATAACATGCTTACTCTTAATAGCAGGGCTCTTTATTGCATGGGCTGTGAACAAGGTGTGTGGGAGCGGATTGATGGAGAGCAGGGCCAGATGAGTGCTTTGGGAAAATGGATTGAAGTGTGGTTTAGGCTGGGAATTATCTGAGAATGTGGGAAGATGTTCCACTGGGATTTGGGGACCACATGATAGGAAAGGTGGGATGTGTAAGTGATGGCGGGAGGGTTTTGTGGGCGGGTCTGTTTGCTTGTCCAAAGCCTGTTCATATTTTGTGCCTATGGATGTGGACATTAATGTAGATGGGTTGGTGAGTAAGCTTGCTGACGACACCAAAATTGGAGGAGTTGCAGACAGTGAGGTAGTGTGTCAGAAGCGGGATTTAGATCAGCTGCAGAAATAGATGGAGAAATGGCAGATGAAATTAACCTGAGCAAGTGCGAGGTGTTGCATTTTTGGAGGTTGAATGTAAGGAGAGAATATACAGTTAATGGCAAGACCCATAACAGTATTCATGTGCAGAGGGATCTTGGAGTCCAAGTTCTTGCCCTCTGAGATGAGTACGGAAAAACGTTTTTACCCAGAGAGTTGTAAATCTATGGAATTCTCTGTCACAGAAGCCATTGGAGGCCAATTCATTGGATGTATTCAAGAGAGAGTTGGATATAGGTCTTAGGGCTAACGGAATCAAGGGATATGCGGAGAAAGCAGGGTACTGATTCTGGATGGTCAGCCATGATCATGTTGAATGGCGGTGCTGGCTCAAAGGGCCGAATGGCCTACTCCTGCACCTATTTTCTATGTTTCCATGTTTCATGCTCACTAAAGGTGGCAGCACAAGTAGATAGGTGGTAACATGTGATATGTTATATGTTTGCCATCATTGCTAGGGGCATTGAAAATAAAAGTCAGGAAGTCATGATGTAGCTCTATTGGACTTTGGTTAGCCTGCATTTGCCCCATTACAGGAAAGACGTGGGAGCTTTGGAGGGGGTGCAGAGGAGGTTTCCCAGAATACTGCCTGGATTAGAGGATTTCAGCTACAGGGAGAGATTGGATAAACTTGGATTGTTTTCTATGAAGGATCGGACGTTGAGGGGAGATTTGATAGAAGTATATAAAATTATGAGAGGCACAGATAGGGTAAAACCTTTTTACCCAATGTGGAATTGTCCAACACCAGAGGGCACGGCTATAAGGTGAGAGGGGGAAAGATTTTTTACAGAGGTTGGTGGGGGCTTGGAACATGTGGTGATGGAGTCAGTTATGACAGTGGTTTTTAAGAGGCTTTTGGATAGGCACATGTAAGTGCAGGGAATGGAAGGATTATGGATCATGTACAGGCAAATGAGACCAGTTCAGCTGCATCATGTTCGATACAAACATTGTGGGCTGAAGGGCCTGTTCCTGTGGTGTACTGTTCTATGATCTTCTATGGGGGGGAAAAGGTTAAATAAAGTGATGTACGCCAGATCATTCTTCAGAAATATTGCAGGAATCAGCTAAAATTGGAAAATGTCATTGGGTATAAATTCTGGGGGGTTTTTTGTATGATTTAGTTGTGGAATGCCAAAATAATTTGAGTATTCAACATTTTCTGTGTGTTTCTTTTAGGTGAACATGGGATTCTTGGTTGATTTAACAAACACAAGCAGATTTTATGACAGAGCTGAAATAGAGAAAGAAGGAATTAAATATTTTAAACTACAGTGCAAAGGGTAAGTCAGTAGGTATTTAATTTTTGTTGTAAAAGTTACTTTATCTTTGGATTTTGAATGGTTTATGGTTTAAAAGATGACCTTTTAAAACGCACCGAAGAGATACTTTCCAATGATAGAATATTCCAAGAAAAGGATAGCCATTTGCACTTAATCAGAAAAGTACAAGAATGTATCAAACGTGAAGAAAACACAATAAAATTGTGCAACTATAGACAGCAGACCAGATGATTGGACAGAATATATCAAACGGCAACAATTGACTAAGATTTGAACAAGGAAAGAAAAATAGAGTATGAGATAAAGATATCCAGAAATATATAAATAGGTACTGAGAGTTTCTAAACTATACTTTTCTATACTTTTGTACAGTATGGAAAACTGTGACGATGTTGACTATCATGCCCATCTTCATTAATCTCACTTGACTGCATTAATTCCACATCCTTCTAAGCTTTGCTCATTGTATGTTGAGCTGGGCTGCATCTACAAATCTCTGCAATTTCTTGTGGTTTTAGGCAGAGCTAGTGTCAAACCAAACAGTGGTCCATCCCAATAGTATGCTCTCTACAGCGCATCTGCAGAAGTTGGTAAGAGTCGTTGGAGACATGCCGAATTTCCTTCTGAGGAAGCAAGCGTTGGTCTTTCGTGGCTGTAGCTTCAATGGTGTGATTTCTTGGCCATAGCTTAAATGTGTTGGTCCAGATCAAATTGGGGAAACTTATGCCGAGGAACGTGAAGGCTTTTGACTATCTTGAATTCGGCACCGTTGATGCTGACTAGAGTGTGTGCATCACCTTGCTCCCTGCAGTCAATAACTATCTCCTTTGTCTTGCTGACATTGAGGGAGCGGTTGTTTGCTTGACACCATGTTCACGTGATAGGAGCAGAATTAGGCCATTCGGCCCATCACGTCTACTCTGGCATTCAATCATGGCTGATCTATCTCTCCTAACCTCATTTTCCTGCCTTCTCCCCATAACCCCTGACACCTGTACTAATCAAGAATCTATCCATCTCTGCCTTAACAATATCCATTGACTTGGCGTCCACAGTCTTCTGTGGCAATTAATTCTACAAATTCACCATCCTCCTCATCTCCTTCCTAAAGGAGACCTAATTCTGAGGTCATAAATGATAGGAGCAGAATTAGGTCATTCGGTCCATCAAGCCTACTCTGCCATTCAATCAAGGCTGATCCATCTCTCCCTCCTAACCCCATCCTCCTGCCCCCCCCGCCTCCCCCCCATCGCTTCTGACACCCGTGCTAATCAAGAATCGATCTATCTCTGCCTTAATGTCCAGTGACTTGGCCTGCACATCCTCTGTGGCAAAGAATTCCACAGATTCACCATCCTCTGACTGAAGAAAATCCTCCTCAACTTCTTAAAGGAATGTCCTTTAATTCTGAGGCTATGACCTCTAGTCCAGACTCTCCCACATCCTCTCCACATCCACTGTATCCAGGCAAGTAAGTAAGTCTCAATGAGGTTCCCCCTCATCCTTCTAAACTGCAACGAGTAGAGACCCTTAATTTCTCTCCTTCCTAAATTCATGTCATTGGCGTTTCGGTAGCAGCGGCGGCCCAACCTCGGAGGAGCGGCCACGGTGGACGACATCGTCGTGAGCTCGCAGGTCACAGGTTGGTGACCTATTTTCCGGAACTCCCGCAACAACAGCTTCGTCTGCTGGTCTGGAGGGCGGCAGCTTCGGCAGCTTCAACCGCCCCGGGCCGCGGAGTTTGAACCGGCCCGTTCGCGGTGCTTGGATTCAGCCGCGGGACTGACTTGCCATCGCCCGGCGGGGTCTCAACTTCCGAAGCCTGAATCGCCTCGGCGCAGAGGGAGAATAAGGAGGGAAGAGACAAAGACTAAGATTTTTGCCTTCCATCACAGTGAGGAGGTGCCTGGTGAACTCACTGTGGTGGATGTTAATTTGTGTTTATTGTGTGTTTTTGTCATTTTTACTATATGTATGACTGCAAGGCAACAACATTTCGTTCAGACTGAAAGGTCTGATTGACAATAAAGGCGACTTTGACTTTGATTGTTTGAGCTCCAGTTTATTATGGCGGTGTCATCTGCAAACTTGTAAATGGAGTTAGAGCAGAATTTTTCCGCTCGGTAGTGAATGTATAGGAAGTATCATAAGTGATTTAGAATGTGTCTTTGTGAAGCGCTGTAATTGAAAATTATTGTGGGGGATGTTTGGTTGCCTATCCTCGCCGATTGTGGTCTAAGGGTCAGGTAGTTAAGGATCCAGATGCAGAGCTGGATTCTGACTTCTAGGCTTAGGAGTTTGGAGATGAGTTTAGTTAGGACTGTTGTGCTGAAGGCAGAACTTTGTTATTAAATAGTAATTGGAAATATCTGATTTATCTAGATGTTCCAGGCATCAGCTTAGGGCAAGGGAATTGGCGTCCACCATGGACTGAAGGGTTCCCCTATTTTGATTGCTGCAGAACCGCTGTGCATCTGGGGAGAAGAAGATGAGGAATTCCCAGTCTTGCTTCTTTGGAAAGGAATTCCATCCGTAGAAATGTTTAAGAAGGAACTGCAGATGCGGGAAAATCGAAGGTAGACAAAAATGCTGGAGAAACTCAGCGGGTGAGGCAGCATCTATGGAGCGAAGGAAATAGGCAACGTTTCGGGTTGAGACTCTTCTTCATAGACTACTGACCGACATCTAGTGACTCACTAAACCCACTGACTCCCAAGGCTATCTGGACTACACTCCTTCCCAACCTGCTTTGTGTAAGGACTCCATCCCCTACTCCCAATTCCTCCGTCTACGCCGCATCTGCACCCAGGATGAGGTGATCCACACCAGGGCATCGGAGATGTCCTCATTCATCAGGGAATGGGGGTTCCCCTTTTCTACTATAGATGACTCTCACCAGGGTCTCTTCAATACCCGTAACTCTGCTCTCACTCCCCATCCCCCCCCCCCACTTGTAACAAGGGCAGAGTCCCCTTTGTCCTCACCTTCCACCCTACCAGCCGCCACATACAACAAATAATCCTCCAACATTTTCGCCACCTCCAGCGGGATTCCACCACTGGCCACATCTTCCCATCTCCTCCCCTGTCTGCTTTCCGCAGAGACCGTTCCCTCCGTAACTCCCTGATCACTTCGTCCCTTCCCACCCAAACCACCCCCTCTCCTGGTACTTTCCCTTGCAACTGGAGGAAATGCTACACTTGTCGCTTTACCTCCCCCCTCGACTCCATCCAAGGACCTAAGCAGTCGTTCCAGGTGCGGCAGAGGTTCACCTGCACCTCCTCCAACCTCATCTATTGCATCCGCTGCTCTAGGTGACAGCTGTTCTACATCGGTGAGACCAAGCTTAGGCTTGGCGATCGCTTTGTCCAACACCTCCGCTTGGTTCACAGTAACCAACCTGATCTCTCGGTGGCTCAGCACTTCAATTCCCATTCCAAATCTGACTTTTTTGTCCTGGGCCATCTCCATGGCCAGAGTGAGGCCCACCGTAAATTGGAGGAGCAGCACCTCGTATTTCGCTTAGGCAGTTTACACCCCAGTGGTATGAACATTGACTTCTCTAATTTCAGGTAGTCCCGGCTTTCTCCTCCCCTTCCCAGCTCTCCATCAGCCCACTGTCTCCGCCTCTTCCTTTCTTCTTCCCGCCCCCGCATTCACATCAGTCTGAAGAAGGGTCTCGACCCGAAACGTTGTCTATTTCCATCGCTGCATAGATGCTGCCTCACCCGCTGAGTTTCTCCCGCATTTTTGTCTACCATCAGTAGAAATTTTTTTTTAATTGTATTTTTAAATCTGCAAGGTTACCAGTGTCCCTGACTCTTATCAAACCAAACTATATTTGGAAAATTTAGTCCTGAACAGGAATCAGACTTGAGGTGGCAGTGGTGAGTTGAAGTGTAGTACTTCTCAGGCAAACAGTTTCTTTAATACCAGACTTCGAAGGTCTGATTTGGAAATTCTCAAAGTTTAGTTTATTGTCACGTGTACCGAGCTACAGTGAAAAGCTTTTGTTGCAAACTAACCAGTCAGCGGAAAGACATTACGTGATTACAATCGAGACATTCACCGTGCACAGATACACGATAAAGGGAATAACGCGAGTAACATTTAGTTCAAGATAAAGCCAGTAAAGTCCGGTCAAAGATCAAGGGTTTACACTGAGGTAGATTGTTCCAAAGGTGATGGTTATTTTGTGTCCAAAGAGTTGAATGGCCAATTAATGTTGTGCAAGGTTGGTGATCGCTCTGAAGGTGGTGAATTTATTCTAATTACTAGGCATTAACTATGATTGTAAAGAAATGAATCGTTTTAAAGCGGTGATGGTGTGCTATTTTGATAAAAGCCCAGACTTGTCTTGATTTTTAGAATCTAAAAAGGGTGAAATGTTATCAGCAAAACACCAACATACGTCGTAATTCCCAGCATTTTAAATATGTCACTTTTTAGATTTTTTTTGCAGCAATCTGAATGTAAGTTAGGCTGTTATTAATATTTTGATTTACGTGCTGAAATATGAAGGCCTGGCTATATATGGTTAAAGTAATATGTTTTGTGTGAGTAACACTCTGAATAGTTTCCAAGGTCAATCTGATCTTTGCCACCACCCTCGCAACCCCCCAAAGTGCACCATTATTTTGATGCTTTGATATCTAATATGAAGCTGCAGTACCTAATCTTGCTGCTGGGTGGAGCTACATATGTATTTTTGCATTGCAGTTTTATACGAAAGTTGCAAAAATTGTAAGAAGTTAAAGGTTGAGTTTTAAAATGTACTTTAATTACATTTTGTGTGAAGAAGTGGGAAAACAAGTCCAATGAATTGAAATTTACCAATATTGAATACGTTGAGAAAAATAAAAGTTAATTTGAAAAAGAGTTGAATGGTATTTGGTCAGTTAGAAGAAAATAAGTATTTTCAATTTCCTGCTTCATTGATTTTAGAAGACAGTTTGAGCAGTGGTTTATGCATAGCATTCTTGCGTCAGTAAGCAAGAAGAATACATTTGTAACCCTGGGTATTATTCATAGATACATAAAAAATAGGTGTAGGGGGATGCCATTCGGCCCTTTGAGCCAGCACCGCCATTCATTGTGATCATGGCTGATCATCCACAATCAGTAACCCGTGCCTGCCTTCCCCCCCCCCCCCCCCCCCCCCCCCCCCCCCCCCCCCCCCCATACCCCTTGATTCCGCTATCCCCAAGAGCTCTATCTACCTCTTTTAAATTCATCCGGTGAATTGGCCTCCACTGCCTTCTGTGGCAGAGAATTCCACAAATTCACAACTCTCTGGGTGAAAAAGTTTTTCATCTCCGTTTTAAATGCTCCCCTTTATTCTTAGACTGTGATGCCTTGTTCTGGACTCCCCCAACATTGGGAAAACATTTCCTGCATCTAGCTTGCCCAGTTCTTTTATAATTTTATATGTTTCGCAAATATACCCTCTCATCCCTCTAAATTCCAGTGAATACAAGCCCAGTCTTTCCAATCTTTCCTTATATGACAGTCCCGCCATCCCAGGGATTCACCTCGTGAACCTACGCTGCACTCCCTCAATAGCATGGATGTCCTTCCTTAAATTAGGAGACCAAAACTGCACACAATACTCCAGATGTGGTCTCACCAGGGCCCTGTGCAACTGCAGAAGGACCTTGTTACTCCTATACTCAAATCCTCTCGGTATGAAGACCAACATGCCATTAGCTTTCTTCACTGCTTGCTGTACCTGCATGTTTACTTTCAGGTACCTGCATATTTACTTTCCGATAAACTGATGACAGTGTTGCATCAATTTACATTTTTTTACATTTTAACCTAGAAAAATGCAATGTGAATCGGTGTGAATATTATAGGAGTGAGGAAAATGTGGGGGGGGGTTGAAATAGATATTACAAATTATTTTCAAATGGTAGCGAGAGAAGATATGTACCATGAACTTGTGCATCAATGTTGTAAGGTTTTGCGGATTGAAATTACAATGTGAGTATAGCTCTCCTGATAGCATTCTGGATCAAGATGTTATTCATTTAATGTTTGAAGTTCAAAGTTACACAAGATGATCTGATTCAGCTTTAAGTATTGTGCTAACGATGCAGGGTTGATGTGGAGAAATATGCACAAAAGCTAAAAGAGGATGTAATATACAGTTTTGATCTGGGTTGTCATTATTGATAAATAGACTTGATCAAGGTCTGCTTGTAGAAATGGGTCAGAATTTGGCATATTATAAATAATGCTTTTAGGAGAAGCACTTTAAGAAAAGCTGTAAATGAAGAGGAAAGCTGATGAGCAAGGAGGGACCGATGAAGGCTAGTATTGCAAACATATTCTTCACCATGCTAACTGCTAGTGATGCCATTTTCAGAGAAGTATGTACTTTGTGCCAAGCTGTTCTACAACATATTCGCTAGGACCCTGTTGCTCATTATGACAGTCCTATCCAGGTTTGACATTCCAAAATTGATAGCCGCCACTGCCTACAATACCACCTATCTTAGTGTCATTCGGAAACTTGCTAACCATGCCTTGTACATTCTCATCCAAATCATTTATATAAATATGAACAACAATGGGCACACCACTAGTTACGGTCCTCCAGTCTGAAAAACATCTTCCAACATCACCCTCAATTTCCTACCATCAAGCCAGTTATGAATCAAATTATTTAGTTCTCCCTGGGTCTCGCGTGATCTCTAACCTTCCAGATTGGCCTACTGTGCAGAACATTGTCAAAACCCCTACTAAAGTCTATGTAGACATGGATACCACCCTGCTCTCGCCAATTCTTCTGGTGACCGATTCAGAAAACTTTTGTTTTTATGTAATTTTGTTGACTTAATGTACTTCAATGTTTTATTAGCTCAAAAAGCCTAGTCTTTCAATATTTTAACGTAAATTTTTGAGATTACCAATACCTCCTGTATATGGTCTTTTGTATATGGTCCAATATATCACAACTCATTCCTTAACCTCTATGATTTTCCCCATAGTAAAAGTCCCGTCCATCTCCTGTGGCTCCACACATTGACAGCTATGTTGATCTTTAAGGGGACTCATTCTCTCCCTAGCCACTCTTTTACGGTTCTCGATTCCCCTACTCTGGGCAAGGGAATCTGTGCGTTTACCCGATCGATTCCTCTCATGATTTTGTGCACCTCAGATCACCTCTCATTTTCCTGCGCTCTACCCCTCTCCCTATAGCTCAGACCCACGAGTCCTGGCAACATGCTCATAAATCGTAAATGTTATCGTTGATTAAAACTTGAATGCTAGGCAAGGATTTGTGTTTTTGTGTCCCATTCATGCATTACCTGGGTGTCACTTAAATCAGTGTTTCAGGTTTAAAATTCTCATTGCTGTTTTCAAAACTGTCTGTCCACAGCCATAATCTCTCAAAATCTCTAATCCCATGGACTCTGGGCTCTTGTTCATGCTTGATTTTAACTGCTCTGCTGTTGTAAATGATATATTCAATTGCCAGGTGCTAAGATGCAAAATTCCTGGGTACTTCTCTTTGCCTATTTCCCTCGCTTGATGGTCTTAAAACCCTTTTTTTTTTAGTATCTGCTATAATATCCCAGAAATGACTTTGTTTTAACACTCATGTGATTGTGATTCTGTTAAAGTAACACTTGACACTCTGTTAAGTAACTCCTACATTAACAATGGTATGAATGCAAGTTCCCAGCCATCAAGACATGGAATGCTGTAGTAACCTTTAATTGCCACCAGATAGCAGTATCTCCTTATCATTTCAAATTACCAGGACTAAAAGCACTGCAACCAAAACTACAAAATAACCAATGCAATAGAATCTTACTCTGTGCAAGTATTTAAGAAAAGTAAACGTATGTAACTTCGGAACAGAGAAAACTGCAACCTCTGGGTATCTGAAATAAAAATGTTAACGTACTGGGCACAAGGACAGGCATCATTTGTGAAGAAACAGTGACTGTTTTCAGTTGATGACATTCCATCAGTTCTGAAATATCATCAACCTGCAATGTTACTTGTTGTTTCTCTATTTCTATAGATGCTGCCTGGCCTGTTTGAATATATATGATGTGCATCTAGGAACGTATCTTTGTTAAAACTTGGGTTGACTCCGAAAGCCTTGGAATTTACTTAAAAAAAACCCAGTAGACTTGTTTATGCAGCTACGTCAAGTGAAGTATTATGACTAGATTTTAATTTTGTTTCATTTAGACATGCTGAGTGCCCCACTGAAGAAATAACGAGTATGTTCATCCGATTATGTGAACATTTCATACTTCAGCATCCCATGGAATTAATAGGTACGTACTGAAGAAACAAATATGGGTATATTGTATTTTCCTTTTGTTTGAAAATGTGTTGCTTTATAATTCTCTGTATCTAGAAGGGAAAATATACATTTAAAAAGTGGGAGGTACACATGAGCAAGATGGAAGCAATTGACGTGTGTGATGTATGGACTTGAAGAAATCATCAGAGTATTGAGCATAGAAGTTGGGAGATCATGTTGCAGTTGTACAGGACATTCGTGAGGCCACATTTGGAGTATTGTGTTCAGTTTTGGTCACCCTGTTATAGGAAAGATGTTGTTACGCTTGAAGGGTGCAGACAGGATGTACGAGGATGTTGCCAGGATTCGAGGGCCTGAGCTATAGGGAGAGGTTGAGCAGGATGGGGCTTTATTTCCTGAAGCGTAGGAAGATGCGGGATGATCTTATTGAAGAGCATAAGATCATGAGAGGATTAGACAGAGTTAATGCACATACAGTGCCCTCCATAATGTTTTGGACAAAGACCCATCATTTATTTATTTGACTCTGTACTCCACAATTTGAGATTTGTAATAGAAAAAAAATCACATGTGGTTAAAGTGCACATTGTCAGATTTTATTAAAGGGTATTTTTATATATTTTGGTTTCACCATGTAGATATTACAGCTGTGTTTATACATTGTCCCCGCATTTCAGGGCACCATAATGTTTGGGACACATGGCTTCACAGGCGTTTGTAATTTCTGAGGCGTGTTTAATTGCCTCCTTAATGCAGGTACAAGAGAGGTCTCAGCACCTAGTCTTTCCTCCAGTCTTTCCATCACGTTTGGACATTTTTATCGCTGTTTATCAACATGAGGACCAAAGTTGTGCCAATGAAAGTCAAAGAAGCCATTATGAGACTGAGAAACAAGGATAAAACTGTTAGACACATCACCCAAACCTTATGCTTAGCAAAATCAACTGTTGTGAACATCATTAAGAAGAAAGAGGGCACTGGTGAGCTTACTAATTGCAAAGGGACTGGCAGGCCAAGGAAGACCTCCACAGCGGATGACAGAAGAATTCTCTCAATAATAAAGGAAAAAACCCACACACCTAAAGAACAGATCAGAAACACTCTTCAGGAGCCAGGTGTGGATTTGTCAATGACCACTGTCCGCTGAAGACTTCACCAACAGAAATACAGAGGCTACACTGCAAGATGCAAACCGCTGGATAGCTGCAAAAATAGGATGGCCGGATTACAGTTTGCCAAGAAGTACTTAAAAGAGCAACCACAGTTCTGGAAAAAAGGTTTTGTGGACAGATGAGACGAAGATTAACTTATATCAGAGTGATGGCAAGAGCAAAGTATGGAGGAGAGAAGGAACTGCCCAAGATCCAAAGCATACCACCTCATCTGTGAAACACGGTGGTGGGGGTGTTATGGCCTGGGCATGTATGGCTGCTGAAGGTACTGGCTCACTTATTTTCATTGATGATACAACTGCTGATGGTAGTCGCATAATAAATCCTGAAGTGTATAGACACATCCTATCTGCTCAAGTTCAAACAAATGCATCAAAACCCATTGGCCGGCGGTTCATTCTACAGCGAGCCAATTATCCCAAACATAATGCTAAAGCAACAAAGGAGTTTCTCAAAGCTAAAAAATGGTAAATTCTTGAGTGGCCAAGTCAATCACCCGATCTGAACCCAATTGAGCATGCCTTTTATATGCTGAAGGGGACTAGCCCCCAAAACATGCACAAGCTAAAGATGGCTGCAATACAGGCCTGTCAGAGCATCATCAGAGAAGACACCCAGCAACTGGTGATGTCCATGAATCGCAGACTTCAAGCAGTCATTGCATGCAAAGAATATGCAACAAAATACTAAACATGACTACTTTCATTTACATGACATTGCTGTGTCCCAAACATTATGGTTCCCTGAAAAGGGGGGACTATAAACACTGCTGTAATTTATACATGGTGAAACCAAAATCTATAAAAATGGCCTTTATTAAAATCTGACAATGTGCACTTTAACCACATGTGATTTTTTTTTTTCTATTACTAATCTCAAATTGTGGAGTACAGTGGCAATTAAATAAATGATGGGTCTTTGTCCCAAACATTATGGAGGGCACTGTAGTCTTCTATCCAGAGTAGGGGAATCAAGGACTAGAGGTTTAAGGTGAGGAGAGAGAGATTTAATAGGTATCTGAGGGGCAACTTCTTTGCACAAATGGTGGTATGTATCTAGAATGGGCTGCCAGAGGAGGTAATAATAATAATAATAATAAATTTTATTTAATGGGCGCCTTTCAGACATCTCAAGGACATCTTACATAGTAATCAGAATAACATATAATCGGAATATAACAAGTAATAAAGACATCACAGAGACACAAATTAAAAACAGAATTCAATCCAAAAACAGAAAATCAAAAACACAGTGTGAAGAGAGAGCAGCGGCAGCCAAAGCGAGCCAGCGTCCACTCTCTCTTCACGGCAGCCATCTTGGACACAGACCTGCAGGACTACAATTAGACAAAAAAAATCATCCCCCCACAGTGGATAGCACTGTGGAGGAAGGCACAATGTCCAGTCCCCACCCCATGTTCACCCCAAAGTCAGGCCTATTGAGGCCACCGCAATTGCCTCTACGGAGGCCCGATGTCCCTGGCCGTTCTCACTGGGTGGTCTTGCCCCGGCGTCGGGAGAGTCCTTTCGGCGGCTGGGCCACCTGGAACGGCCGCTTCCTGGTTGGACCCCGCAGCTGCCGAAGCCGACAAGGCCGCGCCGGTTTGGAGCTCCCAGGCTCCCGATGAAAAAGTCAGCGCCGCCTCTCCGCACTGCCGCTTCTCCGCTCCGCAGACCCGTAGCCCGGAGATGTTGCTCTCGGCGGTCCAGCTCGCCAGAGCTCCAGCGCGTCGCTCCAGCGCGGCGATCCAGGCAAGGCGTCGCCCGCTCCACTCCGCTCCGCTCCAGTGCTCCAATGCTGTGCCGCCGCCGAGGCCGAGGTGCTGGGCGGTCCCCGCCAGGAAACGGCGCTCCAAGCCCGCAGGTAGGCCACGAGGACGGGTCGACGGGCAGCCCGGAGAAAAGGCTGCCACACCGACCAGGTAGGGACCTAGAAATAAAGTTTACACCTACCCCCCACATTAAAAAGACCATATCCCCTACAAACAAAAAACAGGACTCACTAAAAACTATTAAAAAAACGGATTTAAAACGGACGGCTGCTGGCTAGCAGCCGTTCACCAAGATGGCTCCTCCTCCTCGTGAGGAGTTGAGGTAGGTATTATCATAATGTTTAAGAAAGATTTGGATAGGTGTATGAATAGGAAAGGTTTAGAGTGATATGAGCCAAACGCAGGCAGGTGGGACGTGTAGATGGGCAGGTTGGTCGGCGTGGGCAGGTTGGTCGGCGGGGGCAAGTTGGACCAAAGAGCCGGTTTCCACGTTCTCTGACTATTGCTGACCCTATGACTGACTCTATGACTAACAAATTGGTCAGTAGTACATTTTCAGGACAGACCAATAGATTGATTGAGATGTAGAATAAGTGTAGGTTAGTTGAATTGATGTAAAGATGATTAAATTGAATGCTCCGGTGAGTGTTTCTCCAGTGTTTCTTTGTTCTTAATACCAATGAACTTTAGATGTTTTGTTATCAAAGATTAATGGTGTTGTATCAAAGAGCCCAAGTTAGTTTGCACAGTGGCAATATTTTCTTTCAAGTTACCGGATACATTGCTCCTTAGTGTTTTCTCAATATTGACACGTGTGGTATTTTTAATAAATTTAATTTAAAACGTCTCCCTGTGTTGTTCCATGCAACACTACCTTGAGTGCCACGGCACTGTTCTTTCAAGTGCCTATTCCCTGTGTAATGTAAATGACCAGGTAATTGCTACAATAGATTGCATTATTTTTTTTGGCCCATGTGTTCACTTAACTAATTATGAAATATTCCTAAAACGGGTCATCAGTGCAATTATCACTTGTGAATTAATGGTACACCTTGCCATCAGATTGCAAGGAATTTCTGAAATAGTTTTGCAGTTGCACCATGATATGATTAGACATCATTAGCTCTTCTGCTTGGGGACAATTTGCCTGGATTTTCTGTTTAAAAGGTGGCATTTGTACCTGGAACATCTGGCTTTTGATTATGAACCTGGGCAGAAGCTTGGGAATTATGATTGACTGTGTAAGTTCTGAACTGCTGCCCCACTGATCTCTACATTCAGGCAATTGCACTTCACTGTTCGACTCTTGAGTCCGGGGGGACACGCACTTCCGCAAATTACCTCGGATATCCCTCCGAACCAGTGGGTGAAGTGATTTTAATTGGAAGAAATGGCGGGCGACAGGAGACTAATTACAAGATATTATAACTACAGTGATCTGCACGACACTCCCCCCCCCCCCCCCCCCCCCCCCCCCCACCTCTTGCAAAGATGCTATCCCCTACTTTCAATATCTCTGTCCCCACTGCATCTGCTCCCAAGGTGAGGCTTTCCATTGTAGGATGCGTGAGATGTCCTCATTTTTAATAAACATGGTTTCCCCCCCTATCACAGTGAATCCCTCACCCTTGTCTCCTCTGTGTCCCGTAGTTCTCCTTTCACTCCCCTTCCCCTCAAGCGGAATAAGGATAGAATTCCCCAGATCCTTGCCTTTCACCCCATCAGCCTCCGCATCCAATACATCATCCTCCAACATTTCCGTCACCGCCTACGTGATCCCACCACCAGCCACATCTTCTCATCCACACCCCTTTCCGTCTTCTGCAGCGACAGCCCCCTCTGCAATTCTTGGTTCATGCATCAATTCCCACCATAGCACCCCTTCCCCAGGTACTTTCCCCTGCAACCGCAAGAGATGTATTACATCCCTATACCTAGCAATGTTACAAAATTTTGAGATTTTAAAAATCTAGTCTGCAATTTATCCCATCATATAAAGCATAAAAATAAGTTTAATTTGACACCTAATTCACTTTTATACCTTCAGTATTAAAGTTATGGCCATTTTCATACTCGGAAATTAGCATCTTGTTCCCTATTGCTTTTTCATTGACTTAACTCAAAAGCTGTGATCAAGGACAGTCAAAAGCCCATAACTTTCTTAAAAATTAAGAGAACTGAACAAAATTTTCAGTTATTATAGATTGAAGCATTCTGAAACAAATATGAAACAATCTTACTTGGATGACCTAAAATTAAATTAGTTAGTTACCTAATTGTAGCTAACTACAAAATTTAATTACTAGATCTTAACATCTATCAATTTCTTAAGAAAAGGTTAACATTTTTAAATAGACTGTGTCCAAATAACATTCACACAAGAATTCACAATATAACATGATTTTTAAGTCATTGTCATGAATTTATAGGCCAAATGGAAGGAATTTAGTGTTTAATTGCTGTAAATTAATGGCCATTTAAATCTTCTTGCGAGTGGGATTTTGTGGAACGCGATCGTTTGGAACATTGCGGTTGCAGTGAATTTGAACCCCATGTCGGCAGAAAAAATACTGCCGGTTCGGATGGGTCCCAAGTCACCTTCTCGCAACTTACAATTTTGATTAAAGGCATCTTAAGAAGCACTTTTTTATGTAAAAATAAATGGCGTACCTTGCCTTGTCCCCTACGTGAGATCCGTCCCGTTATCGGCGTTCACGGCTTTAAAAGATGATTTTTAATTTACTCTAGCAATTAAATTATCCAACGCAGTTTAAAAATAACTCCAGAGAACGAATGTTGGAGCGATTTTTCTTGAGCAACTAAACAGCCTGATGAACATCGATTTAAACAGCCTGGAGAAAATGACATTTTAAACCCGCCCCCCTCTCAAAGGCGCCAAAGTCACGCACATGGGCAGTGACAGAACTGCAGCACCGCTGAAGGTAAGTTTTGTAACATACCTACTATACCTCCTCCCTCATCTCCAGCTAGGAAACCTAACAGTCTTTCCAGGTAAGACATGCTCCTCCTCTAATCTCATCTACTGCATCCATTGTTCCTGATGTGGCTTCCTGTACATCAGCAAGACCAAGCAGAGACTCACACCATTTTGCCAAGGCCTAAGAAATCTCTGGTTGCTAACCGTTTATCTCCCCTTCCCATTCCCACACTGACCTTTCTGTCCTGGGATTCCTCCATTGCAACACACAAACTGGAGGAACAACATCTAGTATTCCACTTGGGTAACTTACAACCAATGGTATGAATATTGAATTCACCAATTTTAGATAAGATACTAGACTAAGTCTAGTATTTATGTCTGGACCTCGAGTCCGTAATGAAGTTTATTATTATTATTATTAAGTGGGACCCGTTGTGTCCCAGCATCACACGGGAGGGCTGGTCCCCCAACGCAATATTCCACATCTCCACCAATTCCAATGGGGGGAGGGGGGGCTTTCTGGAGCGCTAGTATGGGTGTTGTGGGCTGAAGAGACTGGTTTCCAGAGAGCTAGTATGGACTCTTGTGCTGGCGGCTCAGTCACTCAAGCCTGTTGTGCTGGCAGCTCACTCACTCACGGCTGGTGGGCTGGCAGTTGACTCGCGGCTATTCCTTGAAATTTCATTTCAAGCAGGGTGCAAGGCCACCAAATTCAAGTGCAGTTTCTTACGACTTCAAGCAGGGTGCAAGGCCATTAAACGATAGCGAGGCTCCCTCCTCCATCGTGCAAAGACTGAGCCACGCCCACACTTCTGGGTTTTATAGTCCCACCCCCCCCCCCTCCCACCAGAAGGGGCGTGGCCTTCATGGCATGATTGACAGGAGAGAGAATCTTAACATTTTTTAAGCACTAATAACTCTTTAATTTTTCATCGATGGGAAAAATCCTCAGCACCTGATGAGCAGAGGGGGACGTCGAATAAAATCACAGCCGTACATGGTAGCGTTTTTTCTAAAATCAATATAAAGCGCAAACAGGAAGTGGTCATGATTAGACCTTTAATTATATATAAGACAAGGCAATTTTAATTAAGCAAGGCAACTTTAATTTGGCAAGGCAACTTTAATTAGGCAACACAGCTTTAGCATTTCCAAACCAAAGGCAACGCAGCTTTAACATTTCCAAACTATATTTTCAAACCACATTAAGGGCACTGACAGGTCAGTAAAGCCACTCACAGTTTAGTCGACATGTGTTCAGTGTTATTCACAGCTCAGACTGCGAGACGTGACCCTCTCGCTCCCCCATCTTGCAGAGACTGACTGAGGCATTCAACACTTCCGGGGTTGGACAGGCTAGATGCAGGAAGATTGTTCCCGATGTTGGGGAAGTCCAGAACAAGGGGTCACAGTTTAAGGATAAAGGGGAAATATTTTAGGACTGAGATGAGAAAAACGTTTTTTACACAGAGAGTGGTGAATCTCTGGAATTCTCTGCCACAGAATGTAGTTGAGGCCAGTTCATTGGCTATATTTAAGAGGGAGTTAGATGTGGCCCTTGTGGCTAAAGGGATCAGGGGGTATGGAGAGAAAGCAGGTATAGGATTCTGAGTTGGATAATCAGCCATGATCATATTGAATGGCGGTGCAGGCGCGAAGGGCCGAATGGCCTACTCCTGCGCCTATTTTCTATGTATTATAGTCCCTCCGGAAGGGGCATGGCCTTCAGGAGAGAGAATCTCAACATTTTTTAAACACTAACAACTCTTTTATTTTTCATCGATGGGAAAAATCCTCTTGTCCTGCGCAGCGGAGGGGAGTAAGATGGCCAAAAATCACAGCCGTAAGTGGCAGCGTTTTTTCTAAAATCAATTTACAGAATAACAGGAAGTGGTCAAGATCAGACTTTTAATAATATAAGATTAAACCCTTCCTTAAGCTGTGCCCACCTGGACTTGCACCTATTTCTCCCATCCACCTAATTTCCTTCCTCTAGCTTCACAATTTGCAAGCCTTCAAATCCTTTTTGCTCACACCTTCTGTCTTTTCATCTCTGGCTTTTGTCCAACCATCTGCCTATGAAACATCAAACACGATGGCACAGCTTGTAGAGCTACTGCCTCACAGCCCCAGAGACCCGGGTTTGATCCTGACCTTGAGTGCCATCTGTGTGGAGTTTGCACGTTCTCCCCGTGACTGCAGGTTTCCTCCGGGTACTCCAGTTTCCCCCCACATCTCAAGGATGCATGGATCTGTAGGTTAATTGGCCTCTAGTGTGTAGGATGTGGATGAGAAAGTGGGATGACATAGAACTAGTGTGAATGGGTGATTGATGGTCAGTGAGGACTCGGTGGGCCGAAGGGCCTGTTTCCATGCTTTATCTCTAAATAAAACGAAACTAAAAACTAAAACTAAACTTGCAGAGTAAATGTAAGAGAGCTTTGCAAAATGCAGGACATTTAGTGGGGCTACAAGGTGAATGAGACCCAGCACTACGCTGATTCAAACTCCACAGTAACACTTTAACTCATTTTGACATTTTACAATTGCTTGAAACAGGACTGTGTTCTTTATCCATTTCCATTTGACCTGTTTCTCATGTGTGTTCTGATCAATGACCTGTGGAACATTGATAGATCTGAGGTCACTCATGGGCATCGAATGCCAGGACAGAATGCCAAGTTCTAAATAGGTACAGCCTAGTCTGGATGACAAAGTTGGAGGCTCTGAACAGGTGCAGCCTGCTCAACATTGAGGCCACGATCCTGAGGGCACCATTCTGCTGAACTGGTCACATAATCTGTATGGACAGCTTCTATATTCCATACCCAATTCTTTAAGGTGTTTTTCCTTAGGGCGACCAGAACCACTGATGTCCAGGAATATACAGGGATTGTATCAAAGGCAGCAGCAAACACAGTGGCATTCCTGCAAGTGAGCTGAGTCTTGTGCCCAGGACTTGTGCTCGGGAACTAGAGGACATAGGTTTAAGGTGAAGGGGAAAATAGAGGAATCTGAGGGGTAACTTTTACACATAAAAGGGTGGTGGATGCATGGAACAAGCTGCCCAAGGAGGTAGTTTAAGGCATAGACTATTGCAGTGTTCCTGAAACAATTAGACAGGTACATGGATAGGACAGGTTTGGAGGGATATGGGCCAAAAGCAAGCAGGTGGGACTAATGTTGATGGGACATGTTGATCGGTGTGGGCAAGCTTGGATGAAGGGCCTGTTTCCACACACCATGACTGAGCAGGCTGGTGTACTTTATCCAAACGGGCATGTATCAAGTGTGAAGGCAACAAATGGGAGTGTACCAGAGCCAGAGAACGCAGGGAGGCTGTGCACGACTATCCTTGAGCCATTGACAAGCCTCCAGGGCTGCTCTCGCCATTGAAGACTGCACATATGATATTATCAAACACTATGGTCAACTGATGACGATGACTCTCAGGAATCAGCCTAATCTACCTTCTGAACCATCTCCATTAGAAGTATATCTTAATTAAGAAACTAAAACTGTCTGCACTATTGCAGATGTGGTATGACCAATACCCTATACAGTTGTGCGAAATGGGCAGCACGGTGGCGCTGCTGTGGAGCCGCTGCCTTGCAGCGCCGGAGAACCGGGTTCGATCCTGACTACGGGTGCTGTGTGTACGGAGTTTGTACGTTCTCCCTGTGACTGCGTGGGTTTTCTCCGAGATCTTCGGTTTCCTCCCACACTCCAAAGACGTACAGTTTTGTAGGTTAATTGGTTTGGTATAAATGTAAATTGTCACTAATATGTGTAGGATAATGTTAATGTGCTCCACCAAGCCATTTTGTTCCACCAAGCCATTTTTGTTTGTCCATTCACTGATTATTTGTATCCAGTTTCATTGCATTCTCTTCATAACTTGCTTTCCCAACCTCTTTGTATCGTCAGCAAAAATTGGCTGCAGCACTTTTTATATTACCATGAAGAAGATGTAAACAGTGGAAATCCTAGCATTGATCCCTGAAGCATCACACTACTCAAACCTCACGTCAAAAACCTTGGCGTGATATTTGACTTGGCACTGAAATTTGACAAACCAGTCAATGCCGTGGTAAAAGCTAGCTTCTTTCAGCTTCGGATGATAGCTAAAATAAAACAATTCCTCCAGTTGGATGACCTCGAAAAGATCATCCATACATTTATCTCCTCCCGCCTAGATTACTGCAACTCCCTTTACACTGGCATCAGCCAATCTTCCCTGTCCCGCCTGCAACTGGTCCAAAACGCCGCAGCGAGACTCCTGACGGGCACCCGAAAAAGGGACCACATCACCCCGATCCTGGCCTCTCTCCACTGGCTCCCTGTGCGGTTCCGAATAAATTTCAAGACCCTCCTCTTTGTCTACAAAGCCATCAATGGGCTTGCCCCCACTTACATTAAAAGTCTGCTCACCCACTACACCACCTCCAGGTCCCTCAGATCGGCCGACTTGGGGTTGCTGAATGTCCCGCGGTCTAGGCATAAGCTCAGGGGCGACCACGCCTTTGCGGTTGCAGCTCCTAGACTGCGGAACAGCATCCCCCTCCCCATCAGAACTGCCCCCTCCATCGACTTCTTTAAGTCTAGACTAAAAACTTATCTGTTCTGCCAAGCCTTTCCTGACGTCCTCTGAGCGAGGGCTATTTGTATATTTGTATGTAGCTTGCTTGTGTATACCATTCTTATAACAAATGTACAGCACTTTGGTCAACGAGAGTTGTTTTTCAAATGTGCTATATAAATAAATGTGACTTGACTTGACTTATAGTTAGTCAAACTCAAAATATAACTCCTCCTTGCCATGAGCTACTTTTATAACGTGTTGCATATTGACATTGTCTTTGAACTTTAATATCCAGAATATCCTGATGGGATTCTTAACTTTGTGTGCAATATGAACCCATTTGTTCTCCTCCATGCTCAGCATTGGATTTACTCCTGAGGTCAAGAGTGAGAATTATTTCTTTGGGGTTGTTCCAGTGAAGCAAAATGTGTGGGATCAGTCTCTTTGAAGAGAAATACAAACTGAATCTAGTCAGAAATCACGTTATTTTGAGAAGCACTGTTGGATGCTACCAGAGTATTATCTGACTAGGAAGAGGGCGGATTTTGCAAGGAAATAGAGATGCCTATTAGCAAGACGGAAGACAATTCTTACGAATATCTGACACTTTCCAGCTGTGTGATCGATAACATCAATAGAAATGTTAGGAAAACATCTCTGTTGTCATGGAAACAACAGAATTGTCCTTCACCGTTCTTTAATGCGGCCTTTTGTGGATATTTTGCAAGTACATTGATAAACCGTACTGATAAACTGATATGGAATTAACACAGTACACAGTGTCTGCTCGACTCGTGCACAATTTATGAAACTGGTGCATGCTTTAATTACATAAGGTGTTATACACTCAAATCATGCCGATTTGCACTATTTAGTTCAAGTAAGAGGAAAGGAATAACAATAGTTTTCCACCCCCACCCCCTATCTAACCAAATTCCTTTTTCTTTTATTGTTAATTTTCTGTCTCCATCCCCTCCCCCGTTTGCACTGGCTCCCTGCCATTTGTCTCTCTTGCCATCTGCTCCCTTCCTCTCTTAATCTGTCCATTAGTCTACTGGGTTGTCCTCCCTCTCCACACTTGCTCTTCCTTCCCCATTTTATTCTTATTGGATTCACACTTGTATTTATTTAGCAAGTATTAAATAAAAATACTTCCTGTTGGAAGTGTTTGTTCTGAGTAAATTATTTTTCATTGCATTATGACGTTTGGTTATTTTATCAAAACTAGAAAGATATTTTTTGCAAAATTCTAATTTAGTCCTGCTTATGTGGGTAATGCTGATGTATCCGAGTCAGAGGGTGTAGATTCTACTCCCACCCATAGATTTGGGCATGAAAATTAAAGCTGTCAGTTACAGAGGCATACAGCATGAAAGCAAACTTTGTGGTCAAACTCGTCCGTCTCGCCCAAGCTAGTCCCATTTTCCCATTCCTGGACTATAAGCCTTTTAAACCATTCCTATCCATGTAGCTTTCTAAATGTATTTCTAATTTATTGTACCTGCCTCAACAACATCATCTAGCAGCTCATTCTGTACACCCACCACCCACAGTGGGAAAAAGTTAGCCCTTTGGTTTTTATCTTCCCTTCATCTGAAACCTATGCACTCTAGTTTTTGATTCCCTTCCCTTGGGGAAAGAGACTGCATTCATCCTATCTATCCCCTCCCCCCCCTCATGACGTTATATACCTTTGTTAGATCACCCACTGCCTGCACTCCAAGGAATAAAATCCTAGCCTGCCCAACCCTATAGCTCAGGCCCTATGGTCCTGGCAACATCCTCCTAAATCTTCCTTGCACTCCTTCCAGGTTAACGGCAACTTTCATATAGCAGGGTGTCCAAAACTGAACACCATACTCCATGAATAGCCATGCCAACATCTTGTTGAATTGTAACACGACCTTCCAACTTCTATACTCAATTCCCTGACTAATGAAAGCCAGCTTGCCAAAAGCCTACTTTTACTTCTACATCTCTCTGCTCTACAACAGATGCAGGGCCCGATCATTCACTTTGACGGTCATGCCCTGATTTGATGTCCCAAAATACACCACCTCATTTTTCTGAATTAAGATCAATTTGCCATTCCTGTCTCCCTGATTTAATTTTATCTCTGCTTTGTTGTCACCTTCCCCTAGCTAACAATGATCTATTTTATATTTTCCTTGCTCTGCATCCCCTCTGATGTCTCGTTTTCACGCCTTACACTTCCTTATCTCTGTGTCTTCTTCTCCCCTGACTCAACCTAAGCAAGGGTCTTGTCCCGAAACATCACCCATTCCCTCTATCCAGAGATGCTGCCTGTCCCGTTGAATTACTCTTGCATTTTGTTGGAGTATTGCCAGAGGAGGTAGTGGAGGTAGGTGCTATAATAACATTTAAAAGACATTTGGACAGGAAAGGGAGGGTTTAAAGGGACACGGAGCAATGCTGGCAGGTGGAACTGGTGTAGGTGGGGCAACTTGGTCGTCATGAGCAAGTTGGATAGAAAGCCCTGTTTCTGTGCTGTATGACTCTGACTCTTTCAAGCTCATTCAAAACCCGATGCAAATTTGAAGATTATTGTCGTGTCTTGGCCAATGTTTATCCCTCAATCAATGCCAATTCAAAAGATTATCTAATCATGATCATATTGCAGTTTGTGGGAGCTTCCTATGTACACTATGCAGGGATCTCGCTTAACTTTTTTTCCCTGTTGCCAGCCGGGCAACCTTGGCAGCTTTTTAGGTTGCCAAATAAATGACAGTTTAGGTGGTCATTTAAGATGGCTTGCATGACGCGTGCGATATGTGTGCTCGGACGAAGTGCGTAGTTACCAGTCGGAATTATACTCAATGAAGCATTCACACATTATTTCTGCTTCAAATAAAGTCACAAACGAAACATTCACTAATCAAGACATGATATATCCCACAATGACATGCAGCAAAATTATAAGACAGTATCTCAACTCTTTTTACACATTGCAATGAATGCAATTTCTATTAGTTCTTTCCACTTCCAAACAAAAATGTGGTTGGATTATTCAGCGTATGATCAACCTGTGTCAATAAATCCTGAACCATGGTAACATATATGCATACGTTTGGTTGTGAATGTTGCTTATTAAATAACTACAGTACTGATACTCCATATTAAGAGCATTGATTTGCCGTTAAAATGAATTCTGTAATAACATGTCAACGGTAGCAGTGACAATTGAACACTGCGGTTTTAATGTTTCACGTGTTCACAATATAATTAATCCATCTTTATGGACTAAAACAAATACTAACATTGGGAATTAAAACACATTTGATTGCATTCCGTTATCAAACATAGTCAATGTGCGTTCTGAAGACATTTCCAGGACAATAGGGTCAGGGAGGGGTGTGTGTGTGAGGGGGGAGGGGGGGGGGTTGTTGTTGGAAGGCAGTCGGTGCAGAAGGGATGGTTTGAGGCAGGTGAATTAGTACATGTCGGTTGGAGTGGGTAAAATTGTGAGGGGGGATGTCAGTGGTGTTGAATGGGGGGGTTCAGTACGGGATGGATGGGGGTAGACAAAAGTGCTGGAGAAACTCAGCGGGTGAGGCAGCATCTATGGAGCGAAGGAAATAGGCAACGTTTCGGGTCGAGACCCTTCTTCAGACAATTCCCCCCATTCTTCTTGAATGGGAGCATCAGTACAGGATGGATGGATGGATGGGGGGGAGATCAGCGCAGGATGAATGGGGGGGGGTCAGTACAGTGTGGATCGGAGGGTCTGTGCAGGATGAATGGGAGATCACTACAGGATGAATGAGGGGAAGGTGCAGGGTAAATGGAGGGTGGGTCAGTACGGGATGAATGCGTGAATTAGTACAGGATGGATGGGGGATCAGTACAGGATGGATGGAGGAGAAGTGCAGGATGGATGGGAAAGGGGTAAGTACAGGGTGAATTAGGGAACCAGTGTGGGTGGGGGGGGGGGGGGTGGCGGCAGGAGAATTAATGCGAGGTGGATAGGGTGATCAGCGCAGGATGAATAGATTGGGGGGGGGGGAGATGGGGAGGGGAGCACAGGGAATGTCAGTGAGGACTGACAAACGTCGTGTTCCTTTTCTCCAGAGATGCTGCCTGACCCGCGGAGTTACTCCAGTTTTTTGTGTCTATCTTCAGTACAAACCAGTATCTGGTTGCCAAGCCGGGCAAAATGACTCGGTGTTTAGGTTGTCCGGCGGCGCTTTGAGTGGTCAGTGGCACCCGGGCAACCGTTAATTTCGAGCCCTACTATGGGTACTGTGTTCCAGACTACTTGCATCTGGAAAAAAAAATCTTTTTGCTGTAACATTGTCCTCTTCCGTGCACCCACATATCGAATATTTTATTTGATGAACACAATAGCATTTGTTAACTTTGTGTGGTTAAAACAGGATTGGCAATCAGGATGATGAGCCGTGCTGGATTATTCGTGCTCCACTTTGTTCCTTTCTGTAAAGCACTTTGGAATTTCCTGAAACTTATGAACTGATATGTACAAATCCTTGTAATTTTAGGCAGTTTTGTAAGGGGGAAAAAAAACTAAATTGAAACTTAAATTCATTTGACTTTCTCAATGCGAGGGTGCACTCGGTATTGTTGGGAGAGAGATAATCATGTCTTGTTGCTGTAGAAACTACTTTTGTTTTATTGTTTTAGTGGCTTTTGTTTTGGTCAAGAATTAAAATGACTGCCGAAACTATTTTTCAACATCAGTAATGTGCTTGTATTTGCACAGACTAACTGGAAGAGAACAAAATATAAAAACCTAAATATGGGCGGTGTTCACCACTTTTTTTGCAATAGCCTTCGTTCATGGCGTCAGAGTTAAGCTGTGATGCAACCAGTCATAATGCTCTCTATTATACTCCTGTAGAAGTTCAAGAGAGAATTTGTTGACATACAGAATCTCCTCAATCTTCTTAGGAAGTAGAGGTGTTGATGGGCTTTCTTTATGATAGCATCAATATGCTGGGTCAAGGACAGATCTTCAGAGATATGCATACCCAGGAATTTGAAGCTTTTGACTCCATCACCGTCCTGTTGATGAAGACGGGTTTGTGGATCATCTTCCTTCCTCTTCCAAAGTCCACAATCAGTTCCTTGGTCTTACTTGCATTGAGAGCAAGGTTGTCCTGGCACCATTTGATTTGTCGATTGACCTCACTTCTATACGCTGTTTCATCATCTTATGTAATTTGTCCAACAATGGTGGTGTAATCGGCGAACTTGAAGATGGAGTTTGGCTGTGTCTGGCTGCGCAGTCATGAGTATGAGGATGATCGAACAAGGGCTTCAGCAGGCAGCCTTGACGTGCTCCCGTGCTGATGGTTATTGAGGAGAATGTGTTGGTCCAGATTGTGGTCTGTTGATAAGGAAGTTGAAGATCCAGTTGCAGAAGGATGTGCATAGACCCAGTTCTGTGAGCTTGGTAACAAACTTGGAGTGGATGATTGTGTTAAATGCTGAGCTGTAGTCTATGAACACCAGCCTGACGTATGTGTTTTTATTGTCCAATTGGTCCATTGCAGAGTGGAGAGCCAGTGAGATTGCATCCTCTGTTGACCTGTTGTAGCAATAGGCAAATGGACGTGGGTCCAGGTTCTTGTTGAGGTAGAAATTGATGTGCACCACAACCAACATCTCAAAGCACTTCATCACCACAGACATTAGTGCCACCGGTCAGTAGTCATTGAGGTACATCACCTCACTCTTCTTGGGACAAAAAGATGTACTATTGATGCCTTTTAAAAAGCAAAAATAAATGAAGAAAGAATGAACACTTGTGGTTTCTTGGTTGTCATTATTTAAGATTACCTTTACAGAGAGTTTTTTAGTTCCAGATAATTTAATTGAATTAAGTTTACAGCAGTTATGACAGTTTAAAAAAAGTTGTATCAAAATTCAGTTAATGCCTCCGAGTTAGTACCATGATAACTTAGTTGTGGCACCACAACTATATATGACTAAAACCCAGGACTATGTACTTAATCTAAACAGCTGAGTGCAACTAGGCTCTGTGACTATGGACATCATTAATACAATCAATTCCGTCTTTCAGTGATGCACCTTAACTCATGAATTGCTAGCAGAGCTTGCTGAATAGTAGTTGAGAGTATGAATTGATTCATCCTCTGCCTTCTTATACTGCAAGGTGAAGAGATCGTTGTAGCACCTAACATGTTTCAATTGAGATTGAAATCTTGCCAATTTGAATGAATCTGTTGAGTATTCTGTGGACCATACTTTACCTTAATTGTCTCCCTTTCTCCATATCACATGAATAGATGTTGTAACAAAAAGCCTTTTTTTTAAAATAAAGCTTTCATATTAAACATGTGCTTTGCAGGAGTACACTGCACACATGGCTTCAATCGAACTGGATTTCTTATCTGTGCTTACTTGGTGGAGAAGATGGATTGGAGGTAATTAACTTTCACAGTATATTTAGAATATAAGAGCATATCGATAAAGTTGTGCCAAAGGGAATTGGCATACTTATGTGGTAACTCTGTACAAGTGTGTTGGTGTTAAGTACTTCTTTGGCTCTATTATACTGAGGAAATAAATGCAAAATTGAAATTTCTCATGTAAGATTATGGTCAGTAAAGCACAAGGAAAAAATTTAACATTTTATATTCAACCACCTAGAAGGGAAGTGTATTCTACTGATTTGTTGCATAATCCTAAATGTTATACAGGGAATTAAACCACATGTGTGGACTGAATATCGATGGTTTACTTGTGGATTGTTTCTGAAACTGGCAATTTTTTGACTCCCAAAATTACATGATGAATGCACATGCATACTCAATGAAAGCAGCCCTTTGCAGAATGCAGAAGTCTTCCTCCTTTGGTAAGTCCCCAAGAATAAAGTCGTTTCATTTTCTCCAAACTAATTTTTTTCTTTTTTAAGAAGAAAATCTAATTTATGAAATTCGGCAGCATATGATGTACATGAAATATGCAACGGGACTCCAATGGTTTATTGACATATAAGCCATCAGAAAGGTATAGACAAATGATATAACTGGCATGATTAGGCGATTGTCCTTTAATTTCCCCCCCCCCCCCCCTTCCTAAAATGACAAATTACGTGTATATTGTCACTGGCTCCTTGTTACCGTATTTCATTGTTTAGATGTGCTGTTTGGAAAACATCTGAAAGTTGCGTTTTTGCGTTGAGCTCCATTGCTTCTGTTCTTCGTTCTTCTGTTGTCACTGGAAGAGCATGCTGTGATATACCTGCGAGAGGTGAAATACAAAATGATTGTTTCCCGACTGCTTCTGGCTTTCTAAACCATAGAATATTGTTACAGCAGGGTGCTGAGATATGCATGTAAGTGCAAATATTTTCCTTTTATAAGCAATTAGGATTATGTGGCAATTCAGTAAAAATAAAACTTTCAATTTCATATGCTCATTCATGGAATTCGAAGATAATTCTGAGATTGTGTGCAGCAATAGTGATGTTGAAAACTTTTTAAGTTATGTTACTGATTAAAATGTTTTTTCAACAAAACAAATGAGTATTAGTAAGTTTTACTTGCAGTCCTGGTTTTGCAATCCTCTCTATGTAGCTATGTGGAATAGCACCTAACATATTGAAATGGGATACATTTTACATGTGTTATTGTCTCCATATGTCACAGCGCAGGGAACACATTTTTTTGTCAGGCAGACTACACAATAGACATCGTGTGTAGGAAGGAACTGCAAATGCTGGTTTAAACCGAATATAGACACAAAATGCTGGAGCAATTTAGCGGGACAAACAGCATCTCTGGAGAGATGGAATGGGTGATGCTTCGAGTATGAAGAAGGGTCTCGACCCGAAATGTCACCCATTCCTTCTCTCCAGAGATGCTGCCTGTCCCACTAAATTACTCCAGCATTTTGTGTCGAAACACAATAGACTTTGATAGTCAAAAAAAGACTGCAAGTAAGCACATAACGATCAAATGCAGTTGTTTTCAGAGAATTTAATCCATAGTGATTGTGCCTCACCAATCTTTGCTTTAACCGGAATGTTACCAATTATGATATTGGGACTACTGATAGTAAACTGCTGCCACATACTACGTTGACGCTAATAGGACTGCAAGCTGATTCCAGTTTGATTAATTTTATTAGCAGCTTTCTTGCATGAGATAAAAGAATGCTTTATTTTTCTATTTAGCATTGAAGCAGCAGTCGCTACTTTTGCGCAGGCAAGGCCCCCTGGTATTTATAAAGGGGAATACCTGCAGGAACTTTTTTCACGCTATGGTGAGGTAGATGATGCACCGCCACCACCGGCACGACCAGATTGGTGTTTTGAGGACGATGATGAAAATGCCGATGATGATGGATGCAAGATCAGTAATGAGACGGAACCTGGATCTTCAAGCTCTAACCCCAGCAAGAGGAGAAAAGAGCGACTTAAAGTGGTAAGAATGATATAGGATTGGGAGAGGTTTTAAGGCAACAAAATTAAGTTGAGATATCTTGAACGGGTACTTTGCAAGAATGGAATAGAATTTGCTTATTCTCGAAGTTTGTAACAGCCAACTAACCTTCAAGTGTATAATCTATATTACTAAAAGTCTGAACTTGACCACTTCCTGTTGTTCTGTATATTGATTTTAGAAAAAACGCTGCCACTTACGGCTGTGGTTTTTGGCCATCTTACTCAGTCCCCCTCTGCTGCGCAGGACAAGAGGATTTTTCCCATCGATGAAAAATAAAAGAGTTATTAGTGTTTAAAAAATGTTGAGATTCTCTCTCCTGAAGGACACGCCCCTTCTGGAGGGACTATAAAACCCGGAAGTGTTGAGTGCCTCAGTCAGTCTCTGCAAGATGGGGGAGCGAGAGGGTCGCTTCTCTCAATCTGAGCTGTGAATAACACTGAACACATGTCTACTAAACTGAGTGGTTTTACTGACCTGTCAGTGCCCTTAATGTGGTTTGAAAATATAGTTTGGAAATGCTAAAACTGTGTTGCCTTTGGTTTGGAAATGCTAAAGCTGTGTTGCCTTTGGTTTGGAAATGCAAAAGCTGTGTTGCCTTTGGTTTGGAAATGCTAAAGCTGTGTTGCTTTTGGTTTGGAAATGCTAAAGCTGTGTTGCCTTTGGTTTGGAAATGCTAAAGCTGTGTTGCCTTTGGTTTGGAAATGCTAAAGCTGTGTTGCCTTTGGTTTGGAAATGCTAAAGCTGTGTTGCCTGATTAAAGTTGCCTTGCCTAACTAAAGTTGACGCTAAACTAAAGTTGCCTTGCCATCTATATAATTAAAAGTCTAATCTTGACCACTTCCTGTTTGTGCTTTATATTGATTTTAGAAAAACGCTACCACATACGGCTGTGATTTTTGGCTATCTTACTCAGTCCCCCTCCGCTCATCAGGTGCCGAGGATTTTCCTATCGATGAAAAATATAAGAGTTATTGGTGTTTAAAAAATGTTGAGATTCTCTCTCCTGTCAATCACGCCACGACGACACGCCCCTTCTGGTGGGAGGGGGGAGGGACTATAAAACCCAGAAGTGTGGGCGTGGCTCAGTCTCTGCAAGATGGAGGAGGGAGAGGTCACGACTCGCTGTCTTTAGTGGGCTTGCAACCTGCTTGAAATGGTATGAAACTGCACTTGAATTTGATGGCCTTGCACCCTGCTTGAAGTGGTATGAAACTGCACTTGAATTTTGTGACCTTGCACCATGCTTGAAGCGGTAAGAAACTGCACTTGAATTTGGTGGCCTTGCACACTGCTTGAAATGGAATTT
The DNA here is from genome assembly GCF_010909765.2 of Amblyraja radiata. Lineage (NCBI taxonomy): Eukaryota > Metazoa > Chordata > Chondrichthyes > Rajiformes > Rajidae > Amblyraja > Amblyraja radiata. The sequence continues at coordinate 28,930,574 of NC_045960.1, read as the reverse complement.
CAAGGAATAGCCGTGAGTGAGCTGCCAGCACAACAGGCTTAAGTGACTGAGCTGCTAGCCCAAGAATCCATTCGGCCCACAATGTCCATACTAGCCCTCTGGAAATCAGTCCCTTCAGCCCTCCTGTGTGATGCTGGGACCCAACGGGTCCCACTTAGTATAGTAAGTTACTATTAGAAAAGCAATGGAACAGATCTTGCTGACCTCCTCTCCACATCTGGAATTTTCAGCTGAGGTTTCCCATGCCTCAATGGTTCAATGGTTTCTTTATTGTCACATGTAGCAGGTGCAGTGAAATATATGTTTTAGCATACAGCTCAGCAAGACTATCCCCGTACATAAGCAGAATTACCCCAGCTCAGTACAGTATGTACGGGGATAGAGCAGTGCTCTCCGTCTGAACACCTCCCACCTGCCGCTCGCCGGCTTTGCTCATGTCAGCCGCTTCCCACAAATCCTTAAATTCCCACAGCCGAGTAACCTCAATCGTGCTGTCGGAATTTAAGGATTTGCGGGAAGCGGCTGACATGAGTGAGGCCAGCGAGCGGCAGGAGAGAGGTTTTCAGACGGAGAGTTGGCAGAGATGAGCGGGGTCTGGCAGAAGACGCCGAGGTGGCAGCTGGTTCCGCTGTCCGGCCCGGTGGCCGCTCACAGCCACCCGAGCTGCTTCCCTCCCATGCCTCAATGCAGTGGCTCCATGCAAGGAGCGTCGCAAGTGGGTTACTGTCATGATCCCGATCCCCTCCTTCACAACGCTCCTGCCCTCCCTGCAACTTTACCCCAGGCCAAACTCCCCAAATGCTGTGAAAGGAACTCTCCCTTTCCAGGCCCCAACTCTGGGAAATACAGTATTTAAAAACATATAGTACCAAGAAATGTACTTACCACATTATCGGTACACGAACTCCATTCTTCTCTCTTTGTTTCTTAAAATATGCTTAAGATAATGGCAATCCATATTTGAAATTATCATGATTTTGCCTTTTCAAACAATCTGTTTGATAGAGGATATTCATATGGTCCAAGTCTACTCCACCGTTCAATAATTTCTGATATATCTTTCCATCTCAACCTCATTCTCCTGCCTTCTCCCCATAACCCCTGCCACCCTTACTAATCAATAATCTGTGCAGCAGTCCAGAACTTGAGTTTCAATAGCTGGTGCCAATGACCTTGATAGGAATCACCTGCAATAGCCAACACGATTTGGAAGGATGGAAGCAGAGCAGATAAACAGGAACAATTATAAAATAAATTAGCTGATGAACATCTGATTTCCATTAAACATCATCTATATGGAGCTTTATTAAGAACTACAAAAGAATATTTGATTTTTTGAGTGATTTTTGCAGGGGTCTTTTGAGATAAATTGGGCAAACCTCAAGATTAGTTAATAATGCACCCTACATCAATATCTGAAAATCTACAACATGTATTAGGATATTGGATAAACCAAGCACCTTGCCGTTGCCCCATGTAACATATATCTTGTACTTATCTTAAAATTAAATGAAAACCAAAGTGGAAAAGGTAGATATCTGAAATAAGAACCAAAAATGCTGGAACCATTTGGCAGATCAGGTAGAATACTCCATTGATGCTGCCTGACCTGCTGAGTGTTTCCAGCATTTTCTGTTAAAATTAGATTGTGACCTGTTAGGGACAGCTAAGCATTTTCCATATTGGTGTAACATTATTTTAACGCACCTGCTGGGAAAGTGATCTGATGGATTGGCTTGAATAGCAATTTTTAATGTCATCTGATTTGACTCTCCGTTTACCTCACTTCTAACACAGATTGTACTATTATTGTTTAATTTTCTCGTTAGGGAGCAATTTTTCTGGAGGGAATGCAAGTTAAAGGTGTGACACAATTGATAACCGAACCTAAGTTGGGAGAGGTCCAAAGGAAATGTCAACAGTACTGTGGATGGGAAAGGTGAGCAATTTTTGATGCACGTAAATGTAATTACCCTAAATGCCTTTGCTAATGAATGTTAACTTGGAATTGATGATGATAATTTATATTCGTCTTCTAATTGATTGCACATTCTCTGTTTTAGTAGCCTGGAATTTTAAAGTAAACCTAACTCCTTTTTTTACCATAAAATTAACAGAGATCGGATTATTTCCATGCCCTCCCTGTTGCAGAAAAATGAATCTAGCTGGTCCACTTGTGAATAAGCCTTTAGAAAAGAGATCAGTACATATGAAATACCATTGTTTCACATCTGTTGGAATAAGAAATGTTGGAATGCACTGCAACCTTGATTTATTCCTAAAAATCCAAAGATTAATTTATTTGTGCCATACGTACAAACTAGTTTCTAGTTGACTAATATGTCTGATTTTGCTGCTACAATGTGGATAAGATGGTATTTACTTAAAGGGAAAGAATTGCACTTTGAAAATAGTGTCAATAATAGCGACAGATTTGACAAGGCTTTTCAAAGAAAATTTACCTGATTCATTTGCATCTTTTAGTGAAGGAAGGCTGCCATCCTACCCTCCTCTAAGCCACATGTGATGCACGATTCATGCATTATGGGTGACTCTTTACTGCCTTTTGCAAAATATTAGCAAGTTTCAATTGTATCTCAATAGCAGATAACAAGTAAGAATTTCATTGTTCTGTTTCAGGAATGACAGTAAAACACTCTTGACTCTCTTGATTTGATCTCTGTCAGAGATATTCATTTCATCCTATGTGACCTCCAACTCCCTCTGCAACTTAAAACCGACTCTTTTCTTTCTTTCCCAGTCCTGATGAAGTGTGTTTGACCTGAAATGTTAACTCAATTTCTCTTTCCACAGATACTGTCTGACATGTTTAGTGTTTCCACCATTTTTGTTTCAGATTTCCAAACTTAGCTGTTTCGTAATTCTTCATTGCAAGTCACTCAAATGTATTCACACTGATGTGTAATTAATTTAGTAAGAATAAAACCAGCCTTTTCAACATTCAACTGAGAAACCAGGTTAAGATGGACTATGTCTCTTTCCCATGGAATCCCTCTTTCCAACTGAGTTTCATTTAAAAATTGAGTTGGCTGTTTTAGAAAAACTATTAGATGCTTGGGTTAACTTCCAGGGTATCTAGGACAACTTTTTTTCTCAAAGACATCTGAGATTAGCTGAGTGTTTAGTGTAATAAATAAAGCTTGTTTTCAATTCCAAGAAGAACAGCTAGTTTAGAAAATATAGTCAACTTTGATTTGTTGATTAGGGTAGAAGCATGGGCTTCTTGATTATACAAGTGCATGCTGTGAACTAATTCACTGGAAGACGACTACTTCTGCTTCGAGAAGCTCCACCTTGCTCCATGATCTGGAGCAGTGCACGGATTCTTGTTCTCTAAAGCGGCCATCACAAACAGATCGGCAGGAAGCTGTGAGATCCATCGCTACTAGCTGACATTCAAATCTACCACATTTCTACTGATCTGGCTTTTAAATTATTTTCCCACTCCATCTTGGACAACCACTACTTCATACCATTATAATTGCCCTTTATTTAAGTTGAAGACAGTAGTTTCAGGTGAACCCCAGCCCATTGGAACAGCTATCTTTCTCCAGTCAGGTACCTGTGTTCCATGAATGGCAGTTATATGGACCATGACAATTAGATCCTCGCCTCTCATTCCAAGTTGTTCTCGAGCCCAGAAGACGGATCTTTAACCCTTGCACCAGGCAGGCAATACAACCTTCAGGACTCTGCCTTTGTGGCAGACAGCAGTATTAAGGCAGATGTTTTGAGCATCGGGAGTCTTTGGAACTCTCTTTTGCAAAGGGTGGTTGAAAAATAATCCGTTTTTTTAAAGACAGAACAAAGTTAGATGGATACAAAAAGGGACATAAAGTGCTGGAAGAACTCAGTGGGTTAGGCAGCACCTCTGGAGGATTTGGAAAGGGAGGGGAGGGAAGAGAGGAAGAGAGAAAACTAGGTGGATCCAAGATATACAAAGTGGGAATGTCAAATTGAGGTTGCAATCGGAGCGGCCATAAATGTTAAGTTGGTTTGAGGGGTTTTGAAACTTTGGAGATCCTCAGTTGCAGCAGAGTTGTGATCATAATCTGAATTTATATTGCTTAACCTCTGTCTAAGAAACCATGCCTGGTTAAATATCAATTGTGTTGTTCCTGGTATCTCCCTCATAGCTTAAGTTCTGAAGAACGATCCCAATCCAAAATGATGCCTGTGAGTTTACATCCACAGATACTGCTCTAATCTGCTGAGTTCCTCCACCGATCTGTTTTTTTTGCTCAACATTCCAGCATCTTTAATCTCATAAATTCCATCTTAAAGGTACGATACTGACCCAGTGAACTACATTTTAAACAATGGGACTGATGTTTTCAACAAAACTAAATAATCTTTCTTATCATGTCGAAGCTTTGTCGCATAAAATCCAGTTGTGAATGGTGGTGATTTATTCTGAAGTGGTGGATCTCAAATCAGATGGATCGAGAAAAAATGTTCAATGGTTTCTTTATTGTTACTGGTAGAGTGAAATACATTTTTTGCATACGGCTCAGCAAGACTATCCCCGTACACAAGCGTAATCAGCCCGGTCAGTACAGTATGCGCAGAACAGCTCACTGAGTCCATATATGAGGTGCCATTTTACAGTCCCGGGTACTGCTGGCCGCAATGCCCATTGCAGCTTTCACCTACATTCTGGTCGTCCCGCAAAAAGTGTCACCAGTGTAACTCCTACTTTCCCAGAAGAAATTGTATAATGCATATTTACTGTGATTGCCCAGTATAACATTTGTGTTCATCTAGGTCTGGATTTCCTGGAGCACAGCCTGTTTCTATGGACAAACAAAACATACATTTTGTTGATCAAAAGCCATATAAAGTCAGCTGGAAAGCGGACGGGGCACGGTGAGTGTTTGCTTTGATATAAAAATGATTGCAAAACTAAATGACAACATGCTGCTGCTCATCTTTTTCTGGCATGGAAAATTGTCTCCATGAAGGCCGAATGCTAAATTATTCACCACTGAATACTGATCTTGCGTACTAAGCATGGCCTACTAGTTAAATACATTTATAGAGTTAAAAAAACATTAATTTGGTCCTACCACTTCCTAAAACTATGAATTGGGAATCTGGGGACAGCAACCCATACCAAATTACAGTTGGTAATTCACTCCATTACTCAATTTACATCCTGATTTTCTTTGGTAAAATTACTTTCCAAATTTGACAAAATATTTGAATGATGTGGGTTTTGAGGTGAACTGAACGTTGGACAATCATTTAGTCAGATGCATCGATTGGACAGGTTTAGAGGGATAAGGGCCAAACGCAGACAAGCGGGACTAGTGTAGATGATTCATGTTGGGCAATGTGGATGAGTTGGGCCAAAGGGCCTGTTTCCACACTCTGACTGTATGACTAACTGAATGCATAAAGGGCAAGAATACCGAATGTAGGAGAAATTGACTGCAGAAGCAACTGTTGGTGAAGTGATTGAAGAATGAGATACAAGTCACAGTGAAGGGAGGAGAAGGACAGATAATTGATTAATTAGATTTGTGTTGGATTATATCAAGGTGGCACATGGAAAGTTTTATTCATTGAGTGGAATTTACATTTTCAGAATATATGCTTCATTTTTTTCTTTCTTAAATCAATACTACTTTATAACCTGTATAAAATGCAACCTGTATCCAAACTACTTTGAAAAGTAGTTTAAAATAAATCTTTCCTCCAAATTCTGACTCGCGAGAGGAAACGTGCTTAAACTCGAGCAACTGAGATTATAATATCTTGGCTCAATTGTTTCAATTTCGTTTATTGTCATGTGTGCTGAGGTACAGTGAAAAGCTTCACTGTAGCACTTGCCTTAGTGTCTTTATATTATGTGTCATAAGGTCATATGTTATAGGAGCAGAATTAGACCATTCGGCCCATCAAGTCTACTCCACCATTCAATCATGGCTGATCTATCTCTCCCCCCTAACCCCATTCGCTTGCCTTCTCCCCATAATCCTTGACACCTGTATTAATGAAGAATCGATCTATCTCTGCCTTAAAAATATCCATTGACTTGGCCTCCACAGCCTTCTATGGCAAAGAATTCCACTGATTCACCACCATGTGTTTAATGTCTTCCAAAGATTTGAGGAGAAATGTGTACAATTCAGCTGCACTATATGAGTATTATTTGACATAGTGTAGCAATGTTACAAAATTTTGAGATTTTAAAAATCAAGTCTGTAATTTATCCCATCAGATAAAGCATAAAAAGAAGTTTAATTTGACACCTAATTCACTTTCATATCTCAAGTATTTAAAATGTTATGGCCATTTTCATACTCGGAAATGAGCATCTTGTTCCCTATTGATTTTCTATGGACATAACAAAAAAGCTGTGTTCGTGAACAGTCAAAAGCCCATAACTTTCTTAAAAATTAATAGAACTGAATGAAATTTTCAGTTATCATAGATTGAAGCATTCTGAAACAAATATAAAATAATCTTACTTGGATGACCTGAAATTAAAGCATATAATTAGTTAGTTACCTAATTGTAGCTAATTTCAGACTTCAATTACTAGATCTAAACATCTATCCATTTCTTAATAAATGATTAACATTTTTAAATAGCCTAAATGTCCAAATAATATTCACAAATAATTCACAATAAAACATGATTTTTAAATCTCATTTACATTAATTTATAGACCAAATGGAAGGAATTTAGTGTTCAATTGCTGTAAATAAATGCCCATTTAAATCAGCTTTCCAGTGGGTTCCTGTGAACGCGCTGGTTTGGAACGTTCACATTGCGGTAGATTTGTGCCCCCAAATGCCCAGAAAAATACTGCGGGATATAATGGGCCCAAAATGAGCTACTCGCAATATTAAACTTTGTATAAAGGGATCTTAAGAAGCCCTTTTTAATGTAAAAATATACAACCTACCTTCAGTTGCCTGCTTTATGAGACCCTGCGGTTGCTGGCGGTCGCGGGTTTAGAGATTGATTTTTAAACTATTATAACTATTATACGAGGCCTTTAAAACTAATAATAGCTTTTGCGACGGGGACTTCCAGCGATTTTTCGTTAATAATTAACTAGGCTGAACATCTTCGATTTGAACAGCCTAGAGAAAATCGCGTTTTAAACCCGCCCCCTCTAAACGGCGCCAAAATCGCGCACACCCGCAGCGACAGATTTTCAACGACGCTTCAGGTAGGCTTTGCAACATACCTACATAAGTGGGGTCGGAATACCTAGCAAACAAAAATGTGGTATGTTATCTATTTTGTTGCCAGTGGAATTTTGATATGCATGCATTGGCTGTAAAATCAATGGGTGTACTTTGGAATTGATTTATAAGTTCCTTTTTAGAGGGTCCGAGGAGCATCAGATGGTTCTGTACATAATTAGGTTCAACATGTAATGTAAGTCGATAGGTGAAATCCATAGTTGAGGCCTGCATTAATGTAAAAGGAAAGAGAACTTTGATGAGGTGCAAGTGTTGCTTATGAGGCATAAGTTCAGCTATTATGCCGATGACTAATGTAATTTTACAACTAATGAGTATAAATTTACCAGTTACTGGTTCAACACATCCTCAGAATAGAATGTAAAAAGCAGAATGAGGACACTGTAATTGCTAAATGAAATTCAAGCAGTTTGATGTATTAGCTCTACTGCCTGTGATTAAGGTGTGGCAGGTAAATATTTGTGTCACTTGCCTTCTGTAATTTGTTGAAAATTGTTTCTAGAAAATTGTTTTAATTGCATGTGCTTAACAATAAATTTGTTGAATGCGCCATTAAATAGCAGTGACTACATTGTTGATTACTCTACTTTGCCGTACATAAAGTGAGGGGTTGTTTTTTCCTTAAGAACAAATAATTGAAGAGAAAACGTTTGCTGATCTGCTTTTATTCATGTCAGCTTTCTGCCAATTAGCTGAAGAATAACATTAGCAAAGAGTTTAAAAAATAAGTCTGTACATGCGATGTTGCACAGAGAAAGTCAGTGATCGGTAATAGAGGTGGTATTCAAAAAATCTCCAATATGTCACCTGCTACCATTTGTGCATGGTTTCTAGGTAATTGCAAACTTTAAGTGACCTGGAAAAGTTATTTTCAGCTGCCTGTGAAAGCAGTTGAGCACAGTGGAATGGAAAAACAAGATTGCCGGTTACTTAGTATTTGAACGGTTTCAAATTGAGACAGATAATGGGTGGTACGGTGGCGCGGCGGTAGAGTTGCTGCCTTACAGCGCCAGAGATCCAGGTTTGATCCTAACTACGGGCGCTGTGTGACAGAGTTTGTACATTCTCCCCGTGACTTGTGTGGGTTTTCTCCGATTTCCTCCCACACTCCAAAGATGTACAGGTTTGTAGGCTAATTGGCTTGGTAAAATTATTCATTGTTCTTAGTGTGTAGGATAGCTTTAGTGTGAGGGGGATCACAGATTGGCGTGTATCCCGGTAGGCCGAAGGGCTGGTTTCCACGTTGTATCTCTAAACTGAACTAAGTAACTGCTCAATACAATATACAATACAATACAATCAGTTTTATTTGTCACTTGCACATAAAGTGCAAGTGAAATTTGCCAGCAGCGGTACAATGTAAAAAGAACACACAAAAACACAATAAAAATTTAACATAAACATCCACCACAGCATTCATCACTGTGGAGGAAGGCACAACATTTGGCCAGTCCTCCTCCATTTCCCCCGTGGTCGGGACCGCAACCCTCCGCAGTCGCGGCTGCGGGCATCCAGATGTGTAGACAGGTAAACATTGATAAGGGCACATACTTTTAGGGTTAATAAAAGTGATAATTTGCATATTGCTCTATTTCTACATTTGCGAGCATTAACATGGTTGAAATATCAAGAGCAGAATATGTCACAGTTGTAGCATGTATCACACTTCATCCCCGAGTTGACTTTGTTTGTACACTGGCCCAGGCACAACTTTAATTAAATGCTGTGTTTTTACAGGGAAAAACACATTTTGTTGACCAGGACGATTAATGCTTTGTTTAATTTGGAAGTTTTGCTAGGGAACTGGAGGACAATTCTCCCTAGTATGAGGCAAAATCACAATCTAATCTGAGCAACTAATGTGCATTGGGCGTTGGAGGTAAAGGAGCAGGAGGAATGGCAGCAAGGGTGAGATGTAAAATAATGAAGGGAATGGCAGAGAATAGCAGCTGTGTCAACCCATGCTGTGCTCGTGCAGCTCCTGGCAGCTGGTTCGGGAGTAGCATTGGCTAGTTGATGGGATGGTTGGGGGATGAACATGCTTTTTCCCTTGAAGCTGTTTTATTATTGCAAACACATAACCGTTTGTTTCAATGCTATCATAAGATAAGTAGAACATAATGAGCATAGGGAATAAATTGGAAAAGGTTCATAAAAACTATTCAAGCAAGCAGAATCGAGTCCAAAATTCAGATCTAGACTGAAGTTCACCTCATTTCAACATCTTTGCATCGACTGCAGGCAGATGCTAGGTGGCAGTGTTGCCAGGCTTTGCTCATCCAATTATCTTCACCTAACGGTATCTAATGGAGAGTAATTACAATTATTTGCTCAGTTGTGAAGTTTGGGCAAAATTCCTTTGTGCTTGTGAAAATCCTGTCTCAATTTTATAAAGTTACCTACTGTTTTGTGGAATCATAGTGGCTTGCAGGTTTTTTAGCATTTCATTATGAAAGTGGTAGCATCATCAAAGACTCACAGCACCCAGGGCACACTCTCATTTCACTCCTACCATCGGGAAGAAGGTATCGGAGTCTGAAAACGTGACCTCCAGGTTCAAGAATATCTTCTTCGCAACAACCATCAGGCTCTTGAACACTACACAACACTCACTGATGAGCTACGGACTGTCTTTGGTTGATCTAAAGACTTTGTGCTTTTCTTCCATTAGTATCGGGCTTATTGCTTTATTGAATTATTGTTTATTATATATTATGTGTATTGTGTTACAGGCTTGTTGTGCTGCTTCAAGTAAGAATTTCATGGTTCAATTGCTGGTACATATGACAATCAAACACTTTCGACTTGACTTGCACTGAAGTGATCATTACATCTTTTTATTTCATATTTACCTTGCAAGTGCACAGCAGCAAATCTAAGTAAAAATTTGACTAGGAAATGTCATTTCATTATAGCATTATTGAAGAAGTTCAGATTTTCACGATAGGTAAATAATTAAAATATTTTTTGTCAAGAACGGTAGGCAATTTGATGTTTGCAAAGCTTTGATCAAATTACTTTAGCAATAATTATCGTTGCGTAGGCAGACATTTTCAATTGTGATTCACACAACAACCTGCTACAAACAGCAGAGAAGTCAGTGGCTAGTTAATCTGAGTTAAGAGAGTCAAGAGTGTTTAATTATCATTTGTGCTGACAACTGAACAGTGAAATTCTGGCATGCTACAGCTTAACAGACCAATGAATGCAACAACATACAGATAGTACATAATAATACCATCAATTAATAACTGTAATACTAGGTAACCATAATAATTAGGGCACATGGTATTGGGGGTAAGGTATTGACATGGATAGAAAATTGGTTGGCAGACAGGAAACAAAGAGTAAGGATTAACGGGTGTTTTCAGAATGGCAGGCAGTGACTAGTGGCGTGCCGCAAGGCTCGGTGCAGGGACCGCAGCTATTTACAATATACATTAATGATTTAGATGAAGAAATTAAAAGTAACATTAGCAGATTTGCAGATGACACAAAGCTGGGTGGCAGTGTGAACATGGCGAAGATGCTATGAGGATGCAGGGTGACTTGGACAGGTTGGGTGAGTGGGCAGATGCATGGCAGATGCAGTATAATGTGGATAAATGTGAAGTTATCCACTTTGGTGGCAAGAACAGGAAGTCAGATTATTAACTGAATGGTGTCAGGTTAGGAAAAGGAGAAGTACAACGAGATCTGGGTGTCCTTGTACATCAGTCACTGAAAGTAAGCATGCAGGTACAGCAGGCAGTGAAGAAAACTAATGGCATGTTGGCCTTCATAATGAGAGGAGTTGAGTATAGGAGCAAAGAGGTCCTTCTGCAGTTGTACAGGATCCTGGTGAGACCACACCTGGAGTATTGTGTGCAGTTTTGGTCTCCTAAATTTGAGGAAAGACATTCTTGCTATTGAGGGAGTGCAGTGTAGGTGCACGTGGTTAATTCCCGGGATGGCGGGACTGTCACATGAATGGAGCGACTGGGCTTGTATTCACTGGATTTTACAAGGATGAGAGGGGATCTTGTAGAAACATAAAATTATTAAGGGATTGGACACGCTAGATGCAGGAAACATGTTCCCGATGTTGGGGGAGTCCAGAACCAGGAGCCACAGTTTAAGAATAAGGAGTAGACCATTTAGAACGGAGGTGAGGAAAAACATTTCCACACAGTGTTGTGGAATTCTCTGCCTCAGAAGGCAGTGGAGGCTGATTAACTGGATATATTCAAAAGAGAGTTAGATGGAGCTCTTAGGGCTAGCGAAATCAAGGGATATGGGGAGAAGGCAGGACCAGGTTACTGATTGTGGATGATCACATTGAATGGCGGTGCTGGCTCGAAGGGCCAAATGGCCTACTCCTGCACCTATTGTCTATGTATCTATGTAATCATGCAACACTGAAGTCCATAGTACAACCAAAGGCACATTCTGTAGAAGATTACAGATGATGAGATTGGTGGTGGTATTGTGTTATTCAAGAGCCTGATAGTTGCTGGGGAGAAGCTATTCTTGAACCTGATGCTCATGGTTTTCAGGCTCCTGTACTACCTCCCTGGTGGTAGCAGCGAAATGAGAGTATGGCCAGGGTTTTGTGATATTGTCTGCCTTTTTGAGGCAGTTCCTCCTGCTTTAAAGGTGGGAAAGTCAGTACCAGTGACGGACCAGGCTGTCCACCACTCTCTGTAGTCTAATTCATTCTTGGGCGTTTGGGTTGATGAATCGTGTTGTGATGCACCCTGTCAGTATGTTCTCCACTGTACACTTGTCGAAGTTTGATAGAGTATTCACCTGAATACTGAATCTCCTCAATCTTCCAAGGAGGTTGAGGTGCTGGTTAACTTTCTTTGTAGTTTTATCGATCTGCTGGGCCCAGGCTAAATCCTCAAAAATATGCACACTTGAGGCCCTGTCCCACTTACGTGTCCTTGGCACGCACATTACGCGACCTCGTTGTCGCGTTGAGGCGCACGGGCATCGTATGGCCGCCCGTGGCCGGTCCCACTGAGAAGCGTGGAGGGGTATGGAGTTGTGCGCGGTATCGCGTGGCGCTCCGAAATTTTGTAGCGAATGAAATCTTCGCGCGCCACCGACCTGTCGCGTAACTGACGGCCAAAGTGGGACAGACCCAAGACCCTGGCGCGACGCAACGTCTCTCCTCCAACAGCAGCAGAAGCAGGCAAACGATCGTCGAACTCGGCCTGGGGCTCACGGCCGTTGCGGTCCGGATCCGCCCCCATTCCTACTCCCAGAGCAGGGCCAAGAAAATTGAAGATAGACATAAAATGCAGGAGTAACTCAGCGGGACCGGCAGCATTTCTGGAGAGAAGGAATGGATGATGTTTCGGGTCAAGACCATTCTTTCAGACTGAAGAAGGGTCTCAACCCGAAACATCACCCATTGCTTCTCACTAGAGATGCTGCCGGTCCCGCTGAGTTACTCCAGCATTTTGTGTCCATCTTCAAATGACGTCACGCACTCCAGACGGATGTGCCAGCACATGAAGTCGTGCGCGTCCTTCGCGGGACCGCTGCGCCTCAACGCGACCACGAGGTCGCGTAATTATGTGCCAAGGACACGTAAGTGGGACAGGGGCTTTAGGAACTTGAAGCTGTTGAATCTCTCTACTGTTGTCTCGTCGATGAAGACAGGTTATTGGATCTCCGATTTTCTCCTCCAAAAGTCAACGATCAGCTCCTTGGTCTTGCTGACTTTGAGAGCAAGATTGAATTGTTCCAGAACGACAATCAGATTCTCAATCTCCCTCCTGTGCTCTGACTGATCATTATCCATTGTTTATCCAACAACGGTAGCATTGTTGGCGAATTTAAAGATGGCGCTGGAGCTGTGCCTGGCTACACAGAGAGAGAGTAGTGAAAGGGGACTGAGCACAAGCCTTGAACTGTTCCTGTGTTGATGGTTATCGAGGAGGAAGTGTTGTTAAGTGAAAATTAAGTTAATAAAAAATGTAAAAGACATTGAAAATCGAGTATGATAGCAGCAAATGATTAGGTCAAAATAAACTAAGTAAAACAGTTATCTGACCTCTACTTTGTTTTGGATTTGTGCATTTGATCACATCCCTGGTCATCTGAGATGACCTGAACTGCAGACTGCAAATAACTGGCAACTCCTACTGAGCCACTAGGTATTGGGGAAATTGATTTGTGCCAATGTAAATTGATAATCCCGTATATTTGATCTATGATCAGGCATTGTTCTTCAGATGAGATATTGTCATCCAGTAACAACCAGGTGGCAACCTGTTTAGAATACTTAACTTTGCGTTTGTTAAAAATGAGGAAGCGTTGGGCAGATCTTATCCAGAAGGAGGCATTTGAAGCAAGTGAAACCAGCTAGCCTTTTTTGCGGGGTGCCACAAGGCTCCATTCTTGGCCCCATTCTCTTCTCTCTGTACATGCTCCCCATCGGCCAAGTCATTCAAAGGCACGGCATTTCTTTCCACTGTTATGCAGATGACACACAGCTCTATCTCCCCCTGAAACCCAACAACCGGTCAAATTTAATCAGCCTCATGCACTGCCACGAGGACATAAAATGTTGGATGGCTCAGAACTTCCTCCAACTAAACGAGAGCAAGTCTGAGGTCAACCTACTCGGCCCCTCCGACTCCATCAAAACGATAACAGGCAGCCTTGGAAGCCTAACCTCCTTATTCAAATCTCACGTCAAAAACCTTGGCGTGATATTTGACTCCGCATTAAAGTTTGACAAGCAAGTCAACTCTGTGGTAAAAGCTAGTTTCTTCCAGCTTCGTACCATAGCTAAAATCAAACCATTCCTCCAATTCGACAACCTTAAAAAAAAATCATCCACTTATTCATCTCCTCCCGCCTTGACTACTGCAACTCCCTATACACTGGCATCAGCCAATCTTCCCTGTCCCGCCTGCAATTGGTTTAAAACGCCGCAGCGAGACCTCTGACGGGTACCCGTAAAAGGGACCACATCACCCTGATTCTGGCCTCTCTGCACTGGCTCCCAGTACGGTACAGAATCAACTTCAAGCTCCTCTTATTCGTATACAAAGCCCTTAACGGGCTTGCGCCCCCCCCCCCCCCCCCCCCCATATCAAAAATCTTCTAATCCACCATTCTACCTCCAGGTCCCTCAGGTCGGCCGACTTGGGGCTACTGACTATCCCGCGGTCTAGGTTTAAGCTCAGGGGTGACCGCGCTTTTGCGGTTGCAGCACCTAAACTGTGGAACAGCATCCGGTGTTCTGGCGGCGGTGGCCTGAGTCCGGGGTTCGGCCGCGGGTCAGCGGCTGCGTCAGCAGGACTGGTGGGCGGCAGCTTCGACCACCCCGGGCCGCGGTGTTTGAGCCGCGGGACAGTTGTAACATCGCCCGGGGGGTATCGCCTCAGCGCAGAGGGAGAAGAGGAGGGAAGAGACTGCAGCCCTAAGACTTTTGCCTCCATCACAGTGAGGAGATGTTGGGTGGACTCACTGTGGTGGATGTTAATATGTGTTTATTGTTGTTTTTTATTGTATTGTATTGTATGTATGACTGCTTCAATTTCGTTCAGACTTCGGTCTGAATGACAATAAAAGGCTATCTAATCTAATCTAAACCTCTCCTCATCAGAACTGCCCCCTCCATCGACTCCTTTAAATCGAGGCTCAAAATCTATTTCTACTCCCTATTTTTTTTTTTTTTTGTGAGGCCCTCTGGGCTGCATTTTGCTGGCAAATTCCGACAAATTTGATTAGAACTGGCACTATTAGCCAGTTTTAATGGTAGTTAAGTTCTGGTCTTCCACATACGTGATCAAATAAGAAAGACTGGAACTTCCACAACAATAGTTGGTGCCATATTTTGCCGTATGCTTTGATGCTGGTTTCTCCATGGAGTTCGACCTCTCACAATGTAATCATATTGATTTCATTGAGCCCGGAAATGAACAGCATAGAAGCAGGCCTATTGAGTCCACAACAACCGTGATCCAGCTATTTACACGTCTATATTAACAGCATTTATTTGTATTCCTTTAAAATTGGCATCAACTCGCCCGAGATTCCATCACTCATCTACATACCAGGGGCCGAACCTGCAAATCTGATCCATTGCCGCCGCCAGGATCACGGGCCTTTATGGACGTTAAGACTCTGCATTTTTCACAATTTTAGACTAGAATCATACAAAATGGCGCCAGAAACTAATTATGGCGACTTTTGTGTACTCTTGCAGTGTAAACTACTATTCCTACAGTCTTGTACTTAAGTATGATTGTGCGTATGTATCGTAAGATTCTTGTAAACTCGATGCAAACAAAGGAATTTCACTGTACCTATATACATGTGACAATAAAGTACCATCTATCTATCTATACTAATACTAAAACTCTTATCTGTGTTGTAATTAAATTTGCGCAAAAACGCTACCCTATATCGCTAGGATTTTTTTCGCCACCTTACTCACCGTTCTCCGCTGCTCCAAAGTTTTGTTCCGATTGGTGAAATAATAGAAAAGTTATGAAGGTTTAAAAAATCGTGAGATCAGCAGATTGGTCTTCTTGCCTGTCAGTCACCATGAAGATAACGCCCCTTCCGGGGGTGAGGAGAATAAAGCTCCGGAGGCATGGCTTGAGTCAGTCGGCCCGGAAGCCGTGAGTGAGAGTTGAGTCCAGAACTGAGTCTACTAGCCTTTAGTGAGCGAACTGCGAGTCTACAAGTCGTGATGAGCGAACTGTGAGTCTACAAGCCGTGGCTCAGTCCGGAGGTCGCACGCAGTCCAGAGGTTGGACCTGAGTCCAGAAGTTGTGCTCAGTCCAGAAGTCATGCGTGAGTATAGTCAAGAGAGTTTTGCTGTCATATGTCCCGGATGTGTGTGATGGAGAGTGTGTGTGATGGAGAGAGTGTGTGTGATGGAGAGAGAGTGTGTGTGTGTGTGTTGGAGGGTGTATATGTGCGAGTGTGTGTGAAAGATGGAGGGTGTGTGCGGGTGCATGTGTGTGAGAGATGGAGGGTGTGTGTGAGAGAGATGGAGTGTGTGTGTGTGTGTGTGTGTGTGTGTGTGTGTGAGATGGAGGGTGTGTGTGAGAGAGATGGAGTGTGTGTGTGTGTGTGTGTGTGTGTGTGTGTGTGAGATGGAGGGTGGGTGTGAGAGAGATGGAGTGTGTGTGGGTGTGAGATGGAGGGTGGGTGTGAGAGAGATGGAGTGTGTGTGTGAGAGATGGAGAGGGTGTGTGTGTGTGAGATGGAGGGTGTGAGTGTAAGTGAGATGGAGGGTGTGAGTGTGTGAGATGGAGGGTGTGTGTGTGAGATGGAGAGTGTGTGAGATGGAGAGTGTGTGTGTGTGTGATTGAGTGTGTGTGTGATGGAGTGTGTGTGTGTGTGAGATGGAGTGTGTGAGATGGAGTGTGTGTGATGGAGTGTGTGTGTGTGTGATGGAGTGTGTGTGTGTGTGTGTGATGGAGTGTGTGATAATAATAATAATAATAATACATTTTATTTGCGGGCGCCTTTCAAAGTCTCAAGGACACCTTACAGAAAATTAACAAGAGAAAAAACATATAGTCGAAGTAAAATAAATAATAAGGACATCACCAATACACAAATTAAAGACAGAATTCGCTCCAAAGACAAAAAAAATCAAAAACACAATGTGAAGAGAGAGCAGCGGCAGCTAAAGCGCACCAGCGTCCACTCTCCCTTCCGACAGCCATCTTGGACACAAACTAACATATTCACATTACACACAAAAAATTATCCCCCCACAATGGATACCACTGTGGGGGAAGGCACAATGTCCAGTCCCCATCCCCAGTTCTCCCAAAGTCAGGCCTATTGAGGCCTCCGCTATTGCCTCTACGGAGGCCCGATGTTCCTGGCCGTTCTGGCCGGGTGCAGTTGCCTCGGCGTCGGGAGATTCCTTTCAGCGGCTGGGCCACCTGGAACGCTTCCTGACTGGGGACCGCGGCTTCCGAAGCCGACAAGGCCGCACCGGTTTGGAGCTCCCAGGCTCCCGATGTTAAAGTCGGCGCCGCCCGCTCCGCTCCGCTCCGCAGACCCGCAGCCCGGAGGTGTTGAACTCGGCGGTCACAGCTCACCGGAGCTCCAGCGCGGCGACCCAGGCAAGGCATCGCCCGCTCCGCTCCGCGATAGTGCTCCAGCGCTGTGCCGCCACCGAAGCCGAGGTGCAGAGCGGTCCCCGCCAGGAAACGGCGCTCCACGCCCGCTGGTAGGCCACAAGGACGGGTCGACGGGGCAGCCCGGAGAAAAAGCTGCCTCACCGACCAGGTAGGGACCTAGAAATATTATTACCCCCTACATTAAAAATACTATCTCTCCCACAAACAGGGCACAGGACTGACTAAAACTGCAAAAAAAAAGTGAATTAAACGGACGGCTGCTGGTTAGCAGCCGTTCCCCAAGATGGCTCCTCCCACGATGGAGTGTGTGCGTGTGTGTGAGATGGAGTGTGTGTGTGTGTGTGATGGAGTGTGAGTGGGTGTGTGTGTGTGATGGAGGGTGAACCGTGAGTCCACCGGCCGTGATTGAGTGAGTGAACCGTGAGTCCACTGGCCGTGAGCGAGTGAACTGTGAGTCCGCCGGCCGTGAGTGAGTGAACCGTGAGTCCACCGGCCGTGAGTGAGTGAACCGTGAGTCCACCAGCCGTGAGTGACTGAACCGTGAGTCCACCAGCCGTGAGTGACTGAACTGTGAGTCCAAGAACCCTTTTGGCCCATAATGTCCATACTAGCCCTTCGGCCCACAACACCCATACTAGCGCTCCAGAAAGCCCCCCACTGGCCACCAATATTGGAATTGATGGAGAGGTGGAATATTACGTTGGCTGTCAGCCCTCCCGTGTGAGAATGGAACCCAACAGGTCCCACTTAGTCTAGTACATAACTAAAACTCTGATCTTGTTATCTTCCGGTTTGGCGGCCTTTCTATTTGCGCAAAACCGGTTCGCGATAGCGCTACGATTTTTCACCATTTCACTCACCGTTCTCCTGTGCTGCGAGTGTGCCAAGTTTTGGTCAGATCAGTTAAATGGTGTAAAAGTTAGCGAGGTTTAAAATATTAAAAACTGCGCGTGCGCAGATCGATCTCTTCTGCAGCCGGCCCACGCGGATTAGTCTCTTCCCCTGTCACTCCCTGGGACGGTCCGCCCCTTCCTGCGCCATTGCGTCCTTACTGGAGCTGAGGTTTCCAACCGGACTTTTGGAGCGACCCGAAGCAGCCTAGCCCCAAGCAGCTGCCCCGACCCAAGCAGCAGCCCAGCGTCGGAGACCCGACCCAACCCAGCCTGGAGTCGGAGATGTCGCCAAACGGAAAGCGGAGATTCTGATCCCGACGGAGGAGAACGACCAGCCCCCGCTGTGAGTCCCCATCGCACCGCCACTGTCTGCCACTACCCCTCTGGTCCCCCTCGCTGGCTCTTTCCCCCCCCCCCCCCCCCCCTCCCCTGTGATACTCCCTTCTTCCCAAGGCTCTTCCCCCATCTTTTCTCCAAACTCACTCTCCCCCCGCCCACACCCCTCCGCCCACACACACACTCCCCTCGGCCCACACACACGCCCCCCGCCCCCCACAGACACACCGCTGCCCACACACCCCTGCCCCCGCAACCCCTGCCCACACAACCTCTCCGCCCTCACGCACCCCTCCACCCTTTCACACACCCCTCGCCCCCACAACCCCTCCACCCACACACACCCCCTGTCCACACAACCACCCCCGCCCCCCCCTCTCCTGCCACACACAATCCCCCCGCCCACACAATCCACCCTGCCCACACAATCCACCCCGCCCACACAAACCCCCCGCTCACACAACCCCCCCTCCCACACACACCTCCCTCCCACCCACATACCCCCTCCCCCACACCCTCCATCCTCCCACGCCACCCTCTCTCCCCCCTCCTACACCTGCCCGTCCACACACACCCCTCCTCCCCTCCCAATCCACACCCCCCCGCCACACACCTCACTTCCCTCCTCCCCTCCCTCACATGAAGAGGAGGGGGAGGGGGGTGCTCGGGGATGAGGGGAAATGAGCCAAGCCTGCTCAGTTAGGGGCTATGGGTGAGTGGTGGAATATTGCGTTGGGGGAACGGGTGAGTGGTGGAATATTGCGTTTGGGAATGGGTTGCATTGGGGGACCAGGCCTCCCGTGTGACTTACTCTAGTTGAACCTATCAACCTGAATATCTTTGGGATATGGGAGAAAACCAAACCATCCAAAGAAAGAATAAATCAGTCTGATGAAGGATCCCGATTTAAAACGTCACCTACTGTATCTCTGTTCTGTAGAGATGCTGCCTGACTGGCTGAGTTACTCCAGCACTTTTTGTCTATTTTTTAATATATACCAGCATCTGCAGTTCCTTGCCTACACCTGGAGGAAGCCCATTCGATCAATGGCAGAATGTGAAAACTCCACACCGGCAGTGCCCAAGGTTAGGAATGAACCTGGGTCGCAAGTGCTGTGAGGCTGTGGTTCTATTAGCTGGGTTGTAGGGCTATGGGGAAGGAAGATAATAAAAAAATTACATTGTGAGTTTACCTGTATTTTTATTTCACTCTTAATTTGTTTAAATTGTTTTAAGAATTTTTAATTTTCATTTTTAAATGTATTTAAACATAGGGCATCAGAAGTATTTTGGAAATGGCCATCTTGACAGACAGCAAAGCTGGAAGTGAGGTTTTGCTGCCTGTCAAGACTGTGGGGAACTTGTGATGTAAGGTTATCTTATTGCACACCTCAAAGAATTGATGCTGTTCAGGAACTCTTCACTGAATCTCAACATTCTTTGAGCCAAGGAGCTCCGTAAAAAATTATTGTTTTAATTGTTTGTTGAGCAAACTAATGTGACTGAGAAGTGACAAGTTGACCAGCATCCAATGGTTTTGAAGGAATTGATTTGGAGACATTGATCATCAGGAGGTCCAGCACTTAGCAGCATGGTGCGCTGACAACAACCTGGCCCTTAACTCCAAGAAGACCAAGGAGCTCATTGTAGACTTCAGGAAGTCCAGGGGCGGCACGCACACCCCCATCCACATTAACGGGACGGAGGTGGAACGTGTTTCTAGCTTCAGGTTCCTGGGAGTCAACATCTCCGATGACCTCTCTTGGACCCACAATACCTCAACTCTGATCAAGAAGGCTCACCAGCGTCTCTTCTTCCTGAGGAGACTGAACAAGGTCCATCTGTCTCCTCAGATCCTGGTGAACTTCTACCGCTGCACCATCGAGAGCATCCTTACCAACTGCATCACAGTATGGTATGGCAACTGCTCTGTCTCCGACCGGAAGGCATTGCAGAGGGTGGTGAAAATTGCCCAACGCATCACCGGTTCCTCGCTCCCCTCCATTGAGTCTGTCCAAAGCAAGCGTTATCTGCGGAGGGCGCTCAGCATCGCCAAGGACTGCTCTCACCCCAACCATGGACTGTTTACCCTCCTACCATCCGGGAGGCGCTACAGGTCTCTCCGTTGCCGAACCAGCAGGTCCAGGAACAGCTTCTTCCCGGTGGCTGTCACTCTACTCAACAACGTACCTCGGTGACTGCCAATCACCCCCCCCACCCCCCGGACACTTATTATCACTTATTATTATTTATTTAAATCATTTGCTATGTCGCTCTTCCAGGGAGATGCTAAATGCATTTCGTTGTCTCTGTACTGTACACTGACAATGACAATTAAAATTGAATCTGAATCTGAATCTGAATCTGAGATACCCTGGTTGTCATCTTTTTAAAATCCTATCGGGGAATCGGCACAAACTTGGTACCAACATTAACTGTAAAAATTGATGTAATTTCGATACCGCGGTAAAAATCCTGGACTTTGCAAATACAGGCTTAACTCCTGTTGAAAATTTGTAACTTTGAATACTTAATTTATGGATTATGTACAAATGGGAGAGTAGTGAATATTTTGATAACTATTCCTGTGCAGTTATGCAATGATGGGGAGGGCATCTTTACATTAGTGCCAGTGATTGATTGATTGCCTGGTTGATGGATGTATAGAAAAATAACCCCCTAATAAGCTTGAGATACAAGCTCGGTGTAATGGCCATTGCATTAATTTTCAATTTCTGCATTGTTGATTACAGGTATAGAATGTGCAACAGATGAGACCATTAAATTAAATTAGTTACAGAAGAAAACATTATTTCAATTTCCTTCTTCAGACTGTTGCTAAAAAACAAATTAAATAAATAAAATTGAATTTCAAAACTGGATTTCATATTTTTGAAAGAAATCTCACAAAGTGAGTAACTCGGCGAGTTTCTTTAATGCATTTTCAAAGTAGCTTTGCTCTGATGTCGACATCGAACAGTGATCAAACCTGCCCTCTGTAATGGGTATTAAAGGCTGCAATACAATGTTTATTCATCTACTGGCATAGGGTGGAAAAAATTATTCTGGTAACATTTCAGTTTTTTGTGTTCGACCTCACTGTGAACAAATTACCTGTATTACCATTCTTTTTATTACCATTCCTTCTTCCAGACATGCTGCCTGCGCCGCTGAGTTACTCCAACATTTTGTGTCTACCTTCAATTTAAACCAGCATCTGCAGTTCTTTCCTATGCATTATTTCAATTTGTCCATTTCACTTGTTTGATTGGAATAACCATGTAGAAATTTAGTGATTGTTTCTCTGTCTTTAAGATAAGCTGCTAACTAAAAGTGCAGCATTGTTTTTAGTTTGTCTTATAATTTGTGTTTTTTAATATTTGAATTTCTCAGATTGAGCTTGTTAGGGGAAGAAATGTTGGTATATAATGGGACTTTCTTAATTAGAGAAGAAAACCATGGATCTAAAATATTTAAAACAGAAAATACTTCAAATACTCAGCAGGTCGTGCAGCATGTTTCAGATCAATGATCCTTCATTAGAATTTGCTGCCTCCATTGCTCTTCTCAAAGTCCATTACCAGTCTTGATCACACTCTGTAGAAATTGTGCTTAAGTCCTGGTGTTAATTTGATTAGTTTAATGACATCTTCCCCACACTTCCCCTATTTAAAGTGAAATAGTTTTCTGGTTTAATCTTCCCAAAATAGTTTATCACTTTACATGATTTTTGTTTTCACGAAAGCACCACTTTTCCAGATTAACAAATCCCTCTAGTTTTTCCATATAATCGTTTCATGACGTACCTTTAGAAAGGAGATGAGGTGTTTCTTTAGTCAGAGTGTGGCGAATCTGTGGAATTCTTTGCCACAGACAGTGGTGGAGGCCAAGTCAATGGATATTTTTAAGGCAGTGATTGACAGATTCTTGACTAGTAAGAGTATCGTTATGGGGAGAAGGTTGGAAAATGGGGCTGAGAGAGAATGATAGATCATCCATGATTCAATGGCGGTGTAGCTTTATGGGCCAAATGGCCTAATTCTGTTCCTAGAATTTATGAACTGCATTGTCTACAATGCCTAATTTCATGGACCCTTGAACAGGATACTGAACTTGAGGTCTGATATGATCTGGGACTCTTCAAATTAACTTTGACTTTCCAAAGACCTATCTTTGAGGGGAGAAGCAGAATGAGCCCTGATATCATCACACATCAAGTATTTTGTTCTGTTGTCCTAAAATCACCCTAAATGCCTTCTGACAGTTCTAAATTGTCAAAGGCCTGCTGTTTCTGGGTATCAATGGTGATTGGAAACATTAAAAAAAAAATCACAATAATTTAAATGCCAAAAAACTATTTAAATTATTTTAATAGTATGTTTGCATGTTAAAAAAAACAATTATAAAGAAAGATACTGTGAAATAAATAAAATAAATTTGAAACCCAATTCTGATGAATGGTGTTGCGTTGCATGGCATGAAGTGCCAGATGCAAAATGTCCTGTCTCTAGATTTCATGGTGAATCTATAGGTACTGCTGAAGGTTGTCTTGTCTAGCCGTGGAAGATAGGTCCAGCTGACACACATGCTGCAGCTGGCTGTCCCACATGGAACAATCACACGATACGATAGAACTTTATTTATCCCAGGAGGGAAATTGGTCTGCCAACAGTCATAAAACACAAGATACATGAAACATGACATTTTTCATGTTTGTGAAAGGGAGGAGTTGTACAGTTTGAAAGCCACAGGAAAAAAGGATCTCCTGTGGCGTTCTGTACGGCATTTTGGTGGAACCAGTCTGTTGCTGAAGGTACTCCTCAGGTTGACCAGTGTGTCAAGGAGGGGGTGGGCTGTATTGTCCAAGATGCTCCGCAGTTTGAGGAGCATCCTCCCCTCCAAGACCACCTTGCATTAATCCAGCTCCGCCCCCAGGACGGAGCCAACCTTCTTGATGAGTTTGTTCATCCTATTGCTGTCCGCGGCCTTTGTCCTGCTGCCCCAGCACACGTCAGTGAAGAACATGGCACTGGCTACCACTGATTGGTAAAACATCTGCACCATCTTACTGCAGATGTTGAAGGAGCGGAGCCTTCTGAAAAAGTACAGCCGGCTCTGTCCCTTCTTGTACAGGGCCTCAGCGTTCCTGGACCAGTCCAGTTTACTATCCAGGAGTGCATCCACAAGGAGCTAATCTGCCCATTGAACGTGTCAAGCGTGATTATGGAATCTATAAGTTTTAAATGGAAAATTTCATTTCAGGTACAGGTGCACAACCTTTTATCCGAAAGCCTTGGGATCAGACACTTTTCGTAATTCGGAATTTTTCGGCTTTCGGAATGGAAGATTTTTTGCGTAGATTTTAACGGCTGGCTCAGTGGTAGAGTGCTCGGCTCATATCCGCAAGGTCGCGAGTTTGCGCCTCGATCCCGGCAGTTACTCGATCGCGAGTTTGAGTCTTCAATGTAGTTTTTTCTTGCAGAATAGGAGAGAATAGGGAGGGTTAGGCTGGGATCATTCTCTGCGAGATGATCTTAGTGCGGGAGACAAGTGTAGGAGAGGTGTACTGACTGTGTGGGCAGAACTTTGGAAGTGATTGCCCACCATTCTCAAAAGCCGCTGTGTCTCCCTGTCCCTGGGATAGCAGGGGGCGATTAAACAGCAGAATACCCCCCTCCCCCTCCAACTCCAGAGGAATCCGCTCCCCGATGGACCGCTACGGCGACAAGTGGCAGTTCACCCACAGCCCGAGCTGCGCCACCCCAAGAACAAGACGTACCTTGCACACCATCAGCTTCTGCCCCTACGGGGAGCGTGTTCCTCTGTAGTTGGAGCGGGGCTGGGCTGGAGTTGCTGATCTGGGATCTCCGTGCTTGCAGTGGGCCTGGGGGTCGGTGTCCCGATGAGGGGGCGCAGCTCGGGCTGTGGGCGAACTGCCACTTGTCGCCGTAGCAGCCCATCGGGGAACGGCTTCTGGTGGTCCTGACGTCTCTGGCCAGTTTGCAGTTTTCCTCTGGAGTTGGAATGGGGCTGGGCTGCTGCTGGCTGTGGGTCTCTGGGATCTCCGTGCTTGCAGTGGGCCTGGGGGTCGGTGTCCCGTTGGTCCTGACGTCTCCGGTGACTGGCACTGACCTGCTGGCATCGCCGACGTGAAGACAGTGCAAAGCCCACGCGCCGGTGCAATGGGCGGGGAGCTGGAGAGGGGAGGGAAGGGGTCACACACATGGCCGGGAAGCAGAGGGGTGTAGGTGGGGTGAAACTGAAGGGAGCGACAATCTGCTGCTGCCTGCCCGCTGAGTTAAAAAGTTCCCACGCAAGACTCTCGATACACTGTGTATCGTGAGTCTACCGTGGGAACTTTTTAACTCAGCGGGCAGGCAGCAGCAGATTGTCAATTATTAACCCTCCCGCGCAATATACCCTCACCTTCTCTTTTATGAATGGGGATTTAGTTCCCCTTTCTTCGAGGACCGACCGGAGGTTCCGCTGTCACCTCTGCGGGCCGCCCTCGGTGAACATCTTCAAGGACCTTTCTTCAAGGACCGAAAAAATGTCCGCTATTCGGAGCTTTTCGTTATTTGGAATTTCGGATAAAAGGTTGTGCACCTGTAGTTTATTGTCATATGCGCAATGAGGAGATACAGGGGTACAATGAAAATCTTGCTTGCAGCAGCATCATAGGCACATGGACTCGCACAAAACACAAAACATATGGATAAATTGCACACAGATTCTACAAGACCGTTCAAAAAAATAAGACGTTAGGAAAAATAGGAAAGTGGATATAGTATTGCAAAAGGTGGTATGTGGTGTTCCATTGCTGAGGTAGGATTAAGGCTGTGTTGGTCAGTGCAACAATCTCATGGTTGGAGGAAAGTAGGTGGTAAGAAAGTAGGTCCTGAACTTGGTGGTGTGGAACTTCAGGCATCTGTACCTCCTGCCCAATGGCAGCAACAACAGGAGGGCATGACCTGGATGGTGGGGATCCTCAGAGACAAAGCATTTATCTGATTGATCTGATCTTTTGAACATCAAATACTTCAAAAGAAAAACTTTTAAAAGTGCTCAGAAAGACCGAAAATAAAAATATTTTTTAATAGTTTTGTATTCTGTCATGTAATGAAAATAAATGTTTTGAAGGAAGTTCTAATTCATCTAACTCAAATGATGCTGTGCCCTTTCTGATCAATATGGCAGTAGCACCTAATGTTTTAAAATACAATTTTGCTAAAAAACATAAATAAAATGGAATTTCAAAACGGGATTTATATTTTTGAAAGAAATCTCACAAAGTGAGTAACTCGGCGAGTTTATTTAATGCATTTTCAAAGTAGCTTTGCTCTGATGTCAACATCGAACAGTGATCAAACCTACCCTCTGTAGTGGATATTAAAGGCCGCAAGGTACCATTTAAGGAAGAACAGGATGTCCTGGTGATCCAATACAATGTTTATTCATCTACTGGCATAGGGTGGAAAAAATTATTCTGGTAACATTTCAGTTTTTTGTATTCGTCCTTGCTTTGAACAAATTACCTGTATCATTTACCAAAGTGACAATATTTCAACTACACAAAGTACTTCATTTGCTGTAGGACATTTCAGGTTACCTGAAGATTTAGACTTTAGAGTGCGGAAACAGACCCTTTGGCCCACTTAGTTCGCCCCGACCAGCAATCACTCCGCACACTAACATTATCCTACACTTTAGGGACAATTTTACAACTTACCGAAGCCAAGTAACCTATAAACCTGTATGTCTCTGGAATGTGGGAGGAAATCGGAGCACCCGGAGAAAACCCATACGGTCACAGGGAGAACGTACAAACTCTGTACAAACAGTACCCGTAGTCAAGACTGAACCAGGTCTCTGCGGCTGTAAGGCAGCAACTCTACCGCTGCGCCCTACACATATATAGTTTCCATATCAGGAAGCTATGTGCGAATAAAAGTGATAGGCTAAATTATTTTAATTGTTAATTCATTCACTGCCCATGCCAGTCCTTGATGTACATCCCAAGTAGCTCTGAACTCAGGGTCAAGAGTTAAACACAACAGAGGGTCTGGAGTCACTAAAAGTACAAATTGGAAGAATGGAAGTTTTTCTTCTATTGTTAATTATTAGAAGCAGATAGATTTTAACATCAATTCTTCAGATTTTCTAAAACAAAAAACAAATGTCAGCTTTATTTAATATATGAAATCCGCTAGCTGTCGTGGTGGATTTATATCACATGCCTAAATCAGTGGTTCAATTGTTGCTGGTTTCTCCATGGTTAGACCTCTCACAGTGTAACCACATAGATTTCATAGTGCCATGGAGGTGAACATAGAAACAGGCCCTTAGGCCTATCAAGTCCACAACTACCATCAACCATCTATTTAAACTAACCTACATGAAGCTCATATTTTAATTCCTCCAAAATTGTCATCAACGTCCCCAAGGTTCCATCACTTGGTAGAGGCCGATCGTACAACTCTGAAACTCAGTGCTGCCGCCAGGACACGAGCTTTTATGGCCGAATCAAGACTCTACATTTTTACCAACTGGGCTCAAATCATCCAAAATGGCGTCGGAAAACACTCGTGTACTGTCGCAGTGAAATCTGTTACTCTTGCACTTTGTATGAGTGTGTCTATGTATAATAAGATTTTTACTGAACTGTATGCAAAAGAGAAATCACACTGGACAATAAAGTACCATAGAGCTATTGAGGTCTTGGTTGTTAGTTTGTAAAAAGAAAATAGTGTCATTGTACCTCGAGTCTTATTAGTTGTGCATACAAGTTAGGAGGTTGTAGTTTCAAAAATTACTCCAGCCACTACAACAGGGGCAGGACGGTGGCACAGCAGTGGAGTTGCTGCATCATAGCGCTTGCAGCGCCGGAGACTCTGGTTCAATCCCGACAGCAGGTGCTGTCTGTATGGAGTTTGTACGTTCTCCCCGTGACCACGTGGATTTTCTATAAGATCTTTGGTTTCTTCCCACATTCCAAAGATGTACAGGTTTGTAGGTTAATTAGCTTGGTGTTTGTGTAAATTGTCCCTAGTGTGTGAAAGATAGTGTTAATGTGCGGGGATTGCTGGTCAGCGTGGTCTCGGTGGGCCGAAGGGCCTGTTTTGCGTTGTATTTCTAAACTAAATTAAACTAAATACTTGAACACAAAATTGAGACTGGTGGTCCAGTACAGGATTGTCAGAGATATGTCTCTTGCATGTGAAACTAAATTAAAATCTAGTGAACATAAGGAATCTTATAGTGCTCTTTTGGAGAAGAACATAAAAGTTGCATACTAAAATCCCTCAACCAGTGTCATTTCTATGAAAAGGATTATCTGATCATTAGCTATTTGTGACTTTGCCCTGTGCAAATTGGCTGGTGTAGTTTTACTTTAAAGCGATATCTGCACTTATAAAATAAAAGATCCATGTAGCACACTGAGATAATATAAAGTATAAATGTTTCTTTAAGGAAAAAAAAACAGGTTTTGTGAATCTGGGGCAATAGTAATTTGCTTGAATTTAAATTCTGTCTGGAATTATTCTTTTTACCCTTCTATTGTTTGCAATAATGGTGGTACTTTGAAAGGCAATGTGATTTCATAATTATACCACAATAAGACTTGGGTTACCCTGACTTGTAATTAGAAATGAACCAAAGTGGAATGAATCAGTTTACTTAAAACGAGCATTGATCTTTGCAGCTCTGATATCAGATCTTTGCAGTGCAAATTAATAGTGAATAACAGATTGCACTACATCTTTTAGTTGCACTAAACCATTTAGTTGAAGATGTGTAAATAATATATTCTCTGAATTTATGTTTTCATGTATATATTTTGAAGAAGGGGCTGGGTGGAAAACATGGAAAATACTGTTGGTTAAAAGCAATGAAGTTTCAAATTTTTTTTTTTACAGTTCCCTCTTCATCTAGAACGATGAAAGTGCAAACATGCACCAAACAATTGCAATGAAACTTGACGTTTTGGGTCATTTCAATCATAACTGTTCCATGATCTTGGATTGTGAAAGCACAAAGACACAGTCAGTAAACACTTAATGGCAGTAACTGCTGGAAGGAGGATAACGCGTTTTGCTTCATTGTCTCCTTGTATTCGTTAAATTGATGGTGTAAGTCAATGAGAAAAAAGAGAAAAGTCTCAGAAAAAGCCAGCTGAAGAAATTTATGTTGCTGACTGTGCCTGAGGCTAAATATTTTTTGAACAACTACATGCCAGAGGAAGCTATAGACCGTTGTACAATTACGACCTTCAAAACTCATTTGGACAGATATATGGATAGGAAGGGCTCAGAGATATTTGGGCCAAATGCAGGTAAATGGGTTTAGTCCAGAATACCAACTTGGTCAGTAGGAACAAGGTGGGAAGAGGGGCCTGTTTCCATGCTGTAGCGCTCCACGACTCTGATATTCATGGCAGCAGAGGTTTATAAAGTGGGATGTGAAAAGCTGGATGTGAACAATATAATTCGTTTGAGTTAGCATATATTAAGTGGACAATTTATGTGGACAAGTGCCCTGGACAATTTATGACTTTTTTACTTGTATTTTAATGTTGCTGTTTTTTACCTGCACTTTTTAACTATTCGTATTGTTTTTAACAGGGACTGGATTGTTTTTATTTATTAGTGAAATGTTTAAGTTTTATGTGCAATGCTCTGGTATTCCCTGGGAAACGTCTTCTCATTTTGCACTGTACAACTGCTGCTTTGCAAGATGACAATAAAGGTTGATTGATTGTTCAAGAAGGAACTGCAGATGCTGGAAAATCGAAGGTACACAAAAATGCTGGAGAAACTCAGCAGGTGCAGCAGCATCTATGGAGCGAAGGAGTTAGGTAACGTTTCGGGCCAAAACCCTTCTTCAGACTGATAGCGGGTGGCGGGGGAGAAGGAAGGAAAAAGGGAGGAGGAGGAGCCCGAGGGCTGGCGGATGGGAGGAGGCAGCTCGAGGGCTAAGGAAGGGGAGGAGACATCAAGGGCTAACAAAATTGGGAGAATTCAATGTTCATGCCCGCCGGATGCAGGCTCCCCAAGCGGAATATGAGGTGCTGTTCCTCCAATTTCCGGTGTTGCTCACTCTGGCAATGGAGGAGACCCAGGACAGAGATGTCGGATTGGGAATGGGAGGGGGAGTTGAAGTGCTGAGCCACCGGGAGGTCAGGTAGGTTCTTGCGGACCGAGCGGAGGTGTTCGGCGAAACGATCGCCCAACCTCCGCTTAGTCTCACCGATGTAGATCAGCTGACATCTAGAGCAGCGGATGCAGTAGATGAGGTTGGAGGAGATACAGGTGAACCTCTGTCGCACCTGGACCGACTGCTTGGGTCCTTGAATGGAGTCGAGGGGGGAGATAAAGGGACAGGTGTTGCATTTCTTGTGGTTGCAATGGAAAGTGCCCGGGGAGGGGGTGGTGCGGGAGGAAAGGGAAGAATTGACCAGGGAGTTGCGGAGGGAGCGGTCTTTGCGGAAGGCAGACATTGGGGGAGATGGGAAGATGTGGTGAGTGGTGGGGTCACGTTGGAGGTGGCGAAAATGACGGAGGATTATCTGTTGTATGTGACGGCTGGTGGGGTGAAAGGTGAGGACTAGGGGGATCTGCCCTTGTTGCGAGTGCGGGGATGGGGAGAGAGAGCAGTGTTGCGGGGTATGGATGAGACCCTGGTGCGAGCCTCATCTATGGTGGAGGAGGGGAATCCCAGTTCCCTGAAGAATTAGGACCTTTCAGATGTCCTGGTGTGGAACGCCTCATCCTGGGAGCAGATGCGGCGTAGGCGGAGGAATTGGGAGTAAGGGATGGAGTCCTTACAGGAGGCAGGGTGGGAAGAAGTGTAGTCCAGATAGCCATGGGAGTCAGTGGGTTTGTAGTGGATGTCGGTCAGGAGTCTATCACCTGCGATGGAGATAGTGAGGTCAAGGAATGGTAGGGAAGTGTCGGAAATAGTCCAGGTGTATTTCAGTGCCGGATGGAAGTTGGTGGTGAAGTGGATGAAGTCAGTCAGTTGTGTGTGGGTGCAGGAGGTAGCACCAAAGCAGTCGTCAATGTAACGGAGGTAGAGGTCGGGGATTCCATTCTCTAGGCCCTCACCCCCTCATCTTCACCATGGACGTCCAGTCACTCTACACCTCCATCCCCCACCAGGATGGCCTCAAAGCCCTCCGGTTCTTCCTCAACCAGAGGAGCAACCTATACCCAGCCACTGACACTCTCCTCCGCCTAGCGGAGCTGGTCCTTGCCCTCAATAACTTCACGTTTGACTCCTCCCATTTCCTCCAAACACAAGGCGTAGCTATGGGCACACGCATGGGCCCCAGCTACACCTGCCTCTTTGTCGGGTACGTCGAACAATCCTTGTTCAATACGTACCAGGGCCCCATCCCCGACCTCTACCTCCGTTACATTGACGACTGCTTGGGGGCCACCTCTTGCACCCACACACAACTGACTGACTTCATCCACTTCACCACCAACTTCCATCCGGCACTGAAATACACCTGGACTATTTCCGACACCTCCCTACCATTCCTTGACCTCACTATCTCCATCGCAGGTGATAGACTCCTGACCGACATCCACTACAAACCCACTGACTCCCATGGCTATCTGGACTACACTTCTTCCCACCCTGCCTCCTGTAAGGACTCCATCCCTTACTCCCAATTCCTCCGCCTACGCCGCATCTGCTCCCAGGATGAGGTGTTCCACACCAGGACATCTGAAATGTCCTAATTCTTCAGGGAACGGGGATTCCCCTCCTCCATCATAGATGAGGCTCGCACCAGGGTCTCTTCCATACCCCGCAACCCTGCTCTCTCTCCCCATCCCCGCACTCGCAACAAGGGCAGAGTCCCCCTAGTCCTCACCTTTCACCCCACCAGCCGTCACATACAACAGATAATCCTCCGTCATTTTCGCCACCTCCAACGTGACCCCACCACTCACCACATCTTCCCATCTCCCCCAATGTCTGCCTTCCGCAAAGACCGCTCCCTCCGCAACTCCCTGGTCAATTCTTCCCTTTCCTCCCGCACCACCCCCTCCCCGGGCACTTTCCATTGCAACCACAAGAAATGCAACACCTGTCCCTTTATCTCCCCCCTCGACTCCATTCAAGGACCCAAGCAGTCGGTCCAGGTGCGACAGAGGTTCACCTGTATCTCCTCCAACCTCATCTACTGCATCCGCTGCTCTAGATGTCAGCTGATCTACATCGGTGAGACTAAGCGGAGGTTGGGCGATCGTTTCGCCGAACACCTCCGCTCGGTCCGCAAGAACCTACCTGACCTCCCGGTGGCTCAGCACCTCAACTCCCCCTCCCATTCCCAATCCTACCTCTCTGTCCTGGGTCTCCTCCATTGCCAGAGTGAGCAACACCGGAAATTGGAGGAACAGCACCTCGGGGAGCCTGCATCCGGCGGGCATGAACATTGAATTCTCCCAATTTTGTTAGCCCTTGCTGTCTCCTCCCATTCCTTAGCCCTCGAGCTGTCTCCTCCCATCCCCCAGCCCTCGGGCTCCTCCTCCTCCCTTTTTCCTTCCTACTCCCCGCCACCCCCTATCAGTCTGAAGAAGGGTTTTGGCCCGAAACGTTACCTATCTCCTTTGCTCCATAGATGCTGCTGCACCCGCTGAGTTTCTCCAGCATTTTTGTGTACCTAAGGTTGATTGATTGATTGATTGATTGATTGATTATGAAGGAGCTGAAGGTTATTGGAGGTTGCCCCTATGAAATTCTACTGTAATTTCTGAAAATAGAAGAGCACATGTTCACTGACTGATATTAAAATAGTTGGGGATAATATTTAGTTTAGAAATACAGGCCCTTTGCCCCACCGAGTCCACGACGACCAGCGAGTCCTCGCACACTTACACTATCCCACACACACAAGTTACAATTTACAATTTACAATTTTACCAAGCCAATTAGCCTACAAACCTTTATGTCTTTGGTGTGTGGGAGGAATCCGGAACACCCAGAGAAAACCCACACAGGTCACGGGGAGAAAATACAAACTCCATGCAGACAGCACCCATAGTCAGGATTGAACCCGGGTCCCTGGTGCTGTAAGGTAGCATCTCTATCGCTGAGCCACCATGCTACTCCAAATGCTGAGTTACTTTGGGCAAGTTGTTAGTATTTAAAAAGATATGTCCTTATAGAACATTTCTAGAATATTACAATCTGTCCTGAGCCACATGTCAATTGCAAAGAAAACCTAGCTATCTAGCATTGAAATTTTAATGCTCAAGAATCTTGTATGTAAGTTGCTAAATTCAGCGAAAAGATTAATGTCAAGTATTATTCCAATTCAAATACATTGCAAGACCAGGGCAGATAACACATGGATTAAAATAACTCCGTGGAGAGAAATTTTAGTAGATGAAGTATTACATTAATTAGACAGCTAGTTTTTTTTTAATCATTAAATAGTTATTAATTTTTTACCTACCCACATTTATTATCTTTTACATGTTGGCCAAATTTGCTGTCTCTCAAAAAATCTGCACTATTTCCCAGCGGAGGGGATGTTTATGCCGTTTGGTTTCTGGTCTGTAATCAACGCCTGACTCATCCCTATGCCCTTTTCCTCCTTCATTCACTCTTTCTGCCAATGACACTGATGAGCTAAGAAACTTGCCGTGTGTGAAACTGCAGGGTGCTGGTACTCTGAGGCACGGCATGACTGTGACACCTAAATTGTCAATCATTACTAATCCTCAGATGTTTCAAGTTTATCTCATTAGTTAATCAGAAATCAGATGCTGTTTTCCTTGATCGCCTTTCACTTGTATAAAAGATTAATTCTCTTCAAACATAATAATATGACAAATACCTGCATACTTTCAATTGATTTAGTTAGTTCTTTAAAAAGTTGTAATAATTAAGCTGAAGTCCGAGGGGATCCAAATTTTTAAAATGGAATATCTTCATCAAATACCATGATATTTTCAAGAATGATCAAATTCAACACTCAAAAAAATAAGCGCAGTTGATTTTGTTAAATACATGTAAATATCTTTTCACTTGAATTTTTCCACGATCTTAAGAGCAGTTTCCTTCTGGCATAATTTAACTAATTCATTTCATTTGGGATTTTATATTTAAAATACTTGTTGATTCTAGTTGTGGAAGTATTATTATTGCGTAAGAATAAAGTGTTTAGTAGTGAAGTATAAAGTTTGACAACCTATTCGAAGCTTCTGAAAGTTTTAATGCAAAGTGTTAAACTGACAGAATATATAATACAGGTACATAGTTCCGTGAAGGTGACAACACAGGTAGACAAGGTGGTGAAGACTGCATTTGGCATACTTACCTTCATCGATCTGTGTATTGAGTACAGAAGTTGGGATATCAAGTTACAGTTCTACAAGACATTGGTAAGGCCCTATTTGGAGTACTGTAAACTGTTCCAGTTGCTGTAGAAAAGATGCCAGGGTGCAAGAACAAATATACAAGGTTGTTACTGGGTCTGGAGGGTTTGAACAATAAGGAGAGGCTGGTTAGGCTGTCTTTTTTCCATGACTTTCAGAGACTGAGCAGTGACCTTAGAGAGGAATGTAAAATCATGAGAGGCCTTGCTAAGATGAACAGCCAGTTGAAAGCTAGAGGGTGAGGGGGGAAAGATTTAAAAAGGACCTGAGGGTTAAGCTTTCACACGGTAGCATGCACATGGAAAGAGCTGCCAGAGATAATTGTAGAGGTGGGTGCAATTGCAAATTTAAAAGGCACTGGGGCAGGTACATGGATAGGAAACGTTTGGAGTGATATAGGTCAAGCACAGGTAAATGCTTGGTTAAGCAATTTAGTCAGTGTGGATGAGTTGGGCCGAAGGACCTGTTTCTGTGCTCTCTTGCTCTGCCCAGTGTTCAGGGTACTTGATAGTGCTAATCAAGTGGACTGCATTGTTCTGGATGGCACTGAGCTTCTCATTGGAGTTGCAGACAACCTAACAAGAGTTATAACATTCCACTTCTCTTTTGTAGCTTGTGGATACTGGAATGTGTTTGGGATGTGAGGAGCTAAATCGTTCACTGCAGGTGACCCACCCTTGGAATTGCTCTTGGAGTTGTGGGTTGGTCCACAACTCCAAGGAGTTTAGTGGTAACTCCTCCAACCCCAAGATGTAAATAATGGGAGAATTGGTGATTACTACTATTAAAAATCATGTGTTAGCAAGGAATGAGTCCAACCATTTTGGGCAATGTTTGTGCAAGGTTTGAGTGACACCAACCATTGGAACAGTTTTGGCAGCACTGGGTGAGATGCTATCTTGACATCAAGGGCAATCTCTTTTTCTTAATCTGGAATGTATGCTTAGTGGTCCATATTTTATACCAAGACTACGATGAAGTCCAGAGTTGAATGGTCCTGACGAAACCCAAAACTGGGCATCAGTGAGCAGGTAATTGGTGAGTGCACTGTTGATAGCACTATTGACGACATAGAGTCCAAAAGCATGGATAGAGGCCCTTCGACTCAATGACTAAAATCCCCATTTCCCTCCAAACCTTTCCTATCATGTACCTGTCCAAATGTCTTTTGAATATTGTTATTATTCCTGCCTCGACTACCCCTTCTGGCAGTTTGTTCCACGTATCTGCCACCCCCTGTGTGGGAAAAAGTTACCCCTCGCGTTCATATTAAATCTTTCCCTCTCACCTTAAACCTAAACCCTCTAGCTCTTGATTCATCTACTCTGGCGGAAAAAGACTGCATTCACCCTATCTATCCCCCTCATGATTTTATACACCTCAGCCTCATGCAGCCAAGGAATAAAGTCATAGTCTGTCCCAACTTTCACTATTGCTTAGGCTCTTGTGTCCTGGTGATATCTTTGTAACTCTTTCCAGCTTAATTTTCTATTGCAGGGTGACCAAAACTAAACAACATATTCCTCATTTTTGCTTCAATTTGCTTTTAAACTAGTACTGTAGGGATTTTGATGTGGCATTTCCTCAATCTCTGTGTCCCAGAATATTCTGACGACTCTTCTGTGCATTCCAAAAAAGAGAAAACACTGAAGCTTGATGTACTTTATGGAATGCCATATGTAACGAAATTCAACCTAAGTTTGGTTTTATGTTCTTTTCATAGTTTTTCACCATAATTTTATGTGCTTTTATGACTCATCGTTTATCTGAAAACCGAGCTGGAGATATTCATGTTCTTTGAACTGTAATCTGAAGAATGGATCCAATTCCTTTTGTACTTGTATGATCTGCAGACTACAAATACAAAGCTATTAGTTGATGCAATCAGGTTTACATCCTCATCGCAGGAAGTTAGATTTATCGTCAGACCCTATCAGAAATTATTTAATGCATTATAAATGTTGTTTTCCAAATTGTTTCAAGAAATTATGAAAAGTAACGTGAACCTTGGACATTCAAAGCTTAAAAGTCTTGTTATATTAACTCTTTAATGCTTTACAACATGAATAACTGTCACTATAGCAAAAGTTGCACAGTGTTTTCCCATATTATATTTAATGTTGACTAACATTATAAAAGATTTGGGCACCATCAATAAATGCATGAATATCAAGATAAAGTGTGACGTATTAGCTGATGCAACCAAAAGACCCATGGTATAGTTGTATTTCCAACAGGAGGGTAGTGGAAAATAAAAACTCTGTTCTGAAAATCAGTGCTGGGAACTGATTTAATAAAAAATATTAATGGTTTGTTTATATATGTGCAGGATAACATTTAAAAAAAAAATGCAGATGACCACCACATTTGGCTGTGTGGTGAACGGTGAAGAGTATCATTATTGACTGCAGGAGGATATAGTCTTGTATAATCAGCAGACAAGTAGCAGATTAAATTGAATCTGAAGTGCGAAATTATCCTTTTAGCAAAAGGAAAGTGATGCAGGAACAGAGGCACCTGGATGATTCTCGTCAGTCTGTTGAGTTTGAAAATTGCATGAAGAAATGAAAAAGATCTTGGAGAAATATTGTAAACTAGACCAAAAGGCACTTTGGGGCAAAGGAAGAAGCATCAGAGGGAGAATGCATTATTGCAAGTACTGAGCATTGATCTTATGAATAGTCAGATCTCAATTACAGCATGACATTTCAGCAGCTACATTGATTAAGGACAGATGGCTGTTCACCACATTTAGGCCAAATCGTTTTCAATGCAGGATTAGAACTGATGAACAGATGATTTTACACTAGCTTTATTCTTGAAGCCTCTCCTTCACATGATATTTTGCACAAATAATAAACCTTCTGCAATGTCCAGTGCTGGATTTTATTTGATCGATTTCAGAATTGTGACTTGGGTGGCTATTTCTTGTCTAGTGTCGGCTTAGAAAAGAATCACACACAGTGACTTGTGTATATAAAATAGGGTTTTCTTCTTGTAATAATGAGTTTAGTCAGATTGAGATCTTGGGCTATCTATTTCATTTATTCTTAGTATTCCCTTGCTGGATTACTAAATACACACATTCCATGGATGTGTTTGCAGATGGGACCATAGTTAATTGTGAATGTCTTGGTTTATGCAAAAATAATTATATTTGTTGGAGAGACCCACCCTGCCTTCTGAGCACCATCCTGCCTTCATATTCAACAGTACCTGACTCCACTCAGTTAGGCTGAATCTTAAAGTTCCAATGACAACTTTAGCTGTTTACCAGTCAGCTTTGTGTAGTGCTAGTGAGTGCACTAGAAGACTCAAGTGTGTAAAAGTGCATCGAACCACTAACAATCTTTCTGAAACATTGAAACCCCCAGAACATTACCGCTGCAAGTAGGAATTTCATTGTTCTGTTTTCGATACATATGACAACCAAACACTCTTTCGACTTTCGGTTTGGACAAACCTTTTTTGGCACCTGGGCTACTTCATAGACAAAAGAGAGAACTGATAATATCATCATTATGTCTAGCTACTTTAAGGATTTGGCCTAAATTCCTGCTTGTAACAGTGATTACCCACACATAGGTAAATAGGCAGTAATTAACTTTTGGGTTCTTTATACCCATTTACTTAATTACACTTGCCAAAGCAATTTGTGACTTTAATAAATTTGGTTAGTAGTATGCAAATATTTGGTCCATTTTCTAAATCAAAGTGACTTGGGCACAAATAACTGTGGTGTGCTTAGTTTGTATAATAGAAGGCACAGAGTGCTGGAGTAGCTCAGTGGGTCCGGCAGCATCTCAGGAGAACATGGATAGGCTGCGTTTCGGGTCGGGACCCTTCTTCAGACTGTCTGAAGAAATGTCCCGACCTGAAATCCCATCTATCCATGTTCACTTAGGATGCTAACCGATCCGCTGAGCTACTCCAGCACTCTGTGTATTTTATAAACCAGCATCTGGTTCTTTGTTTCTTAGTTTGTATAGTACTGTTTTCATTGCGATTTATTGCAATTTATAGGAGTGTGGCTTTTCCCAGTTTTCAAGATGTCATAAATGTCTTTTTGAAGCATATTAATCAGAATCACACTTTATTCGCCAAGTATGTTTTGCAACATACGAGGAATTTCATTGGCCAGGTCAGTCATACAATTAAAAGCAACAGATCACTCAAAAAACACATTTTAACGTGGACATTCACCACAGTGACTCCTACACATTCCTCACTGTGATGGAAGGCGAAATAAAGTTCAAGTCTCTTCCTTTGTTCTTCCTCGGTCGTGGGCCTCGAGCCCCCGTTGACAGGATGATCTTGACTCCCGTAGCCGGTGGTGTTCGGGCCCTCCACGTCGAGGCGATCAAGCTTCCACATCGGGGGGGGGGGGGTCAGCCCCCCCGCGGTGGGCGATCGAACCTTGCGTCGTGGCTGGTCAAGCCTTCCACGGCGTTGGAGCTCCCGACTAGCCTCACCCGAGACTGCGAACCCTTGTTGGTGATTCTGCGGTGGTAGGCAAGGGATCAGCTCCTTTGTTAAGTCTGCGCCCCGTGGTGCTCATGACAGTCCGAGGAGGCTTCCAGCTCCATCGATGGTAGGCGCAGAGCCCGGAGAATGTGATCCGAAAATTGGTCACATCTCCGGGAAGGTAAGAACCTAAAAAAAAGTTTCCCCCGATCCCCTCCCCCCTCCCCCCACATATAACAAACCGAAGAACATTAAAACAAACTTTTAACGCACTAAAAAAAAAAAATATAAAAAAAAATACGACTGCCGGCAGGGCAGCCATCTCCCCGGCGCCCGTGGTGATCTTTTGATAGCATTGGGAATATTGAGATACCTTTTGTTGTTGTTTCAGGTATATGATGCTCATTGATGGCAAGAATGAGGTATTCATGGTTGACAGAAACTGTGCGATCTTTCACGTAGCAAACCTGGAGTTTCCTCTTCGGAAGGACCTTCGCATTCACCTGAGGAACACCTTACTGGATGGGGTGAGAAAGTTTATTTTGTTTTTCGAGACATGAGACTGCTCTTTACTTTAGACTTTAGGGAGATGCAGCGTGGAAACAGGCCCATTGAGTCCGTGGACCAACAATCACCCCGTACACTAGCACTATCTTACAGACTAGGGATAATTTGCAATTTTCAGAAGCCAATTAACCTACAAACCTGTACATCCTTGGCATATGGGAGGAAAGCGGAACATCCAGTGCAAACCCACGCGGTCACAGAGAGAACGTCTAAACTCCGTACGGACTGCACCTGTAGTCAGGATTAAAAATACCAATGACTTGGCCTCCAACGCCGTCTGTGGTAATTAATTTCACGTATTCACCACCCTCTGGCCAAATAAATTCCTCCTCATCGCCATTCTAAAGGCACTTCATTTTAATCTGAGGCTGTGCCCTCTCTTCCCGGACTATCCCACTAGTGGAAGCATGGTCTCCACATCTGATTTATTTGGCCCCTAAGTTCAAGGAGTACTACATATGAATGTTCACCAACAGTTGCACAGTATCCTGACATGGAAATGTATTGATAGATATATGGGCCTACACCTTGTAACTCCCCTTGCAACATCATTGCATCGACTAGAATGATTGCAGCTGTTTAAGAAGGGCACCGAAGGACCACAATAAATGCCGATCTCGCCTATGATGCCGGGGTTATGAAAAACAAATAAATAAATAAAAACTGAAAAGTCTCCTGATTGATTGATTTTTTTGTGGATTTTTTTTGCTGTGTCAAGTGATTAGCTTATTCCTTCGACCTGCATGAGGGTTGGTGCCTTCATGAAAGTACTGGAAGGGTATTGGAACTGTATCCTATATGAAGAGATGGGGAACCACTGTAAAATAATCTTTACTCCGAGTTGCAGAGCTTGGATCGATATATTCTAACTGCAGTGAAGAGTACCAGGCGGTTCAGTGCTTGGCAATTATGGGTGGTGTAATTGAACTTAAGGCTCAATTGGAAAGCTGACAAGATTGAAATGTCACCATGATCAATGTGACGTCAATTTGTGTGGGGTGCAAGCGTGCTGCAGTTACTTGCTGGTATATTATTGGAAATGAAGGTAATATGTGAACAGCAGCAGGTGGCACAGATGGGATAGCTGTTGGATCTGACCCTTTCCAAAAATCATTGCACAGT
Organism: Amblyraja radiata; assembly: GCF_010909765.2. Classification (NCBI taxonomy): domain Eukaryota; kingdom Metazoa; phylum Chordata; class Chondrichthyes; order Rajiformes; family Rajidae; genus Amblyraja; species Amblyraja radiata. The sequence goes on along the minus strand of NC_045960.1, from coordinate 28,890,447 downwards.
TTAAAATGAACACAGAATAAGAAAGGTGTTACCAGCAACGTATAAAGTCCCTTTCCTTTTTAAGTTTAATTCTGCATTCATAAATATTGATGCATTCCAACTAATCAATATTAAACTGATTTAAAAAACAATTCAAGAGCTAAGGATAACCTTTTGCGAGGCTATAATAGCAATAATTTGAAGTTCCTGAGATCATTCCCAGTTCATATGTTGTTGGTTTCATTCCTAATAGGTTTTCTATTTAGGATGCAGTGTAAAAGCACGAGTCTAATCACTGAAACACTCGTATGGGGTGTTATGCAGTGATAAGTTGCAGTTTCAGTGTCATACTCTGCTGATCAGAAGGAATGTTGATTGCTGTTTCTTGGGAGGATGGAGAGAGAGGAGAGATGTAAAAGTAGTTCTCTGGCCCAAGGTTGTGATAATGGCGACTGTCAGATTTAAATATCACTCAAGTATTTGATGGAGTACTTGAAGAATTGCACTGGCTTGTCTGGTTGATTATTATTATCAGCTGCTCTATGCAAAATATAGGAGTGCAAACTGGTGAGTGTATGGAACAAGCTGCCAGAGGACTGGGACTATCCCAATGTTTAAGAAACAGTTAGATAGGTACATGGATAGGACAAGTTTGGAGGGATATGGACCAAGCTCAGGCAGGTGGGACGAGTGTAGCTGGGACATGTTGGGCCAGTTGGGCTGAGGGGCCTATTTCCACACTATCACTCTATGACTCTAATAGGATTGCTGCACTTTGCACAGTGCGCTCCATAATGTTTGGGACAAAGACCCATCATTTATTTATTTGCCACGGTACTCAACAATTCGAGATTTGTAATAGATAAAATCACATGTGGTTAAAGTGCGCATTATCAGATTTTAATAAAGGCCATTTTTATACATTTTGGTTTCACCATGTTGAAATTACAGCAGTGTTTATACATAGTCCCCCCCATTTCAGGGCACCATAATGTTTGGGACACAACAATGTCATGTAAGTGAAAGTAGTCATGTTTAGTGTTTTGTTGCATATCCTTTGCATGCAATGACTGCTTGAAGTCTGCGATTCATGGACATCACCAGTTGCTGGGTGTCTTCTCTGGTGATGCTCTGCCAGGCCTGTATTGCAGCCATCTTGAGCGTATGCTTGTTTTGGGGGCTAGTCCCCTTCAGCATATAAAAGGCATGCTCAATTAGGTTCAGATCGGGTGATTGACTTGGCCACTCAAGAATTGCCCATTTTCATGCTTTGAAAACCTCCTTTGTTGCTTTAGCAGTATTTGTTTAAACCTGAGGAGGTAGGATGTGTCTATACACCTCAGAATTCATAATGCTACTACCATCAGCAATTGAATCATCAATCAATCAGTACCTTCAGCAGCCATACTTGCCCAGGCCATAACACCCCCACCACCATGTTTTACAGATGAGGTGGTATGCTTTGGATCTTGGGCAGTTTCTTCTCTCCTCCATACTTTGCTCTTGCCATCACTCTGATATAAGTTAATCTTCGTCCCATCTGTCCACAAGACCTTTTTACAGAGCTGTGGTTGTTCTTTTAAGTACTTCTTGGCAAACTGTAACCCGGCCATCTAATTTTTGCGGCTAACCAGTGGTTTGCATCTTGCAGTGTAACCTCTGTATTTCTGTTCATGAAGTCTTCTGCGGACAGTGGTCATTGACAAATCCACACCTGAAGAGTGTTTCTGATCTGCCGGACAGGTGTGGGTTTTTTTTCTTTTTTATAGAGATAATTCTTCTGTCATCCGCTGTGTGGGTCTTCCTTGGCCTGACAGTCCATTTGCGATTTGTAAGCTCACCAGTGCTCTGTTTCTTCTTAACAATGTTCCAAACAGTTGATTTTGGGAAGCCTAAGGTTTGGCTGATGTCTCTAACAGTTTTATTCTTGTTTCTCAGTCTCATAATGGCTTATTTTACTTTCATTGGCACAACTTTTGTCCTCATGTTGATGAACAGCAATAAAAGGTGATGGAAAGACTGGAGGAAAACTAGGTGCTGAGAGCTCTCTTATACCTGCATTAAGGAGACAATTAAACACACCTGAGCAATTACAAACACCTGTGAAGCCATGTGTCCCAAACATTATGGTGCCCTGAAATGGAGGCACTATGTATAAACACAGCTGTAATTTCTACATGGTGAAACCAAAATGTATAAAAATACCCTGTAATAAATTCTGACAATGTGCACTTTAACCACATGTAATTTTTTCTATTACAAATCTCAAATTGTGGAGTACAGAGACAAATAAATAAATGATGGGTCTTTGTCCCAAACATTATGGACAGCACTGTAGCTGCTTGGTGTAGCCAGCGTCGGTGGGGGGGCTGCGAGTCGGCTGCCCTGCCAGCAACATGTTCGCTATTTTGACTTCTTTTGCTTTTTTTGGTGTGTCTAAATGTTAGTTTAGGTGTCTCTTGGTGTGTCTTGTGTGGGGGGTGGTGGGGGGAACCGTTTTCGGTCGTCTCCTCGACGGAGAGGCAACCTTTTCCATGTCGCCTTCCTCGTGGGCTAACAGCATGGATTGGAGCGGCCTTTCCTGGAGTCGGGTCCGGAGTTTCAGCAGCGGGCGCAGTGTGGACTTTTCCATCGCATAGCCCGCGAACCCTTGCCGGGGGTCGCCAGGGAGGAGTGCTCCGATTGCTGGCCTGGTGACTTTGGCATCATGGGGCTGTGGTCTGCGGAGCTTCTAACCCGCGGGCTTGGCGTGGACTTACCATCCGTAGTCTGGGATCCCCTGCGGCCTGTATCATCCTTAAGCCGCGGTCTCCGGTAGGAAAGTTCCGATTCGGGCACTGCAAGCCGCGGAGTGTATTCGACAATCCGATGTCGGAGGTTCGATCGTCCCGATGAGAGGGCCTGTACATCTGGCCGTCCGTAGCGGCGACTACGGTGGGTTTATGGCCCCGACCACGCATGAACAAAGGAGGAGGACTGACTGAACTTTGTTGCCTACCACCTCAGTGAAGAATGCTGTGGTGGATGTTTGTGTTAAATTCTATTGTGTGTTCTTTTTAAGTGTATCGCTGCTGTCAAATTCATTTCACTACACTTTCGGGTGCATGTGAAGAATAAAATTGACTTTGACTTTGCCCATAGGTACATGAGCTATGATTTATGCTTTTGAACTATTTCAAATTGGTGACAATTTATGATACTGTAAGCTTCCAATTTGGATTTAGCTGCAATAGAACAACAGATAACTTAGCAACCAGTTTTATGGTCTGTACAGTGAAGCTTCATGCTTAGATGGCGAAGATCATCTAATGAAGAAATCGCTTTATTGATTGATGAAACAGAGTTAGCTCATTAGTGGGAGGAAAAGTATATTGTTACTGGATTGCTATTGCCAACTGATACAGAAGTGAAACCTGTATTTTGTATTGATCAGGTACTTCACTGTGGCATAAGCATTACTGAAGAAATTATTTTTTTGGAGTTGGGGGGACTGGAAGCTAAAGTTGTTGGGATTGGAGAGGTTGGGGGAGGGAGCAGTGGATGCAAATATCACAATCGGAGAAGAAATACTGAAACTTTTGTTCCTCCAAATGAGGATTTCCTTTTACTTCATTTAGCATGTTCCTTTATGATTCAGGTGATTTTTATAATTCACTGTGTGATGAATGATGCACAAATTAATGTAATCTGTTTTATTAACTGTCGTAGAGTATCAGATGCACCAGTGCACTTCAATAGTAGGTTTTTTTAAATTAAGGATTTAATTTATTAAGGTCATAATGAATACTCCTAGTGTCATACAGCGTGGAACCAGGCCCTTCGGCCCAACTTGCCCACACCGGCCAACTATTCCCATCTACACTATATTCCCATCTACACTGTATTCCCATCTACACTAGTCCCATCTGCCTTCATTTGGCCCACATCCCTCTAAACCTATCCTATCCAGTTACTTTGCTTGACATGTTAATTTATTTGACATGGGGACAATTATTTGGGGTTATCATTTGACTAAATTGAGGATCAACTTAAAATAAACTCATGAAGCTATCTAATACCATTCTGGAAAACATTCCTCTATCCCTGATGAAATGTGCAATGGTAAATTGATCAGCATATTCATGTCTGAAAAATCTTGAATTAATGGTGTAAAAGGAGTGTTCTCTTGCTGCATTTTAGGAACGTATATTTTTAAATAAACTTTTTTTTTGATTTGTTTAGTTCCTGTATTCTCATCAGTTTACTTTAGTTTTGTAGATACAAATTATAAACAGGCCCTTCAGCCCACCGTGTCCACACCGACCATCGATTACCCGTTCACACTAGTTCTATGTTATCCCACTTTCTCATCCACTCCCTACACACTAGGGGCAATTTACAGAGGCCAAGTAACCATCAAACCTGCACGTCTTTGGGTTTTAGAACATTGTAAAATCAATGTCATGTTTTGTGCTAATAGGTACAATAATATTTCATTATAGCAAGCAGGTTGTAATGGAAGTTGCACTTGATCAATGAACTTTAGAATCACTGAACATCAGTATATTGTTTGAATCATGCATCAGATTTACAGATGTCAGGACACTAAATTATTTTTTTCCTTTTTGTTGTTAGGAAATGATAATTGACAAAGTAAATGGGCACCCTGTACCTCGATACTTGATATACGACATAGTAAAATTCAATGTAAGTATCAATCTTGCTACCTGATTATTTCTTTAATAAGTCTTATTAATGTCCTAGCATTGAGCTGAACATAAAATAGATTTTATGATACGACGGCAGTCAAATATCATATTTTTCTTTTCTCAGTTGTCGTCCAGTGGATGTTTTAGCTTTCATATGAAACTAGAAAAAGTTGGTTGAGACATTATTCCATTATTAACTCTTTCAAACTGAAAAAAACTCAGTTTGAGAATGGGATTGTACACCCCCCATAATAAAAGACTGTAGCAAATATTAGCTCAAGGGAAAGAAAGTTTGGTGACCTCCAGGTAATTGATGTCTGGATTAGATCTGGGATTCCTGGGATGTCAGGACTGTCTTATGAAGAAAGACTGGATAGACTTGGTTTATACTCTCTAGAATTTAGGAGATTGAGAGTGGATTTTATAGAAACTTACAAAATTCTTAAGGGGTTGGACAGGCTAGATGCAGGAAGATTGCTCCCGATGTTGGGGAAGTCCAGGACAAGGGGTCACAGCTTAAGGATAAGGGGGAAATCCTTTAAAACCGAGATGAGAAGAACTTTTTTCACACAGAGAGTGGTGAATCTCTGGAACTCCCTGCCACAGAGGGTAGTCGAGGCCAGTTCATTGGCTATATTTAAGAGGGAGTTAGATGTGGCCCTTGTGGCTAAGGGGATCAGAGGGTATGGAGAGAAGGCAGGTACGGGATACTGAGTTGGATGATCAGCCATGATCATATTGAATGGCGGTGCAGGCTCGAAGGGCCGAATGGCCTACTCCTGCACCTAATTTCTATGTTTCTATGTTTCTATGTTTCTAGATCTGCGTTATTACATAATTTCATTTGACCTCGTTAGAAATTACACTGGTTCTCTCAAAGCATAGGTTTGCTTGAACATTATAGATGTGTATCATTAGGCTTTGGATCAAATCCTGGCTCTGTGGGAATTTAATTTATGAATAGGCCTTGTAAGATAATGATTTTTTTTTTAAATGAGCTGGTTTTTCAAACATGTTGCACGGTCTAACTAATCCAGAAATATTCAAGCATGAAAAATATTTCTGTTGTCATTGTTAAATAAACATGTCTTTGATATTTACCATTAAAAAATATAATGGAAGCAAAGGAGTTCAGGAAAGTGGTGTTTTCAAAAGATATCTACATGACAAAAGAGGAGGTACTGGGAGTCTTGTAGTGCAGAAAGCTGGATTAATCCCTGGGACCTGACCAAATGTATTCTAGGACATTGTGGGAAGGTAGGAACGAAATTGCTGGGAAAAGGCAGCATCTTTGGATAGAAGGAATGGTGATATTTCAGGTCGAGACCCTTCTTCAGACTGAGAATCAGGGGAGAGGGAAACGAGAGATATGGAAGGGTAAGGTGTGAAAACAAGAGATCAAAGGGGATGTGCATCAAGGAAAATGTAGAATAAATCATTGTTAGCAAGGGGAAGGTGACAATGAGACATACAATGTAAGATGTAATCAGGAGGGCAGTCAGACTGGTCGGAGAACTAGGATGGGGGTGGGATGGAGAGAGAGGGAAAGCAAGGGTCACTTGAAGTGAGAGAAGTCGCTATTCCTAAGCTGTAAAGAATGTAGTTGCCATGGTTAATAAATTTGTGTATAACACCAATGTTGGTTGTAGAGTGCATTGTTAATCTTAGACGGTCGTCTAAGATTGCAACAGGATCTTGATGAACTGGGAAAGTAGGATATTAAATGGTAGGTATTGCACTGGTGAGTTAAACCAGAAAAGTTCAACCATTTACTGTGGCAATTTTACTTTACCCCAGGATCTGGCAAATCCCTGGCAATTGTTGTAGAACAGAGACACCTTGGGGTATAAGTTCATTATCCATGAAAGTGGCAACGCAGGTGGAAGGGATGGTGAAGAAAGTATTTGGCAAACTTGCTTTTGTTATCAGGGCAGTTCATTCGCTCGCTCATGTGTCAGACGACGTATAGTTCGCTGTTGGCTTCTGTCGTCGTCCAACATGTTGACAGAATTGGTCGCCCGACGCATCAGAGTGCATCGTGTCGTCGTTTCCATGGAGGCTTCTGTCATGATCCCCATCAGGGCAGTGAATGCAAGAGTAGGGACCAATTACCATTATTCTATTATTTTTTTCATGTAGTTATGGAGAAGTAAGTAAGTAAGCAAGTAGGTTTTATTTATATAGCACGTTTTAAGTCAACTCGCATTGACACCAAAGTGCTTTACATAAATTAAATAATAAGTTCCATTACAAACCATAGAAAAAGGTTAAAAAAAAATGAATAAAATGGACACAACACATTATAGAGTTCAACACAAACGTCCCCCCACAGCAGAATCAAAAATTTCCACTGTGGGGAAGGCACCAGAAAGTTAAGTCCTCTTCCTCTGTGAAACACCCGAGGTCGGGGCCCATTTGTGGCCTTGCAGCCAGTCCGATGGTTTTCAGGGCCCTCTTGCCGTGAAGATGGAACTTCGGCATCGGGTGAAACATTCCTCAGCGGCTTGGAAAAGTCTGGAGCGGCTGCCTCCTCCCTGGAGACCGGGGCACTCGTAGTCCTCAGGCCGCGCCGGTTGGAGCTCCGACCCTGGTGAATCCCTGGCTCTGCGGCGCTCCAAATCCAGCGCCGCCCGCGGCCGGACGCCCGCAGCCACAGCTCCGCGATGTTGGGATCGACGGCCACAACGCTCCGGAGCTTACCGCACAGCGACCCGGTAAGGCATCGCCCGCTCCGTGTTGGTATCCCAGCGCTGCGCCACCGCCGCCGAAGCTGTAGTCCCGGCCGGTCCCGACAGGAAACGCCGCTCCATTCTCGATGGTAGGCCGCGAGGACGGGGCGAAGAAGCAGCTTGGAGGGATGCTGCCTCTCCGACCAGGTAGGTGACTAAGAAATAAAGTTTCCCCCTTCCCCACCCCCACCCCCACCCCCCACATAGAAGACCTCCACTAACATTTTTTAACAGGACTTAGAATAGAATAAAATAAAAAAAGGTGTAGAGACGGACTGCGGGCAGGCTGCCATACACAGACGGCGCCCACTCCCGCACATCCGCCATCTTGAAACATGAGAAAGATAAGACTGGTCCACAAGTTAAGGTTCTAAAATGTGGCAAGGCTAGTTTTGGAAGGATTAGGCAGGAACTTGCAGAAGTTGGTTGTTTGAGTCTGTTTGCAAGTAAGCGGATTCCTGACTTGCATGGGAGGCTTTCAATTGTGAGATAGCAAATGTACAGGGGCAGCAGGTCCCCATCAGGGTGAAGAGCAAGGCAGGTAAGTTCAGGGAACCTTGGTTGACAAGAAGTGTTAAGGCTCTGGTTAGGAAAAGGATGGTGGCACACATCAGATTTAGGTAGTTGACATCAAGCAAATCCCTCGGCAAGTATGAAAATGCTTTAGATCTTGTTCCTCAGAAACCCTCTGACAATTTTCTCACGAATGGAGATGTCTTGAGGGCAGTTCCTCTCCAATATTGAGGTGTGAGCAATGTTTATTTCTTTACTGTTTTCCCCAGATGGTTCTTGCAACATCCGTTGTGAAATAAGAGTCACACAGCATTTAGATTGACTGTTTGTTTGGCTTTTGGGAAACTAGTATTTGTGAATTGTAGAGTTACAAATGTGAACTAGATATAATTATCTAATCTATGAGAGACAATTTAATAATGATGGCCTCAAAAAAAGAACTCAAATTGTATTAGTATAAAACTGATGATGCTACATACACCCGAACCTCTTTCCGTGGTCCAAGATGATATTGCTGCAATGATCATTACCCTTTACAGATGCGGTGAATGTTTTATTTCATGCTACAATAAAATGGAATGAATGTGATTTTATCAATGTAATTTTTTTAAGGAAACAATGCCAAAGAATATCTCAAGCAAAATGTGATAAGGCTCGGTCTAGAATTGTTTTCCTTTTAAATAAAAAGCTTTTAAATGTCAGCTTTGTTCATTTTTAACATCCTGGCATCAGCCTTGGCTGACTGGGAACATTCTTATTTGAGTCAAAAGTCATGAATTTATCTACACAACGCAATCTGCACTGCGCAATGTTGGCTATATTATTGTAACAGTGTCTATAAGTACTCATGAACTTTGAAGTATTTTTTAAGTTACATGAGAGTGAATGCTGCAACTTGTTTGATGGTCAATTGAACTTGACTACAAAGATGCTGATTTTGAGCACAGATTGACTTGAAAAGATACCAGAAATAGTGTGGATGACTATTTCCTCAAGGCCAGCAGAATGACAGAACTGCTCCATGTAATGGCACTTGTCGTCAGGAAACAACGCTGAAGTGTGAAAAATCACTGACCCCGACTGCCAACTTACCATCTGTTCTACCAAATTAAACACAAACGTACTTGCATTAGAAAGCGGTAGGGAAATTCAGAGACCCGGAGGCAAGAAATTAAAGCTCAATATTTTTTTCAGTGTTTCAATAAACTTCGGAATGCATTTCAGCAATAATTGTGCTTTAGTGGAGCATTTACATTTATGCATGCCAAATTTGGGATACCACATTGCAGAAAAATGGTCCAAATTCAGCAATCTCCAATGTTAGTTTCAAATATAGCATTGATTTATGTTATTTAGCCTGCGTAATAATTTTGCATCTTCAACCCAACAATGAAAATACATTGGTATTGAAGAATTATTAAGCTAACTAGAATGATTAGATTTCAATAATAAGTGTTGAAAATACTCCTGCAGGATCTATGAAGAGAGAAAACAGGGTTATTGTTTTGGATCGGTGAGCTTTCTTTCTTCCACTGCCCAACTTGTTGAGTGATTTTTAATTATTATACAGACAATTCAGATAAATTATATTAATACAGATAATACTAATATTCAGACACATCAAGAAATTACAATGTAATTGGAAGTAGAGGGCAACACTGTGATGAAGTGGTAGAGTTGCTGCCTTACAGCGCCAGAGACTCGGGTTCGATCCTGACAACGGATGCTGACTGCATGGAGTTTGTACTTTCTCCCTGTGACCGGGCGGGTTTTCTCCAGCTGCTCCGGTTACCTCCCACTTTCCAAAGAAATACAAGTTTGTAGGTTAATTGGCTTCTGTAAATTGACCCCAGTGTGTAGAACAGTGGTTCCCAACTTTTTTTGGCCATGCCCCACCTAATCACCTCTAAAATCCTGATGCCCCCCCCCCCCCCATATTTTAGCACGAGCAGACAAAGAAATAATTCTCAGAAAATGGAATTTACTCAAAATAACATCTGAAACATAAACTACATATGTTTACCTGATGCCCCCCTTAAAAATCAAATTGCCCCCCTGTGGGGCGTACGCCCCATGTTGGGAACTACTGGTGTAGAACTTAGTGTACAGGTGATTGTTGGTCGGCACGGACTTAGTAGACCAAAGGGCCTGTTTCCACGCTGCATCTCTAAACTATACTAAACTAACCTCGTGGTTCATGTGCAATAATCTATATTATACTAAAACTCTTCCCTTTGTTCTTGTGTCTGTGTGGGCCAGGGTTGTGTCAGCTTTCTGTGAATCTCCTTAATTCCCATCTTCTTCCAAACGTCAGGCCCCAGCCTTCCCATTTTCACACATGCTACTCACATTTTTCCCGTGGACGCAATAAATATCTTCCCGCCGCATTTTAACCTTTATTTCCCAAGTTACTAATCTTTTAAAAACAGTTTCAAAATATTAAAGTTTTTCATGCTCTCATTTTGAAGTTAAAAAATTCAGACTGACGTCACAATCCATTCGTAAGGCAGCGCAGGAAGGGGTCTCAAGCGCTCCAACGACATTTCCCACATTTTTAACGTCGCAATCCTCTCGCACACTCCGGGCACTCAAGCACTCAAGCACTCCAACCCGCTTGGCCCAGCTGTAATCCCTCGCCCTCTTCCTCTCTACCCCCCTCCCCCTCCCTCTACCCTCCCTCTCTACCCCCCTCACCTCCCTCTCCATCTCTCCCCCCCCCCCCACCCTCTCCCTCTCTACCCCCCATATGAGGGGCACTACACCACTCCAACCCGCTTGGACCCGTTCGGCCTCGCTCGGCTCGGACCCGCTAAGCCCAGCTCCATCGGCTCCGCTCGAAGAGGTGAGGGAGGGATTGGGGGAGTGGAGGAGAGGAAAACAAATCCTGGGGAGTTGAGCAGGGAGAGTGGGGGGATTGAGGGAGAAGAGGGGGTAGGGAGAGTTGTTCAAACGTCTACACTCCCTCTCACCCCCCCCCCATCCACTCACACCCCCTCCCTCTCTACCCCTTTCCTCTCTACCCTCCCTCCCCCACACTACCCCCCTCCCCTGACTACCTTCCCCTCTCCCTCTCTACCCCCTCCCCCTCCCTCTACCCTCCCTCTCTACCCCCTTACCTCTCTCTCCCTCTCTAACCCGTCACCTTCCTCTCCACCCCCTCCCCCTCCTTCCACCCCACTCACCCTCTCTACCCCCTCCCTCTTTGCCTTTGTCCCTCTCTACCCCCCTCCCTCTACCCTCCCTCACTACCCCCTCACCCTCCCTCTTTGCCTTTCTCCCTCTCTATCCCCCTCCCTCTACCCTCCCTCTCTATCCCCCTCTCCCTTTCTACCACCGACCCCTCACTCTATCCCTCTCCCTCTTTAACCCTCTCCCTCTACCCCCCTCTCCCTCCCTCTACCCTCCCTTTCTACCCCCCTCACCCTCTCCCACTCTACCCCCTCCCTCTCTACCACTCTCCCTCTCTAATCGCGCCTGCGCAGTTGGGGGCTATGCGTGAGTGGATAGGACGGGGAATGTGGGAAAGGTGCGAATGAAAGCTTTACTTGAAATTAAAGAAATCATTGTTCAAATCCTGGGTTGTAAGTTGCCCAAGAGAAATAAAAGGTGCTGTTCCCCCAATTTGCGTTTGGCCTCACACTGACTGTGGAGCAGGCCTGGGACAAAAAGGTAAATTTTGGAATGGGAAGGGGAGTTAATTCATTGATCTGCTCCATTATAATACATTTGACATCAACACTACATTTGTAAAGGTCCCAGAACCTGACTGCTGTTAGACAAAGCTCCCAGTTTTAATATATTTAGATGAACAGTCTGCAGACTTCAGTTTGGATTTGTGTCATGATTATAAAACAAACAATGGAAAATTAGTTTGAAGAGAACCATAGACCAGGTTCGAGAATGTGAATGGAATCAAGCAGACGGGGAACTGATCTCTTGTACTACAAACTTTGCAGCACCATCCACCTTGGACGCTGAGGATTCCAAGTGCCCCATGGTCACTTTGTGCCAATCCACTAATTTACTACAACATTTCAACATTGGATATTTTCCAAATTAGAATTGTCAGATTTACTCCACAGGTCAATGTTCCTGATCAATAAACTATGTACTTGATAGTGCAGGGAACCAGAGAGAGGTGTTCAAATCCCTCTAAGGCATCTGTGGGATTTAAATCTAACTAATTAAATAATTCTGAAGAAGGGCCTTGATCCAAAATGTTACTTATCCATGTCTTCCAGAGATGCTGTCTGACCCACTGTGTTGCAACACCTTGTTTCTTTTATCTGCCGTTCCTTTTGTCTCTCTCTATAATTAATATTAATTATAATATTAATATAATATCAGGGCCCCCTGATATTATAGTGTGTGTGTGTGGGGGGTGGTTCGTGAGTGTGTGTGATGCCGCAGGCCGCCCCCCCCCCCCCGCCACAACCGTGCGTTGAGGGGATGGGACCCAACGGGTCCCACTTGGTCCTAGTTTCTAAAATGTTGTTTAAAGTTAAAATGGTTGAATTCTGTTTCCTTGATAGTTGAACAGGTTACATGGCTCTGCAGTCTCTCAAAGCTGCTCTTTATGACATCCTTTGTTGCTCCACTAAGAAGTGGGCGTTTGATATGCATTTGATCATGGCTGTGCTGTTGTCAATATGAGAGTTTATTTTCCCTTATTACATAGAAGCATTTAATTCCTGGTTAGGCCTTTGCAAAAGAAAATAATTTAATCAAGGACAACAATAGTATTTAAAAAATATTATTTTTGTCACTTGGTTGCCATTTTTACCTTTCATTTCTTTGGCTTTTTTCTTGCTACCACCTTTTTGTTTTATTGATCTTTCACATGGTGTCCTCTCATGTGTAAGCATGGACTTCCAATGTTTAATGTAGGAGTTGCTTTGAAAAACGCCAAAGATGTAACTCCCTGGTCAAATCGTCCCTTCCCACCCAAACCACCCCTCCCCTGGTACTTTCCCTTGCTACCGCAGGAAATGGTACACTTGTCGCTTTACCTCCCCCCCCCTTGACCCAATCCAAGGACCTAAGCAGTCTATCCAGTTGCGGCAGAGGTTCACCTGCACCTCCTCCAACCTCATCTATTGCATCCGCTGCTCTAGGTGTCAGCTGCTCTATTGTCTCAACCCGAAACGTCACCTATTCCTTCGCTCCATAGATGTTGCCTCACCCGCTGAGTTTCTCCAGCATTTTTGTCTACTGCAGAAAGTACTAATGTCATTTTCATTTCTATAACCCGGAAATTTTTTAAGTTGAGGCAAATTCAAAATTTATTGAGGAAATTATTAAGACAGTCAGATCTGATTGGGGGGGGGAAATTGCATTATGCTTCTTTGTGTTTTATTCAGTATTTTTGTAAAAGGTATCTCTGTTGTATAGGAATGAAGAATTCTTTGAGAGATCTGGTTTGTTAAGAATAAAAATAGTTTCTCTTCCCAGTAATATTAATTTAATAGTAGGTTTTGTGTGACACTAAATGAAGGTTACACATATACAGTTGAAGATAAATTGCCAGGGAGCAATGAGACAGTAGGTGGGAAAAATCCACCTACTGTTCAGCTTTTAATGCAAAAACACTACAGTTTACCATCTGTGCGCAATGAAGCGAGATTCCTAAACAAAGTAATGTACTAAATGTATATACATTTCAGAAATAATCTCTATTCTGTGATGACTTCATCTGCTGTATTTTCTCTACTGTAATTTATCTACCAAATACACAAGATAAAATATAATTTTATATCATTAAATTAATATATTTCTCACCAATCACATTTGTACCAGACAGCAACAACTTGTTCTTGTAAAGTAATTTTTTTTTAAAGGACATCATGCCATAACACAGACAAGGCAATAAGACAACAAGGGCACAAGACAAAAGAGGAAAGCGCACCAAACCTGGAACGGAATGTTTGGAAAGTAAATGATGTGTTGGCTTTTATTAGCAGATGTTTAAGGAAAGGGAATGCTGTAGCAGTGCAGGGCTTTGGTCAGTTCACACCTATAGTACCATAGTTTTTGTCTGTGACCCCCAAGTTAAGATTGCACTACTTTTGTAGGTACTGCAAAGTAGATTACTTCATTAAATTCTAGGCCAAGTTGTAGGTGGGATGATGTGAGGAGTGATCATAAGTGATAGGAGCAGAATTAGGCTGTTCGGCCCATCAAGTCTACTCCACCGTTCAATCATGGCTGATCTATCTCTCCCTCCTAACCCCATTCTCCTGCCTGGAGTGGTCATTGACAAATCCACACCTTACTCCTGACGAGTGTTTCTGATCTGTTAGGTGTTTGGGGATTTTTCTTTATTATCGAGAGAATTCTTCTGTCATCAGCTGTGGTCTTCCTTGGCCTGCTGGTCTTGTTGCGATTAGTAAGCTCACCAGTGCTCTCTTTCTTCTTAACGATGTTCCAAACAGTTGCTTTTGGTAAGCATAAGGTTTGGCTGATGTCTCTAAGTTTTATTCTTGTTTCTCATTCTCATAATGGCTCTTTGACTTTCATTGGCACAACTTTGGCCCTCATGTTGATAAACGGCAATAAAAGTTTCCAAAGGTGATGAAAAGACAAAGAAATATTAGGTGCTGAGAACTCTCTTATACTTGCATGAAGGAGGCAATTAAACACACCTGAGCAATTACAAACGTTTATAAAGCCGTGTCCCAAACATTATGGTGCCCTGAAATGGGGGGACGATGTATAAACATTGCTTAAATTTCTACATGGTGATACCAAAATGTATAAAAATGCCCTTTATTAAAATCTGACAATGTGCACTTTAACCACATGTGATTTTTTTCTATTACAAACCTCAAATTGTGGAGTACAGAGGCAAATAAATAAATGATAGGTCTTTGTTCCAAACATTATGGAGGGCACTGTGGATAACATGATAATACAAAGATAACATTTGACAAAACTAATGGATAACATATGACAATACTTTAGGTGATATGACAATACTCGTAGATAACATATAACAATACTCATAGATAACACATAACAAACAGTTTTGGCACCATTCAATCAGATTATCAATCTGACTCCAGTACTTCGACTCATCATTTCCCTGTAGTTCGCCCAGTAACGGTGATGGTGTCGGAGAATTTGAAGATGTCTTTGGAACTGTATGGTTACACGGTCATGTGTGTTGCTTGAATAGAACAGAAAACTGAGCACACAGCTCTGTGGTGCTCCTGTGCTGATGGTTATCACGGAGGAAATGTGCTAATTCATATTGATTATGGTCTGTTAATGAGGAAGTTGAGGATCGAGTTGCACAGCGATGCTCAGAGTTCCCTGAGCTTGGTAATACGTTTGAGACGGGATGGTGGTGTTGAACGCCATAACCAACCTCTCAAAGCACTTCATCACCACGGAAGTTAGTGCCATTGTCTGTACTCATTGGGGCATGTCACCTTACCCTTCTTGGGCACTGGTATTATTGATGCCCTTTTAAAGCCCTCTGAAGCTAACCTATATTAAAATAACGATTTAACAAAAAAACATTGAAAATTATTTTTGTACAGTAAACTTGTTTTACAAAATCATAGTTTGTACATTTCAAATTCTGTCCCTTTGGGAACTTTTGAACACCTTTTCTTAAAATATATGTTTGTTTTGACTTCATATTGGTTGCGTTAGCATATGCAATTTCTCTGAATGTATACTCATTTCAGGGGAAAAAATACTTACCGCTCCGAGTAATTTTTTTCCTTTGGTCTTAAATCTATTTCAAAACTAGGGGCCACAGTTTACGAATAAGGGGTAAGCCATTTAGAACGGATATGAGGAAACACTTTTTCACACAGAGAGTTGTGAGTGTGGAATTCTCTGCCTCAGAGGGCGGTGGAGGTCGGTTCTCTGGATACTTTCAAGAGAGAGCTCTTAAAGATAGCGGAGTCAGGGGATATAGGGAGAAGGCAGGAACGGGGTACTGATTGGGGATGATCAGCCATGATCACATTGAATGGCGGTGCTGGCTCAAAGGGCCGAATGGCCTACTCCTGCACCTATTGTCTAAAAGCTGGAGATGACATAGCAAATTTATTAACGGTTTCTGTTTGGATTAGATTGAGATGCTATGTGTTTATCTGAAGCACTGGTTGCAAATGTGCACAGTTTATAACTTGCGGCAGTTTATGTGTGAATTCCAATTATAATTTTCCATTTACTTAGTTCTCAAGGGAAATGAAATTGTACTTGCATACCAGTATTTTATTTATATTGTGATGTCTTTGTATTAACAGCGGTTCACTTTGTCTGAATACATACTTGACGATGAATTTGACTAGATTTTTAACAGCACTTAAATAAAGCTATTCATTTTTTTAACTTCAGAAACTGTCAAGATGAGAGGGAATGAGCAGCTGTGGTTGCAGTTGGTGAACCAAATCAAACTATTATGTTGTAAAATGAATGTTACTTTAGAGGGAATTACAGAAGAAACAAGGCAATTTTTTAACTTGGCATATGAGCAATGGAGGCTAATTATGTTCAGATTTATTATATTGATATGTTACATTTGACCTATGTTAGATTTGACCTATGTTACATATGTTACCTATGTTAGAATGATGATCACCTTTTATATAATTACAGATATGTACACAGACCAAAATTGCAAGTTAAGTTTAGAGATACAACGCAGAAACAGGGCCTTCGGCCCACGGAAACCGCGCCGACCAGCAAATCCCGCACATTAACACTACCCTACACACATACTAGGGACAGTTGTTTACAGTTGTACCAAGGCAATTAACCTATGAACCTGTACGTCTTTGGAGTGTGGGAGGAAACCAAAGATCTTGGAGAAAACCCACATAGGTCAGGGGGAGAACGTACAAACTCCGCACAGACAGCAACCGTAGACCGGATCGAACCCGGGTCTTTGGCGCTGTAAGACAGCAGCTCTACCACTACGCCACCGTGCTCCAACTGCAAATGAAAATACTTATTTCCTTGCAAATTGAGGTTTTGGTCTTTCACAAAATATAGCTTGCAGGGCAATGTGGTGGAAGTACTTTTAGTTGTAGGACAAAATAAATATAAGCAATAGTTTGAAATAAAATGTTAAAAAATATCTAGACTGGATGGCAGGAGAAATGCCTTCACGCATGTATGACTGCTCGTTGGTAATTGAGATGAAACTGGTGGCTTTGAAGATTCAATTGGATATGTGATTGAAGGGAGAGGGATTGAAGGAATGTGGGAATAGAGGGCTAACTAATTAGCATGCAACAAAAGCTTTTCACTATACCTCGGTGCACGTGACAATAAGCTAAACTGAACTGTACTTCATACAGAGTGATTTGAGTTGTAAATACATAATTGTTCCTTCATCCAGGAAAGTCTTCAGCAGTTCAGAAAAATCATCCGGATTTTAACTAAAGATAGGCATTAAATGCTGACAATGCCCACAGCTCAACAACTGACATTCAGTGCATAAATAAACATCCATTACATCATTTGAAGAACAGGATGTTTCTTGCCAAATATTTAACCCATAACTACCAACACTCGAAGATAATCTGGTAACTATCCGGGCCGCTGAGGAGGAGGATGTTCACCGTCGGGGATCGGCGTCGGCGTTCCACCAGCCCGGCGTGAGGGCCTGAACATCGGGCCGCCCGGTGCGGCGACTGCGGGTGCTCGGAAGGCCCAGACCACGGATGAACATCTGGGAAGATCGGAGGGGAGGCTGGCTCGACTATGGTGCCTTCCTCACCTTGGTGCCACTGTGTTATGTTGTGTCGTGGACTTTCTGTGTTTGTGCTTTTCTTTTTTTAAATTCAATTTTATTTTTAATGTTTTATTATTTATTATTTATTTATTTTTATGATACTGCCTGTAAGGAAAATTCATTTCGTTGTCTAATTGAGACAATGACAATAAATTTGAATACAATACGAATACAATACAATAACTATCTTATTGATGTTTGAGCTGCCTTGTTCTGAATAAAATGGCTCATTTGGATTTAGAAATTCTTCAGTAACTGTAAAATTCTTCGAGATCCCAGTCTTTATTCACTCTATACTCATGACTGTGTAGCCGGACATAGTGCAAACTCCATCATCAAGTTCACCGATGACACCACTGTTGTGGGACAAATCACAGATGGTGATGAGTCAGATTATAGAAGTGAGATCGACCGATTGACCAAATGATGCCAGCACAATAACCTGGCTCTCAACACCAGCAAAACCAAGGAACTGATAGTGGACTTTGGAAGGGGTAGGATAGGGATATTTCCAAAGATCTTTCCTGGTCCCAGCATACTGATACAATACAATACAATACAATATCTTTTATTTGTCATTTGAACCTCACATGAGGTTCAAACGAAATTTGGTTTCTGCAGCCATACAAAAAAAGCAATTATAAAGAAGGCACATCAGCGCCTCTACTTCCTGAGAAGATTACGGAGAGTTGGTATGTCAAGGAGGACTCTCTCGAACTTCTACAGGTGCACAGTAGAGAGCATACTGACTGGCTGCATCGTGGCTTGGTTTGGCAATTTCAACGTCCAGGAGTGGAAAATAATGCAGAAAGTTGTAAGCACTGCCCAGTCCATCACCGGCTCTGACCTCTCCACCATCGAAGGGATCTATCGCAGTCGCTGCCTCAAAAAGGCTGCCAACATCATCAAAGACCCACACCATCCTGGTCACACACTCATCTCTTCATTTCCATCGGGAATAAGGTACAGGTGCCTGAAATCTGTAACATCCAGGTTTAGGAACAGCTTCTTCCCCACAGCCATCAGGCTATTAAACACGACAGCAAATAAGCTCTGAACAATATGTCTATCATTACTATTGCACTTTATCTGTTATTCATTGTGTATATATGGTCTATAGACACACTGAACTTTTCTCCCGTTCTGTATTATGTTTACATATTCTGTTGTGCTGCAGCAAGTAAGAATTTCTTTGTCCTGGGACACATGACAATAAAACTCTCTTGACTCTTGACTAGTGACTTTGTGTTGAATTAGAAAAAAATTGTTGCAGCTTTAACAAGTGATAAAGTTATTCCAAAAGATATTAGTAGTGGAAATGTAGAGCTATATGGCTTACATATATTTTAGACTGACTTGAAGTCCTTTTCCATTTCGAAGAAACTGTTACAGTTTGCAGAATGTTGCCCCATCTCCTCCAACTTGATCACTAGAATGTTATTGTTAAGTGGTGTTGGAGCCATTAAGCTTAAGTAAAGATTGAAGAGACTTGGCTTGTATTCACTGGAGTTTAGAAGGATGAGGGGGATCTTATAGAAACATATAAAATTATAAAAGGACTGGACAAGCTAGATGCAGGAAAAATGTTCCCAATGTTGGGCGAGTCCAGAACCAGGGGCCACAGTCTTAGAATAAAGGGGAAGCCATTTAAGTCCGAGGTGAGAAAAAACTTTTTCACCCAGAGAGTAGTGAATTTGTGGAATTCCCTGCCACAGAGGGCAGTGGAGGCCAAGTCACTGGATGGATTTAAGAGAGTGTTAGATAGAGCTCTAGGGGCTAGTGAAATCAAGGGATATGGGGAGAAGGCAGGCACGGGTTATTGGTTGGGGACGATCAGCCATGATCATAATGAATGGCGGTGCTGGCTCGAAGGGCCGAATGGCCGCCTCCTGCACCTATTTTCTATGTTTCTATGTAAGTTTATTATAGTCATGTCTAGTTACCTTTTGTTATAATCTGCCTGTGTTAATGTGGGTGGGATTTTATACGTAGTCTGGGGCGTGTTTTTGGCGAGGGGATTCTGGCGCAGACTCTCAGATGATTCGTTTTAGTTTGATGTCGGGCCATGGGTAGAAAACTTTCTACCATGACCACGAGCATGATTTAGACATATATATGTTGTCAGATGATGTACTTTTACAAGAAGTAGTTATGATTTATATGACATGAATGGAACGACAATTAAGAACGGAAAATTATGAGTTTTCATTATGAGAATTATTGTTTTGTATTACAATAAAGAAGCTATTAATCAAGAGACTACTTCTGGATGATTCATCTTTGCTGTTTCAAATGTGTGGTGGAGTGCGTGAGACTACTTTTCTAATCATCCCCAACAAATCAGTGGCTATCGAAGGTTGAACTTTGAGAAGTTATAAAAACCGCCACTAGAAGTGGTTTCATGACTTCTCAATGGGATGGTTTGATTCAACTGAATATGAAGTGTCGGAGGACCAAATAAACAACTTAGATATTTTACATTACAAACACTGATAGGCTATTCATTTTCTTTTTCGGGGCCTGGGAGCTAGCCACATCATACTGTAGAAATGTGTAGGAAGGAACTGGTTGGAATCGTAGATAGACAAAATGCTGGAGTAACTCAGCAGGAAAGGCAGTATTTCTGGAGAGAAGGAATGGGGAACATTTTGGGTCGAGATCCTTCAGACTGATGTTAGGGGAGTGGGAGGTACATACATTGCTGCCAAGTAGTACGGATTTTCCGTATTTCGTACGGAAATGCGATAAGAATACGTAAATACGAATTTGCGTTGTTAAATACGGATTAAAAAAAAAAAAACCATAGATAATCGTTACAACGAGTCACCGCTGCACCGGCCATGTTGCCTTGGAATTTTACATTTTAAAAAGCTCGGGTTTAATGAATACTGCAGAAAGATTGGAGTCTTTTATCACTTGATTCAACTGAGACGAAAACGATTTGTTAACTACCACTGTTAGCACTTGTTAACAGCCAGTAGTTAAAACGTAGTTATACAATGTGTCACCAATACATCGATCTGCATTCCTCAGTAAATATAATTGTGTTTTGACCTTCAAGTGTTAATGACGCCGGGGTCCTTTGAATAAAATTCACAGGAGAATTTCTTAAAACTCACCGCCATTAAGGGCTCTGGACCGCGAGCACGGGCTTCTTCCTGGTGTGCAGGTACAGTCATTCACCCACGTTATTTTTAAGAAGAAACTGCAGATGCTGGAACAATCGAAGGTGGACAAAAATGCTGGAGAAACTCAGCGGGTCAGGCAGAGAAGCAATAGATAACATTTTGGGTCGAGACCCTTCTTCGGACCCTCCATAGATCCAGCCTGACCTGCTGAGTTCTCCTGCACTTTATGTTTTGCTCTTAAAATAAATCCGTGGTCTGCTGAAGACACAACACGATAGACCACTCTGGAAGTGCACATTTTGCTGTACACTTCATACTGTAGAACACATCATAATACACCTTGGGTGAATTAATGGGGTTTGATTTTTTAAAATCTGTTGTCTAGAATTAATCAATACCCACCCTGCGTACCTTATATCAGCTTTATTGTATGAAACGTTCATAAACGCGGCGACGCTGATGTCGTTTATTATTATCCATAGTGTTTATGGGGGTGTGTTTTCCATAGCTACTGTTTCCAACTACGACCAGATGTCACATCAGTTCAGATTTAAATATAAATAAAAGTCCCACTGTCCCACTATTGGTCGCAGACTGTTCGGGAAAATTCTCGTATAACAATAAGTCTTGGGAATTCTCTTTTTCAGTGGATGAGCCTTTGATTATTTTTCAGGCAGTGGGGGAATCCTGGATAAGCCTACTGGTAGAGGGGTAGAGGGAGGGGTGGAGAGGATGGAGAGGGGAGGGACAGGGAGAAGCAGGGAGGGAGAAGGGGAGAGGGAGGGAATAAGAGGGAGGGAGAAAAAAAGGAAGGAGGAGAGAGGGAGAGAGAGAGGGAGGGAGGGAGTGTTTTAAAAGCAATTTCCACCCATGAATGAATATTTTGAAAATGGGCGAAGCAAAAAGTAGCATGTTCTCTGGAAAGGCTTATCCTAAAATAATTGATCGGAGGGGTGTGATTTTCAGTAGCAAATGACTTTCAACGATAAACCTCTGGGCAAATGCAAGAAAGCAGCTATGACATATAATACACAATAAACTGTATTACAATACACAATAAACAATTTATGCATTCTTGTACTCTTACATGGGTATGACTGCACATTAAAAAAAAATCAGCAAAATGGCACCGCGTAAAAATACTGATTTCCTCAGCAAAATACTGATTATCAGGTACGAATACTGAAATGCTCTGACAAAACTTGGCAGCTCTGTACATAGAAGAGGAAGTGTACCGTGTGAAACAGGACAAAGGGAATGTAGAACAAGGAAAATGTAGAATAGATCATTGTTTGTTGGAAGAAGGTAACAACAAATCAAACATAAAATGTAGTCGGAGACAGTAAGACGGAGAACTGGGAAGGGGGACGGGATACAGAGAGGGGGAAAGCAAGGATTACTTGGCGATGTGTACTGTAGAATTGTGTATTGTATACTTCATATTGTAGAAAGTTACAAAACTGAAATGATGATATCAAAGTGCAGGACTAACTCAGCGAGTTAGGCAGCATCTCTGGAAAACATACTGTCTGACCTGCTGAGTGACTCCAGCACTTTGTGTCTTTTGTAAACCAGCTGCTGCAGTTCCTTGTGAATACAAAACTGAAAGGAGTGTATGCATATTTTTAACACGTGTAATTGTGTGTGAAATATTTAAAACATTTCCTCATACTGGTTGAAAAATACCATCAAGAAAATATTTAGAAACACAAAACTGCAGATGCTTGTTTATACCAAATATCGACACAAAGTGCTGGAGAACCTGAGCAAGTCAAGCAGCATCTCTGGAGAAAATGGATGGGTGACATTTCGGGTCGAGACCAGTCTTCAGGTCTGAAGAAGGGTCCCGAGCTGAAACGTCATCCAACCTTTTTCTCCAGTGATGCTTCCTGATCCGTTGAGAGTCCAGCACTTTATATCTATCAAGAAAATATTTGATATTTTTCTGAGTTTAGTTGCATAAATTCCACAACATAGCATTATTATGTAACCCAACATTGTAAGCATTATGATTTAAACACAATATTAAAAAAAAACATTGCATCAGTGTAATTTTCAGCAATGGAACACAGTAATAGGATTTTCTATTCCAATGTTATATTTATACAACCTAAATTATGTGAATTATGTAAATATTCCAGATCCGTTTATGGTAATTAAAAGTTTAATATTTCAGCCTCACTGTAACCCTATGCATGTTCCATTCATTACTTTGCAGTCGATAAAATGTTAGAAATTGTTCTTTTTACTGCATGTGAAAAGATTTCCCTGTGATTAGACTGGTGAGCCTGCCTCGTGACGAGAAGAGGAACCCGATAGTAATCTCCATTCAAGAGAGTTGTCCATGCCACAGAGGATGTTCTTGCTGCTCTTCCTGGGTCACTGGCAACTCATGATGTTTTGCTGCCGTCTTTGGTTAACATTTCTCTGCAGTTTGCATTATCTCTACACCAATGACTGCACCTCCACTGACTCCTCTGTCAAGCTTGTCAAGTTTGCGAACGACACAACCCTGATTGGACTGATCCAGGGTGGGGAGGAATCTGCCTACAGATAGGAAGCGACACAGCTGGCGTCCTGGTGCCATCGTCTTGGTGCCAACCTAGAGCTCAATGCTCTTAAGACAGTGGAATTGACTAGACTTTATGAGAGCTCCCCTTCCCCTCACCCCACTCACCATCAACAACACCACAGTCACATCTGTGGAGTCTTTAAAATTCCTGGGAACCATCATCTCCAAGGACCCGAAATGGGGGGCCACCATCGACTCCACAGTCAAAAAGGCGCAACAGAGGATGTACTTCCTGCGGCAGCTGAGGAAACAACATCTGCCACAGGCATTGATGGTCCATATCTATACGGCCAGCATAGAGTCTGTCCTCACCTTCTCCATCATGGTCTGGTTTGGCTCAGCCACCAAGCACGACATCCGGAGGCTGCTGCGAATCGTCCGATCAGCTGAAAAGGCTATTGGCTGCAACCTTCCCTCCATCGACGAACTGTACACTGCAAGGGTCAGGAAGCGAGTGGGTAAGATCATCTCTGACCCCTCTCACCCTGGCCACAAACTCTTTGAATCACTTCCATCTGGAAGGCGACTCCGGAATGTCAAAGCTGCCACAGCCAGACATAAAAACAGCTGGCCACAATCTTTTTGTGGGGGAAACTTTTGCTTTTCTATGTGGGGGAGGGGGGCAGGGTAAGGGGGAAACCGTCTCCCAGTCTCTTCCTGGCAGGGACGCGACTATTTCTCCGAGTCGAGTCCTCGCCCCCCACCTCGCGGCCTACCAGCTGGATCGGTGCGGCCTTTCCTGCCGGGGACCAAATACCGGACCAGGGCTGCTACAGCGGCGGCGCAGCGCTGGAGTCACCGCGGAGCGGGCGATGCCTACCTGGGTCGCCGTTTGGAGCTCCGGAGCGTTGGGCCGCTGCTCCAACATCGTGGAGCTCTGGTGCGGAGAGCTTCCAACGCGGGCGGCGCTGAACAACATCGTGGAGTCTGGGGCGCCTTGCAGAGGGTCTACAGCAGCAGTCTCCACCCGGCGCGGCCTGCGGACTTTGGAAGCCGCCGACTCCGGTAGGAGGGGGCCGACTCTGGTGTCCACGCCGCTGAGGACGTCCCGCAGCCCCGACGTCAGACTTGTATCACCCCGGCGAGCGGTCCTGGACATCGGGCCGCCCGTAGCTGCAACTGCGGAGGGCTTGGTGAGGCCCTGACCACGAGGAACAGTGGAGGAAGAGACTGACTTTGGTGCCTTCCCACACAGTGGGAAACTTTGATGCTGCTGTGTGGAGATGTTTTATGTTAAATTCTATAGTGTGTTGTGTTCTTTATTTTTATTGTTTGGCTGTATGGGAATTTCATTTCACTGTGCCATCTGGCACATGTGACAATTAAATCTATCTTGTATCTTGTAGCTTTTATCCACGAGTAGTAGCTCTACTCAATAACCAAAAATCTGTCGCCTCCTTTTGCTTTGGCATTTTATTTAATTCACATATTTAATCGATAATGTTTTATTATTAATGTTTAATGTTTTATGTGTCATTCCTAACTAACACTGTATGTCATGTTGTCACTTGCCGGGCGGAGCACCAAGGCAAATTACTTGTATGTGAATACTTGGCCAATAAACTTATTCATTCATTCATTCTTTCCTTCTGATAAGAAATAGAATCCTAGAATTATTACAGCATATTTAAATAAAGGCCACAGATGCCTCTACAAGTGAATGTAAATAATGTCATGGCATTATTTTGCTGATTGACATAAATATGACAAACAATGCCTCGGAAACAAGGTCCTGACCCGAAACGTCACCTATCCATGTTCTCCAGAGATGCTACTTGACCCGCTGAGTTACTCCAGCTTTTTTGCTTATTTTATTTTGTCTCCCATCTATTTCAATGTTGTGTGTGGTATAATGTGTGTGTGCGCACACAGGAATGGCTCGTGGAGTTTAATTCAGATAAGTGTGAAGCTCGCATGGATAGGAGAGGTTTAGAGGGATATATGGGCCAAACACGGGCTAATGGGAGAAAGTTAGATGGGGCATCTTAGTCGGCATGAACGAGTTGAGCCGAACGGCCGGTTTTCATGCTGTATAAAACTGACTATTTTACCCAAAATATACGTTATGTTGTTGCATTGCACTCCATGACGGACTCTTGTATTTTATTTGGGATTTGGCCCTTGTTTCACAATCAGCTGGCATCAAGCTTTGTTAGGGGAGAGCTCCAAATGTGACAGGGTCCCTTGGGATTATCGTCCAATTCTGATTTGTGACATGTAACGGATCTTGAGCTACATTGTGTGAATGCAAGAGTTTACAGAGTGATTCTGTTACAGATTTCAGTCTAGCAGAAATCAATGAATCAGAAAATGAAGCACAGAAAATGACCACTTGGCTTACTCTGTCCGTGCCAGACAGAAATATAAATTCCACGGTGGCGATCAATCCACTCTGCCGCTCTGGATCTATTTAGCCTTTGCAGGCTAAATCTCAATCTGCTCTCATCTATATACGTTTAAATGTAACAAAGATTTCTATCTTTTTTGAGGCATTTGGTTCCAGATCCTGCGATTGTTTGGATGAAAGTTTTTGTTCCTCGTCATGCTCACTTGGCCACTTGTAGTTTTGCACATCTCAGTTAAATATCTCTTCAACCTCCTTTGTTCTAAATCGCACAATTTCCTGCTTAACCAGACTCTTCTCATAATTGAATTCTCCTGTCCCTCTCTGGTGTTATCCGTTTGTGTTATGAATGTTTTGTACTGTTCTCACTCAAATTGTGACCATTCGTCTTAAAATATCAGGGTTGAGGCAGTGATGCTGATTTTCCTGGTAGCAAGCTATTCAAAAAATAAATAACCCACATTTAGAAGGTAATACTGCTTTGATTATTTATTCCAATGGTTTTATGATGCTTATTGGTATATATTATTCATATGGGCAAAGTAGTCAATCATTATAAATTGCTAACTGCATCCAGACATTTTGTCTGTTGTTGCAATTTTCTGCAATCAGAAAACCCATAAACATGAGCCATCCTATCTTTGGGAGGTAGAATGATAGAAACATAGACAAAGACTGCCCTCCCATTAATCTCATATTTCGCTTGGGCACCAGTAGTATGAATATTGATTTCTCTAACTTCAAGTAACCCCGGCATTCCCTCTCGCTCTATCCCTCCCCACCCAAGTCACACCAGCTTCTTGTTTTCACCCAACAAACAGCTAACAATGGCCTGTTTCCTTTATCACTGTTTCTTTTTTGCATATCTTTCATTCACTGTTCTTTATCTCTCCGTCTCATTGTCTATATCTCTTGTTTCCCCTTACCCTAACTATTCTGAAGAAGGTTCTCGACCCGAAACGTCACCGATTCTTTCTCTCCAGAGATACTCTCTATCCTGCTGAGTTAGTCCAGCTTTTTGTGTCTATCTTTACCCTATTGAATCTTCCAGTTTCCTAGCAAAACATCCATGTTAGTCCCATACCTTGTTTTTTTATTAATAGGCATCTTGATTATGGAATGAAAACAGAAGAAGGATAATATATCAATTTTGATATCTAATGGTAATGGTATTTTAAGACCCTTATTAATAGCTTCAGCCGCCACTTTGCTGGGTGGTATTTCCAATTTAAACCTGTCTTTATTTATAGGTGAAATGGAGACCAATCAGTAGAATTGCCAACTCCAGCTGGAGATAATTCTGGCGGTCTGACTACGTTGTATTTGAAAATGTTATTTCAAAGAACTGAATATGACCACGGTTGCATCGCTATTGTTGAGTATCTTCATGCAGCAGAACCAAAGAAAGAAAGGAAACTAGGGACAAAAAGAGAGGATCAAAGTCTGCTAAAATGCGTTTGAGATACTGATTTGTATTGTTTAGTTTAGAGATACAGCGTGGAAACAGGCCCTTCGGCTCACTGAGTCCATGAAGACCAGTGAACACCAGTGCACTAGTTCCAGCCTGCACACTAGGGGCAATATACAGAAGCCAATTGACATTATTCCTAACTAGTCTGAAGAAGTCTCGACCCGAAACATCACCCATTTCTTCTCTCCAGAGATGCTGCCTGTCCCGCTGAGTTACTCCAGCTTTTTGTGTCTATCTTCGGTTTAAACCAGCATCTGCAGTTCCGTCCTACACATTTAACCTACAAACATGTACGTCTTTGGAATGTGGGAGGAAACAGGAACACATGGAGAAATCTCAGGGTCTCAGGGAGAATGGGAAAAGTATAGACAGCACCTTTAGTCAGCATTGAACCCGGGTTCCTGGTGCTGTAAGGCACATACTCTACCGTGGCACCACTGATTGATTGGATTGAACGATGCCACTGCTAAAAGATCTGAATTGGCTACTCTGTTCAAATATTTGATTTTCTTTTTTTTTTTTAAATTACAAATAAAAAGGCACTATCTGAAAGGTTGACTTATTTTATCTTTCCATAAATGCTGCCTGACTGGAGTATCTCCAGCATTTTCTACTTTTATTTCATTTTGCAGATTTTTAGATTTTTTTTTAATGAGGTCCTAATATGCCCTCCATAATGTTTGGGACAAAGACCCATCATTTATTTATTTGCCTCTGTACTCCACAATTTGAGATTTGTAATAAACAAAATCATGGACAAAATAATAGACATTATGGAGGGCACTGTATGTACTAATTATTTTACCTTTATTTTCTTTAAGGGAAAGCCAGTTGGAGACTGTGATTTTAATGTCCGATTAAGCTGCATTGAGAAGGAGATAATACAGCCCCGGCATGAGAAAATGAAAACTGGCCTTATTGACAAAACTAGGGAACCATTTAGTGTTCGAAACAAGCCATTCTTTGACATCCATGCTGCAAGAAAGGTAACAAAAATTTAAAAAGCAAGAACTATGATAATTCTTTTGAAATGTATATAAAGCTAGTATAATGATATAGTATGGCGATCATATAATGTTAAAGTACTTGATGTATAAGCATTGTTCAATTGCAAATCTTTTTGCATTTTAATTCATTTTTCTTCAGGGTGTAAAATTTTACTGTGTTCAACAATGAACCATTTTCAAGCTCCTGCTAAAGTCTTTCTGACTATTTAACTGATTTTCACATGAGAGAACCCTTGTTTTGTCCCTGCGACTAAAGAGCCTGTCCCACGAGCATGCGACTCCATGCGGCAAGCACGACCTAAAGGGCCGGTCCCACCAGCATGCGACACCAAACCAGAAGCGGGAGCTGCGCGGAGGTCGAGTGAGTGACATGAAGTTCGAGTGAAGTACGCGGGAAGTTCACGCGTGACGTACGGTGTTGAGGCGGCTGCGGTCCGGCAGGCCGTTGCCGCGCAGAATTTTTGAACACGGTCAGTTTTTCGGAGCCCCGCACGATGTCGAGACCAGCTCCGCACAACTCCATACGGCTCCGGCGATCGAAGTGGGACCGGCCCCGTGAGGCCGTATGGCTCAAACGACCACGTTAGGACGCGCTTGCCGCATGCAGGCGCATGCTGGGAGAGTGGGGGTGCGGGGGGATTATGTATAAAAACTGGTGTAATTTCCTCTTGGTGAAACCAAAATGGATAAAAATAGCCTTTATTAAAATCTGACAATGTGCACTCTAACCACATGTGATATTTTTCTATTGCAAATCTTAAGTTGTGGAGTATAGAGGCAGGTCTGGGGGCAGCGGCGCGTCTTGTTCGGGCCCACTGGGAGGGTGAGGAGCGGGACACGGGTCTAAGACTAGGCCATGGCCTCTCCGTCCCCCTACCCTGGCTGCAGGCCGCACGGCCTGTACCCCCCCCCCTCCCCCGACAACCCGCGCGTACTGGATTTGAAATGACCTGGGCGCTGAGGCTGGGGCTAGGTCTGGGGCGTCGACGTGCTGCTGCTCTGGTCCCACGGAAAGGAAGGGGGCCTGGGGCAGTCTCGGCCTCTACCCCCCCCCCTCCTCCGGCTGCTCGCCACTTCCCCCCTGACAGCTCCCGCCTCAAGTACAATTTCATCGTCGACGTGTTGGAGAAAACGGGGCAGGCGGTGCTTTACATCGAGATCCTGGGGAGGTGAGGAGGGAGTGGAAGTGGTTGGGAGGGAGAGGAGTGGGGGAGGTAGGGAGTGGGGAATAGAGGGAGGGGGTGAGTATAGGAAGCCGTGCCTGCGCAGTTGGGGGCTATGGGTGAACGGTGGAATATTGCGTTGGGGGAACGGGCCCAACGGAACCGCATTTGGTGTCGTAGAATTTAAAAACAAAGAAATTTAATGGATGCTGCCGACTGTTGATTTTTTTCCATATTATGTTAAGAAGGTAATTTGTTACTCTAAAATTCCATTAGCTGTGAATTTATATGAGGCTCAAAATCTTGCAGCAACTCAGATTTTTTTTTCAAGAAAGCTTGGATAGACCAGATATTGAAACGAATCAGAATAAATTTAGGCAGTGGCGAGAAAGCACTATAATGTCAATTGGCAGATACAGCTGCCATAAAGACCTGGAAAATGAATAATTGTATCGTTCATGACCTTGGTGTGTCTCCAATTTTAAGCAGCAACATTGGGCAGTTTGTATTTTCTATACCATCTTTAGCAACTCATCCAATGTGCTCCATGGAAGCTCCATTGGTGCAAACTACATGAGGTATTATGATGACCCACATTTTGATCATAGAAAATAGGATTTCAAGGAGTAATTTTAAGGATAGAAAGAGATTTAGGGAGGAAACCTGAGAGCTTTAGACATCCGAGGTTTTCTTGCTGCAAACATTCGAGCCACAAAATTTGGGAATGATCACAAGGTCAGAATTAGAAGAACAGTGATATCTCTTATGGTTGTAAGATTGGAAGAGATTACCCAGATAAAATTACCTGGGCGCACGGTGGTGTAGCCATAGAGCTGCTGCCTTACAGCGCTTGCAGCGCAGGAGGCCAGGGTTTGATACTGACTACAGGTGCTGTCTGTATGGAGTTTGTACGTTCTCCCCATGATCGCGTGGGTTTCTTCCAAAATTTTAGGTTTCCTCCCACACTCCAAAGACGTACAAGTTTGCAGGTTAATTGGCTTGGTATAAGTGTAAATTGTCCCTAGTGTGTGTATGATAGTGTTAATGTGAGGGGATCGCTGGTAAGCGTGGACTCGGTGGGCCGACAGGCCTGTTTCCGTGCTGTATCTCTGAACTAAAAGGTGGTGAGGTGGTATTGAGACTACAGAGGGTAGAGAATTAAAAATCAGGGGTTAGTTTAATGGAGATCTAGTGTATGTCAGTGAGAAAGAAGATATTGTGGAGGAGCACTTACAGTGGATTAAGGTATGGGCATTGGAGTTGTGAATGATGTGAATTCTACAGATAGTGAAATGTGGGAGGTCAGCCAGAGATACTTTTGCATTATAGTCACTGTTGTATTACACCATTAACAGGAAGAGGTTGAGCAGGCTAGGACTCTATTCCTCGGAGTGTAGGAGGATTAGGAGTGATCTTATGGAGGTGAACAAAATCATGAGAGGAATAGATTGGGTAGATGCACAGTCTCTTGCCCAAAGTAATGGGATCGAGAACCTGAGGACATAGGTTTCAAAGGACAAAGGACAATTATTGTCACATACACCAATTGGTGCAGTGATATTTGAGTTACCATGCAGCACACAAATAAAATAAACATAACACTTTAGAATTTAACATAAAACATAAAAAAACATCCCCCCACAGCGGAATTAATGTTTCCCACAGTGAGGGAAGGCACCAAAGTTCAGTCCTCTTCCTCTGTTCACCCATGGTCGGGGCCTATTGAGGCCTCCGCAGTCGCATCCACTGTTGATCTGTTGTGACGGTAAGCGAACAGCAATGGGTCCAGATTTTTGTCGAGGTAGGAGTTGATTTGTGCCATGATCAACCTCTCAAAGCACTTCATCACCACTGACGTTAGTGTCACTGGTCGATAGTCATTGAGGCACGTCATCTTGCTCTTCTTGGGCACCGGTATTATTGATGCCCTTGTAAAGCAGGTGGGAACCTCAGAACACTCTCAGCGGCCGAAGCCTCCGAATCGGCCACTTCCTACCGGAGACCGCGGCTTCCGAAGTCCACAGGCCAAGCTGGGCGGAGATTCAACACGGGCGCCTCGACAAGAGATCCCAGGCTCCGCGATGTCAAGATTCAAGAGAGTTTATTGTCATGTGTCCCAGATAGGACAATGAAATTCTTACTTTGCTTCCGTACAACAGAATATAGTAGGCATAAATAAATACAGAACAGATGAGTGTGACCATATACCATTAAATAAATATATACACACATAAATAAGCAGATAAAGTGCAATGGGACGACAGATGGCACAATGGGCTAAGTGTTCGGCTGGCAACCGGAAGGTAGCTGGTTCGAATCCCGCTTGGAGTGCATACTGTCGTTGTGTCCTTGGGCAAGACACTTCACCCACCTTTGCCTGTGTGTGTCCTTGGGAAAGACACTTCACCCACCTTTGCCTGTGTGTGTGGATGTAATTATGTGAAGCACTTTGGGGTCAATGCAAGTTGACTAAAAATGTGCTATATAAATAAAGAAATTTAATTTTTAATTTAATGGCCTATTAATATTCAGAGTTTTGTTTGAGTTTAATAGCCTGTGGGGAAGAAGCTGTTCCTGAACCTGGATGTTGCAGTTTCAGGCTCCTGTACCTTCTACCTGAAGGCAGCAGGGAGATGAGTGAGTGGCTAGGACGGTGTGAATCCTTGATGATGCGGATCCTTGATGATGCTGTCAGCCTTTTTGAGGCAGTGACTGCGATAGATCCCCTCGATGGTAGGGAGGTCAGAGCCGATGATGGACTGGGCAGTGTTTACAACTGTTTGTAGTCTTTTCCACTCCAGGGTGCTCAAGTTGCCGAACCAAGCCACGATGCAACCGCTCTCTACTGTGCACCTGTAGAAGTTCGAGAGAGTCCTCCTTGACATACCGACTCTCCGTAATCTTCTCAGGAAGAAGAGGCTCTGATGTGCTTTCTTTATAATTGCATCAGTGTTCTCGGACCAGGAGAGATCTTCAGAGATATGCACGCCCAGGAATTTGAAGCTCTTGACCCTCTCCACCATCGACCCTTTGATATAAACAGGACTGTGGGCCCACATCCTACCCCTTTCTAAGTCCACAATCAGTTTGTTGGTTTTGTTGGTGTTGAGAGTCAGGTTATTGTGCTGGCACCATTTGGTCAAACGGTCGATCTAACTTCTATACTCTGACTCATCTCCATCAGTGATACATCCCACAACAGTGGTGTCGTCAGCGAACTTGATGATGGAGTTCGCACTATGACCGGCTACGCAGTCATGAGTATAGAGTGAGTACAGCAGGGGGCTGAGCACGCAGCCTAGAGGTGCTCCCGTGCTGATTGTTATCGAGGCTGACACATTTCCACCAATACGGACAGACTGTGGTCTGTGAATGAGGAAGTCGAGGATCCAATTGCAGAGGGATGCGCAGAGACCCAGTTCTGAGAGTTTGGTAACCAGCTTGGAGGGGATGATTGTATTAAATGCCGAGCTGTAATCAATGAATAACAGCCTGAAGAAGGGTTTCGGCCCTAAACGTCGCCTATTTCCTTCGCTACATAGATGCTGCTGCACCCGCTGAGTTTCTCCAGCATTTTTGTGTACCTTCGATCTTCCAGCATCTGCAGTTCCTTCTTGAACACAACAGCCTGACATATGAGTTTTTGTTGTCCAAGTGGTCTAGAGCGGAGTGGAGAGCCAGCGAGATTGCATCCACCGTTGATCTGTTGTGGCGGTAAGCGAACAGCAGTGGGTCCAGGTTTTTGTCGAGGTAGGAGTTGATTTGTGCCATGATCAACTTCTCAAAGCACTTCATCACCACCGACGTTAGTGCCACTGGTCATTAGTCATTGGGGCACGTCACCTTGCTCTTCTTGGGCACTGGTATTATTGATGCCCTTTTAAAGCAGGTGGGGACCTCAGACCTCAGAATTGAGAGGTTGAAAATGTCTGTAAAAACTCCAGCCAATTGGTCCGCACAGGTTTTTAGAACACGACCGGGTATACCATCAGGTCCAGGCGCTTTCCGAGGGTTCACCCCTCTGAAGGATTTTCTGACGTCGGCCTCTGTGACTGAGACTGAAATACCATCACAGCAAATGGGGGCTCGAGAAGGTACATCAGTGTTCTCCCTATCAAAGCGTGCATAAAACGCATTGAGCTCGTCAGGGAGTGATGTTTCGCTGACATGTGAGCTGCCTCCTGATTTCGCCTTGTAGGAGGTGATTGCATTCTGGCAGTGCCGCCCGAGGCTGGAAGCTCCACAGACCACAGCTCCACAGTGTTCAAAGCCGGCAGTCCCAGCACTCCGGAGCTCCAGCACGGCGATTCCCGGTAAGGCATCGCTCGCTCCACGATGGAATCCAGTGCTGCACCGCTGCTGAAGCTCTGGCCTGTCTCCGGCAGGAAAGGCCGCGCCAATCCAGATGATAGGCTGCGAGGAAGGGGCGAAGATGCGGCTCGGAGAATAGTCACATCCTTGACCAGGAAGTGACTAAGAAAAACGGTTTCCCCCACCCCCCCACATAAAAGTCTGTTTTGATTTCAGACATCCAGTATGTGCAGTTTTCTGCTTTTAATTTAGGGCAAGTATCGCGTGGCCTGCATTTCAAAAACTGAATTGACTTAAATAAAAACTAAGAAAAATGCATAAAATGTGAATTAAGAATTTTGATTATGATTGTAAGCTATGAAATTACATTTCTATTTTGAGGCACTCTAATACCAATATATGTATTAAATTGACATGAAAATTATGTATTAACTTGCAAAATAATTCATAGTGAATTCTGCATAGCATTTCCATATTTACAGTTCATCAAAGATGCACATGAGGTTATTTGGGCAATGGAGCTTTGATTAATTTTGATTTGGAGAAATGTGAAGCAGTTAGGAAAGAAACTTTAAACATAGTAAAACATTTTATCTTGAGAAAGTATAACCATATTAATCCTTTGGTTTCAAGGGGTCTATTTTGATAAATCTTGCAGCTCTATACGTTTGCATGGTTTAATGAGCAGATCATTCGTGGGCAGGAAATGGTGTTGGGTAGACTGATGGGACTGAAGGCTAATAAATCCCATGGCCTGATGGTCCGTATCCCAGGGTACTTAAGGAAGTGGCTCTAGAAATTGTGGATGCATTGGTGATCATTTTCCAATGTTCTTTTGATTCAGGATCAGTTCCTGTGGATTGGAGTGTAGCTAATGTTATCCCACTTTTTAAGAAAGGCAGGAGAGAGAAAACAGAGAATTATAGACCAGTTAGCCTGATATCGGTAGTGGGAAGATGCTGGAGCCAATTATAAAAGGTGAAATAGCGGCACATTTGGGTAGCAGTGACAGGGTTGGTCCGAGTCAGCATGGATTTACGAAGGGGAAATCATGCTTGACTAATCTTCTGGAATTTTTTGAGGATGTAACTAGGAAAATGGACAAGGGAGAGCCAGTGGATATAGTGTACCTGGACTTTCAGAAAGCCTTTGATAAGGTCCCACATAGGAGATTAGTGGGCAAAATTAGAGCACATGGTAGGGTACTGACATGGATAGAAAATTGGTTGGCAGACAGGAAACAAAGAGTAGGGATTAACGGGTCCCTTTCAGAATGGCAGGCAGTGACTAGTGGGGTACCGCAAGGCTCAGTGCTGGGACCGGAGCTATTTGCAGTATACATTAATGATTTAGATGAAGGGATTAAGAGTAACATTAGCAAATTTGCAGATGACACGAAGCTGGGTGGCAGCGTGAACTGTGAGAAGGATGCTATGAGGATGCAGGGTGACTTGGACAGGTTGGGCAGAGTGGGCAGATGCATGGCAGATGCAGTTTAATGTGGACAAATGTGAGGTTATCCACTTTGGTGGCAAGAACAGGAAGGCAGATTATTATCTGAATGGTGTCAAGTTTGGAAAAGGGGAAGTACATCCTTGTTCATCAGTCACTGAAAGTAAGCATGCAGTCACAGCAGGCAGTAAAGAAAGCGAATGGTATGTTGGCCTTCATAACACGAGGAGTTGAGTATAGTAGCAAAGAGGTCCTTCTACAGTTGGACAGGGCCCTAGTGAGACCACACCTGGAGTATTGTGTGCAGTTGTGGTCTCCTAATTTGAGGAAGGACATTCTTGCTATTGAGGGAATGCAGTGTAGATTCACAAGGTTAATTAAAGGATGGCGGGACTGTTGAAAGAATGGAACGACTGGGCTTGTATACACAGGAATCTAGAAGGATGAGAGGGCATCTTATTGAAACTTATTATTTTATTTTTTTATTATTTATATCGAACAGAATTATAAAATAAAAAGCAAGTGTGAAACAGCATACAAAAAACAAAACAAGAATATTTATAAAGTGTCATAAACAATATCTATAAATAAATGAAATCGTATGTGTCCGAAAAGGAGCAGGAAGAAGCCAAAGCTTATTAATTCCCACCCCTTGTTCAACTGCTTATAATCTATATTACTAAAACTCTGTTCTTGACCGGTTTCGGCTTTCTGTGCTGCGGTTCCCGAGAGTACGCCGCCACCTACAGCCGTCATTTTTGGTCACCTCGCTCAGAGCCCCCCTCCGCCGCATGTGTGCCGAGGATTTTTCCCGTCGATGAAAATTGACAGAGATATTAATGTTTTTACAACATTCCCCATTCTCTCTGCTGCCCCTGCTGGAGGGAGGGGGAGCGACTATAAAACCAGGAAGTGGTGTGCCTCAATCAGTCTCTGCAAGTGGTGTGCCTCAATCAGTCTCTGCAAGTGGTGTGCCTCAATCAGAGCTTTGAATGACTGACAAATGTCTACAGCACTGTGAGTACCCTTAATTTGGTTTGAAAATGAAAACACCGTCCCACCCCTAAACCCCCCTCCCCTCCACACACCCCATACCCCCTTCCCTCCACCCTCCCTGCTCCCCACCTCTCCCCCTCCCCTCACCTCACCCCCCACTCAGCACACCCTCTCTCTCTCCCTCTCCCCTCCCCCTCTCCTCTCCCCCATCTCTCCTCCCGCTCTCTCCCCCTCCCCCCTCTCTCCTCCCCCTCCCTCCTCTCTCCCCCCTCTCTCTCCCCCCTCTCTCTCTCCCCTCCCTCTGCCCCCTCTCCTCTCCACCTCCTCTCTCCCCCTCCTCTCCTCTCCCCCCTCCTCTCCTCTCCCCCCCTCCTCTCCTCTCCCCCCCTCTCCTCCCCCCCCCTCTCTCTCTCTCTCCCCTCTTTTTCTCCCCCTCCTCCACTCCATCCCCTCCCCCACCGTCCCCCCCCTAAAGCCCCCTCCCCTCCACACACCCCTACCCCCTTCCCTCCACCCTCCCTCCCCCTCCCTGCTCCCCACCTCTCCCCCTCCCCTCACCTCACCCCCCTCAGCACACCCTCTCTCCCCTCTCTCTCCTCCCCCTCTCCCCCCCCTCCCCCTCTCTCGCCCCCTCTCCCCTCCC
Source organism: Amblyraja radiata (assembly GCF_010909765.2). Taxonomy (NCBI): domain Eukaryota; kingdom Metazoa; phylum Chordata; class Chondrichthyes; order Rajiformes; family Rajidae; genus Amblyraja; species Amblyraja radiata. The sequence goes on along the minus strand of NC_045960.1, from coordinate 28,853,697 downwards.
CCCTCTCTCCCCTCTCTCTCTCCCCTCCTCCCCTCCATCCCCTCCCCCACCCTCCCTCCCCTAAACCAACCTCCCCTCCACACCCCCTACCCTCTTCCCTCCACCCTCCCCCCTCCCTACCCCTGCTCCCCACCTCACCCCCCTCTCAGCACCCCCTCTCTCTCCCCCTCACTTTCACCCTCTTTCTCTCCTCCCCCCCTCACCCACCCTTCCTCTTCTCCTCCTCCCCACCTTCCTCTCCCTCTTGCCCCTCTCTGTGTTTCTGTCTCTCTCTCTCTGTCTCTGCCCCTTCTCTCTCTGCCCTCACTCTCATCCCCCTCCCCCCCCCCCCCTCTAGATGTGACTGCAAGTTGGGGGCTATGCGTCAGTAGATACGGTGGTTATGGGGTAAAAGGAGCAAATTAATAATATTAAAATTATATCAAGGGGGGGTAATTAGCGTGAAGTGCGGGGGGGGGGGTTAGTTAGTGTGTGTGACGCTGCATGCCGCCTCCCCCCCCCCCCACAACCGCACGTTGGGGGAACAGACCCAACGGGTCTGCACTTGGTCTAGTTATCTTATACAAATTTAGCAGCTATATGTACACCAGCAGCTATATGTACACCAAATTATTTACATTTATACACTAATCAAATATTTACAAAGCCATACAAAAAAGAGAGAAAAAAATAAAAAAGATTATAAAGAGATTGGACACACTAGAGGCAGGAAACATGTTCCCGATGTTGGGGGAGTCCCGAATCAGGGGCCACAGTTTAAGAATAAGGGGTAGGCCATTTAGAACGGAGATGAGGAATGTTGTGTTGTGAATCTGTGGAATTCTATGCCTCAGAAGACAGTGGAGGCCTAATTTCTCCAACATTTTTGTCTACCTTCGATTTTCCAACATCTGCAGTTCCTTCTTAAACAAGTGAACAATATTGCTGCTTTAACCTAAATGAAACCTCATCAAATGTTATAATTCATAATATGTACACTTAATTAATACAAGCTCTTTTGATAGATTTATGTATAAATATAAGGAAAACGTCAAAACATGTTTTGGCTATTTTAATAGTGAAGTAACTATAAATAAAACATCAAACTTAAATTGTAAAGCAGAGATATTTTACTATGTTAAGTATTAACTTGAAATTAGTTATTATGTGTATTAGCATATATTAACTTGAAATGAGTTAATAAACTTCTGTGTAATCTCCGTTAATGGACTAAAATTAACTCTGCCATCATGTAGGATGTTTGCTTAAAAACCATCTGAGAATTTGAGAGACGCTAAGTTTTGAAAATGTACATAGTTTCAATTGAGAAATGTGGTGATTTTGACCCAGCTATTTTCCCGTGAAAGTGTTTATTATCTAAAAAGTAGTAGGAAGCAATTCAATGTATTGCATTGTTCTCACTTTCATTGGGACCAAAAGCCACCTTAACGTTATTTTTTTTCTCCTACTTTTTTTGTCGTTTTGCTTTATTTGTTGTTCCGCACCATTTGCTTTCAGGAAATTTCTACTCGTGTTTCTCCCTTTCACCATATGGATAAATAACACATTTTAAAAATATACATCCCTGACTCACCCAGTTCAATCTCTGCAAATAACGTGTGAAGGGTATCCATATACTTAGCCAAATGGTAATTTCATTCTGTACCTTCCACAACTCTTGCAGTCTGGATGTTGGTTGTTTCAAATCCCATTTGTATCTATTTAGTAAGCTAATATGCAGAAGCTGCTTTGACAGATGAGATTAAACAGAACCTATGGAAGTTGTAGGTGGACTGTTTGATGCGACTGATTAAAGGCATTGATGTTGCGGTGGGTCGGGAGGAAGGGTGTCACATTTTAGGGAAAGAATGTATCGGGGTGATGGCAACACAGGACGTTGGCTAGAATATTATCATATGAGAATTGGGTGTAATAGGAGATTGGGAATAATGGTATGGTGCAGTACATTATTTGTCACATGTACCGAGGTACAGTGAAATTTATTTTTGTGTACAGTTCAGTCCAAGTATCACTAGACATAAGATTTTCAATACATATTAGATAAGCATCTCAGATACAGTACAAGTGTATAGCAGTAGTGCACTGAGACAGGATACAGAGACACCAGTTTGGTGCCATTTCCTAGTCCCAGTTGTTGTAAGTGTAGGGTTCTTGATCTGACCATGAAGGCCCATGGTCCAGGGTCGGCCTGGCCAAGCATGGAAGATTGGAGCTTGGGCAGTGACCAACAAATTCGGGCAGGCATTAATGTGGAGGCGATCAAAGGTGTTCCTAAAGATGATGATTAGGAATAGGCACGTGCACTTGATGGTTGGGATGAATGGGGGAGTAATTGTTTAAAATGAAGAGTCAAAGATGGAAGCCAAGTAGAGGAATATAGATGGCTTGGTCTTGATGGCATTACATTTAATGAGCAGCAAAAGTGTCTTCAGCTCTTTGGCTAATTTCAGGCCCAGTATTTAATGTGTGAGTTATTTGTGGGCTCTGTATGTAGTAGAATATTTACATTAATGGTTAAAATGAACAAGTTTTGCCATTTGTGCATCGTGTGCAAAGGATCCAGATCAAAAATCCAGACATTTGCTTCTGGTACATGAAGTATGATTTTTAAAAATTCCAGTAGATGATGGTGAAATAAAACCTTTGTAGGTCTATATTCATAATAGGAAACATTTTATTAACTGAAACTCACTTGACAGTTATTTATCTTGTGGTTTGGAACGCGTTAATTCAGGCACAAAATGCCTGAGAGACGCTGCCTGTCCCGCTGAGTTACTCCAGCATTTTGTGTCTACCTTTGGTGTAAACCAGCATTTTTGCAGTTCTTTCCTACGCATGAAGAACGGTTGAGTTGCTGCCAGAAACCCAGGTTCAATCCTGACCACGATGCGGTCTGTACAGAGTTTGTACGTTCTCCCTGTGACCTGCGTGGGTTTTCTCTGGGTGTTCTGGTTTTCTTCCACACTCGTGGAAGACGTACAGGTTTGTACGTTAATTGGCTTTGGTAAAAGTTGTAAAAATTGCCCCGAGAGCGTAGGATAGTGCTACTGTGCGGGGATTGTTGGTCGGCGCAGACTTGGATGGCCGAAGGACCTGTTTCAGCACTGTATCTCTAAACTAAACTAAATAAGGATCCATGTAAAATATAAGTCTCTTGCTGGGCAAATCCTGGATGGCATTGCAAAAATAGTGTGTTATTTTGGATCTTCAACAAAAGATGTGAAGATAAAGTTGTACTCCTAAGACTGATTTTTCTGCGTGAGTATTGACAGTGACAAAAATTGTTATAGAGGTAATGACACTTCCCTTTTCTTTTGCCTGTTGATGCTTTTTTTTAATGACAATGGTTACTGGAAAGTAGTTATGTGTAATCCATTGTTTTACGCCCCAGTAACCTGGTCCACATAAATCTAATATTTTTACAAAATGTGCTATTGCATAGAAATATTAACATTTTACTTCAATGCTGCACATGCTTCAGCATGGAGACCAAAACTTTGTTGCTTATTCGCAGAGGCAAGTATTGAATTAAAGTTATTTGGCTTTGTCTTCAAAGAAATTGAATGAAACATTTGCAGAGTTTGAATATCACTTTGTTGAAAAATATTTTGTCTCTTGGGAGTTTGAAGCGCCAAGAAAGGCCATAAAATAAGAATCAATTAGAAATCTTACACACAGAAATGGCAGATAACGTTTAATCTGAGCAAGTGGGAGGTTCCTGCACTTTGGGAGGTCGAATGTAAAGTTCATTTCAGTTTAGTTTATTGTCACGTGTACTGAGGTACAGTGACAAGCTTTTGTTGCGTGCTAACAAGCCAGCGGAAAAACAACACATAATTACAATTGAGCCATTCGCAGTGTACAGATACATGGCAAGGTAAAGCCAGTAAAGTCCGATCAAAGATAGTCCGAGGGTCCCCGATGAGTAGATTGTAGTTCAGGACTTACTTACTTACTTACTGCCTATTATGCCCCCTGGCATGTAGGACAGCAACGAAGGTCCTCCACTCAGTAATGTTGATTCCTTCTGTTGCTGTTTCCATAACATATTTGTTTTACGAGACAGGGTTGTTAGCCCTGTGCTCAACCTCCAACCTGGAGAACAGTTCAGGACTGCTCTCTGGTTATGATAGGATGGTTCAGTTGCCTGATAACAGCAAGGAAGACACTGTCCCTGAATCTGGAGGTGTACATTTTCACATTTCTCAAGGGAAAGCATGAAAGTAATGGCATGACCCTTAACTGACGCATGTACAGGGAGATCTTGGTGTTCAAGTTCATGCCTTCCAGAAAGTGGCAATGCAAGCAGAAGGAGTGGTAAAGAAGGTGGATGGTATACTTGCCTTTTTTCGGTTCATAATCATACTTTATTAGCCAAGTATGTTTTGCAGCACGTAGGATAGTGTAATCGAACTGGGCTTGAACAAATTGTCGGAAGTAGCAACGCGGGTAAACAGTCAAAATACAGCATTTTAAAATAAATGGAATAAAGGCAAAAAAACATTAAACAGAGTGGAACCATGGTTGGATCACATTTGGATTGATGTGCACAGATTTGGTGAAACCTTCAGAAACACAGCACGTGTTTCCTGGAGAAAGTGCAGAAAATGTTTACCTGTCTTACATGTGAACTAAGAAGCAATACAAAATCACAAAGAACTCTGTGGGCCATTTTCTCCATCAAAGGCAAGCTTGAGAGATAGAAATCTTTGCAATGATAAATGTTTTAAATGGGGGAGTGATTATGTTTCCACTGCCAGAGAATACCTAAAGCAAGAACAGATACAAGATGGTTAGTGGTAAAATGAAAATTAATTCAGCAACTTTTCCTTACCTAGAAGTAATTCATTTCTCAAAGGAGTGGTAGAGGGGAGGAACATAAATGCATTTATCAGTAGGTTAGATAAGCAGTGGAGGGAGCAATACATCAGGGGGTAGATCATTCAGATGAACAAAGCTGGGAGAGGACTTGCATGAAACATGAGTACTGGCATCGAGATTTTTGCTCCAAATGGCCTTATTCTGTATTCATAAAGTTGTATGTGATGAGACACATTAAAAATACAACATCGACCTCGGTCACACTGACTTATGTGTCTCATTTTATACCAGATCGACCTTAAAATGTACTCTTCTGCACTGTCATTACGAGTCAGTGGCTGGGATTTGTTCCAAGTTCAGCTCATGTACAAAATAAACAATGTACTTGACAACTTTACTGATGATCTCATAGTGCAAATCTGAGCCACCACATTACGTTTTATATATTGTCAGCTGCTTTGTAATGTGTAAATGCCACAATGCTTTAGTCTGCCCTTGTGAGAGTTGGAATCTAAATTAGATTCTTTTTTTCCTGTGACAGATATATCCTAACATTAAAACCTGTAGTAATAACAAGCAAAGGAAGAGCAAGAAGAATGAATCAGTATTTCTACACTTCGCTTAATTTGTTGTTAAAGTTGTGTCGTGTCCCAAGTGTAGGTATTTGTGAGTAGGATGGGTAATAGTCGTGATTGCTTCAGACGTCAGTGTGATGTGTATATAAGATTCAAAGTTGGCATGACTACTGAACGTGTACAATAATAAGGTTTTGATTCTGTATTTCCTTGTTTTCTTTCTATATATTAATGCATAGGGTCAGAAGTTTTGATCGTTCATTACAGTGCATTCCATAGTGTTGTGACTGAGTCACAAAGTCAACGTCTCAGAGTCACAGAGTCATTGTCACAGAGTTTGAAAACAGGCCATTTGGCCCAACTTGCCCTCACCAACCAACATTTCCCATCTACACTGGTCCCATCTGCCTGCATTTGGCCAATATCCCTCTAAACCTGTCCTTTCCATGCACCTGTCTATTGTTTCTGAAATGTTGTAATAGTCCCTGCCTCAACTATCCAGCAGCTCGTTCCATACACTTACCACCCTTTGTGTGGAAAAAATGACTCCTCATATTCATATTAAATCTTTCCCCCTTCACCTTAAACTTATGTCCTCTGGTTCTCGATGCTCCTACTCTGGGCAAGGGACTCTGTGCTCCTACTGAATCTATTCCTCGTATGATTTTGCACACCTCTATAAGATCACCTCACCCCTCACCATCCTGCACTCCAAGGAATAGAGTCCCAGCCTGCTCAACCTCTCCCTATAGCTCAGAGTCCTCGGAAGTACATTTGTTAAAGGAATGGATAGGGACATCTGGTCTAAGTCTTTGAATATTGTGTGCATAAAATGGTGCCATATATATATATAAATAAGAATGCACATTTATATCATGCATTGTACTGGAGAAGAAAGACATAACCCTGAGGTCAAAACAGCTGCACATAATTCTTATGCTGTGGTAAATGATATTTCAGAATAGTTTTGAAAGTATTGCTATTTGGTTCCCACTAGACACATTATTCAAACTTTCATTACATTTGCAATACATTCTTTTTGATAACAGCTGTTTTCTATGATGTGGTTGTTGCTGATCCGAATTTCAATTCTCCAACCAGTACTGAATGCTCACAACTAACCTTCAATTTAATAACATATGCTCACCAGTGAAGCACAAAATGAACATCTGCTTCAAGTAACTCAATATGCTGAAAAACAGAGGCATTTCGCCATCGTTTTATTGCAGAACACTTGCTTCATATTTTTTTTATCCATAATGTTAAGGCCTTCATTGGTTTTAATTGTACATCTGTTGTCTCATAGTTAGTTTGACCTTTCTGCCGAATAGTTTGCCCTTATGTACCTTATCCTGCAGTTATGCTGCATAGGGATCAGTTTCTATGAAATACTTAATGTTCAGTTGTGTATGCGCATGTAGCGCAATGCAGTAAAATAAATCATTCTCCGCGCATTTTTCAGAATATTATTTGGGACAAATCTTAGATTATCAGCAGAGATTAATCTGGGATACATTTCCTTCTGTAAAGGAATTGAAAGCTCTATGAAAGTTTTGTTAAGTGGCTCTGTTGCAGTTTGTATAAATTACTATCCCAGTATAGAAATTAACAATTAATCGCAAATTTAAAAACTTGCTTAATTGCCATAGGAATAGTTATTTTGTGTAGACAATTTTGGGATACTGACAGAGAGCCACTTGAACTACTGCAATTCTTCAGGCAAAGGTACTTCCACAATGTTGTGGGGTATGGCATTCCAGCATGTGGATCCCATGATAATGAAACGTTGTCACAGAAAGCTGGAGCAACTCAGCGGGTCAAGCGGCATAACCATATAACCATATAACAATTACAGCACGGAAACAGGCCATCTCGACCCTTCTAGTCCGTGCCGAACACGTATTCTCCCCTAGTCCCATATACCTGCGCTCAGACCATAACCCTCCATTCCTTTCCCGTCCATATAACTATCCAATTTATTTTTAAATGATATAAACAAACCTGCCTCCACCACCTTCACTGGAAGCTCATTCCACACAGCCACCACTCTCTGAGTAAAGAAGTTCCCCCTCATGTTACCCCTAAACTTCTGTCCCTTAATTCTCAAGTCATGTCCCCTTGTTTGAATCTTGCCTACTCTCAGTGGGAAAAGCTTATCCACGTCAACTCTGTCTATCCCTCTCATCATTTTAAAGACCTCTATCAAGTCCCCCCTTAACCTTCTGCGCTCCAAAGAATAAAGCCCTAACTTGTTCAACCTTTCTCTGTAACTTAGTTGCTGAAACCCAGGCAACATTCTAGTAAATCTCCTCTGTACTCTCTCTATTTTGTTGACATCCTTCCTATAATTAAGCGACCAAAATTGTACACCATACTCCAGAATTGGCCTCACCAATGCCTTGTACAATTTTAACATTACATCCCAACTTCTATACTCAATGCTCTGATTTATAAAGGCCAGCACACCAAAAGCTTTCTTTACCACCCTATCTACATGAGATTCCACTTTCAGGGAACTGTGCACAGTTATTCCCAGATCCCTCTGTTCACCTGCATTCTTCAATTCCCTACCATTTACCATGTACGTCCTATTTTGATTTGTCCTGCCAAGATGTAGCACCTCACACTTATCAGCATTAAACTCCATCTGCCATCTTTCAGCCCACTCTTCCAACTGGCATAAATCTCTCTGTAGTCTTTGAAACTCTACTTCATTATCCACAACCCCACCTATTTTAGTATCATCTGCATACTTACTAATCCAATTTACCACACCATCATCCAGATCATTGATGTACATGACAAACAACAGTGGACCCAACACAGATCCCTGTGGCACCCCACTAGTCACTGGCCTCCAACCTGACAAACAACCATCCACCATTACTCTCTGGCATCTCCCATTCAGCCACTGTTGAATCCATCTTGCTACTCCACCATTAATACCCAACCATTGAACCTTCTTAACCAACCTTCCGTGAGGAATCTTGTCAAAGGCCTTACTGAAGTCCATATATACAACATCCACTGCTTTACCCTCATCAATTTCCCGAGTAACCTCTTCAAAAAATTCAAGAAGATTAGTCAAACATGACCTTCCAGGCACAAATCCATGTTGACTGTTCCTAATCAGACCCTGTTTATCCAGATGCTTATATATATTATCTCTAAGTATCCTTTCCATTAATTTGCCCACCACTGACGTCAAACTAACAGGTCTATAATTGCTAGGTTTACTCTTAGACCCCTTTTCAAACAATGGAACAACATGCGCAGTACGCCAATCCTCCGGTACTATTCCCGTTTCTAATGACATTTGAAATATTTCTGTCATAGCCCCTGCTATTTCTACACTAACTTCCCTCAATGTCCTAGGGAATATCCTGTCCGGACCTGGAGACTTATCCACTTTTATATTTCTCAAAAGTGTCAGTACTTCCTCTTCTTTGAATCTCATAGTTTCCATAGCTACTCTACTTGTTTCCCTTACCTCACATAATTCAATATCCTTCTCCTTGGTGAATACCGAAGAAAAGAAATTGTTCAATATCTCCCCCATCTCTTTTGGCTTTGCAGATAGCTGTCCACTCTGACTCTCTGATGGACCAATTTTATCCCTCGTTATCCTTTTGCTATAAATATAGCTGTAGAAACCCTTTGGATTTACTTTCACCTTACTTGCCAAAGCAACCTCATATCTTCTTTTAGCTTTTCTAATTTCTTTCTTAAGTTTCTTTTAACATTCTTTATACTCCTCAAGCACCTCATTTACTCCACGCTGCCTATAATTATTGTAGATCTCTCTCTTTTTCCGAACCAAGTGTCCAATTTCCCTTGAAAACCAGGGCTCTTTCCAATTTTTACTATTTCAACGGAACAGGGACATAAAGATTCTGTACTCTTAAAATTTCACCTTTAAATGTACTCCATTTCTCTTCCACATCTTTCCCATAAAACAAAATGTCCCAATTTACTCCTTTTAAATCCTTTCGCATCTCCTCAAAGTTAGCCTTTCTCCAATCAAAAATCTCAACCCTAGGTCCAGTTCTGACCCTCTCCATAATTATATTGAAACTAATGGTATTGTGATCACTGGTCCCGAACTGTTCCCCAACGCATACCTCTGCCACCTGACCCGTCTCATTTCCTAACAGGAGGTCCAGCACCGCCCCTTCTCTAGTAGGTACCTTCTATGTATTGCTGCAAAAAACTATCCTGCACACATTTTACAAACTCCAACCTATCAAGCCCATTTACAGAATGTGTTTCCCAGTCTATGTGTGGAAAATTGAAATCTCCCACAATCACTACCTTGTGCTTACTACTAATATCTGCAATCTCCTTACATATTTGCTCTTCCAATTCTCGCTCCCCATTTGGCGGTCTATAATACACCCCTATAAGTGTTGCTACCCCTTTCCCATTTCTCAGTTCCACCCAAATAGCCTCCCTAGACGAGCCCTCTAATCTATCCTGCCAAAGCACTGCTGTAATATCTTCCCTGATAAGCAATGCAACACCTCCACCTCTTGCCCCTCCAATTCTATCACACCTGAAGCAACGAAATCCTGGAATATTTAGTTTCCAATCACAGTACTTGTATTTAGTTTCCAATCACAGACCCATAAGGTCAGAAGAATATGTTCATTCAGCCTATCAAGTCTACTCCGCCATTCAATCATGGCTGACCTATCTCTCCCTCCTAACCCCGTTCTCCTGCCTTCTTCTCATAACTGCTGACAACCGTACTAATCCAGAATCTATCTATCTCTGCCTTAAAAATATCCACTGACTTGGCCTCCACAAGCTTCTGTGGCAAAGAATTCCACAGATTCACCACCCTCTGACTAAAAAAATTCCTCCCCATCTCCTTCCTAAAGGAAAGTTCATTAATTCTGAGGCTATGACCTCTAGTCGTAGACTCTCCCATTAGTGGAAACATCCTCTCCCATTAGTGGAAACATCCTCTCCACATCCACTCTATCCAAGCCTTTCACTATTCGGTAAGTTTCAGTGAGGTCCCCACTAATTTTTCTAAACTCCAACAAGTACAGACCCAGTGCCATCAAATGCTCATCATATGTTGATTCTTGTGAACCTCCTCTGGACTCTCTCAAAACCAGCAAATCCATTGATGAACTGTACACTGCAAGGGCCAGGAAGCGAGCGGGCAAGATCATCTCTGACCCCTCTCATCCTGGCCACAAACTCTTTGAATCACTCCCCTACTGGAAGGCGACTCCGGATTGTCAAAGCTGCCACAGCCAGACATAAAAACACTTTTTATCCACAAGTAGTTGCTCTACTCAACAGCCAAAATCTGTAGCCTCCCTTTGATCTGGTATTTTGTTGGTTCACATGCTTGATCAATGTTGTTTTATCATTAATGTCTTATTATTATTAATGTTTAGTGTTTTCTGAGTCATTCGTAACTGTCACTGTATGTCATGTTGTTACTTGTGGGCGGAGCACCAAGGCAAATTCCTTGTATGTGAATACTTGGCCAATAAACTTCCTCAGATAAGGGGGATGGGATGGAGAGAGAGGGAAAGCAAAGACTCCCCACTCCTCTCTTTACCGCCCCCTTCTCCGTCCCCTCCCCCTTCCCAGTTCTCCCACCAGTCTTACTGTCTCCAACTACGTTCTATCTCTGTCCCGCCCACTCTCCTGACAGTGTGAAGAAGGGTCTCGACCCAAAACGTCACAGAGATGCTGCCTGTCACGCTTTTTGTGTCTACCTTCGATTTAAACCAGCATCTGCAGTTCTTTCCTACACGATAGATATAGATGTTGATATAGAGAGTTATAGAACAAATGAATGGACGATATGCCAAAAGCAATGATCAAAGACGGGTGGAGCCCACAATGGTTCCACGAGTGATCTTGTGATTGAAGAAAGATTTCTTGTGTAGGAAGGAACTGATGATACATGTTTTTACCGAAGACAGATAAAAAATGCTGCAGCAGGTCAGGCAGCATCTCTGGAGGAAAGGAATAGATAATGTTTCCGGTCTAAACCCTTTAATTTAGAGATACAGGTCTTTCGGCCCTCCGAGTCCGCACTGACCAGTGAATCCCGCACGTTATAACTATCCTACACATACTAGGGACTTTGGAGTGTGGGAGGAAATCGAGTATCTCAGAGAAAACCCATGCAGTCACGGGGAGAATGTACAAACTCCATGCAGACAGCACCCTTAGTCAGAATGAAACCAGGTCTCTGGCGCTGTAATGCAGCAACTCTACCGCTGCACCATCGAGCCGCCCTAAAAGAACAGAAAATAGTAAAGAAGCTTGCTCAGTAACGTGCTTCATCAGTAAATACGCATTTGTTCAAATTACTTGATTAAAAACATTTATAACTTTGTGATGTTACTTCCCTAATTTGGGATTACTGGAGAGATTGTTTTACACAGCAGATTGTTCATCTAAATTGAAAAGACGCAAACTGTATTCATAGCCAAGTGGTGTAGGCAATAGAAGCTACCATATGGGTCTTAGTACGGTTTAAATGAATAAACCATCTGCATAATATGTGAGAAAGAATGCTACAAGTTTGTTTTGATTGAGTGCCTAAGTTGTTCAAATATATTGGACCAGATTTTGCTGCAGCAGGACATCGCAGGGCACCGGCTGTTAAGCAATTAGTGTTTTAATTTATTTGTTTGGCTAATTGCTGGGATTGCAAGTTGATGATGCATTTAAACCAGTGATATACTGTGCATATATATGGATGTTTGATGCCATTATAGCTGAATGTAAGGAATCGGAAAGTGTACTGAAACTAGCTCGGGGATAAATGCTTTGTTGTATTAAGTCATCTAAATGTAGGGAGATAGACACATAAAGCTGGAGTAACTCAGCGGGTCAGGCAGCATCTCTGGAGGATAGCAATAGGTGACATTTTGGGTCTAGACCCTTCAGACTGAAGGTCGGGGAAAGGGAAATGAGAGATTATGTTGGTGATATAGAGAGATATAGAAAAAATGAATGAAAGATATGCAAAAAGCAACGATGATCAAGGAAAACGTGGATCCCACAACCGTTCATTGTTGGCTGTTGTCTAGGTGGTAAAGACTGAAACTCAACAGGACAACAGTTAAACTAGTACGACAACAAGGCCGTGGGAGGGACAGAAAGAGAGGGGATGCAAGGGTTACTTGAAGTTGGAGAAATCAATAAACATACTGCTGGGTTGTAAGCTTGTATTGTATGTATTCTCTGGAATTTAGAAGGATGAGAGGGGATCTTATAGATAGATAAAAAATTCTTAAAAGATTGGACAAGCTAGATGCAGAAAAAATGTTCCCGATGTTGGGGGAGTCCGGAACCAGGGGTCACAGTTCAAGAATAAGAGGTAGGCCATTTAGGACTGAAATTAGGAAAACAATTTTTACCCAGAGAGTTGTGAATCTGTGGAATTCTCTGCCACAGAAGGCAGTGGAGGCCAATTCACTGGGTGTTTTCAAGAGAGAGTTAGAATTAGCTCCTGGGGTTAAAGGAATCAAGGGATATGGGGAAAAAACAGGAATGGGGTACTGATTTTAGATGATCAGCCATGGTCATATTGAATGGCGGTGCTGGCTCGAAGGGCTGAATGGCCTACTCCTGCACCTGTTTTTCTATGTTTCTAAGCAGCCTAAGCAAAATATGAGGTGCTGTTCCTCAAAGTTGCCTTTGGCCTCACTCTGACATTGGCGGAGGCCAGGACAGAACGGTCAGTGTGGGAATGGGAAGGGGAGTTGAAGTGTTTAGCAACCGGATAGAACCAGCATCTGCAGTTCCTTCCTACACATAAATATAGGGAGACTTGGAATTGTGATTGAATAATAATAAATTTTGCTAGAGAGCGGCATAAAACAGTACAGCAGAGTTGTTGGATGGAAGAGTTACAGAGAGATTCAGGATCTCGAGCAGCAGTTGCCATAACCATAGTGGTTCTGAAAGTTTGAATATTGCATTGATAATCTCTTTCAGGAGATGATCATTCCACAACTTGACCACAAAAAAAATCATGAGCTAGCATCAGGAGTATGTCACTCCATCTCTTGAGTCTTTTCTACCATTTAATAGTATGATACATGAACCAATATTCCTTAAATCCACTAAATCCACTTCCCTGCTATTTCCCCATAACCCTTAATTCCCTTATTGATTGGAAACTTGTCTATCTTTGAAATATAATAGACAATAGGTACAGGAGTAGGCCATTCGGCCCTTCGAGCCAGCACCACCATTTAATGTGATCATGGCTGATCATCCCCAATCAGCACCCCGTTCCTGCCTTCTCCCCATATCCCCTAACTCCGCTATCTTTAATGAAGGACAGTTCTCTGTGACAAGGAGTACAAAAGTGTCTTTGAGCTCCAAGAGAAGAAAATCTTCCACATCTCGGTCTTAAATGTGCGCTCCCTCAATCTGTGACCACATGCTCCAGTTCTGCCAACATACTCTCAGCATTTCCCCTGCCCAGCCCACCAAGAGTCTTATGTTTCAATAAGATTATCTCATTTTTTAAACAATAATAGAGTCTGCAACATTTCTCCATAGAATAATTTATTCATTTTTGGGATTATCCAAGTAAACCTTCTCTGAACCATTTGTAATGAACTAGCATTCTTCTGTGTAAATATGGGGGGCAAAATTATTCTCATTATTGTCAATCAGGTTTTACTAATGTTTCGTAAGATTGCAGTAATTATATTTTTTCCTCTTTGAAATAAGGGATGACATTCCATTAGCCTGCTCTATTACTTATGTGCTACGTTGCTGTGTTTATGCACACGGTCTTGCAAATCCCTTTGTGCTGCAGCTTCCTAAAATTTCCCTCAATTTGAATACTTGGGTCTTTTGTTCATCCTTACAAAATCTAGAAGTTCAGTTTCTACCATTAAACTCCATTTGCATTAAACTTTTGGTCATTTGCCTAACATCAATATCTCTTTGTAAACTCTATCATCTTTGCAACTTGCCTTCCCATCTATTTTTGTGCCATTTATAAATGTGGCTAATGTACATTTGCTTCCTCCCTCCAATTCATTCATCTGTTGCAAACAGTTATGGTCCCATTACTGATTCCTGAGGAATTCCACTGGTTACAGATTGCCAGTCTGGAAATGATCCCCCTTATCCCTAGGAAGGAACTGCAGATGTTGGTTTAAACCAAAGATAAGTAACTCAGCGGGACAGGCAGCATCTCTGGAGAGAAGGAATGGGTGACGTTTTGGGTTGAGATCCTTCTTCAGACTTCTGAAGAAGGATCTCGACCCGAAACATCACCCACTCCTTCCTTCCAGAGATGCTGCCTGTCCCGCTCTTATCCCCTACTCATTGTTTCCTGCCTATTAGCCAATTGTCTGTATGTTATATCAAACTGCATTGCTTCTGGTCTTGTGATTTAGCCTTTTGGACGTCCAATTTTATTTAACAATCTCTAATGTGGCACCTTATTAAAGGCCTGTGCACCTTTCATTAAGAGTTCAGGAGACATTTATTATCACATGCACCAATGGGTACAGTGAGATTTGAGTTACCATGCAGTCATACGAATAAAAAGAACACAACACACGATAGAATTTAACATGAACATCCCCACACAGCGGAATCAACGTTTCCCACTGTGAGGGAAGGCAATAAAGTTCAGTCCTCTTCCTCTTTGTTCACCCGTGGTCGGGGCCTTTTGAGCCCTCTGCAGTCGTCGCTACGGGCGACCCGATGTTTCAGGCCCTCTCGCTGGGATGATCGAAACTCCGGCGCCGGAACGGAGAACACTCTCAGCGGCTTGGAGTTTCCGAATCGGCCACGGGTCCCGAAGTCAACAGGCTGAGCTGGGCGGAGATTCAACGCTGGCGACCCCCGGCAAGAGGTCCCCAGGTCTCTGCGATGCTAAAGTCAGCGCCGCCCGTGGCTGGAAGCTCCGCAACCACAGCTCCACGGTGTTAAACAGCTGTCCTAACACTCTGGAGATCCACACGGCGATCCCTGGTAAGGCATCGCCCGCTTCGCGATGGTAATTCAGTGCTGCGCCGCTGCTGAAGCTCTGGCCGGTCTCCGGCAGGAAAGGCCGCGCCAATCTAGATGATAGGCCGCGAGGAGGGGGCGAAGATGTGACTCAGAGAAAAGGCGCATCCTCGACCAGGAAGTGACAGAAAACGGTTTCCCCCTACCCCATCTCCCCATAAAAACCCCAAAAACCTCCAGAAACATACTTTTAGACAGACTAAAAATAACAAAAAGGATGAACGCGCCACATCCACTGGTTCACTCTCAGCATTCAGGTAAAACCTGAGGAAATTTAAAACGATTTTCCAAATATTCTATTTCACGAGTCTACATTGACTCTGCCCCAATCCTATTACAACTTTCCAAATGCCCTGTTACTGCTTTCTAAATTGTAGATTATTGATATGTGATGTTACGCTAACTGGTCTGTTATAACCTGTTTTCCCTCATTCTTTGTTTTTAAATAATGACCCTATATTTGCTGCCTTCCAATCAGTAGGAATGGTTCTGTAATCTATCAATGGCTTGGTCATCCTTTGCCCATTTGTGAAAATTACCAACTTGTCAAGTTTAAGACTCCTTTTGGCAGCATCGCAATTCTCTTCCTTTAATTTTACTGATAACCAAACCTGAACCACTTTTCCTTTGGAATTTCTTTTTGCCTTAAAATGATATATATTAATTGTGTAGTTAACTTTTTTTGCAGTTAGGCATTTCTCATTTAATACCTCATTTTAAGGTAATTTCCCAACTCTACCTCTTGCCTTTGTAGTCTGCTTTATTTAGACTGAAATTGAAGGACATGGGTACAATGAATGGTCAGTCATTTTCTCCGGGATGTGGGAATCAAAAATTAGAGGGCATAGATTTAAGGTGAGAGGGGAAAAATTTAAAGTGCACCTAATCGACAGATTTTTCACACCAAGAGTGGTCATTATGTGGAATGACCCAATTATTTATCTCCCTCTTTCCCAGCCATGCCTGCCCATCATGAATTGAAAGCAATTTCTCTCAGTCTTTCCGTTATTTGCTCACTTTATTTAATTCTGTCATCAACTTACTAAAATTCTTTAATCAACAAAGTCCACAGTGTGGGAAGTACGGACGTGTTTTTAGTCACGGACCACAGATTTGAATTCCTGAGGGTTGTACCGCTAAACAGATGTGGACGAAAAAGCTGGTAGTGCACTTGTTTCTTTTGAGTTAATTCTGTTGAACCAGTATTCATCCCAGATTCTGATGGGCGAGAAAGGAGAGGGGAGCTCCAGTGATTGCGGGTACAAAAATTAGTGGGAAGATGTTTGTGATTCCAGGATGATGTATTTCATCTGCCTTGTGCCAGTCGAGGATTTCATTTAGCAGGTGCAGAATATTCTAAGGAATACAGCGTGAACAGCTGCAGGTTTAGTATCAGTATCGAAGATAAAGGAAGAAAGAGGCAGGTTGTTAGGAACAAGGGAAGGGATGAGATCTGAGTTGAAGTGGTGCCACATACCAATGAGCCCAGTTAAAGGAGGAGAGGCGAATTGAATGCTGAAGAGATGGTGCTAGAGGGAGGGCTTTAAATTACTTGTGCATTGCGACAACAACTGGGGAGGACGAACATGGACAAGCTGCACAATTTGCATCTGAATAGATCGAGAATCAGTGTCCTTGCAGGGAGTTTTTAATTGTGCCATTGGGAAGAGTTTAAACTTTTTTGGCAGGGTGGCAGGAATTTAACAGGAATTTCAAAAGGACGAGAAGCAGAATTGGATGTTCAAGATAGAGGGTTAGTAAACCAGTCTGGCTGGCAAAGGACTACTGGTTGGAAGGTTCGGAAAGTCAATGATCTGACAAACAGGCACTCTAGTTTGGCAATGGGTAATCGCTACTGCTTTCATGCACACAGCCAAGAAAATGCAGATTGGAGCATAGGTAGAAGAAACGGTTTAATATTGTAGTGATTACTGAAACACAGTAATCACTATAATATCAGACAACTATGGCACAATGGCAAAGCTAATGGAGCTAAACATAAACTGCTGGGAGAACTCAACAAGTCAACCATCCCTTTGCAACCACAGATGCCATCTGACCCACTGAGTTCTTGCAGCTCTTTATTTTTTTGCTTCAGATTCCAGCATCTGCAGTTTCTTCTATCCACGAGCTAACAGAGCTGCTGCTGCTTCATAGCTCTTTCAGCTGCTTACCCATTGTTGGGCTACTCCGTTTCTTCCAGCGTAGACTTGGCAATGTTCTTCCCGGAGGAGGCTGTATTTAAGCACACTGGCATTGTGCCCCTGTGCAAGTGGTCACATGAACTGACAGAACGGGTTTGACAGACTGAAGTTCATAGGGATCAATGAAATTGAATATTTGTTCATTTATTTGACTTTCACAGCAATCAAAATATTTAAAAACAAAACTAATTAAGATGAATTATTAAAACAAAATTGAAGTATTAAACACACACTTAAAACAATTAAATACAATGAAACTAACAAAATGTAGTTAAACATCCTTGTCTTGGTAGCCGTTTGATCCCATTGATGTGAAGGGGGCTTGTATGTGGCTTGAGTTTTAACCGTTTACAGACCCAATGGGCAGGTTTCCTCACCTGAGAATGAATGAACCGCTTCTAAACTTTCAATAATAATACTATACTTGATTGTCATTGTAAATACATACAGCAAAATTTCAGGCGCACTGCCCGAGCGTATCCGATAAATAATAATGACAATGGAAACAACCAAAACGGCAAGAAAAACATCGTCAAGTCAGAATGTGCAATATTCACAGTATAGTGTGGTGGCAGTACAAAATATTGGCTGTGGGGGTTGTGTGTTCAGTGCAGTTCAGAGTGGTGATGGCCCTGGGGTATAAACTGTTTGTTAATCTTGCGGTGTGTGATTTGATGGCCCTGTAACGCTTTCCTGAGGGCAGAAGGGCAAACAAGTGATGTGCGGGATTAGATGAGTCCTTTAGTATGCCTGATGCCTTCCGCAGGCAACAAGAGCTATAGATCTCTTCCAGGGCAGGCTGATGTGTGTTGGTGATCTTCTGGGCTGTATTGATGACTCTCTGCAGAGCCTTCTTGTCAGCCGCAGAACTGTTGCCATACCACACCAGGATGCCATGTGTCAGGACACTCTCGATGGAGCAACGGTAGAATGACACTAGCAGCTGTTGTGACAAGTTGACTTTCCTGAGTGATCTTAGGAAGTAAAGCTCTTGTTGTGCCTTCTTTACCAGGGAGTGCGTGTTAGTTGACCACCTGAACTGCTGAGATGTGGGTGACCAGGAACCTGAAACTGGAGACTCTGTCCACTCTTTCTCCGTTTATGTGCAGTGGGGGATGGTCACCCTGCTTATTCCTGAAGTCAATGATGAGCTCTTTTGTTTGAAGATACAAAGTGCTGGAGTAAATCAGCAGGCCAGGCAGCATCTCTGGAGAACATGGATAGGTGACGTTTTATGTTAAGACCCATTTTCAGATTGATCAGTCTGAAGAAGGGTCCTGACCCAAAACGTCACCTATTCATGTTCTCCAGAAATGCTGCCTGACCTGCTGATTTACTCCAGCACTTTGTGTCTTTTTTTGTAAACAAGCATCTGCAGTTCCTTGTGTCTCGATATTTACATCTAATTGAGGGAATCCGCACATAATCTGTTTATTCAAGTTCTATTGCACATGGCATTTATGCTAGCTCAATTATTAATTCCAGCTATTAATTTGAACTTGAGACTAATAGAGGTTGTTAAACAAAACCAAATTGCTAAATATGTAGCAAGTCAGGGACAGGGATTTATGTATGCACAAAGAACTTCATATGCTGAAATCTTGTGTTGAACACAGGCATGATATTCTTCCGATTTAAATCGGAATTCCGATTTTTTTGTTTTCCTAGCAAAGAATTGATTTTTCTATTATTATTATTATTATTATTATTATTATTCTCTGACCTGAGGCGAGTGAAGGCTTCTCACCTAGAGACGGTGGCTGGGGAGCCGGGCGGCGCGGTGCTCGCCGGGAGTTGTAGTGCGGTGGGACGAGCGCGACGGGCGGGGCGGGGCATGGGGGGGGGCGCAGGTTGGGACTACAGCTCCCAGCAGCACTTGCGGCGGCGCCCGGCCAACGGTTGTTGCCAGCGCCATATACACCAGGAGAGGAGAATCCCGCGCTCTCTCCCGGTGCTGATGTGAGTGGCCATTGCGTCCCGTTCTCCTTCTGCAACTACCCCCTCCCCGCTCTCCCTCACCCTCAAAAGCAACAATACAAAACCACAACGTAATGGGAAAGTTGGAGGAGATCGTGCGCATCGCCAAGAAGATGGATAAGATGATGTCGAAGAAGAAAACTGTGGGTGATGGCGCCAGGCTAGGGATGGCTCCTGGCCGCAGTGTGGTCTACGGCCAGATAGAAGCACTACCCGCTCTGGAGAAGGCTGACAGAACGGTGCATTGATATTGACTTTGTTAGGGATGAGTGGATGGTGCCACGCTTGCAGGGTTTGCAGTATAAATAAACCTTGAGTTGGAATGCCTAAGGGGTGAATTTTAATGCTTATGGATTTATTGGACTATAATCCAAGGAACCATGCCAAGAACTGGAATGCTTCTGGACTGAATTTTAAGTCTCAAGTGTGCTTATTTGTTTTCTGAACTGGAACAGTTATTTTTTTTAATTTGCTGTAGGAGATGCAACAGTGATACATATGCAGTAAATTATTGGTTATTCTAAGTAAGCTAGATCATGGTACAAAAACCAAAGTACTTATGATCAACGACAGTGATGCAATGACGAGACAAAGAACTGCTGATTTTGGAATCTTGAGCAAAACACATAGTGCTGCAGGTCAGTTCAGTTTGCTTTATTGTCAGTTCTGAACTGAACTGACCTGCTGAGTTCTTCCAGCACTTTGTTTTTCTCATAATTGCAGCAACTGTAGTTCTTTGTATCTCCGTTGTCTTTCAGGCAGCGTCCATGGAGGGAATGGACAATTGGTCTGCTGAAGGATCATAATCTGAAATATCATCTGTCCATTCCTTCCAGAGATACTTCCTGACTCGCTGAGTTCCAGCAGCACTTTATGTGTTTTGCTTAATACAAAATGAAAGTGTCAGGCAAAGAGGAAGTCAAACTAAAGTTTAGGTAATGTCACTTATGGCATAGTTTCATCACACAGTGCTAGGCAAAGAGACATTTCAGATAACATTTTTTGTAAAGATTTTTTTAGCTGAATGAAGTCATTTATTTCATGGAATATTTCTCTTTTGGGGGTTATTTTACTGGTTATGTGTTAGAAAAATTCTAAGCTTCTGTTATGTAATCTACCAGCAGAAAGCTTGGGAATCACTTTCAATTTATTGAAAATGCAGGAGCTTCAGGGGGTGTTGCTGCCCCTGGACTCCGCCGACGCTACCCCTGGACCCCACCGACGCTACCCCTGGACCCCACCGTGGGCCTTGCTGGCCTTCTGGACCACTGGCCTATACTTCCTACTTTTTTCTGGAGGTGAATATCATGCCTGTAAACACAGGAAGTGCTGGAGTAGCCATTTGTGTCACACATCTGCCATTATTTTAATGAAGTTGGAATACCCCGAGGAACTAAATGGTCTAATCTTTTTCAAAAAAGTTAACAACTCAAGATCAGTACTGAATAAGATCTTTTGTAATTTAATTGCCTTAAAATTTGATGAGGGTAAGTTTGGCTAAATATTCTACCCATCCATGCTTGCATTTGGAAACTCACGGGAAAATAATTCCCTGAACTCTTTTGTTTAAGAAAGAACTGTAGATGCTGGAAAAATCGAAGGTAGACAAAAATGCTGGAGAAATTCAACGGGTGAGGCAGCATCTATGGAGCAAAGGAATAAAGGGGCTGTCCCACTTGGGCGACCTAATTGGCGCGTTTAGAAGAGTTTGAAAAAATGACATGTTGAAGACCTCCTTTGACTATGTAGAAGACCTCCTTCGACTATGTTGAAGACCAGCTTCGACTAGGTACAGGTGCACAACCTTTTATCCGAAAGCCTTGGGACCAGACACTTTTCGTAATTCGGAATTTGTCGGTCTTCGGAATGGAAATTTTTTAGCGTAGATTTTAATGGCTGGCTCAGTGGTAGAGTGCTCGGCTCATATCCGCAAGGTCGCGAGTTTGCGCCTTGATCCCGGCAGTTCCTCGGTCGCGAGTTTGAGTCTTCAATGTAGTTTTTTCTTGCAGAATAAATGTCTGTATGAAATGCAGTGTGTTGAATGAATTCCTGAATTTGTAAATGTGACCGCAGCATTGAATCACCTCTCGCACTCATGTCACCCTAGCGGGGCTACATGCCCTTAGGCGGCCTAAGGAGACATTTTCACACTCTTATATCCGTGTGCAGCAGAGGCGACGTGCGTTTGGCGCCAAACGTGAGCTTTGGTGAGCTTTGGTGTGCAGACGACATCCTGGAAAAAATGTCCGGTTTCTTCCAGGTAGGCGATATACCCTCCCGGGCAATATACCCTCCACTTCTCTTTTATGAAGGGGATTTAGTTCCCCTTTCTTCCAGGACCGACCGGAGGTTCCGCTGTCACCTCAGCGGGCCACCCTCGGTGAACGCTCACTCAACCTTGTCTTGGGATTCCTACTCTCCCGCGCAATGTACCCTCACCTTCTCTTTTATGAATGGGGATTTAGTTCCCCTTTCTTCGAGGACCGACCGGAGGTTCCGCTGTCACCTCTGCAGGCAGCCCTCGGTGAACGTCCTGTCTCCCTGTCCCTGGGATAGCAGGGGGCGATCAAACAGCACAATACCCCCCTCCCCCTCCAACTCCAGAGGAATCCGCTCCCCGATGGGCCGCTACGGCGACAAGTGGCAGTTCGCCCACAGCCCGAGCTGCGCGACCCCAAGAACAAGACGTACCTTGCACACCATCAGCTTCTGCCCATACGGGGAGCGTGTTCCTCTGGAGTTGGAGCGGGGCTGGGCTGGAGTTGCTGATCTGGGATCTCCGTGCTTGCAATGGGCCTGGGGGTCGGTGTCCCGATGAGGGGGCTGTGGGCGAACTGCCACTTGTCGCCGTAGCAGCCCATCGGGGAGCGGCTTCTGGTGGTCCTGATGTCTCCGGCCAGTTTGCAGTTTTCCTCTGGAGTTGGAACGGGGCTGGGCTGCTGCTGGCTGTGGGTCTCTGGGATCTCCGTGCTTGCAGTGGGCCTGGGGGTCGGTGTCCCGTTGGTCCTGACATCTCCGGTGACTGGCACTGACCTGCTAGCATCGCCGACATGAAGACAGTGCATAGCCCCCGCGGCGGTGCAATGGGCGGAGAGCTGGAGAGGGGAGGGAAGGGGTCACACACATGGCCGGGAAGCAGAGGGGTGTAGGTGGGGTGAAACTGAAGGCAGCGACAATCTGCTGCTGCTGCCTGCCCGCTGAGTTAAAAAGTTCCCACGCAAGACTCACGATACACTGTGTACCCTGAGTCTACCGTGGGAACTTTTTAACTCGGCAGGCAGCAGCATATTGTCAATTATTAACCCTCCCGCGCAATATACCCTCACCGTCTCTTTTATGAATGGGGATTTAGTTCCCCTTTCTTCGAGGACCGACCGGAGGTTCCACTGTCACCTCTGCGGGCCGCCCTCGGTGAACGTTTTCAAGGACCTTTCTTCAAGGACCGAAAAAATGTCCGCTATTCGGAGGTTTTCGTTATTTGGATCTTCGGATAAAAGGTTGTGCATCTGTATGACTAGCTACGTCTAACTTCGGGAAAATTGGACACCGAATAGTGGAGAGTGAAGACGACCTCCTTCGATCTCCTTCGACCTCCATTCGACCTCCTTCAACCTCCCTTCGACCTCCCTTTGACTATGATGAAGACTATCTACGACTACGCTCGATTACCTACGACTAACATGCCGACCTACTAAGACTAAACCTACGAGTAAATAAAGTATTGATTTTTTCCATCGCGACCTTTTTTTCCTCGCGGGCATCTTTTAACATATTTTTTTAAATGCCGCGACCTAGCTGAGACCTCGAGTATGCGGAGACCACTCTCGAGCATGAAGGAGAGTTACGAAGACTTCCTACAACCTTGTGTCGACCATGCAGCTCACATTGATAATGATCTATTATAACCTGCCCTTCCACCTCTGGACATTTATTAGTCTGTGGGTGGGAATTCCTGAGATTTGAAAAGAACAAGCACATGATGTAAAATTATAGTCGCAACACAGAGAACCAGTCATTAATTTATAATTTAACTTTAACTTTTTTAGTTTATCTTAAATTGCTTAATTTGAATTAATGTCAAGGTCTGTTTTGTTTGGGCCAATTTTATTTGTGGTATTTATATTTTAATTACCAAAAATAGAATAAACACATTTCTTATTGATGAAATGTTTTCAATAATTATTAGGCATGGTTCAGTGTGAGATTTGCAATGACACTTACAAATTGGTAGTTAAATGTTAACCTTTCACTGCAGAGTTAAAAATAAATAAAAACAAATCATTCTGGAACCACTCAGCAAGTCAGGGTAAGGGAAATAAAGTTTCAGGTTGAAGACCTTTTGTCCACATCATTCTTTTCAAAGCTTGAAATTCCAAGGAGTAACTATCATCAACAACTTCTCCTGGACCGCCCATATTGAACCAATGGTCAAGAAAGCACACCAACAGCTCTACTTCCTTAGAAGGCTTAGGAAGTTCGGCATATCCCCCACAACACTTACCAACTCTCACCAACATCTACTTGCACCGTAGAAAGCATTACCGCATGGTTTGGGAACAGCTCCATCCAAGACCGCACGAATTTGCAGAGAATTGTGAAACCAGCTTCCCTTCCATTGACTCCATTTACACCTCGCGCTGCCTCGGCAAAGCCAGCCGCATAATCAAGAACGAGTGACACCCTGGCCACTCCCTCTTCTCCCCTCTCCTATCGGGCAAAAGGTGTAGAAGTGTGAAAATGCACACCTCCATATTCAGGGACAGTTTCTTCCCAACTGTTATCAGGCAACTGAATCATCCTACCAACAATTAGAGATTGTTTAATTGGGGGCGCCGTCGAGTATGGCTGCCCATCTTGCAGCTGTTTGTCCTATCACCCTTATTTATTTATTTTTATCTTTAGTATGTTAAAAAGTTTTGTTTTGGAGGTCTAGTCTTTTTATGTGGGGCGTGGGGGGGGGGGGGGGGGGGGGGGGAGAAACTTTTTTTCTCAGTCCCTACCTGGTCGGAGATGCGTCTTTCCTCCGAGCTGCATCTTCGCCCCTTCCTCGCTGCCTACCAACGGGACTGGAGCGGCGTTTCATGCCGGGACCGGCCAGAACCTCAGCTTCGGCGGTGGTGCAGCGCTGAAGCACCATCGCGGACCCGGCGATGCCTTAGCGAGGGTCACCGTATGGTAAGCTCCGGAATGCTGAGACCGTGGACTCCAACATCGTGGAACTGTGGGGTCTGCGGAACATCCAGCCGCGGGCGGCGCTGACTTTTAAACACCGCGGAGCCTGGGATCTTTTGCCAAGATCGCCAGTGTTTGAGCGCCAACCAGCGCGGCCTGTGGACTTCGGGAACCTCAGTCTCCGGTGGCAAGTGGCCGTTACAGACACTCCAAGCCGCTGAAGAGTGTTCTTCCGACGCCGGAGCACCATCATCTGGTGAGAGGGCCTGAAAACATCGGGCCGCCGTTGCGGCGACTGCGGAGGCCTCAAATAAGCCCCGACCACGGGTGAACAAGAGGAAGAGGACTGGACTTTGCTGCCGTCCCTCATAGTGGGAACCATTGTGGGGGGATGTTTTTATGTTTAATGTTAAAATTCTTTTTTAATGTTGTGTTTTATTTTTTATTGGTGTGCCGCAAATGGCAACTCAAATTTCACTACACCAATTGGTGTATGTGACAATAAATGTCCTTTGTCCTTTGAAGATCAGTTCTGAGCTACAATCTACCTCATTGGAGACCCTTGGACTATCTTTGATCGGACTTTACTGGACTTCATCTTGCGCTGAACATTATTTACGTTATTCCCTTTATCATGTGTCCGTACACTGTGGATGGCTCGATTGTAATGTGTTGTCTTTCTGCTGACTAGTTAGCATGCAACAAGAGCTTTTCACCGTACTTTGGTACATATGACAAAAAACTAAACTGAACTAAACTCTTTTCACGGATGCTTTCTGCACTGCCAGATGTTAAGTGTTTTTATTTCACACTTCTAGCATCCTTTGATTCTACTGGGCATAATAATCTTAGTGCAGTGTGCCCGATTTCCAAGCAAATTACTGTATATTGTCATCAAATGGTCATAATTGTGTGGTGCAGGTGAATGGAACATGTTGGATCATAAACTTTCTGGAGTTAATTTGTGCTTGAATCCATTTGAGATCCACCTGAGAGTTTGGAAATTGTCTTCTTCAGTAGCATGAAAAAGATCTTTGGGGAGAATGCTTTTTTATGAAGTACTTTCTTGATGTATTTTAGATGATATTTTGATTTGAACACCATGAGCTGCATTGTGTTTAACTAGGCCTGCAGACTGGAATTATGCCAGCGGCCCCAGCCTATACTGATTTGCCCAGAATGGGGTAGATGGCTAAACCCGCTTACTTTCCAGACCTGAGCATTATGTGGTGAAAACCTCGCTTGGAGCCCCGGTGCTCCAGAACAAGGGGTCACAGTTTAAGGATAAGGGGGAAATCCTTTAGGACTGAGATGAGAAAAACATTTTTCACACAGAGAGTGGTAAATCTCTGGAATTCTCTGCCACAGAAGGTAGTTGAGGCCAGTTAATTGGCTATATTTAAGAGGGAGTTAGATGTGGCCCTTGTGGCTAAAGGGATCAGGGGGTATGGAGCGAAGGCAGGTACAGGATACTGAGTTGGATGATCAGCCATGATCATATTGAATGGCGGTGCAGGCTCGAAGGGCCGAATGGCCTACTCCTGCACCTATTTTCTATGTTTCTATGGAATGCAGAGGTGACCCTGCCCCAGAACACACTCTAAACTTGGACTGAGATAAAGCTGGAAATTAGTTTTTGTCACCTGTCAAATCCCATGAAACCTATTAAACAATTTTTCAATGTTCTCGTTGTTCAGAAACAAACTATCTATGGTCTATAACTAATTATTAGTAAAGATAAGTTAATTAAAATACATTAAAATATTCCTTAAAAACATGTTAAAAACTTCTGCAGACTGAGAAGCCGAATGGAAGTGACTGGGCTTGGAGTCAGAAGCTAATTAAGAGCACAAGACATACAGTATATTGTCATCTTGTCTGGACCTCGAGTCCGTAATAAAGTTTATTATTATTATTATTATTATTATTATTATTATTATTAGTAGGAGCAGACTTAGGCCACTTGGCCCATCAACTCTGCCATTCGATCATGGCTAATCTATTTTCCCCTCTCAGTCCACTTCTCCTGAATCGCACCATTACTGCTTTTCCGCTTATTAATTTTCACTTTAAAAATACCCATCGACTTGGCTTCCACAGCCGTCCGTGGCAAAGAATTCCACACCACCCTCTGGCTAAAAAAAATTCCTCCTCATTTCCATTCTAAAGGTACATCCTTTTATTCACCAGTATAATGCTAGAGAATCGGAACAAGTCTGTACTCCATAACTGGATTCCATGCAAAGTCTGACGACAGACCTGTGTGACTGATTTAACCGCATCTATCACCCTAGTGGTCAGATTTGAAGCTAATCTGTACAATTTCAGGATTCATGCAGAAATAGCTGAATGTCAAGTTCCTTTGTAAGTTCTGGCCACATCTAGCATGATTTGGCAAAAGTGCCAGATGGCCATGTTTTCTGTGGTGATCAATCTCTAGTTTGACATTATTCGTTCCATTGAAACCCATAGACTATGTTAAAGCACAGTGTATCCTCTTGCTGATCATAAAATCACAGTTAGGAACAAAATGACTTTGAGCTAGTGGGGAATATTTTAAGTTTTATTCTAAATGAAACTCAGAGAAACAATAAGACATTTTGTTTGCTTCTTGAGGTTTTTTTTCATTTTAAGTCAGATTGTCTATTTACACGGGCCATTTTTTCCCTGAAATGTATAATGCCAATAGAGGACATTGTGGCATAATAACAAGGTAATAAAAAGTCATGATGTAGCTTTATAGCACTTTGGTTGGGCCACGTTTATTGTGTTGCGTGCAGTTCTGGTCGTCCCATTAAAGGATGGACGTGGAGGCTTTGGAAAGGGTGCAGAGGAGGTTTACCAGAACAATGTCTGTATTAGAGGGTATTGGCTACAAGGAGACATTGGACAAACTTGGATGGTCTTCTCCAGAACGCTGGAGGCTGAAGGGAGATCTGATGGAAGTATACAAAATTATGAGAGGCACAGATAGGATAGGCAGTCAGAACCTTTTCACCAGGATGGAAATGTCAAGTACTAGAGAGCAGAGCTTGAAGGTGAAAGGGGCAAAGTTTAAAGGAGATGGAAAGGCAAGCTTTTTTTTAAAGAGGTTGGTGACACCTGGAACACATTGCCAAGCATAGTGATGGAGGTAGATATGATACTGGCATTTAAGAGGCTTTTGGATGGGCAACATATATATACAGGGAATAGAGGGTTATGGACTTTGTGCTGGCAGATATATGTTTGACTATGTATGGCACAGACATTGTGGGTGAAGGGCCTGTCCCTGTGCTGAACTGTTCAATGTTATTTGATTCTAAGTTACTTGATTAGAATTTGTGTATTGAGGGTATTCTTCTGGAGGCCAGTGTTAGAATATCACCATGGTAGTGGGAGAATTTAAATTCAGTTAATAACACTATATACTTGAAATCAAAAGCTAGCATCAGTATTGGTGACCATGAATTTGCTGGCTTGTCATAAAAACCCATTTCATTTACTTCCAGGAAGGAGATCATGCATTCTTCTAAAAGCAAAAAATGGCATTTGCTGGAAATAAAATAATAAAGACCTGATATACTGGAGATACTAAGCAGATCAGGTAGCATCTGTGATGAGCGAAACAATCTGGTGACCATGCATCTGCTCTGATGAAAAATTATGTACCTGAAACATTAATTTTGCTTTTCTCTCTATAGATGTTGTCTGACTTGTAGTGTATTTCCAGAATTTCTTGGTTTTATTTCATTGGCATTCGTTACTCCGGACCCACCACATTATCCATTTAAACTCTGTGCACTTTGAAATTACTTTGCAAGTTGCTTGGTTCTGTGCTGGCATCCTTGCATCTGCAAGAGATGATGGTGCAGCATTGACGCTGTCCTGCTTGGACAGGGGAATGTTTCATCTGCGGTTGAATTTCCTGCTGTGGCTGACTCGGACTATCCTTGACCGGCAGAACCTTCCACAGGCGAAGTTGTCTGGCCGTTGGGTTGTGTAGTGTGTTGCTGTTACCGTTAACCAATTTATGGCGTTGGCACCTGGCCTCCAGGATCTTGAATCACTTGCTGTCGTGGTGCTTCATACCTGCCTGGAGGTCCTTTCTCCACCTCCTCAGCAGCCACTCCCGAGGTGTCAGTGCTAATGTTAAAATTTGTCACATCTCTTTTAATCGTATGCTTGTGGCGAAGTTTTGGTGTTTGTGCTAAAACTTCAGACCAAAGCTTTGGTTGGTAGGTTCAGGAATGGACAATGATGAGTGAACGTGTCCTATGAAAAATAAAACATGCCGTCAGGCAAATCTCTGAAGATTTTAAATACAAGCCAAACAATGAGCCAGTATTTACAATCTGGAGAACCAACACGCTGCAACTTATAATAGAAACATAGAAACATGGAAAATAGGTGCAGGAGTAGGCCATTCGGCCCTTCGAGCCTGCACCGCCATTCAATATGATCATGGCTGATCATCCAACTCAGTATCCTGTACCTGCCTTGTCTCCATACCC
Source organism: Amblyraja radiata (assembly GCF_010909765.2). Classification (NCBI taxonomy): domain Eukaryota; kingdom Metazoa; phylum Chordata; class Chondrichthyes; order Rajiformes; family Rajidae; genus Amblyraja; species Amblyraja radiata. The sequence continues at coordinate 28,824,435 of NC_045960.1, read as the reverse complement.
CCCTGACCCCTTTAGCCACAAGGGCCACATCTAACTCCCTCTTAAATATAGCCAATGAACTGGCCTCCTCAACTACCTTCTGTGGCAGAGAATTCCACAGATTCACCACTCTCTTGTAAAAAATGATTTTCTCATCTCGGTCCTAAAAGACTTCCCTCTTATCCTTAAACTGTGACCCCTTGTTCTGGACTTCCCCAACATCGGGAATAATCTTCCTGCATCTAGCCTGTCCAACCCCTTAAGAATTCTGTACGTTTCTATAAGATCCCCCCTCAACCTTCTAAATTCTAGCAAGTACAAGCCGAGTCTATCCAGTCTTTCTTCATATGAAAGTCCTGCCATCCCAGGAATCAGTCTGATGAACCTTCTCTGTACTCCCTCTATGGCAAGAATGTCTTTCCTCAGATTAGGAGACCAAAACTGTACGCAATACTCCAGGTGTGGTCTCACCAAGACCCTGTACAACAGCAGTAGAACCTGCTCTTATACTCAAATCCTTTTGCTATGAATGCTAACATACCATTCGCTTTATTCACTGCCTGCTGCACCTGCATGCCTACTTTCAATGACTGGTGTACCATGACACCCAGGTCTCGTTGCATCTCCCCTTTTCCTAATCGGCCACCATTCAGATTAAAGTCTACTTTCCTGTTTTTGCCACCAAAGTGGATTACCTCACATTTATCCACATTGTACTGCATCTGCCATGTCTAATGGTCTTCGATGTTTGGATTAAAAGATGTTTGAGCACCACGTCTTTACTGTGGATCATTTTTAACTGTCATTGAAGTGCACCCATTCTTCAATTTTAAGGTTACTTGGCTGACACCATAAAATAATTTCTATCCACAAATCTTTGTTCATTTTTTTTTAGATAAAAATGACAAATGTGTTGAAATTAGCATTGTCCCCAACAATTTCCATCAATATCCTGAATCCTCGTGCATTTTTTCATGACCCAATAAGCAGGCCATACATTAGTTTCAAAGGTGCCCGGTGTCTGACAAATATAGGATGATAGATGGATATTTTGAAAGCATCGGCCAATTATGGATCTCCAGTTTTTCCTGTTTTAATTTTAGATTTCCAGCAACTCTAATTTTTTGCTTTTGTAAAGTAAACTTTTGATTCTTTACCAACAGAGCAACACGAGATTTAGAAGACTTAAACGGCAAGAGAGCTACTCAGTGTTGAAATATACTTTTGACCAAATTTGCTTTCCTCCTAATCAGAACCAAATAGCACATCTGCTCACTGTGTAATTCTACTAATACTTGAATAGATTTTCACAAATGCTTAAGAGAGGATGGCCATTCCTGATTCAACTGAAAAGCACCGATGTTGGTCTAATTTGCAAGTCCCATAAACAGCTGGAACCGGTCTGCAGTGACTATTATCTTTGTACGTTGTTTAGAGCAAGACCAATGAAACAGATATAAGCTCATGATAGCAGATGTGTTATGTAAGTGCACACCAATATTGTGCAATTATCTAAGTGTTCTTTCTCTGAAGTGATTTTGCTGTGGCCTCTATTAAATGCTTTTTTCTATTGTTTTAAAACAGTTACATCAAAAATTCCTTTACCGTGAATGTTTCCATAGATTTGCCAACCTTGAACATGTCAGTATTTTTCATCTCCATGAATAATGACAAAGCAACCCACCACAGTGTGAAAAAAACAATGTTTGAATAATTGAGATAAGGTTCGCTGTGCTTGTATCATCACTATCAATCATTTTATTCTCCATTGGCTACACCTTCGAATACCTCTAAATTAACCCCTGCAGATCTATCCCACATACGTCCCGCTAAGTATAATGAATACTTTGTTCTGTATGCCAGCCATTGACTTATTATGTACAATTATGTTGGGGAAAATATACTTTAGTGGCTTGTTTGGGAAAGAAAAGAGTTTAAAATACCAGGGATTCTGGTTTGTTACTATTTATGAATATTTGCAAATAAATAATATTTATTCTGCCTGCATAATTAACTTAATTGTTGATTTTATTCATAAGAGACAGCAAATGAGGAATTTTATGAGATGGGTCCTGATATCCTTTATGCTAATGTTCTTGATTAGTACTGGTGTCAGAGGTTATCGGGAGAAGGCAGGAGAATGGGGTTAGGAGGGAGAGATAGATCAGCCGTGATTGAATGGCGGAGTAGACTTGATGGACCAGAATGCCTAATTCTACTCCTATCACATATGACCTTATGACTATTGATACCAAAGAAAAGTGTAAAGATCACATTTAGTAAAGTGCTCATTCGATCCCAAAGTTCAAAAGAGAAAATAAAATCAAAATATTTATTCTGCTGCATAATTTACTTCATTATATTCATAGGAATAATCAAATGAGGAATTTTATGAGAAGGATCCCAATATCCTTTAATGCTAATGTTCCATTTGGGGAAGACGCAGAGGGTTGTCTTCTTTCCCAGCATAGTTATAAGACCTTGGAGAATAACTGATTTAGTATCTAGGCTGCGAAGGAATATACTCAGTGGGTGAGGCAGCATCTATGGAGCTACTCAGCGGATGAGGCAACATCTATGGATCTGAGTTTATCCAGCATTTTTGTCTACCTTCGATTTTTCCAGCATCTGCAGTTCTGTCCTAAACATAGTATCTAGGCTAGTATTTAGAATCTAGTATTTAGTCTTTCAATATGACTTTTCTTGGAAATGTGCAAATAAAATAATAAATTTAACGTGGTATCATATGACAGACAAAACATATATATAAAATTTGGAATCTTGTAAATCATTAGTTCTAGAAACATAGAAACATAGAAAACAGGTGTAGGAGGAGGCCATTCGGCCCTTCGAGCCAGCACCACCATTCATTGGGATCATGGCTGATCGTCTCCTATCAATAACCCGTGCCTGCCTTCTCCCCATATCCCTTGACTCCACTAGCCCCTAGAGCTCTATCTAACTCTCTCTTAAATCCACCCAGTGATTTGGCCTCCACTGCCCTCAGTGGCAGGGAATTCCATAAATTCACAACTCTCTGGGTGAAAAAGTTTATTTTCTCACCTCAGTCTTAAATGACCTCCCCTTTATTCTAAGACTGTGGCCCCTGGTTCTGGACTCGCCCAACATTGGGAACATTTTTCCTGCATCTAGCTTGTCCAGTCCTTTTATAATTTTATATGTTTCTATAAGATTCCCCCTCATCCTTCTAAACTCCAGTTAATACAAGCCTAGTCTTTTCAATCTTCCTCATATGCCAGTCCCGCCATCCCAGGGATCAATCTTGTGAACCTACGCTGCACTGCCTCAATCACAAGGATGTCCTGCCTCAAATTAGGAGACCAAAACTGTACACAATACTCCAGATGTGGTCTCACCAGAGCCCTATACAACTGCAGAAGAACCTCTTTACTCCTATACTGAAATCCTCTTGTTATGAAGGCCAACATTCCATTAGCTTTCTTCACTGCCTGCTGTACCTGCACGCCAACTTTCAGTGACCGGTGTACACGGACACCCAGGTCTCGCTGTACCTCCCCCTTACCTAACCTAACCCCATTGAGATAATAATCTGCCCCCTTGTTTTTGCCGCCAAAGTGGATAACCTCACATTTATCTATATTGTACTGCATTTCCGACGCATCTGCCCACTCACTCAACCTGTCCAGGTCACCCTGCAACCGCCTAACATCCTCTTCATAGTTCACACTGCCACCCAGCTTTGTGTCAACCGCAAACTAGTGTTAGTGTTGCTCCTAATTCCCTCTTCCAAATCATTAATATATATGGTAAACTGTTGCGGCCCCAACACCGAGCCTTGCGGCACTCCACTCGCCACTGCCTGCTATTCTGAAAAGGACCCGTTCACTCCTACTCTTTGCTTCCGGTCTGCCAACCAATTTTCTATCCATGTCAACACCCTACCCCACCCCCAATACCATGTGCTCTAATTTTAGTCACCAGTCTCCCGTGCGGGACCTTATCAAAGGCTTTCTGAAAGTCTAGATACACTACATCCACTGGCTACCCTTCATCCATTTTACTTGGCACATCCTCAAAAAATTCCAGAAGATTAGTCAAGCATGATTTCCCTTTCATAAATCCATGTTGACTTGGACTAATCCTTTTACTGCTATCCAAATGCCCCATTATTACCTCTTTAATAATAGACTCCAGCATCTTTCCCACCACCGAAGTCAGGCTAACTGGTCTGTAATTCCCCGTTTTCTCTCTCGCTCCTTTCTTGAAAAGTGTGATAACATTAGCTATCCTCCAATCCACAGGAACTGATCCTGAATCTATTGAACATTGGAAAATGATCACCAATGCGTCCACTATTTCTAGAGCCACCTCCCTGAGGACCCTGGGATTCAGACCATCAGGCCCAGGGGATTTATCATCCTTCAGTCACAATAGATCACAATAAATCGCTTATCTTTGGCCAGAATATTTCAACCTCAGAATTAAAGGGGCGGCTCTTTTAAAAAGGAGGTGAATGGGAACTTCTTTAGTCAGAGGGTAGTTAATCTGTGGAATTCATTGCCACAGAGGGCTGTGGAAGCCAAGTCAGTGGATATTTTTAAGGCAAGAATCGGCAAGTTCTTGATTAGAACGGGTGTTGAAGGTTATGCGCAGGAAAATGGGATTAGGAGGCAAAGATCAGCCATGATTGAATGGCAGAGTAGACTCGATGGGCTGAATGGCAGAATTCTACTATAACATGTGAACTTGTGAAGTCCGATAAAATAGAGTTAGGTCACTAATCATCTGTGACTTACTGAATGAGCAAACAGACAGAATTAAGTGACTTAATCCTGTTCCTCTGTTTCCAGCCCACAGGCTCCCTTGGGGAAACGCTGAAAGCATTTAGTATTGATTCATTCAAATATAAATTCCTTTCATAAAATAACATAGCAATTTGTAATGTAATTTGGGACAATAAGAGAAATGTGCTAAGTTTGGAAAGACAAGGTGATTTTTGAACAATAGTTACCAAATTATCAGGTAGACAGCATCACAGATAGATCTTAGCCTTTTTTTTAAACACTGTTTTAACTTTCCTATGGTTCTAAGTTATCATATAAATTATTTTCATGCCCAAATCACTGTTTCTTGGATCTTCCATCTTTCAGAGAGAAGAAATAAATAATCAACAAAATACTGAGCATATATTTCCTGCTGTTTAAGTAATCGGTTATTTAACTCCCTCATTCTACTTTATACAACTGTGTGCGGTGTACTTGGAAGAAAGAAAGTATAATTCCGGATATATTTAACTGGCAAGCTGATGAAAAGACTCATTGACATAATTTAAAGTTTAAATGGAGAAAAAAAAGACAAATTGCAAACCTTCAGCAGCAAACTCAGGATGGTTAATCAGTGTCTTAAGTAGCATCCCTGATGAGTTCACGGATGTCAATACATATCTCCAGCACCAGGAAATAACAAGGCAAAATACAAATTACCTCTGATGCACTGGTTAGAATTGATTTTTTTTAAGGCAAGACCTTCTATAATATCCTGCAAAAGGCTTTTTTCTTTACTTGTAAACCTTGCTGCTCTGTAGTAGAGTTATTTCCTTGCATTTACAGTATGTATTGCTCGGTGATAAATTGCTCGGTGATAAAGTCATAGTCGTACAGCGTGGACACAGGCCCTTTGGCTCAACTTGGTGTGTGTGTGTGTGTGTGTGAAACAGTTCATCTCTTGGTTTGAGTCCTTGTGTCTTGCCACTTCCAAGACGTGGCAGTAATTACCTATGTCTTTTTAACATAACATGGGTGAGAGAAGTATATATGACCACTTTAATACCTAACCTGTATACATTTGTTACTTTTGCAGACAGCATTCTATGTTTGTGACATTCGACCAATAATTGGATTTGGATATTACTTTAGAGTGTTGTTGATGTTTTTAACAAATCTAATGTCAGAGCACTGCAGTACAAGCTGGTGGCACAGTGGTGCATTCGTACAGCTGCTACAACACAGCTCCAACCTGGATTCAATCTTGATTCCAGGGTTGTCTATGTGGAACTTGTACATTCTTCCTGTGACTGCGGTTTCCTCTGGCTGCTCTAGGTTATTTTCAATTCCCAAAATGTGTAGATTGGATGATTGGTCCGCTACTGTAAATATCCCTGACTCTGAAAGTGAATGGGGGTGGGGAGAGAGACTTTGATGGACTTGTGGGGAGCACAAATGGGATTCATGCAGGATTAGTGTAAATACATGGCATTCTAATGGGCCTGTCCCACTTACGGGATTTTCAGGCGACTATTAAGTTGCTGGTTGTCGCATGAAAAACCGACAACTGGAACGGCGACTGTCAGAGTGGAACACACGCACACACACGCGCGCACACACGCCCACGCGCACACGCACACACACTGAGTGAAATTCACACGGTGCAAAGCCAATGTGATACAGACACACATTGCGATGAACAGGAAGGTTGGCGCTGTAATTAAGACGGCTAAAGCACAGTGTATGGTAAGTCCTTTAAAAGAGGGGGGGAAGAAAGAGGGAGAAGGAGTGGAGACAACTTTTAAGAAGCCAGACAACTTTAAAGAAGCCAGAGATACACGGCTGTGAAGTTCGGCGGACATTTAACATTACCGGTCGGTTATCCTTGGTTCTGAAAACTACCGCTTATGTTTTTTTTTCCCCAATGAGCCAATGAAATTCACTGGTCAGCACCGGCTACAACCTACGAGAACCTTCGACCTCCTGGCAACCCACTAGGACCTCCTGGCGACCCACGTACGGCACGAGAATTCTCGCTACTCTCCATGCTCTGATACCTTCTGTATAAATGTGCTGACAACATCACGGTGGTTGTCTGAATGACCGGTAGTGATGAGTCAGCATGGAGAGATAGGACACCTGGTTCAGAGGTGCCGCAACAACAACCTCTCGCTCACTCTCATCTCACTAAGAATGAAGTGTTAACTTTAAAAAGAAGAAGTCATGAGACCATGCATCAGTTTTGTAGGTGATGAGGAGAGTTAGCAGCTTTAAATCCTGGGCATTAACATGTCAGATGATGTGTCCTGGGCCCTGCACTTAGATGCACCCACAAAGGAGAGGCACCAGTGTCTCCCATCAAAGTTTAAACATATTCAGTAAGTCTCAGAATACTCTAAAACCTCCTACCTCCTGTAGAAAGTATCCTGACTGGTTGCATCATGGCCTGGTATGGCAATTCCAATGCACAAGAACACAAGAGGCTACAGAGAGTGGTAGACTCGGCCCGGTCCATCACGTGCACAGCTCTGCATTCCATCGAAAGCATCTACATGAGGTGCTGCCTCAGGAAGGTGACATCGAACATCAGGGATCCCCAATATCCGGGCCGTGCCCTCTCCTCACTGACATGGATAGAAAAGTGGTTGGCAGACAGGAAACAAAGAGTAGGTATTAACGGGTCCCCTTCAGAATGGCAGGCAGTGACTAGTGGGGTACCGCAAGGCTCGGTGCTGGGACCGCAGCTATTTACAATATATATTAATGATTTAGATGAAGGTATTAAAAGAAACATTAGCAAATTTGCAGATGACACAAAGCTGGGTGGCAGTGTGAACTGTGAGGAGGATGCTATGAGGATGTAGGGTGACTTGGACAGGTTGGGTGAGTGGGCAGATGCATGGCAGATGCAGTTTAATGTGGATGAATGTGAGGTTATCCACTTTGGTAGCAAAAACAGGAAGGCAGATTATTATCTAAATGGTGTAAAGTTGGGAAAAGGGGAAGTACAATGGGATCTAGGGGGTCCTTGTTCATCAGTCACTGAAAGTAAGCATGCAGTTACAGCAGGCAGTGAAGAAAGCGAATGGCATGTTGGCCTTCATAACAAGAGGAGTTGAGTATAGGAGCAAAGAGGTCCTCTGCAGTTGTACAGGGCCTAGTGAGACGACACCTGGAGTATTGTGTGCAGTATTGGTCTCCAAATTTGAGGAAGGGCATTCTTGCTATTGTGCAGCGTAGGTTCACAAGGTAATTCCCGGGATTTTGGGACTGTCATATGTTGATAGAATGGAGCAGCTGGGCTTGTATACTGTGGAATTTAGAAAGATGAGAGGGAATCTTATTGAAACATAAGATTATTAAGGGTTTGGACATGCTAGAGGCAAGAAACATATTCCCGATGTTGGGGGAGTCCAGAACTAGGGGCCACAGTTTAAGAATAAGCAATAAGCCATTTAGAACGGTGATGAGGAAATACTTTTTCACAGAGAGTTGTGAGTGTGTGGAATTCTCTGCCTCAGAGGGTGGTTGAGGCCGGTTCTCTGGATGCTTTCAAGAGAGAGTTAGATAGAGCTCTTAAAGATAGCAGAGTCGAGGGATATGGGGAGAAGGCAGGAACAGTGTACTGATTGTGGATGATCAGCCATGATCACATTGAATGGTGGTGCTGGCTCAAAGGGCCAAATGGCCTACTCCTGCACCTATTGTCTATTGTAACAACCAGATAGGAGGATCAGAAGCCTAAAGTACCAGCTGGTTCAGGAGCAGCTCTTTTCCTGCAACGATCAGGTTCTTGAACCAGTATGCACAAGCCTAATCTCAGTTTGATAACAGAACATTATAGTCCAGCTCTTGAAGCACCATGGACATTTTATTCTTATTATGCTTTTGCATTAATATCTTGTTTCTTGCGCTTTTTCTTTCTTTTAGGAATGTTATATGTAATTTGCATACTATTGTTTTTGTGTGTTTGTCTATGTTCCTGTGATTTTGCATTGTACGTGCACGTCACTGTATGTGCATGGAATAAACTTGACTTCATCTTGAATTTCGGCACTTTAATGGTCAGACCCTTTTCCATGCTAAATGACTCTGACCCCAAGTTAAATATTATTTGCTTTAAATAGATTTGGTGATTGCAGAAATGTTAGCATTAGCATACTTATAAAGATTGAATTTTAACCGTCAGATCAGCATCTTGGATGGTGTTCATCAATTATCTGTTAGAATTTTAAGGGAAGCAGTACAAATGAATTTATGTCTGGTTTTATAAAATCTTGTTTTCCTTTCCTCTCTTTCTTTTGTCTTAATTGGAGATGCTTCGTATTCAAGTGATGTCCTTGTGTTGAAGTCACGGTTTGTTGATGCTTTGATCGCCAAGATGCAGCTGTTGATAGATGGAAATTGGTGGGAGCAAACAGTATGCGCTGAGCATCTGTGTTTTCATGTCAGGAACTGAACAGGAAGGATAAATCCACATGTCTTCTTTTGAGTGTCTTTCCATTATACTGATGCATTACAAATTTAGCCTGTTGGAGATTACTGCTGGGGTATAAAAGTGACATGCCTGGTTGTAAAGCAAATTCCCAAAATTCAGACCTGTTTGTTAATTGTTCAAGTAATGCATAACATTATTATTAACCATTTAAAAGACAAATTTAGATGTTGTACATGAAAATGAATGAATAAGTTTATTGGCCAAGTATTCACATACAAGGAATTTGCCTTGGTGCTCCGCCCGCAAATGACAACATAACATACAGTGACAGTTAGGAATGACACATAAAACATTAATAATAAAACATTATTGAATAAACATGTGAATTTAATAAAATACCAGAGCAAAAGGAGGCTACAGATTTTTGGTTATTGAGTAGAGCTTGTGGGAAAAAAAGCTGTTTTTATGTCTGCCTGTGGCAGCTTTGACAGTCCGGAGTCGCCTTCCAGAGGGAAGTGATTCAAAGAGTTTGTGGCCAGGGTGAGAGGGGTCAGAGATGATCTTGCCCGCTCGCTTCCTGGCCCTTGCAGTGTACAGTTCGTCAATGGAGGGAAGGTTGCAGCCAATAACCTTCTCAGCTGATCAGACGATTCGCTGCAGCCTCTGGATGTCGTGCTTGGTGGCTGAGCCAAACCAGACCATGATGGAGAAGGTGAGGACAGACACTCCGATGGCCGTATAGAATTGGACCATCATTGCCTGTGGCAGATTGTGCTTCCTCAGCTGCTGCAGGAAGTACATCCTCTGTTGTGCCTTTTTGACTGTGGAGTCGATGGTTGTCCCCCATTTAAGGTCCTTGGAGATGATGGTTCCCAGGAACTTAAAAGACTCCACAGATGTGACTGTGGTGTTGTTGATGGTGAGGGGAGGGGGAGCTCTCCTAAAGTCTATTATCAAAGTGACACAGCTGGCACCTGGACACCAGCTGTGTCACTTCCTGTCTGTAGGCAGATTCTTCCCCATCCTGGATCAGTCCATTCAGGGTTGTGTTGTCCGCAAACTTGAGAAGCTTGGCAGATGGAGGTGCAGTCATTGGTGTAGAGAGAGTAGAGGAGAGGGGTGAGTACGCAGCCTTGTGGTGCTCCTATGCTGAGGGTTTGCGGGTCCGAGATGTGCTTTCCCAGCCTCACATGCTGCTTCCTGTCTGTCAGGAAGCTGGTAATCCACCGACAGAGGGGTTCAGGTACAGTCAACTCAAAGTTTGGAGTGTAATAGCTCTGGCATAATGGTGTTGAATGCAGTGCTAAAATCAACAAACAAAATCCTTGCATAGGTCCCCTGGCAGTCTAGGTGCTGTAGGATGAAGTACAGGCCCAGGTTGACTGCATCATCCACAGATCTATTGGCCCGATATGCAAACTGCAGAAGGTCCAGCAGTTTGTGATATTTTTCAGCTTGGCCAGCACAAGCCTTTCAAGGTTCTTCATGACTACAGAGGTCAGTGCGACAGGCCTGTAGTCTTTAAGACCAGTAATCCTTGCCATTTTGGTAAATGGATAATAGTGGAGACTTTGAAGCAGGCAGGGACAGTACAGATTGCAGGGACTGGTTGAAAATAGCTAAGATTTCAGGGTTGACACAGAAATAGAAAACTGCATGGCAGGGAAAATTATATGCAAGGGAACTGAGTCATGAGACAACAGATGCTGGAATCTTGAGCGAAACAGAAAATGCTGGAGGAACTCAGCAGGTCAGGCAGCATCTGTGGAGGAAATGGATGGGAAGCGTTTCTGGTCAGAGCCTTTCTTCAGATTGGTGTAGATGGAAGAAAGATGGAAAGGAGAGGCCTCGCCCCTCTCAGTCTGAAGAAGGGTCTTGACCTGAAACGTCACCCATTCCTTTTCTCCAGAGATGCTGCCTGACCCGCTGAGTTACATCAGCATTTTGTGTCTATCTTCGGTGTAAACCAGCATCTGCAGTTCCTTCTAACACATGTAATAGGTGGATACAGGTGAGGAGGATGATTGCAGATGGGTGCAGATAGTGACAAAGGCTAGGTGAAAAGGAGACAAAACTGTCAGATCTAGAAAGGGGAGAGAAATGCAAAGCCGGAGGTAAGGATATGAGTCAAAAGAGACGGGAGAGGAGAAAGAGGGTGGGTCTTGGGGGTGGGAGAGATAGGAGGTGATCGTTTGGAGGAGAGGAATGGAGTAGGGTGACTGATGTTAACTGTTAGTATGAATTGATGCATTTTTAGTAAAAACTAAATCAAACGAGGACCCGTTGGGTCCCGTTCCCCCAACAAAATATTCCACCAAACTGTGCATGCGCGGCTGACGGACCCGCACTGCGCAGGCGCAACTGCCGCGTTCAAAGTTGTACCTTTAACGGCAGAAATTACGTTGAAGTTAATAAAGTGAATATAGGACCCGTGGAGGCGTGTGTAAAATAGAACAAAACGTACCCGTTGGGTCCCCGTTGTGAGGCCAGGGAAGTACACGCGAAAAAAAAGGACGATCTGTAAATCGGCAAAGGCCCCAACTGCGCAGGTGCGGCTGTGGACCCATTGGGTGCCCATTGTGACGCCAGTCAAGTAAAGACTGAATTATTAGGTAAAAAAATACACTAAATTAAAGTTTATTAAAGGTAATACTTTGGAAAATGGAACGAAACTTGCTAATGCACACCACACGACAACAGTGAGTAAGGTGGGCCAAAAACTGGAGCGCTATTGTGTACCGTTTTGGCTGCATTTAGGGACAAATATATCTGTATACAAACAAACAAACAAACAAACAATATGTGAGTTCTAGAAAAATAATAATAAATAATAATAAATAATAATAATATAGATAAGATAGATACTTAAAAATATTGTCAGTGATAGCTAGATAGATAGATACTTAAAAATATTGTCTGTATTGATTATTGTATGCTTTTCCGCTTTCCACATGTACCATATTTTTGGTCTGTTTCTTTTGTGTGATATCAGGTGGCACACTTTGATTATGATTAATATCCCTTGCTATTTGATGTCTCCAAAGCGAATGCGTATCGTTTGTTGAGATTTCTGATTTCTGTTTCCATAATAAAAACAGGATGTCTATCAGTTTAGTTTATTGTCTTGCGTGTAGTGTACAGTGTAAAGCTTTTGTTGCGTGCTATCCAGTCAGCCGAAAGACAATACATGATTGCAATTGAACTATTAACAGTGTATAAATGCATGATAAGTGATGTTACCTGCATTTAGTGACTTTTTAAAGCTGATTCACTTCAGCCTTTTTGGAATTTTAATGCTGATGTTCTTGTTGCTGTTATTTTCACTTGCACAATCCTTAAATATATTGTCTCAAAAAAGACTTAAGTTTTGTCCCTGCTGTACTGGACAAATAAAAACAGAAAATACTGAAAATACCTGAAATGGCCTAAAGTGTTAACTCTGACCTGTTCTCTGCTCACACGCTGAAATTAATTTGTTTCTGTTTTCCTTTTTCAATAATGTTGGGAATACTTTTTTTATTAAAAAGCAGGGGTGTTGCTTAATGATTCTCTGAAGAAGTTTGCCTGGAATTTCATGGAGCCCTTTTCTCCACATCTGGGGAGTAAAGGGAATTAATATTATTCAGTATCTTCCTCTTCACACTTAGTTCATATGCGCTCCAACCCTCTTCTATGGGTAAATGTGTAATGTACATCCATAATCTGCAGTTCTAATGTTACCGCAGGGAATTCACAAGTCTGATCCCCCAGAAGCTCTATTTCTATTCTTGCCCACAACTCTCGCCACACTCGCCCATTTCTCACCAATATCTTAACTAACTTCTATCAGACCCGAGTGTGCAGTTTCCAAACTACCTGATATAATCGTGTAAATTAAGATTTGCTTGGAAAGCAATCAAAATATAGGTTTTCACTGTATCTTGGTTCACGGGACAATAATAAACCAATACCAAAAATCTATTTTCCTCTCCTACTAGTTCCAAAAGATGGAATTACTCGACATCCTCCTGTTTATATCATAGCATTAGGAGCAACAGCTCGGTGGGGGCGCTGCAATGGTGGCAGCCCTGTCAGCAGCGCGTTAGTTATTTTCAATTTTTTTTTTTTTTTAGTATGTTTTAAAGTATGTTTTTAATGTTTCTTTGTGTGTTTTGTGTTGGGGTGGTGTGGGGGGGTGAGGGGGAAACCGTTTCGGTCGCCTCCTCCAAGGAGAGGCGACTTTTTCCAGGTCGCCTCCCCCGTGGCCTAACAGCGAGGATCGGCGCGGCCTTTCCCGGAGACGCGCCCGGGGCTCCGGCGGTGGGTGCAGTGTGGACTGTCAACGCGGAGCGGGCGAGCCCTCGCTGGAGGGGAGCGCTCAGTTTCGCTGGCCCGCAGCAGCCGGCAGCCTGAAGCCGCGGTCTGCACAGCTCCAGCTGGCGCGGCGTCTACAGCCCGGGATCCCTCGGGGGGGACCCGGGGGAAGAAGAAGCTTCCACCGCCGGCCCGCGGCCATCTTCTACCGCGGGCGCGGTATGGACTTAACATCACCCCTGGAGGGGAGCTTCGACCGCCGGCCCTGCAGTCTGCGGTGCTTCTGGCTGCGGCGTGGAGGGAACTTTAAATCTTCGGCCGCCGGCCTGCGGCCTACACCAACTTAAAGCTGCGGTCTCCGGTGGGGAAGAGCCGACTCTGGACTTACCTTGACTCGTACCTTGTCCTTACCATCTGGACGCCCGCAGCGGCGGCTGCGGAGGGTTGAGGTCCCGACCACGGGGGAAAATGGAGGAGGACTGGCCAAATTGTGTGCCTTCCACCACAGTGATGAATGCTGTGGTGGATGTTTATGTTAAATTTTTATTGTGTTTTTGTGTGTGCTCTTTATCATTGTATCGCTGCTGACATATCCATTTCACTTGCACCTTTTGTGCAATGTGACAAATAAACCGTATTGTATTGTATTGTTGTATTGTATTGATGAGAGAGACCTTTGGATCTGAGCAGTCTGTCAATGCATTGAGCAGGTGCTCCCAGCCCCAAGCAGTTGCCCATATTCACTCTGCTGCCAACTTAGCAGTTCTGAGTTCCATAACTCAGCGCTGAGCAACTGCAGCTAATCCTGCAAAACACCATCCATCGCAGGCAAACTCTTACACTTTGAGCGGTGCATTGTTGTAAGGGAGAAAGCTGAGGGCATTGGTTCATGCCAGATTCCTGGCATACCAGTGAGCATCAAAAATATCTGATTGGACTCTAGGGATTTAAGTGCTATTGTGAATCAGTACTCTGTGAGCAAGCTTATGCCAACAATCCATGTTATTAGATCTAGTGCCCTCGGTGGTAGTGAAGGGGCAGAACCCTGCATTAATGGGGTGATGCTGACCAGAAAATATCAATTTGGACTGGGGAGAGACCATCAGCTGGCAAGGCAGAGAAAGTGTCCACGACATGTACTGTGGGAAGTTTGGATAGAGGGTGGTGTGAAGATACAGATTTAAAGGCCAAGATCTACAAGGATGAAGAAGCCACTCCCTTCTTCCATTTGCCTAGACTTGTACCCTTTGCTTTGAAGGGAACTTGATCATCTAGAGAAATATGGGATCATGTATTCCGCAGAGAGAAGTAATAGGAAAAGTCTTATTGTACTTGAACCAAAGCATGTCAAGACAATGAAGCTCTGATCAGTAGAATGCCACAGTAAATTGCTGTTTAAAAGCAACAACATGGATGGTACCAATGTAGAGGCTATATTTGCTAACTTGGCAGACAGAAGGGGCTTCAGTAAACTGGATTTATTCTTTGCATATCAACCTCTGGAAAGTAATCCAGAGATGCAAGTCCAGCTCACCATTAACATCTACAAAGGTATGTATAGACATCCTTGTCCACCCTATGAAGTTTCAACAGAACCTACAATTTTAGCATATTTTGGACTAGATTTTGCTTAGGCTGGACCATGTCATTTGCTTCATGGATAATATCTCAATATCAGAAGCTACAGTAACAGAGCATCTGACAGACTTTGGAGAAGATCGGGTCCAGACTGCAGTGAAGCAGAATCAGACGGTTTAGTTTAATTTGGTTTATTAATGACACGTGTACCAAGGTACAGTGAAAAGCATTTGTTGCGTGCTAACCATTCAGTGGAAAGACAACACATGACTACAATCAAGCCATCCACAGCATACAGATACACGATAAAGAGAATAAAGTGAATAACGTTTAGTGCAAGATAAAGCTAGTAAAGTCCGGTCAAAGATAGCTAGTGAATTCCTGCAAAGATTAGTGGAGTAGCTTGGCAATGGAACTAAATGTGCATGGCCCGCATTCAACACAATTGTCAGCATCCCAGCACCAATTAATGTAGCTAGGGATTGTTGAATTATTATGGATGTTTCTTCACTAGCCTAGCCAACTTTGCCACAGCCACTACATTAGCTTTTTTTTTTGCAAGCTGAGAACATATGGGATAGGTCTCTAAAGTGTGAAGAGGCATTTCAACAAAGCAAGCAGTGCTTTTTGAATGGCAAATGGCTAGCACACTGATTCAGAGAAGCCACTAAGACTTGCCTGTGATGCATCCCCACATGGAGTCAGTGCAGTCATCTCTGTCACTTAAGGTGTAGAACGTCCAATTGTTTTTACTTCCTGAATCTTGACACCAACTGAACAAGTTATGCTCAGATTGGAAACAAAAAGCTCTGAGTATAATCTTTAGAATCAAGCAATTTCTTGAATATTGAGATGGCTGAAAAATAGTTTGCTGACAAATAACACGCCTCACTTGAATTCGTTCATCCTGAAACAAAAGGGGGACGCCATAAATTTTCCCTTAACCATATCATCCTGTAGCTAATAGTGCAGCTAAGTGGGCTGTATACACTGCAGGAAGAGATGGACAAATGGGCTGGAATCATACAAAATGGTGCCAGAAATGTGACTCGTGCACTGTTTCAATGGAATCTACTATTCCTACACTTTTACTTAAGAGAGACCAAAAATGCTGGAGTAACTCAGAGGGTCAGTAGCATCTCTGGACAAAAGGAATAGACGATGTTTCGGGTGAGCCAGTTCTTCTCGACCCAAAATGTCACCTATCCATTTTCTCCAGAGATGCTGCCTGACCCGCTGAATTATTCTGGCATTTTGGGTCTATCTTCGGTGTAAACCAGCATCCGCAGTTCCTTCCTACACTCTTTTACTGAAGTTTGATTATGCCAGTGTATAGTAAGATTTTTCGATTGAATTGCAGGCAAAAACGAAATTTCACTGTACACTGGTACATGTGATAATAAAGTATCATTGAATCCGTCCCATAAGTTGCCAAGGTTCTTGCTTGTATATCGTAACATAGCTCACACTGTAACTGAAAAGCCACCTTGCTAAGTTGATTTTGAAATATGAACCTTGCACATGAGTAGACTAGCTCGAATCTGATTTGGCCTCCAGTAGTTCCAAACATCTATGGCAGGAATTGCAAGCTCCTGATAAGAGGACTGGGGCTGTTTAGATATTCTATCATGGGAAGAGGCTAATGGTCTAGCATTTAAGGGAGGAGGAAAGAAGATAAGACTTTATTGCCTTCCATCACAGTGGAGAATGTGGAGAAGCTGCTGTGGTGGATGTTTATGTCAAATTTTATGTCGTTGTGTGTCTTGTTGCTTTTTTTGTAATGACTGTATAGCAAATCAAATTTCTCGTATGTTGCAAAACATACTTGGCTAATAAATTACGATTATGATTATTATAATTATGATTAAGACATTCAAAATGCCTATGGATGTAAGGGACCTTTGACCTACTCCACTCGAATGCTGGTGTAAGTCAAGTGATCCTTCATATCAAGTGATCCTTCAGATCAAGACAGACACATAGAAGACTTTGTTCTTGCTCTTTAGTCTGCAGCAGAACCTCAACAGGGTCCATTATCTGAATGAAGGTGGCATCTACAAGATTGGAAAGCTGCAGAGTGGCATGACATTTAACAAAATAGCTAGAAATGTCCAATTTAGTGGCGGAATAATCCTCCAAACCTGTTTGCATTTTATAGTCTATTTTACCTCAGGAGGACTTAAATGTTATGTTTGTGTTGATGAGCAGAGTTATAATCTGCAAACTCTTCCTTAGAAATGTTTAATCTATGGAGGAAGAGTGCAACGTTTCGACCTGTGCAACTTGTTCGTTATATGCCTTTGGGTTTGCTAAAGTAGTGGCATCAAAGACTTTACCAGCTGGGGTAGCTGGGAATATAAAAACTAAAAAAGATGGCTGCACACAAATAAACAATGCACATGGCTCTGGCTCTCTCTGTTATTATAATTGTGGTTTTTACAGGGCATGCAGTTGACATAACAAAGAGAGTGACTGGGCTTATAATGAATGTTGGTAGATAACCCATCAGCTTAGATGGATATAGAGATGTCAGAAACAACGTGAGATCGGACAGAAAATTGGCAGCAATGATAATTGCATATTTGAATTCTGTACAAGTACAGGAAGTGGTACCAATACTGACATCAGTGTAGTGGATAAAGAGTTGAGGGAGGAGGCCTGAAAAAAGGCTGAAGTAACTTAAAGGGTAACTGGCCATGAGAATTATTTCTCATGTGGCCTCAGTAAAGAATTCTTATGGATTCCCAAGAAGGAAAAATACTTCTGGAAAGATTGTAGTTGCAGAAAGCAACGTGAATATGAAGAAATACAAAATAAACTGAACAGTTTGGAGAGTAAGGAAGTGGTAGAATTTGTCTTCAACACTTTTCCACTTTTCAAATAAAAACAATTGATCCAGTCTAGTAGTGCTTTTTACCCCATTGATTCTAATTTTGCTTCGCTACATGTTACCTTTTAATTGTCACAATATCTTCTTTCATCTTTGTAAACCCTTAAATTAAGGATTTCCTTTTTTGCTGTCGGGCCATTCTTTGGAAAATGAACCAAAATGTCACACGTGACCAGATGGCATCACTTAAAGTAATACATTAAAAATATATTGTAAGAGATCAAAGAGATCAATCTTATTCATTGCTATTTTCCTATCTACGGAACTATAATGCATGTCTGCTAAAGATATGAACATTCTAGCTTTTTAAAATTCACAGAGTTTGTATGATAAAATTGAGATGAAAAAAATGCTTCCGTGTGAGACCACACACGTGACCAGTCATATTTGACCTCTGACCCAAAACAAACATTGTCAATAGAAGTCTGAAGAAGGGTTTCGGCCCGAAACATTGCCTATTTCCTTCGCTCCATAGATGCTGCCTCACCCGCTGAGTTTCTCCAGCATTTTTGTCTAGCTTCTACATTACATGGCAACTTTGATAATGTCCATCCCTTGAATGAAACTGCCAAGATAGCAAATGCCCAATTAACTTTGCATGTTTAGTTTTTGATCTTTTAATTAACATTTGCATTTTAACATTGTTTAGAGGCTCAACTGTGTGCATACTTTAAATTAACTACCCATAGGATGAATAATTCATTTGTGCAGATTAATCAATTTGAAGATGTTGCACTCGTTAGTAATCAGTGGAATTTAAAGAGTTTACAATACAATTTGACCAGAAGATAAATGACTAAATTGAATTGTTTACTAATTTCAATACATGTTTGGCAACAGTTAGCCAAAAGAAGACTGGACAAAAAACACATTTTGTGTGTGGTATATCAAAATTTTAGTGAAATATATGCATTTGAGCTTGAATGCGTTTACCTCCGTAAAAACATATCATCTGCCCTTTCCTCTTGAACGTCACCTGTTGAAATATAGTTCTCCAAATTACTTGTCCAAATAAGCAAAGAGAGAAATCGTCACTAGGGTGTACAACATTGTATGGAGGAATGAGCCCTGCTTTTTTTCTGATGGCTACAGAAAAGTTTACTGGATTCTGTTCGGATCAAAACCTCTGTATGATGATTTCCTCATCATTCAACTGCAGCTGCTGGTTTACAACAAGAAGCTAAGTAAATCAATGAGCCAGGCAGCATCTCTGGAGAGCATGGATGGGTGATGGCATGAAAGGAATAGATAAGGTAAATGCAGTATTTTACCCAGAGTAGCAGAATCACAAAATGTGTAAGAAAGAACTGCAGATGCTGGTTTAAATCGAAGGGAGTCACAAAACAGAGGACATATTTTTAAGGTGAGGAAGACAGATTTAATTGGAACCTGAGAGACTCCTCAGGACAGGTTTATGTCCTGTCCGATATATGGCAGGACAGGTATAGCATGTTCGATAGGCTATCTGGACAGTCCAACTAGGACTATTATTGTCTGAAGAAGGGTCTCGACCCGAAATGTCACCTATTCCTTCTCTCCAGAGATGCTGCCTGTCCCGCTGAGTTACTCCAGCTTTTTGTGTCTATTTTAGGACTATTATTTCATTGAGCCTACTTTTCCAAAAGTGATAGGAGCAGAACTTGGCTATTAGGTCCATCAAGTCTACTCTGCATTCAATCATGGCTGATCTATCTTTCCCTCTCAACCATTGTCTTGCCTTCTCCCCATAACCCCTGACATCCCTGAATTCTTGTCTTTTACCCTTTGATCCCACGCACATGTAGGAATTAATTGAGTGTCTTTATCTTCATCAGTTGTTCTTCCGATACATTATCTTCATCAATGTTCCTTGAATGATGGTACCTTAAGTTGTAAAGAATTTCCTCAGTACTGTACTGAAATATTGTCTTCAATTCTGTGGGATTATGCCTGCAACTCATGTCCTTTGACTCATAAGACCATTGAGTTCTCATGTATGCTGAAAGTAAATCTATAAAATGTCTTCAAATTTAAATGTAAGTAGGACTAAGAGATAACAATTTAAGCTATTTAGGGCAGATAGAAGAAAGCTATTCTTCAACAAGGTGGTCGATGCATGGAGTGGACTCCTGGATGGCGTTGGAGAGGTTGAAATCCCTTCAACTAATTAACGTGCAATTGCAATTTGCAGGAGCTTCAATCTGTCAATGCAGAAAGACCTGATACAGAACGACAAACGGCCTTTCACATGCACATAATAACATAACAATGTTACTTCTGTGCATCAAATGTTTTATCTTGATATTGATCTGCATCCTTTATACTTGGCAGGGAGTATGGCAATGGGAATGAGAACAATAGTGTTTGTCACTTGAGTGCTTCCATCTTATTGATTCAGGCATTTACTTTGTTTTTGCATTGCTACGGCTTTCCCTGAAACCCGTTATTAACAGCTTGAGAAATGATGGCTGCACTCTCAGGATTAAAGAAATTTGATTTTGGAGTGGTTTAATAATATGCAAAAAAAAGTGTTTCAACAATTACACTGAACTGAGAGATGGATTGGAATGGGTTCAACAAAAATATAGGGAGTACCAAGTGTCAACTACTTCTAAATATGCACTTAACACACTGCTTGCCTTTGTGTTCCTTAATTCTTGGCTAAGTTATTGCCTGTGGCCGTGTTATGTCCTAGTAGAAGGATAAAGTTTTATGAGGGAAAAGCATAATTTTTTAACCTGCTTCAGTGCTAATTAACGCTGCTCCCCATTTGCAGGGAATCTCTATCTTGTGTGGAGTGAATCATTTTCATTGATTTTGTGGCATTTTGGCAGTCCATTGAACCTTCAGTGAAATTACAGTGTTTCTAAGCTGCACACAATAATAGATCTACAGTTTATAGATTTTAATGAAGACGTATGGAAAAACAGCTGCTACAAATTAAAAATTCACCATCTCCCATTGCGTATCATAGCAACACAATGTAAAATAATATGACTTTAAAAAAAAATAAGTTTACGAACAGGCAAACTCGTCAATTGATCAAATTATGTTATCTAATTGTTCCATGCCAAAATTCCACATGCTCAATTGTGAGTAATTAGTTGTATTGTTGTTGACAGAAATGCATTACTTTCTCACATTCTGAAATATCTGCACTTGGCTACATGTTCCATCAGCTACTCTTCCTGCAATCTGATCCAGTGCCCATCATCACCAAATCACATCTTCATTTCTCCTCTACTGCTCATTCCTTCTTCAAGCATCACAACCTATTCCACCCCTCAAGAGTTGAGCGTGTTTAATTGTCAAGTGTGCCGACAATGGAACTATGAAATTCTTACTTGTAGCAGCATAACAAGCCTGTAATCACAATACACAGATACAATATATAATAAACGGCCATATATAAATATATGGGGGGGGCACAATGGTACAGCGGTGGAGGTGCTACCATACAGTGCCAGGGATCCAAGACCCTTCTTCAAACTGAGCTATGGGTGATGTTTTGCGTCGAGACACTTCTTTAGACATAGAGAACTGACTCAGTCTGAAGAAGGGTCTCGACCTGAAACATCACCCATTCCTTCTATCCATAGATGCTGCCTGTCCAGCTGAGTTACTCCAGCATTTTGAGTCTATCTTCTGCTATTCTACCCCTTCTGCCTTTGCTCTGCTTCTGAAAACCTGTTCAGAACTCGGCCCATTCAGCCATTTGTTCCTTGTTTAACCTACAATGGCTCAGTTTTCCAAAAGCACCTATTTATCATCGTCATGTTAAAGTTAATTTGTAATTTCTATAATTTAATCTCTAGAATTTTCACTAAGCAGCCGTTCAGATGTGCTGACTTGCTTATATTTATAGTATGTGTCAGGTCAAGTAATGTCTGTTAGTTAACAAGAATAACAGCTCTGCTAACCTAGTCACGCCATTTTATTGCTACTTTCTTTGCTTTCTATTTTCCCAATGGGGTGCAGTGGATGAAGTTACAGGATATGAATCCAGAGGCCTAGACTGTTAATCCATGGCAGCTAGAACATTTTAAATAATACATTTTAATGCATTTGAAGTAGGAAGCTCATACTAGTATTCCTAACCATTACACACGTCTGGTTCAATATTATCATTGTGAAAAGGAAATCGAGATTTTCCAAATAAATAATTGTAGAGTTGGCAGTGTTAGTCCTTGTGATTCTTACTCTAACACACTCTTCTGGAATGGGAAATGCTTTCCCCCAGCAAGAAAGATCTCAAGCTCAACACAGAAATTGTAATAGATGGACACTAAATGCTGGAGTAACTGTGTCTAAAAGGCAGACATATTGAATTTACTGTTGTTGATGGTATGAGTAACTTTCCCTTGGAATGTTATCAAATGTTAAGTAGAGGTGGCTGTGCTAGTGCTTGTGTTAACATACCATTTAGAAATAGGGCCATGCTATCTTTGGTTAACAAAAAAGTTTATTTTCAATCCAAAGAAATGTACAGCTAAAAAATTAAGTTTATAGTGCTAATACATTGCATTATTAAAAGGTAGACAAGTATAAAACGGTTGATTAATTTTTACAAGAAAAGATTTTGGGAAATTATCGGCTTAAATTGTGATATTTAGACGTTTCACTTATGAAGTCCTTTATTTATAAAAGCTGGAATAAGCAACTGAACTGAAACCTGCCTGGATTTAGCAATTTCCTTTTTATGAAGTATGCAATTAAATAGAGTTGATTGCTTTTGATGTTTGTTTTAAGAAGGGTTCTTTGGGAAACAGGCACAGTTTAACAATATTATCTTTATTATATACAAAGCAAGTGATCTAATAACAACTTGTAGCTTGTAATCTGTTGACTGCACTTTCCAAACTCTATTGAAACAGTGGCATAGTTCAATTTTTTAGCATAGAGCAAATTTTTTGCAGTAATTTGCAGAATTAAAGCGGTTTTTAATTTGAAAAATTAGGTGTGGCTTGATTCAATCAAGAATTACTATTGGAAATGCTGAAAATTATGCCACAAACAATATTTATTTGGATTTTTAATGGATTGTAATGCGTTATGATTTATTTTGTAAAAATCATGCCATATCCATTGTTAGGATCTCTATTTCACTTGCTATTTTCCACGTTGAAATCCTGCCATAATCTATGCTGCTATAGGGAGTACTGCATAACCCAAATATTCATTCATACGGAGGACCAGTTACCTCTGGCCTTCTTGAGTCTCTTTGAGGTTAATAATAAAATTGCATAAAATTCACGACAGTTTTTGGCCCAACAGCCCTCTGGTAGCTTTTATTCTTATCAAGCCTCCTACCACTCTAATTCACCTAATCCCCTCAGTATGATCATTTTCTTGTTTTTATTCAATTTACCTAAAAAACTGTTAATTCACTTCAATTACCTCATCATGTAAAAGTAAGCTGTATATTCAGGTTTCTCTTGAATTTGTTGTTGGATTAATGAACCAGTCGATCAGACTGTGAGTTAAGGTACACCTCATTCCAAATAGATGCTTGGCATATAAAGGACAATGAAAGGAAAATGGATGGCAAGAATGGTCTCGACCCAGAACGTTGACTGTCTGTTTTCCTCCATTTTCTTCCTGCCTGACCTGCTGATTTTTTCAGCAGTTTGTTTTTTACTTCATATTCCAGCATCTGCAGTCTTCTGTGTCTCCAGCCCTTGTTATTGGTTTATTTTAAGTTTTTCAAATGCCTACCTACATGAAATCAGATGATTAGCAAAAACATTAGGCTATCTTATGCTATAACAACATGTTTTAGGGAAATTTACTGGTCATGAACTGAATTAAATGTTTCTATAACGTGTACCAAATGGTGAAACTTCACCAAGCCCTAATAAAATAATTCCTCACCTAGAATGCATTTGTAGGGCAGTTAAGAAAGCTGCTGGTAAATCAGATAGCTTTTACTGCTCACCTGTGAATGAGCAAAAGGCTTTCAATGGTAACGTTTTTTTATGTAGTTTAGTTTAATTTAGATATCCAGCGCTGAAATTGGGCCTTCGGAACGACGAGTATGTGCCGACCAGCGATTCCTGCACACCAGCACTATCCTACACACACTAGGGACAATTTATAATTTTACCAAGCCAATTAGCCTACAAACCTGTACGTCTCTGGAGTGTGGGAGGAAACCGGAGCACCTGGAGAAAGCCCACGCGGTCCACAGGGAGAATGTACAAATTCCATACAGACAGCACCCATAATCAGGATCGAACCAGGGTCTCCTGCACTGTAAGGCAGCAACTCTACCGCTGCGCCACCTTGCCGGTGTAATAATAGATGCAATGAACTGCTTTACACTACTTGCTGTTCATTTTAATATGTAGTTGCTGTTATGTACAAAGCACCAAAATCAGGCAATTTGTGCACAGCATGGTCTCAAGAAGTAATTAAATATGTAACGGCATTCCTTATTTTTTGATAGAACTTGTTCAAATAGCGTCAAGGCATTTTTATACATCAACATGAAAAGGTAGATTGAACCTCGATTTAATGTCTCTTCTGAAAGATAGCACGTCTGGCATTGTCTATTATCTGAGTACTGCACTGAATGATCTCGGCTGTCCACTGGAGAGAGTAAATCACCTTTTGACTAGTGTAAGCTTGCCACCTTGTGGGTCACAGGATTCATTTGAGGATGTCAAATTGTCAGCCATTATGTCTCCGAATACAGTCATTCTTTATTGACAGATTTGGCAGCAGCCTTAATGAATCAAATTTGACCATTTTAGTAATAAGCATTTAAAAATCTCCGGTGTAAAAGTTCATATGACAAAAGCTGACATTGAAATTTTTTGGATTCCTGAAAGAAAAATGTATGTAGTTACAATGCTAAATCCAATGAGAATGGGGATGATTAATTGATTCCAGTATCTATCCAGTCCCAGTGTCATACAGTTGAGATTATTCACATGATTTGTTTATAGCTATCCTCCACTCACTGAATATACTAGAGAAATTACCCTGCTTGATAGAAATTAAGTTGGTTGAACTTAATGGATGCTGTTTACAAAGTAATTTCATAGCACCATAATCTGTTTGAGTGAGCTATCAATTTCACTCCAACTCAATGCCTGACAATGTTCAATAAGTATTCTAAGTGAAAAGAATCCAGAGCACTTCTATTTGAAGCAACCCTTTCTATCATTCTATGCGTGTGTTGATGAAGCACCTACTGTCAATACTTTTTCTCCAGAGATGTTGCTTGACCCGCTGAGTTATTCCAGAACTTTGTGTCCATCTTTTGAAGAAAGGTCCCGACCCGAAATGTCACTCATCCTTTCTCTCCAGAGATACTGCTTGACCCACTGAGTTACACCAGTACTCTGTATCTATCAAGTTATTTTATGACATTTGGTAAACATTTACCAAAAGATGCACCAATCTTTTGAAGAAAATTATCTGCAAGGTTTATTTGAATTGCAAGATAAAGAAACACCCACGATGTATAGTACAGGACTTGAATGCCACAAATAATTGGAGCTGGAAGAGTATTGGGGCAGAATGCTGAAAAAATTATTACAGATGTGTACTGTCACAAAATTAATGCTCTTTTATTCCCTTTAATTCTGTGATGCTCACTCTTGCTGGGATGAAGTTCTACTGCTGCCAATGCTCTCTGGTACATTGATCAGTGGTCATTATTAAAATTTGCCTGAACATTTTAAATGTTGATTTACTCAAGACTTTAAAGAGGCACCAGTGGGAAATTGAGTGGAAAATCTATTTGGGGAACTGAGGGCTGTAGGTTATTGTTTCAAGATTGGGAACAATTTGTTTACTCTGGGTGGTAGACATTTGAAACTCTCCGCAAACATTTGTGGCAGAATGGTCATTTTGAATCTGAGACGGATGGGTTGTTGATAAATAAGTATTGAGGGATCGGAAACAAAATCAGCAAAATTGGTTCAACTAGTGAATTAGCCATTGAATGGTAGGATAAGATTGAAGGCGAAGTGTGTTACTGCATTTCCATTGCTCTTGGTACTGAATCATAGAGTTATACAGCACGGAAACCTGCTCTTTGGCCCATCCCCACCTCAGCAACAATCTATTATCAACGTTGTTTTGGTTGTACTATGAACTTCAGTTTTGCACCATTATGGTTTGGTTGCCTACTACTACTGATTTTTTGGTTATTAGTCATAGACTTGTACAGTACGGAAACAAGCTTTGTTATTTCAGCCCAACTTGTCCATGCCGACCAAGGTACCCAATCTAAGCTGGTCCCATCTGTTTGCATTTGGCCTATATCCCTCTAAACCTTTCCGATCCACGTACCTGTCCAAATGAAAGGTGGAAAAAGAGCAACGCAACTGATTCTCCATTTGCAAATTTCCTCTGGCATTCACAAATACAGACATTCCTTCAGGAATCATTTGAAAACTATCAGAATGCGGAATGTTGATTTTTCAGTTTGACTTATTCTCTAGACTAGAGGCAAAGTGTTGTCCAATATTCCTACTGTAGAAGCAGACGAAACTGCAAATGAAAACTTCTCTGTTGATGATTGGGTCCACATCTGGTAGTGACCTAATCAATTCAATCAGCAAAGCTAATAACTTGCTGGTGAAATATCGGGGGGGGGTTGGTGGTTAGTGTGTGTGACGCTACAGGCCCCTGCAACCGTGCGTTGAGAGGACGGGATCCAACGGGTCCCCCTTGGTCCAGTATTTATTTATTTGTTTGTTAGTTTGCTTGTCTATTTTTCTTTGATTCACATCTCCATAAAAACCCGACGCGTTAACGGTGAAATTTACATATTCCGGTAGAGATTTACCTTCTGATCTCGAAAATGGCCTCATCTGAAAATTTGATTCATTATTTCCCGAGTTTTTAATTTAAATTGTTCACCAATCTGAGATATTTTTTGAAGTTAACGAGCTGAAGCGAGCTGATGACGTCACAATGGCTCTGCTCCTTTTGAATGCGCAGCCGGCTGGCCACTGTTTTCCACGAGCTGCGAGTTACGTAACCCCCCCCCCCAAACTCCGCTGCTTTTGACCGTCCACAGATCGTGCCTGCCCACGGCCTCTCTCGAGTCTCCACCGCCCGCTCGCCTTGGGACCCGCAACAAGTTCGCCGTGGGCCCCGCAGCCCGCTCGCTCGCAACCCGCTCGCCCGCTCGTATCCCCTCCTCCTCTGTCCCCTCCTCCTTAACCCTCCCCCTCCTCTCCCCCTCTCCTCCTCTTCCCCCTTCTCCTCTTCCCCCCTCTCCTTCTATTCCCCCCCTCCTCCTCTCCCCCTCTCCTCCTCTCCCCCTCTCCTCCCCCCTCCTCCTCTTCCCTATCCCCCTCTCCCCTCTCCTCCCCCTCTCCCCACTCCCCTCCTCCCCCTCTCCTCCTCTCCTCCCTCCCCTCTCCTCCCCCTCTCCCCCCTCCCCCTCCCCTCTCCTCCTCCTCTCATTTCCTCCCTCCCCCTCTCCCCCCTCCTCTTCCCCCTCCTCTCTACCCCCTCCTCTCTACCCCGCTCCTCTCTCCCCCCTCCTCTCTCCCCCTCCTCTCTCCCACCCTCCTCTCTCCCCCCTACTCTCTCCCATCCCCCCCTCCTCCCCTCTCTCCCCCTTCCTCCCCTCTCTCCCCCCTTCCTCCCCTCTCTCCCCCCTTCCTCTCTCTCTCCCCCTCCTCTCTCCCAACCCCCCCTCTCTCCCTCCTCTCCCCCTCCCTCCTCTGCCCCACTCCATCCTTCCCCTCCATCCTCCCCCTCCATCCTTGACAATAATGTACTCCATGTGCTATAAAATGGCTCCTGTCGTTTACAAGGGATGAAAAAGGTTGATCTACTCCCATTTCTCATTCTCTGGTGTGAACTAATGTGGCTGTCTTGTATGCTTGTTTCTTTTAAGAGCTATTGAGATTCACATCGTACGTTTAAATTTGTTATTTCTCTAACCAGTGAACCTCGAGAAATTATTTTTAAGCAATGTTTGAAGAAAATCAATGTACCATTTTTTAATTGCACTATATAACAATATTTCAGGGAAGAAATTCCACAATATATTTTTTCTTATTCTTCAATGACATTTACTTCATAGAACCAGGATCAGGAGGATATTAAGCCTTTTCCATCCTGTTCCATTATTCAATTGTGTCTCGGCTGTTGCACCTCAGTATCATTTATTCAGTTTTGATCTGTATCCCTTGATACCAATACATAACAATGAATTGTTTTGAAGATACTTAGATGCCCAATAATGTGACAATTCTGATGTTTCATGTCCTGTTAAGAGCAGCTTTAACTGAGAATAAATGATGGCTCTCATTGTTCAGAGGATCGTTGAGCAAACTGAGCCATGGAACACCTCCTGCCTAATTGCTCCCCACAAGCAGGTCATGCCTCATATAGTCTGGTCCTGAGAATGTTGTGAGTTCATAGGATTGAGGAGCATTAGTTTAGTTTAGTTTAGAAAGGCAGCTCGGAAATAGACCCGAGTCCGCACCGATCAGCGACCCCTATACACTAGCACTAACCTACAGACTAGGAGCAATTTACCATTTTTACCAAAGCCAATTAACCCACAAACCTGTACATCTTTGGAGTGTGGGAAGAAAATGTAGCAACCGGGGAAACCCCACATGGTCACGGGGAGAACGCGCAAACTCCCTACAGATACCACCCCTAGTTAGGATCGAACCCGGGCCTCTGGCACTGTAAGGCAACAACTCTACCGCTGCACCACCGTGCTGGTGAAAGTAGAAAACGTGTTTTCTACTTTTTGAGATGATTGGTGTTTTTCTGAAAATTTATATTTTCTCACAAATTTCAGTTTACTGTTTGAGACCTTGTGCTAACGCTTTGTCAACAAATTTGTATTTAAACCAGATACCTTGCTACTTAGTTGAACAGTTTTTGCCATCTTTCTGCTATATTTTACATTTTCTCAATCATTGAGTTCAGAGAATGCTTGCATATATTATGTATCATATTTATTCTATTCTATATCTTGTTTTGTCAACTTTGCATTTTCTTTTCCCTTTTCCTAATATGTCAAATTATGTGTGGGCATAGCTCCTTGGGCATTTCATTCTGCAGTCTTTTTGCACAGGTTGCTAACCTTCATTTACATTTTTCTGCAGAATTCATTTGGATGGTTGGATCACTTAGATTTGGATGAGAGAGTTGCTTGACGTTTCCTGCTCCCCAAACCCACAGGCACATACTGAAGTCATGCCCTGAGATAAATTAATTCAGCATGGAACCTGCCCCCATCCTTGTTTTATTGCTCAGAACCACTTAGACAAACTTCCCCATTGAAAAGCAGGAGGGGTCTGTACTTGCCGTAGAAAATTACATGGGAATATACAAAAAATATAAAAATAAAATGGAAAGGCACCCACATCACAAATGCTTAATTCTAAATAAGTAAAATTGCGACTTTGTTTATATAGTAGCTATCCCGATATATATACTACAATATATATCTGGATTATTCTGGATAATCCATTTTTTATGTTATATATACAATTTATAGCTATTTTGTTTTGCCTGATTGTTTGGATAGAAAGATCATATCATGAGTAAATTACATTTGTTTTATTGTTAAACTGATTTAATTCTAAATACCATTTTTTTTACTAAAACCTCCCACACAATAGGTTTAATTAATCTGGACAAAGCGGGAATGTGGTGCAATTTCATTTGCGTTTAGAAACTCCAGGACACATTATCTTGCTGCACACTTAATTCTATGCAATACTAAATCTGCAAGGAACAACATAATTAGTAAGATCCATCAGATTTTCTCTTCCTTCTCCTGTATTGCTCTTGCAATTGTGTGCCCGTTGAAGCAATATTTCATACTTGCTAATTACTTAAACGAGCTACTTAATGTGTCATAGCTAAAAGAAAATGGATAATTTGAAGGTATTAAATATTCAGTGTATCTCCTATTCTGCAATATTGCATTGTGAAACAGCAGCTTTTGAAAAATAGTTAATGAGATGAATTAATTCTGATATGAAATGAGCAAAAAAAAACAATTTGCCAATAATGAAATATGAAAAATTCAGCTACATGAAACGGAAGGGATTGATAGGATAGATACAGGGAGGACATTACACCTAGTTGCAGAGTGTTTAACTTACAGTTATACCCTTAAAGTAGGGGGTAGGTTAATCACCATTGAAGTGAGGGGTACAGTTCTGGATGCCACACTACAGAAAGGATGTGATAACAAAAAAGTGTTGAAAATATTCATCAGATTGTTTTATTGTCACGTGTACAAAGGTACAGTGAGAAGCTTTTATTGTGTGCTAACCAGTCAGTGGAAAGACGTGATTACAATCGAGCCATCCACAGTGTACAGTCACAGGATAAGGGGAATGATGTTTAGTGCAAGAAAAAGTCCAGTAAAGTCTGATTAAAGATAGTCCAAGGGTGTTCAAAGAAACTCAATTGGTATTGATAGGATAGATGTCACATTTGTTTTCCAGGGAATGGGGTCGAGAACTTAGTGAGCACAGGTTTAAGGTGAGAGGAAAGAAGTTTAAATGAGATTCACTTGGCGGCCTTTGTACATGTTGCTGAGAGTCTACTCGGAGCTTTTATTTACTAAAACATGGACACCACACATTTGCCATAGGGACAAGGCAGTGCGTTTAATGCTGACTGGAGAGATTTATTACTGTGGGCAAGAACCAAGACTTGGGAACCTGTAAGAAAAACTGTTGTAGTTTAACTAGATAAATCGGTCCAGCTAATGAGGACTGGTAATAAATTGCCATTGCTGGCATAGATTGGACATTTAAGGCAAAGATCATACAGATCTGGTTCATCTCCCAAATAGAGGATAATCACAGTGAAAAGCGGTAAAAGTTATTAACTGTTTCCAGATAAAGAAGAAATTATTGATTACATTCAACTGCTGCCCATTATAGATTAGGAAGTCACAAAGTCTGGTGATTTTTTTTTTTAGTTCAGTAATCTTTGAACTGTAATCATCTTTTGCATCGAATGTGCAATTTGAAACTACGATGGATTTGTTTTCAGCTCTTTGGTAAAGTAATTAGTTCAGTTATTAACATTCTAATTATTTGCTTGTTCTATTTCTAATTTAGTTGTTGGAGGGAAGTTTCGCTCGGGAAGTCAGCCATGAAGTGGATGGACTGATTTTTCAACCAACGGGGGTAAGATTATTTATTGTAATGTGTAATCTACTTAATATCCCAAATGGAATATATAAACAACACTTTATTAATATAAGGAGTACATAAAATAAATCCCGAATCACACTGCTGTTGACTGAAATCGGCTTTGGCGTAGAACGAAATTCAAACCACACCTGCATTAGGTTTTAGAAAGAGATTAGATAATTCCATCCTAATTTGCAGAAAAACAAATGGAATATTTATGCATGACATTGACTGGGATTTAATCATCTGCCTCCTGCATATGATACAATACAATACAATGATACAATTTATTTGTTGTCATTTGAACCTCATTGAGGTTCCAACGAAATTTGGTTTCTGCAGTCATACACACAAGAAAAAGAACCAAGACACAACACAATTTACACAAACATCCATCACAGCGAATCTCCTCCTCGCTGTGATGGAAGGCAAAGTCTTATCCCTCCCCTGCACTCCCCATTCTCCTCCCGATGTCAGAGTCAAAGCCCTCGGCGGGCGATGGTAAGTAGGTCCCGCGGCCATTAAAGCCGCGCGGGGCGATGCAAGGCTACGTTCCGGGTCTTGATGTTGGAGCCCCCGGCGGGCGCTAGCAAGTATGCAATATATATTACATACCAGCTGCCATTGAACCAAATCTGACAATACAAAAAACAAATTGCTGGAGAAAGTCTTTAGGTCGGTAACACATGTGGAGGAAATGTACAGACGACCTTGTGATCTGAAGAAGGATTCTGACCCGAAAAGTTGTCTGTCCATTTTCTCCACAGATGCTGTCTGACTCACTGAGTTCTTCCAGCACTTTGTTTTTTGTTCAAGATTCCAACATCAAGAAACCAGCACCTGCAGTTCCTTGTGTCTGTCTTGAGCAAATACTAATTTGTTTGGATGCCCATATTATCTCTTTGGTGGATCATGAAGTTTGCTTTAGGATTGTTGAAATATTATGGATAAATCTAAGTAGTTTTATTCAAGTAATTATCGTAAATCACATGGATTAACAGGTGAATAATTACAAGCAATACTGGAATGTAGTTGAGGCTGATTTTTTGTTAATTTTTGTTGGGCCTCAATAGCAAAACTTAAGGAGAAAGCATTTGTACAAATAAAACAGGATAAAGTGCTCAAATTTCAACTATTGTCCCCCGCCTCCTTCAATTAAATCTATTGTCTTGATGATCTATCCTTGGTGTGGTAGTTCAGTTTAGTTTTTGTCATGTGTAGCGAGGTACAGTGAAAAGCTTTTGTTGTGAGCTATCCAGTCAGCGGAAAGACAATACATAATTACATCGAGTTTCCACAGTGTACAAATACATGATAAAGCTAGAGTTTGTGAACTGACTGGATGTTGACCTCATGAGAATATGAATTGGAAGGGGAAATCTGGACTTGTGTTTGTGTGTGTGTGTGTGTGTGTTTGGTGTGTTTCTGAAATAAAGAAGCACAAGTGTGTGTTTTTTTTCTTTAACTTTCACAATTACTTGGTCTAGTATACTATTAAAAGTCTCGTCTTGTCTCTCTGTGAGATCAAGGAACTATGCCAAAACAGTACACAATAGCACAAAAATGTTTGCAGAATCTTATGACTTTTTCCCGTAGTATCAAGTTTCTTCACATTTGATGTTATATTTCACGTTATTGATATTTAAAGTTAAAAAAATAAGTCAACTTTGAAAATAATAAGTGCCTGTGAGTGGGAGACTTTTCTAGCAGCTTCCAGTGATTATGTCACAATGGCATCTCACAGTCGTCCAAACACAATGGGATCTCATTTACACAAGCTGCCATGAAGATTCCGAAAACCGGAAATGACATCACAATGTGATCCCTGCTGCCAATACACAAGCTATGAGAGTTGACGGAGTGGGGGATAGGAGGAGAAGAAATGTTATTTAAACATTGTCTTTGGTGGGGGAGTGCGAAAGGGCAGAGGTGAGGGAGGGAGTGACTGAGGGTAGGGAAAAGGAGAGGGAGGGAGGGAGAGGTGACAGAGAGACAATGGGATCAGCAGCTTCAAGGGGAGTAAGGAGAGAGTGAGATTCCCCCCCCCCCCCCTCCTCACTTGGTAAGGATTGATTGGCTCAAGGGAGCGCCGATGCCGACCCAAAAGTCAAGTCCATTTATTGTCTCCTGGAAGCACCGACTGCCCCTCTCCCCTCTCCCCCCCCCCCCAGCACGTGGGAAGGATTTATTGCGTTGGGGGAACGGGTGAGTGGTGGAAACGGGTTGCATTGGGGAAACATGTGAGTGGTGGAATATTGCATTGGGGAAACGGGTCGGGGGTAGGGAGGGGAAACATAGAAACATAGAAAATAGGTGCAGGAGTAGACCATTCGGCCCTTCGAGCCTGCACCGCCATTCAATATGATCATGGCTGATCATCCAACTCAGTATCCTGTACCTGGATCAGGCCTTCTCTCCATACCCCCTGATCCCTTTAGCCACAAGGGCCACATCTAACTCCCTCTTAAATATAGCCAATGAACTGGCCTCAACTACCTTCTGTGGCAGAGAATTCCAGAGATTCACCGCTCACAAGGGGTTATGGAGGATAGGGAGTGACTGAGGGTACGGGAAAGGAGAGGGAGGGAAAGGTGAAGGAGGGAGGGGAGGAGGTGATGGGAGAGGAGGGGAGGGAGTGTTGGGGGAAATGAGCCCTGCCTGCGCAGTTGGGGGCTATGGGTGAGTGGTGGAATATTGCGTTAGGAAATGGGTTACGTTGGGGGAACGGGTGATGGGGGTGATTGGATCCTGTCCCCGGGGTGAGCACCGACGCCGCGTTCGGGAACCAGACCTCCCGTGTACCGCCGCGACCCCTTTCCGCGTTGGGGGACAGGCCCACTTGGTCTAGTAGTGCAATATAATTTTAGTATGGGGCAACAGGAGGGCTGCAGCCTCACAGCGTCAGAGACCCAGGTTTGATCCTGACTCCGAGTGCTGTCTGTGTGGAGTTTATATGTTCGGCCACTGACCGCGTGGGTTTCCTCTGGGTGCTCCAGTTTCCTCCCACATTCCAAAGACGTACAATTTGTAGATTAATCGGCTTCTGCGAATTGTCCCTAGCGTTTAGGATAAAACTGCATGGGTGATCATCGGTCAGCGTGGGCTCGGTGGGCCGAAGGGCCTGTTTCCATGCTGCATCAGCAATTGAGTACAGGAGAAAGGATATCTTGCTGCATCTGCACAAGCCCCTACCTGGAATTATGTGTGCAGCCTTGATTTCCTTATCCAAGCAGAGATATTGTTGCCATTCAGGGAATGTAGCAAAGGTTTAAAAGGCTAACCCATGGGATAGAAGAACATGTAAGGGGAGAGATTTGGCAAGTCAGACCTATTGTAAATTGAACAAGGAGAAGGGGTCTCATCGAAAGCCTGACAGAACTAGACTGTATAAATAATAGGAACAATATACCCATTGGTTAGAGAGTCCAGTAATTGGGTTTCCAGCCTTGCAAATTGGAGTTATGCCATTTAGAATCCACATCAGGTGGAATTTCTTCAGCCAGAGTAGGAGGTGAACACATGGGATTCTCACCCAGAGAAGGTAGTGGCAGCCGTTATTATATTGATGGAGATGGACGAAGCCAGGGGCAGAATATTAAAGTGCTAGATTGTATTGAATGATGGAGCATGTCTGAGGTGCTGAATAGCCTCTTCTGCTTTTTTTTTCTATGTTTCTACAATAAGCACCACCAGCGAAACATCATGATAGATATTAAATAGCATCCCACTGGGTCAGCAGCTGGGATGAATCTGGTTTCCTTCCTTGTTTTGTTGAGTTATACAGTGCCAAAACAGGCCCTTCGTCCCACCGGGCCCATGCCGACCAGCGATCCCCGCACATTAACACTATCCTACACACACTAGGGACAATTTACATTTATACCAAGCCAATTTACCTACATACCTGTACGTAATTGGAGAGTGGGAAGAAACCGAAGATCTCGGAGAAAACCCACGCAGGTCATGGGGAGAACGTTCAAACTCCGTACAGACAGCACCTGTAGTCGGAATCGAACCCGGGTCTCCGGCTCTGCAAGGCAGCAACTTTACCGCTGCACCATTGTGCCTGTCCCTAATGCCCCCAATAATTGTACATTCTTGGCGGTCATTCTGATTAATTAAAAGCGCCATTCTGCACTATGGTCAAACGCCAAGAAGCTACATCAAGATGTCAGATATTTGATACCTTTATCCCACAAACCCAAACTTAATAAAACCCAAAGCTTGTGTTATTAGATTTGGAATTCTCTTTGTTTATTAAGTGAATAGAGAGGAAATATACTTTATATAAGGCTCTTTAAAGCTAATATCAGTATATCACTGTAGCCACGATTATAGACTAGTCAGCAATTTTTTTGATTAATGAAAATATGATGTGCCAGTTATTTAACATCTTTCATTTTAAAGGAAATCATTATCCTGAATCAAGTACACTGTGCTTGAGTTCATTCCATGGGGTGAAAATTGAGGGTTATATTTATTTTTATCCAATGTGTTGTGCACATTTATTAGGAATTAGGAATCAACTGCTCTTTGATTAATGGCATCTGTGTTTTCCTTCCAACAGAAAATCATCATCAAAGCTGCTTCACTGTTTTCATTCCGCATGCAATAATTTTACTGTTTTTAATTTATGCTTTGTCAATCAATATAATTGGTATGGTCGTTTCTAAATGATTCTATTGTACAGCTGTATATTGCAGAAACATTATAACAGTGGGATAAATACTGCACATAACCTTTTCAGTTGTGTATTAAGCAGCTGTGCTGATGATAATAATAGCTGTTAAATAAGATCGGATATGCATCTTGATGAAACAAACCAAGCGATAAATTCCTATTTGTGAAACAAGGTTGATTTTGCAAAGAATATTTTGCCTCCAATAGGTTTTTCTTGTGCAATCTCCCGAGCTCCCTGGTTTCCAGACTGGAGAGTGAAACGGGTAATATTTGCATGTCACAGATTAGAGATCTAAAAAAGAAAATAAGGGACAAATAATGGTGGCCTTATCAGCATTGCCCTGTCCTGTAAATGCATAAATAAAGGTATGAGAATGGATGTGGCCAACGTGAAAAGCAAACCAAATATAATTAAAAACCTATAAACAATAAAGTGATTGTCAATGCATGGTGTGGTTGATGAAAGTCCATAAAGGAGACTTTATGGAGATAGTGGGCAATATGAGCCAGTGTTTTCTATTTGCATCTGCCCTTAATAGAGAAGAGGATGTTGCTAATGGAATGAGTAAAAATGGAGGTAGCTTTAATAGATTGTATTTTTTTAGAGTTTAGAGATACAGCACAGAAAAAAGCCCTTGAGTACACCGAGTCTGCACAGGCCAGCGATCCCCACGTATTAACACTATCCTACGCACGAGGGACAAATTATATATATATATTTTTTTTTAAACTATTTTTATTAGAAGCAATGTACAGTCGTATAAACCATGGCATATAATATAAAACATTTTGTGTACAACTTCTTGTTTTAAATTTAACAATAAACAAATAACAAAAGTAAGAAAAAAAGAGAAAGGAAAATATTAAGAAAAGTAGTGATGTGTAGGCCCCAAGAGTTAACAATTAGTAGTTTGTGAATCGATAAAGAAAAAGAGCCCATAAAGATGTAGAAAAAAAAAAGAAAGCCAGAAAGGAAAAAAAACAAAGAAAAAAGAATTAGAAAAACAAAAAGAGAAAAAAAGAAAAACAGAACAGAAAAGAAAAGGAATACACCTACTTCATATCTTTCCACACCACTCACCCAGTTCTGAAACGGTTAATTTTCCGAGTTGTGTTGCACCATATTATACTTGTGACAAATTATATTTATACCAAGCCAATTAACCTACAAACCTGTATGTCTTTGGTGTGTGGGAGGAAACCGAAGATCTCGGAGAAAATCTACGTGGTCACGGGGAGAACGTACAAAGCACCCATAGTCGGGATCAAACCCACGTCTCTAGCGCTGTAAGTCAGCAACTTTACCGCTGTGCCACCGTGCCGCCCTAAAGTAGAAAAGCGGGAAATTTGTAAAAGGTTGATCATACTTAAAATAGAAGAGTAGGAATAGAACATATGCTGGATAACTGAGAAAATCAGGGAGGTAATGAAGGATGCTTTGGCCACAATCATCCTATCGCCTCTGGTATGAGGAGTGATGCTAGACCAGTCCATCTTATGGTGCTGAGCACACTTCTTGAAACAATAATCCAGGACATTGTTAAATGGCATTTCATAAACATTAGCACAAATGAAATAAGGCCAGCATGACAAATTTACATTGGTTTATTTCTCACATTCGTACGTACAATATTGAAGGCGGCCAGTTGGCCCATTGAAGCTGTGCTGGCCCTCAAAGCATTTCCATCAATCACATTGCTCCATTTATTTGCTTGTTTCTCTCTCACTCGCCCTTTAACTACTCTAATTCTCGTGTCACCCACCTGTATTAGGGATAACTTAAATAGGCAGATAACCGCCAGTTTATCTTTGGAATACGTGAGGAAACGAGAGCAGCAGGGGGGGGACCCACAGTCCATGGAGAATTTACAGACTTATTGTGGGCAGCACCAGGATTGAACTAAGGTCACTGGAGCTGTCTGACAGCACCATTAGCTGCTGTACCACTATGCCTCCTGATTCACTACTTTCAGAGCATTGTCGTTGATTCCGTGTATGTGGACTTTCAGACGATAACGGACAAAGCACTCTATAATTAACTACCCAGCACAATTATTTTAAGATTTTAGAGAGAATGGCTGCATGAAAAGAAAACTGACTTAGGTGACAGGGTGCAAGAACCAGTGGTTGAAACCTATTTTCAGACTGGAGGAATGTATAAGAGGGAGTTCAGCATGGATCTGTATAAATACCACTGCTCTTAATATATGTTGTTGATCTCGCCATGGATATGTTGGGCATAATTTCAATGTTTTCACATAACCCAATAGTTGGAATTGTGATAAGCAATGAAGATAGTGACGTACTTCAGGAGAATCTTGCAGATATAGAATGATTATGTTACATATGTTGTGCCTATGCTGTTTTCTTGGCAGAGCTATCCGAAACAATGCTTTTGAAAGTTACTATTGAGTCTGCTACCAATTGCAACTTATTGTAAAGGGGAAAAATGTTGCTTCTCTTTCTTTTGTCAATCACATTCAATGTGAATTCTCTGGTACCAACTCCTTCTTCCTGCTCCAGCTCACCTGTCATCCTCTTCCCCTACTCTACATTAAGCAGAGGTGGTGTAGTCACTGACTCCGTATTCAATGTTTCTACCTTTAGACACTGCATCTGGTTTGCTATTTAGCTTCTGACCTCCTCCTCGTCCAGTAATACTCTACCTCCTCT
Source organism: Amblyraja radiata (assembly GCF_010909765.2). NCBI lineage: Eukaryota > Metazoa > Chordata > Chondrichthyes > Rajiformes > Rajidae > Amblyraja > Amblyraja radiata. The sequence continues at coordinate 28,786,029 of NC_045960.1, read as the reverse complement.
TATCTTGTTGATCCTCACAATAATGTTTATATTGGGCGCAGCGGTAGAGCTACTGCCTTACAGCGCTGGAGACCAGGGTTCAATCCTGACTATGGGTGCTGTCTATACGGAGTTTTATGTTTTTCCCCGTGACCTACCCGGGTTTTCTCCGAGATCTTCGGTTTCTTCCCACACTCCAAAGACGTACAGGTTTGTAGGTTAATTGGCTTGGTATAAATTCTTCCCACACTCCTGTAAGATTGTCCCTAGTGTATAGTGTGGTGTAGGGTAGTGTTATTGTGCGGGGATCGCTGGTTGGTGCGGACTCGTTGGGTTGAAGGGCCTGTTTCCATGCTGTATCTCTAAACTAAACTAAACTAGTAGTTTAGTTCAGAGATACAGCGGAGAAACAGGCGTTTTGGCCCATGGAGTCCGTGCTGACCAGCGATCCCGCACACTAACACTATCCTACACACTCTAGGGATAATTTACAATTTTACCTAAACCAATTAACCTACAAACCTCCACGTCTTTGGAGTGTGTGAGGCAACCGGAGCACCCGGAGAAACCCCACGCAGGTCACGGGGAGAACGTACAAACTGCGTATGAACAGCACCCATCAGGATCGAACCTGAGTCTCTGCCGCTGTAAGATAGCAACTCTGCCACTGCGCCATCGTGCTGCCCTTAAAGTAAAAGAAGTATTTATAATATCTATTTGACCAATACCTCTAAATATATATCGTGGAAGCAGAATTTATAATGGTGTTCAGTTCTAGTATTTATATTTATTTATTTCTTTGATTACTTTAAAAATAACTTAACACAATAAAAATCACTCGATGTCAAGTTTGTCATTTGCACGTATAGTGAGGCACAATGAAAGAACCTGGTGGTTGTAGGAAAGCAGCTGTTTGTGAATCTGATGATGTGCAACTGCAGGCTTCTGTACCTCCTGCCTGCTGGTAGTAGATAGAAGAGGGCCTTGCCCACATTGTGGGGATTATTGATGATAGATGCTGACTTCCTGAGACGGTGCCTCTAGTCGATGCTTTCGATGGTGGGAAGGGTTGTGCCAGTGAAGGACCTGGCTGAGCCCACTGCTCACTGCAGCCTCATGTGGTACAACCAGTCAGGACATTTCCCACAGTGGATCTGTAGACATTTGTTAGAGTAATCAGTTACATGCCGAATCCCTTTCTACTTCCAAGAAAGGAGAGGCACTGGTACGCATTCTCCATGATTACATCTGGACCCGGACAAGTCACCTGAGTTGATGATGCTCAGGAAATTGGAGCTGAATGGAAATGGCATGGACTTAATTTTACTTAATACCATCAACACTTAATTAAATTGCCAACATGAAGTTATGTCCAATAGGCATGTGTACATAATCATTGCTGTCTCTTTATTGAACTTTTTGGAAGCAGAATTTCCATTATACTATAGTTTGTACAAGGGGAAAAATTAATGTGTTACTTTTCCTTAATTTAGGACATCAGCCGCAGCCGATGTCCTAAATTGCTTCCAAAGTTTGCCGAATTAATTTCAAGGAAACCCATTTATACTGAAGCACACTGTAGGGTAGTTCACCAAATAAACTACAGCAAACAACCTAATACCAGCTGTAATTTGATTTGCTCATATTCATAAGCTTAGTCAAATAAACAGAGCCGGATTTTATTGGTTTCTAAATGAAGGATTAAATTGGATCATAATGTACTGCTCAAAAACTTTTGTTGTGCCGGCTGGTCCTTGCCTTTGTGGGGAAGAAATATTTGAAGAACATTGCATTCATTTTACATTAAAAAGATAGCATTAGTGTGAACAGTAGGCCTGTAAAGAAACGTACTTCTTAAGAGCTATGGGAAACCATCTCAACGGGTTTTTTTTTCAAGAGGCAAACGTGTTATTGACAGCCATTTTATCAGGCTCTGCATGAACTGTGCATTTGCTTACTAGAAAGGCAGCTTTCTGCCATTATCTTTATTTTTGACAAGCACATTGTAAAGATATACATGCTTTGGATTCAATACAAGATGCAGAAATAAGGTCGATTCTTGAGTGTTGAGAGAATGGGGATGAAGAATTTAGTTGATGCAAAGTTGAATAGGATATAAAAAATAGGATATAAAAAAAACGAAATGATAAATGTCAAAGGACTGATAGAGATGAATAGAGCTGAGAAAAATTGCAAGTCAAAACAAATATGGGTTAGATCCTTTTGTATTTCACCTCTGCTACTTTGAAATGATCCTTGTGAAACATATTCTGCAGTCAGTAAGGAATTGATAAAGAGGGAAGATAATCTTTCTTCGCAAATTTCCCATTGTGCCCTGACTTATCATGGACACCAATGCTTGAAACAAATAAGAGCAGTTAAGCTCAATAACTGAGATGAATTTGTCATTTCTGAAGCATGTTATCTTGCTTATTAAGAGCTGTGTTAGCCAATGCCCAATTGATTGCAATATGAATATCGACTCCCATTAAATTAAATACATTCAATAGCTTTCTGCAGTGGTTGTTCACCCCCCATCCCCACCCCCATAGACTAGGTGATAGGTGATGTCTGCCTTTTGTTTGTTCAGCAATTAGTGTTATTCATATTTTTCTGAAATGTTTTGTTGCATTTTCTACCCAAGGAGTTTTTTTTAAAGATTTGAGTGTAGCTTTGGGATGGTTGATCGGTCGTTAAATAAGGAGCAAGAACAGCATGACCAAGCTTTATTATTTCTTTGCTTCTTATATACTCCTAAAATTCTTCAGGAGATCACTTGATGTGTGCATATTTGTTTCAAATCTTTTAGGCCAAAGTTGCTTTATATCTCTTGGAACTGCTTGCATCTAGTACATCTTCCACTTTATGAGCCTTGTTAGCATGATCATTTTGTTAAAAGTGGTCACTATTGGCACAATATGCATACCAGCAGGCAACCTCCTTTCAGAGAAGCCTTGCCAACCACTTAGTAACAGTATAACAGTGCATTTGCATTTCTGCATGTGCAGCTGTCGCTTGATATGGCAAGATTCTGTGGAATAAAGCTGGTACGAAGCTTGCCTTTGAAAAACAGCTGAAAATCAATGGTATAAATGAGATACAGAAAAGTAAATCACTCATTTATAAAAGTAAATAAATAGGTTGGTATTCACAACTGAAAGTTCCCATGGGTATCTGAATGACGTACTAGAAGCTGCCTGACTTATCTAGTGGTGATTGTTGATACACCCCTCTTCTGCAAATTCCCAGTTTATGGTCTATTACTAGCACCTGGAAGGCAATGGGCTGGCTAGTGAATTACATTTAAGGAAATGAGCCTGCAGAACTTCATCAAATGCTAAGAAAGAGATATTAAAAAAAAAATGAAAACAGCGTTCAGCTGAGACTCATGTTATCTTGCATTTTCTATTATAACTTCTTCATCACACGGGATTTCAGGATTTCTCTGTTGTGACAAATGTTTACATTTGCCCCTCTGTTTGATGGCACGTTTTGACGAAGAATTGCATAGATTTATCCAGCTTTCTTTTCAAGCTAAATAGCTTATCAATTTCTAAGCAACACAATGGCGCAGCAGTAGAGCTGCTGCCTCACAGCGCCAGATCTCCTGGTTCGATCCTGACCACGGGTGCTGTCTTTAGTTTAGTTTAGACATACAGCGCGGAAACAGGCCCTTGGGCCCACCCTCCGTGCCGACTAGCGATCCCCGCACATTAATAATAATAATAATAATAAATTTTATTTAATGGGCGCCTTTCAAACATCTCAAGGACACCTTACATAGTATATCGGAATAACATATAATCGGAATATAACAAGTAATAAAGACATCACAGAGACACAAATTAAAAACAGGATTCAATCCAACATATCCTACATACTAGGGACAATTTACAATTATACCAAGACAATTATCCTAGAAACCTGTATGTCTTTGGAGTGTGGGAGGAAACCGAAGATCTCGGAGAAAACCCACACAGGTCACGGGGTGAAAGTACAAATTCCGTACAGACAACACCCGTAGTCAGGATCAAACCCGGGTCTCTGGTACTGCAATCGCTGTAAGGCAGCAACTCTACCGCTGCTCCACTGTGCCGCAGTCTGTGCGGAGTCCGTACGTTCTCCCTGTGTTGGCATTGGTTTTCTCCGGGTGCTCTGGTTTCCAACCTCCATTACAAAGACGCGTACGTTTGTAGGTTAATTGGTTTCTGTAAATTGTCCCTAGTGTGCAGGATCCAAAAATGGTCCAACATAGAACTAGTGTATCAGTGATCGATGGTTGGTGTGGGCCGAAGAGTTTGTTTCCACACTGAATAGCTAAACTAAACTAAACAATTGACTTGTTTTTCTGGGTAAAATCTTTTAAACAATTAATCTGGTAATCACTAACTCTGATATTGTCATAAAGAAGTAACAGTAATAAGACTGTAGTTCAAACAAATGGAAGCTATGACTATTACACTTGAAGGATATTCCATCTGGAGAATATTCCCTTTATAAGCTACAACATATTACCTGAAGCCTTGCATAGGTTATTATCCTGTTATCTAGTGAATGGGGGATTTCGATCACACAGGCAACTGAATTACCAAGGGATTTTAAAATTTAAAATAACCTGAGAGGCTAGGAGGAAGGAAGGGCAAGTTTAATACAGGATTCTAACAGTTGTACATTTTGAATTATAGAAGAAACCAGGCAGGAGTCAAATCATTATTCAAGTTCTCAGCCCGACATAAGAAATGTAAAAGAATACATTTACACAGTCTCACTGAAAATATTGTCCATCCAAATGAAAAATGTACCTGTCATAGGTACTGAGCAGCACAGATGAGTTTAAAGACCTTGAGCAGACCTATTCAGTCATAGTGTCACTTCTAACATGTTTTCTTTCTGGTGTTGCAGAAAATGAAAATAGATGATTTTGAAGATTATGCTTTCCCTATGTTACTTGTACGTTTGACAATCTGTATTACAAATTGCTATACTAAACTGGTGAAAAAGAGTTTGACGAAAGTACAATGCTTCAGTAATGTGATATCATGGACAAACCTGATTTTCTGTTTCTGTTTTAGAATCAAAATCGCCCCATGATAGCCAATTACATTGAGCCTGCCAATAGCTGACTTTCACCCTACTCAAACCAGCAGCCTCCATTTACTTAGCATCTTTTCATAAGAAAGTACCCCACAGCCTTTCTTAGAAGCTGCTTCAAACAAAACTTAACGCCAAGCAACTAACAAAAATATTTCAATTTTATGATTCCATTTTGCTTTTAATGTATTTTGTGAACCCATCTTGTTTCAATCTTTGTAGCCTCACACGCAGATTAATTTATTACCAAATAATTTTACTTTGGAACAAGAACAGAGTGCTTTAACTATGTGAGTGGAAAGTACAACATTGGTTATCGTTGCAATATATTTAGAGTGGGCAAAATATATGAATGGGATGACCCTTAACAGCGATGATGTACAGAGGGATCTTTTGGTCCGTCCATAATTCCTTGAAAATTGCACAAAAGAAGATGGGAGTGGTAAAGAAGGCATATAGAATGCTTGCTTATATAGGTCAGGGCATTGAATTTAAGAGTCAATAAGTCATAATGCAGCTCTACAGGACTTTGGTTGGGCCGCATTTGGAATATTGCATGCATTTCTGGTTGCCCCATTACAGATAGGGTGCGAAGCCTATGGAAAAGATGTAGAGGTGGTTTACCAGGATGATAACTGGATTAGGTGGGAATAAGCTGCAGGGAAAGTGTGTAAGAAAGAACTACAGATGCTGGTTCAGACTGAAGAAGGGTCTCGACCCGAAACGTCGCCCATTCCTTTTCTCCAGAGATGCTGCCTCACCTGCTGAGTTATTCCAGCATCTTGTGTCTAGCTGCAGGGAAAGGTTGGACAGACCTGGATTGGTTTCTTTGGAACACAGGAGGTTGTGAAATACCTGATGGAAGTATATAAAATCATCAGAGACCTTGATAGGGTAGACAGTCAGAACCTTTTTCCGAGGATGGAAACATCAACTACAAGAGGGCATAGCTTTAAGGTGAGAGGGGCAAATTTTAAAGGAGATGTGGGGGCAAGTTTTTACTGGGGATGATGATTATCTGCAATACGCTGCCTGGGTGGATGGTTGTGGCAGATACGATAGTGACATTAAGAGACTTGGATTGGCACATGGATATGCAGGGAATGGATTATGTGCAAGCTGATAGGAGTTGGCACATTGTATCATGTTCGGCACAGACTTTGTGGGTTGTAATTCCTGTTCTTGTGATGTACTGTACATCATGTGATGTACTGTACTATGTTCATTGGTCTTTGATTGCAGATAGGCAAATTAGTCAGCAGCTACACAAGATGGATGATGGACCAAAGCTTTACACTTATTTTTTTTCTCCCCCATTCATTCATTATTTGTTCTACTGCAATTCCTGCCTTTTCTCAAATTTCTTAACTGCTTTCATTTTCCACAATTGTCATTTATCCTCATTCTTTCCACCTTCTACTTTCTATTTTCTGCTCTTTCTTCTCTGCCAAACCTCTCATTTCCTCCTTCATATTTCCAGCAACACACCTATCTTCCTCAGCAGTTCCATGTTTCCCACCATCCCTAACATTCCATTCCTTCACTTTCCTCCACCTAACATTCTTCACATCGCCTTCAATGCCTACCCCTTTCTCCTCCCAGATATTCTGTTTCTCTTTCCCCATGCCCGCTCCCCCATATCTCTTTCCAGCCATTTCTCCTTCTCTTCATGGCTTGTTTTCCTTGCCATTTTGCCCCAATTTCCTTCCTTACGCCCCATTTTTCTGATTGTCCACCACTTTTCAAACCTTTTTTTTGTGTTTAATTTTCCCATTCAAATTTCACCTCCAGTACTTGCCTACTGACTGCTCTTCTCCCTGTAGTTTATCTCCAGTCCTCCTCAATACCTTTGCTCTTCAGTCCTCCTCAATACCCTGCTTTCACTCTGAAACTAGACATAAATACGTACTCAATGATCCAAACAATGAATGTTAACAGACGGGGTGATTTTAGATTTGTCCCTGAGTCACCCCAAGGGTAGATAAGCTAATTAATTGTAATAATGAACCCTATTCTGTGTTTCAATTCCTTTTAAGTGCTGTCTCAGGAAGAGAAAGATCAATTTGTTATAACTAAGATACATAATGATCTAATCTTGAAGTTCTGTTGCAAAAATAATACTTTCCCAGCTCAATATAGGCAATCTATGTGAATTTAAAAATTGCCAAAGCAATAAATGGTAACTCATTACAGGATAAAGCACAAGCCTTATTGTAGATGATGAACATTTATTTGCTTAAGTTGTTTTGTGAATTAATTGTACACATTTTGTCTTGATTTATTTTGTACGGTGATGCCAAACGATTCCTAACATTTGAAATTTCATTATACAACAACAATGTTTTGTGTTGCAAGAATTATTTTCTTAATGCGTTTAGAAAGTCATAATGCATTTTGTTCACTTGAGCTTTGCTTTGGAAAATCAGACTTCATTGTTGAGTTCTGTCTATGTGTATTCTTAAACTTGTTTGACAAATGATCAAAACTATCAAAATTGTAACTGCAAAATGTGCACATTAATAACAGTAAAAAAAAGTAATCAGATAGAAACTCTTGTAAGCTTTTGTTTTGATGGTTGTAGAGAAGTACTATGTCATTATACTGGCATACAAACTTAGATTGCTTTTTCTGAAGCATCAGAGGTTGAAAGGAGACCTGAAGTATATATAATTATGAGAGGCATAGATGGGGTAGGCAGAATCATTTTCTCAGGGTGGAAATGTCAAACACTAAAGGGTATCAATTTCAGGTCAGAGCAAAGATACTCTAGTATCTTTGGATCAGAGGGAGAAAGTTTAAAAATTAGCTTCACATTTCTGAAGCTTTTCAATGTACCTCGGTACACGTGACAATAGACTAAGCTAAAAGTATTGTGATTGGTAAGGAATAGATCCTACAGCTGAGAAACAGGCCCTTCAGCCCAACCTTTCCATGCTGACCCAAATGCCCATTTCTCTGCTTTTTGACCCATATAAATGTAAACCTTCCCTAACCCTGTAGCTAAAAAAATGTATTTTAAATGTTGTCATTGTACATGCCTCAATCACTTTATCTGGCAGCTCATTCCACATCTGTTCCACTGTCTGTGTAGAGAAAAAGTTGCCTCACGGGCTCCTTTCGTCTTTCTTTCCCCTCTCACCTTAAACTTATGCCATCTTGTTCTTGATTCCCCAACCCTGAGAAAAAGTCTGTGTGCATTCACTCTATCTATGCCTCTCACGATTTAAACCTGCAAAACCTCTCAATATAACTAAGTCCGTTGAGTCCTTCCAACAACCTCATGAATCTTCTCTGCACTCTTTACAGTTTAATTACATCCTTCCTGTACCAGGGTGACAAAATCTGAATACGTTACTGTAAGTGAGGTCTCACCAACATTTTGTACAATTGCAACACAACATCTATAGTCAATGCCCTCACTGATAAAGGCTACCATACCAATTGCCTTCCTCACACCGCCCTGTCTAACTGTGTCAGGGACTTGTATAATTGTACTCCTGGAACCCTGTGTTCCACAACATTCCCCATGGCCCTTCTCTGATTTGACATTCCAAAATGCAACACCGCACATCTATCGGAATTAAACTCCATTTGCCATTCCTCGGCCCGTTTATTCAGCTGACCAAGATCCCATGCAATTCTCGATAACTATGATTGATACCATCCATTTTTGGCGTCATCTGCAAACTAACTAATCATGCCTAGTATGTTTTCATCCAAATTATTTATCGATGACAACAATAATGGGCCCAGCACCAACCTGCCAATGTTAATAGTTCATATTCCAAATTGATAATCTATGATTTCTTCAACTTTTGACATTTTACGGGAGTTTCCTTATCAGTTGGCATACGAGATATCAAAACAGGAATATGCTGTGTGCATTCTCAAACCTGCCCCCACATTCATTAGTTTCATGTCTGCTCCTGTACCTCAAATCCATTTTCCTGCCCATGGCATTTGATGTAAAACAAAATTTGTCAATCTCTTAACTATACTCAATAGCTGAGTGTCTACAACTTTCTGAAGTATATAAAATAAATTCTCATCGTTTAGTTCTAAACGGCCAACCAATGATTCTGAGACTGGGCTCGCTCCCTCTAATCTTAGATGCTATCTTGAGAAAACAGCATTTCAGCAATGACCTCATCAATCCTTCTGAGAATCTTGTTTGTGTCAATAAAGTCACTTCTCATTCTTTAAACTCAAGTGAGTACAGACCGGTCCTCCCCAATATATATACGTCTTGGGAATCAGACAAGTGAGCTATATTACAGTTATTCAATTCATGCTTCAGAATGGAAACTAAAATCATGTGTGGTGTTCAAAATGGGTCTCACCCAAGCCCAGTCCAATTTCACCATTTGTCCTCTGTGATTATATAAGAGCCTGATATTATACATTTTGTATTCTTGTGGATAAACCATTTATTTACTGCTCTAAATATAGAATAACATAATTAGATAATTTAAATAGAGAAACAAGGAACTGCACAGGCTGGTTTACAAAAAAAAAGGCAGTACTGGAGTAACTCAGCAGTCTAGGCAACATCTCTGGAGATTTCGATGGGTGTAATTTTGGGTCGGAACTCTTTTCCAGATTCTCATTTCGGGTTGGGCCTGATCTGACCTGAAATATCACCTCTCCATGTTTTCCATAGATGCTGCCTGACATACTGAGTTACTCCAGCACTTAGTATCTTTTTTCTAGACAATTTAAATAGTCAGTGTTAATTTGATCTGTGCAGTGGAATAGAATAAATGTTTCTAAACACATGTTTTAAAACTTTTTATAGAAGTACAAGCCTGGTCGATGTGACGATATACTTAAGTGGAAACCTCCAAGCCATAATTCTGTTGACTTTCGTCTGAAAATAACAAAAGTGGGAGGAGAAGGGTGAGCAATATCTACAAAGATTTATTTTAATATCTTTGACCTCATTTTCTGAAATCACAACTTGAAATGTTGTTTCCTAAGGCTGTGGGTGGACTGCTTTTTCCTCCAACTTGCTTTGTATATGACACTGATGAAGCACATAGAATTAAATACCGCAATCAAAGTATTTGCACAGTGGGGAAGAAAATCATTGTTTTCAATATTGTAAAAGACTGGAGCCATTGATTTAATAATATTAGATGGAAGTAAATTGTGAAAGTATGATTTGAATAGAGCCACAAGAACCCTATTTAGATTATTCATTAAAATTAAGGCTCTGAGGCATTCATTGCTTGATATATCCCTAGAAACTAATTTCAGTCTTTTGCTGATCATTTACATTTGAAGGTCATTAACATGTACAAACAAACTATGCACAACTCTTTTACATTTCCAATCTTCATTTATTGCTGCCAAGATGTTTGGTCTTATTATACCAAAATTTAGTAGTCGAAATTCCATCGTAATCAACTGCAAAGGAAATTTCCTGAAGCCCTAAGCAACACGGTGGTGCAGTGGTAGAGTTGCTGCCTTACAGCGCCAGAGACCCGGGTTCCATCCTGACTCCAGGCGCTGTCTGTACGGAGTTTGTACCTTCTCCCCGTGACCTGCGTATGTTTTCCCCGAGGGCTCCGGTTTCGTCCCATACTCCAAAGACGTACAGATTTATAGGTTAATTGGCTTGATATAATTGGAAATTGTCCTTAGTGTGTGTAGGATAGTGTTAATGTACGAGGATCACTGGTCAATGCGGGCCGAAGGGCCTGTTTCCACGCTGTATCTCTAAACTAAACCAAACTAATGAGAGGCTGCAGCAACTAGATGGCATTGTGGCTGCAGTATATATTGTACCCTTGTCTCCTCTGACACTCTGAAAATGCCAAACGAGTTGCATGTGTGTAAACGTTTAACAGGGTTTGTCATGTTTCAGATAACCACGTTAAATAAAAGAAACTAAAAATCATAGCATAAAACATAAAAGAAACATGTTCTTCAACCCATGTGTCCATTTCAAGTGCTTCTGGTGGTTCTGATTTCCACACATTAAGCACTCTAGAGACATATATATTCCAGTTGAATCACCTATTTAATGTGGAACAGAGATTAGAATGAAATTATCATGGCTAAAAGGCATTTATTCACTCAGTGGAAACAGTTGGATAAACCCACATCTGAAATAAAGCATTTGGGGAAGGGTGAGCAATATCTACAAAGGTTTATTTTTATATCTTTGGCCTGAATCTCTGAAATCATGAGGTATTACACTTCACAATTTGCATTTCTTTAATCCTTATGTCACACCTTTTGTCTTGTCATCTCTGGCCTTTGAGTCCAACCATCTGTGTATCAAAACCTTCACTCACCTCTATCTACCTATCACTCGCCAGGCTATGTCCTGCCGCTCCTCACTTCCAGGTTTCCTACCCTCCTCACCACAATCAGTACGGGTGTCAGAGGTTATGGGGAGAAGGCAGGAGAATGGGGTTGGGAGAGAGAGAGATAGATCAGCCATGATTGAATGTAGACTTGATGGGCCAAATGGCCTAATTCTGCTCTTATCACATGATCTAACGAAGGTCCTGATCCAAAACATCACTTATCCATGTTTCCAGAGATGCTGACCAGCCTGAGTTACTCCAACGTTTTGTGTCTTTTTCTATAATACATTAGTTACTGCCTGTGCATTATTCAAGCTTTAGTTTTGGTCTCCTCCAAAATTACAAATATCATCTTTAGTCGATTCTTTCACAATTTTTGTAATATTAACGACCTCCCACAATATTCTATTTTGTAGAGGTCTGTAAAATATACCCTCATAATAATAACTTCTCTATTCTGATATTAACCTTGTAAATTAGCAGTTATTTTTACACTAAAGATGCTCCTCCCTGGATTTAACTTATCTATTGAATGTTTAACAGTGGTTTATACCACTAGGGTCAGGGGTCACAGTCTTGACAGAGATAAGAAAACAATGTGAAGATAGATACAAAAAGCTGGAGTCACTCAGCGGGACAGACAGCATCTCTGGAGAGAAGGAATGGGTGGCGTTTCGGGTCGAGACCCTTCTTCAGACTGGCTAGGGATAAAGGAAACAAGAGATAAAGAACAATGAATGAAAGAAAACACTGCCTTTTCCCAGAGGGCACTGAATCTTTGGAATTCTCTATCCAAGAGTGCTACAGGTTATTGAAAGTAATTAAGACAGAGATTAATGGATTCTTTGATATTAAAAGAATCATGAGGCCTGTTAAGGCAAAAGATCATCCATGATCACATTGTACCATAGAGCAGGTACAATGGGCCAAATGGCATATCCCTGTTGTTACTTGCGGTTTTATATTTATTTAAGGATTACATTTGATGTTTCAATACTATATTTGGGAATAGCATGACTTCCAATACTTTAGACTTTACTTTGGAATACAGCTTGGAAACAGATCCTTCGGCCCACCGAGTCTGCGCCAACCAACGATCACCCCGTACACTAGCACTATCCTACACATTGGGGTCAATTTTTACAATTTACAGAAGCCAATTAACCTACAAGCCTGTAGGTCTTTGGAGTGTGGGAGGAAACCGGAGTTCCTGGAGAAAACCCACATGGTCACAGGGAGAACCCGGGTCCCTGGCACTATAAAGCAGAATTGTGGCAGCACCTGGTGGTGGGGCCACTAGCTATGCGAACCCTCAGCAGTCGGGGGTAGGGTCACGTAACTGGGCAATGGCAGGGTGGAGTTGTCACGGGGTATAGGGGTGTGTCCTGATAAATATAACGAACCCCGGGACAACCGTCTCTCTCTCTCTCTTCTCTCTCTTACTTTGAGCTGACCAGCTCTCCTCTCACTAGGGGTGAGTGTCCTTCCACCTGAGCAGGGGCTCAGCTCGAGCCCACGAGGCAACAGCCTCGCAGCAGCAACAACAACTTTATGTTAGAAGACTAACGTGCATGTATAACGAACCTTTTATGCCTGAATAAAGTAACCCATTTGTTCACCATGTTTGGTGCCTCTACAGAGGCTTATTGAATCTACCATTGTGCTGTCCCATTTCTCCTTTACAGTTGATGAAGGGGATGAACCAGGGTACTGCTCAAACAATCAGATTGTTGCTGCAAATTGATATTAGCTTTATCTATGCAATTATGCTACAGTAAGGTTTAAGAAAGTAGGATGTAATTATCAAAACGCCCATGAGACCTTTTACCTAGAAATTTAGAATCCCTTTAAAAAGGGAAGAGGCATCTGCTGCTGCAGTGCATCACATTGTCCTCAAAAGAGAGATTCATCTGGTTACAAAGAAGTGAATATTTCATCCATTCAATATGTTGTGCAACATAAAGGGGATGTGTTGGCTGAAACAAAGTTTGGAATGTGCTGCGAAGCAGTGTTATGCAACATTCCTGGAATGTATTATTACTTGGAACTTATTTGACAGTTATTCATATACAATAGTATTTTTATATTATCCTGTTAAATTGGCCTGTCATAATTTGAAAGGCAACATCTATTATTGAGTCAGAGTTACATACAGGGAAACACCCTTCACTCCAACTCGTCAAAGCTGAACAAAGATGCCTTATCGAGCTAGTTCCAGCTGTTTTCTCCTTGTCCATATCCCTCCAAACCTTTCCTATTCATGTAGCTGTCAAATTGTCTTTTAAATATCATCTAGTACCAGCCCCTACCTCTCCTGACAACCTATTCCTATTCTTCAGAGATGCTGCCTGACTCGCTGAGTTACTCCAGCATTTTGTGTCTATCTTCTGGCAGCATGTTCATTATACTCACCACTATCTGTGGTCAGCAGGTCACTTGGATGGTAGGGAGGTCAGTACCGATGATGGACCAGGCCTTGTCTTCCACATCTGTAGTCTCTTTCATTAGTGGGATTTAGTCTGTGTAATTGAAAGGGCTCACAACTGATTTTGTTCATGATGAGTGCCCTGCCTGTGAAATAAACGTTATACCTCTGTGGTTAGTGCCATCATTGTTAACTGAAGCTGAGAAAAGGGATGATTTATCATACAATTTGTGGTGCTGCAACTGATCTGTGCTTGATTAAAGCCATCTTTTGGCTTGATGAACACAAAAAATATATATACTATTTGTATTGAACTCCATCGATCAAAATGCCAAATCTAATGGAATGTCTGAAACAAAGTTATGCACACCTATTGGTCTCACTTTATTTTAAGCGTTAACATTGTTAGTTAGAATCAGTTTGTGAGAAGGCATTTTGAGGAGCAGAACCAGTTTAGTACGTGCTGTTCCACTTCATTGCTGCCAGAAGTAGCTGTGTGAATCTGTCTACTTGTGCACACATGATATGGTAGAAGAGCTGAATCAAGACCAAGTAACTAACTGTTCCCTGGAGTTCTCCAGTTAACTGTCTGAAAGCATCATGCGTGGAACAAAATAAATAAACAAGGTACAGACATCTATGGTAGTGATAGATATCAGGCCCAGAAATGATCACCTCCTTACTTTCATTTCTTAAAATAAGCAGATGTATTGATCAACTTTTTTATATGGCTCATTAGAGAATTGCTCTTTTTATGTGTATTACTTAAGATTGTTTTCTACCTGTGACCATATCCCTTGAAACTAAACACACAACAGCTCCCAGATCCTTCAAATTTTATTTCTTAATCAGCTTGCACGTACAGTATTTGCTGTGAATTTTTGGTTGCATTATTCATATATGATTAAAATTTTAGAATGTGGGGAAGTTGTATACAAAGTTGAATAATAGTCATAGAGTGATACAGCATGGAAACAGGCCCTTCGGCGCAACCTGCCCACACCGGCCAACATATCTCAGCTATATTAATCCCACCTGCCCACGTTTGGTTCATATTCCTCTCAATCTGCCCTATCCATTTACCTGTTTCTCAAATGTTGCGATAGTCCCAGCCTCAATTACCTCCTTTGGCAGCTTGTTCCATACACCCACCACCCTTTGTGTGAAAAAGTTACCCCTCAGATTCCTATTAAATCTTTTCCCCTTCACCTTAAACCTATGTCCTCTGGTCCTCGATTCCCTTACTCTGGGCAAGAGACTCTGTGCATCTATCTGTTCTATTCCTCTCATGATTTTATACACCTCTATAAGATCACCCACTCCTGCGCTCTGAGGAGGACCAGCCTACTCAACCTCTCCCTATAGCTCAGACCCTCTAGTCCTGGCAACATCCACGTAAATCTTTCCTGAACCCTTTCAAGCTTGACAATAACACAGTGCCCAGAACTGAACACAATATTCTAAATGCGGTCTCATCAATGTCTTATACAGCTGCAACATGACCTCCCAACTTCTATCCTTGCCCAGTCTATTAGGAATTATTTTTTTTGTCGTCCTTTGTATGATGTACTGGATAACAAGATGTGTACAGGCTAATTAATTTTGCATTGATTAAATGATGTGCTTTTCCATATAATGTATGAATGCAACCAATTTAGTTTAAACCACAGCAAAAAAAATCATAGATTACACAGCTAAAGTATAAATATCGCCAACAATTTGTTTCAGTCCAACCACATTGATTCTGCAGCCAATAACGCGCACCAATGCTTCTACTTCCTCAGAAGACTAAGGAAATATGGCATTCCTTCAATGACTCTTTCCCAATTCTACAGATGCACCATAGAAAGAATCCTATTGGGATGCATCACAACTTGATTTGGCAACTGATTCATCAGGGCAGCCGGCATCATCAAGGACCCACAGCACCAACACTACAAACACTAATCAAACTGTGCAGTGCAAACTGTCCTGGCTGCACGAAAGATTTGGGACTTTTTGCATTAATATTGAACTTACTATTTTTAGTTTATTAAGTTATCTATGAGTACCATATTTACAAGCCTGTTATGCTGCTGCGTATGACAATTAAACACTCATGACTCTTGCTTTGCCCGAGACTACAAGGAATTTTAGAGATAGACACAAAACGCTGGAGTAACTCAGCGGGTGAGACAGCCTGTCTGGAGAAAAATAATCGGTAACGTTTCGGGTCGAGACCCTCTTCAGACTGAGAGTCAGGGGAAAACGAAATGAGAGATATAGACGGTGATGTAGAGAGAGATAGAACAAATGAATGAAAGATATGCAAAAAAGTAATGATGATAAATTGTCTTGAGTCTCATTTCATCTAGCCTACAGCTAACAATGGCCTGTTTCCTTTATCATCATATCTTTCATTCATTTGTTCCATCTCTGTCTTTATCTCTCATTTCCTTTTCCCTGAAAAACTGACCCCTGAGTTGCTCCAGTGTCTATCTTCGGTTTAAAGCAGCACCTGCAGTTCCTTCCTGCACATAGGAATTTCAGAGAGTTGAGCCAAGTTCATCACGCAAACCATCCTCTTCCACACACACCACCCCTAAACCCCTCGTGGATTCAATCTACACTTCACATTGCCACAGGAAAGCATAAAACATAATCAAAGACCACTCGCACATTGAACAGCTCTCCCACCAGACAGACTATACATAAACTTGAATGCACAGACCACCAGATTCAAAAAGTTCTTACCCATGGTTATCAGACTCGTGAATAGACATCTCCTTAGTTACCAAAGTGGAAATGGTTGAGAACTTCAAGTTTCTTGGTGTTATTATTACCCAAGATCTGTGGTGGACCAACCACGTTGATGCAACAGCCAAGAGGGTAGACCAACTCCTTTGCTTCCTGAGGAGATTGAGGAAATTCGGCATGTCTCCAATTGCTCTTGCAAACCTCTCCAGGTATACTGTAGAAAACATACTGTCTGGTTGTATCAAATCTTGGATTGGGGCTTCTCGTCTTACTGACATTGAGAGGGAGATTGTAGTTCTGATCTCCTTCCTGGACTCCGTCTCATCATTGCTCCACAGTGGTTTTATCTGTGAGCAACATTATTTAGAAGTAGCACAATTCTTTCAGTTTCGGCAGTCTTGCTCTTGTGGAAAAACAATTTAATGTTGGTTGTGAAAGTATGGAAAATAATCAAGTTCATGAAATTATTGGAATTTGAGTCCCCTTAAAATAATGATATAATATAATCTTCTTCTTATCGAGTCCACACACAAGATTAGAAGTTGTTCAGCAAGAGCTGAACACACTTCTCGGCATCTGCACAATGGTGTCTGTCTTGCGCTTCTTGTGCGTCTTGTGCGTGGTGGTGGAAAGATTGGTTGAAACAGGGCCGCGACGTGAACGCTCTTTCCTTGGCCCCATATAATATAATATAATGAGTACAGTTATCAGAATAAGTTACTGATTGATCATTGTGCAATTTTCTACTAGTTTCTTTTTACTAGTTGCTACCAAATATTAAAATATCTTTTGGTTTGAGGGCCTATTACACATGGCAGTAGCAATTGTACAAATAGTTCTTTAAAGCTTTTAGAGTAATTGAGTGGTGTTGTTAGTGAGACTTTTCATTGGGATAGATAGCTTTATAATACTGTGTCCTTTGGGTTTAGATTGATAATAATGTAACAGTTTTCTTTTGTAGCCCTTCAAAGGATTGCATTGTTCTGTTTTAAACTAATGGCAGTATTTTGTTTTGAATTTTAAAGCTACAATTGCAGTTCTTTTTTTCTGGGTTGTATAAAGCTGCCTGAACTGTAACTGCACGATACGTCTAAGAATCCACATGTGTTGAAAATATTGGGAATGTACTGTTCCAAAATACAGTCTTGAAAAATGGCAAATCTTTCAAATATGGAAATAAAATTAAAATAAACTAAATGCATTAGCATAATAATGACACTTTAGAATTAAAACAGTGCCAACGCTTTATACATCCTGGCGATCGTTAGAGAAATATCACGTTAACGATTATCATTAATCAACGTGAAATAAAAGCTCGGCATTTATCTGACATGGACGTTAACACTCATTTACTTTCAAGGTTAATCCTGTAATTTAGCAACATGGAAACTGAAAATAGCCATATCTCTCAACATTTTTTGATTATGACATTGTGGCTTGGAATAAAATCACACGAGCAAGATATGAATTATTTGAAATCGTTCTTTCTTCATTTCTGAATTGTTACTAATTTCCTAATCATATTTAGTCATAGTGTGGAACAGGCCCTTCAGCCCAACTTGCTCATGCCCACCAACATGCCACATCTATACTAGTCCCACCTGCATGCTTTTGGCCCATATCCCTCTACACCCATCCTATCCATGCAGTTGTCTAAATGTTTCTTAAGGTTGCAATAGTAACCACCTCCTCTAGCAGCTTGTTCCATACACCTACCACCCTTTGTTTTAAAAAATGTTACCTCTCAAGTTCCCATTAAATCTTTTCCCCCTCACCTTAAACCTATGTTCTCTGTTTCTCGATTTCCCTACTCTGGGCAAAAGACCCGATATATTCCCGATCTATTCCTCTCATGATTTTGTACACCTCTGTAAGGTCACTCCTCATCTTCCTGCAGTCCAAGGAATAAAGTCTTAAGGGCCTGTCCCACGAGCTTGCGACTCCATGCCGCAAGCGCGACCTAAGCGACTCCATGCGGCCTAACGTGTTCGCTTGAGCCGTACGGCCTCGCGGGGCCAGTCCCACTTCGATCGCCGGAACCGTATGGAGTTGTGCGGAGCTGGTCCCGACATCGCGCGGGGCTCCGAAAAACTGACCGTGTTCAAAAATTCCGCACGGCAACGGCCTTCCGGCCGGCAGCCGCCTCAACGCCGTACGTCACGCGCGAACTTCCCGCGGACTTCGCTCGAACTTCATGTCACTCACTCGACCTCCGCGCGGCCCCCGCTTCTGGTTAGGTTGCGCTTGCCGCATGGAGTCGGCTAGGTCGCGCTTGCCGCATGGAGTCGCATGCTCGTGGGACAGGCCCTTTAGCCTGCTCAACCACTCCCTACAGCTCATGCTCTTGAGTCTGTTTAAAATAGTTTCCAATTCCACCCACAAATCCCCAATGTTTTAAAATTCTTCAGCAAAACAGCTGGGGTCTATGTACCATTTTCACAATGTCCCAAAAAGTTTCACGAACAAATATGTTTTGATGTACATTAATTTCGTAGGGACGTAAATGTATCAGCTAATTTATGTGCTGCAAAGTCCCTAAGGGGGTAGTGCTGCTTAGCAAATAATCGTTTTTGAAACTGATTGAGGGGTTAATACCTCTACTGTTTATGAGGGCCCTGACATTACACCTGAAGTCAAAGTGAAAGTCAATTTTATTCGTCACATACACCCGAAGGTGCAGTGAAATGAATTTGCCAGCAGCGATACACTTAAAAAGAACACACAATAAAATTTAACACAAACATCCACCACAGCATTCTGCACTGTGGTGGAAGGCAACAATGTTCAGTCAGTCCTCCTCCTTTGTTCACCCGTGGTCGGGGCCCGATGTACAGGCCCTCTCGTCGGGATGATTGAAACTCCGACGTCGGGACGGTCGAACACGATGTCATTGTGGAATGTTTGATGTTGATTCCATAATGATATTTAGCTCATTATCACAGATCTTATTCTAAAGCTAATGAAGGCTTGTTGATATACATCCAAATCATGTTGGATTTTGACTTTGAGGTGATAATATATCAATTGAAATGAGTGAAAGATACAGCATTGAACCAGACCCTTCAGCCCACCAAGTCCACACTGGAGTTCTACGTTTGCACCTACACACTGGGGGCGATTTACAGAAACCAATTAACCTATCAACCCGCACATCTTGGGATGTGGGAATAATCCGGAGCACTCGGTGGAAACCCACGCAGCCACAGGGAGGTAGACACAAAATGCTGGAGTAACTCAGTGGGACAGGCAGCATCTCTGGAGAGAAGGAATGGGTCAAGACCCTTATTCAGACTTCTCCCCCAAAGTTCAGTGCTTTCCTTAAGTGTCATCCTTTGACTAAGTTTCTGGAATAGAACCAGAACCATCATCCTTCTGCTTCACAGGTGGCAATCATACCGCTCTGTGGATTTGTATTAAATGAATGTCAGCAAGATAAAGGAGCTAGTTATCAACTTCAGGATGGGTGGTGGAGTACATGCCAAAGTCAAATTTATTCGTCACATGCACCAACGAATGTGCAGTGAAATGAATTTGCCAGCAGGGATACACTTAAAAAAAGAACACACAATACACAATAGAATTTAGCACCAACATCCACTGTGGTGAAGGGCAACAAAGTTCAGTCAGTCCTCCTTCTTTGTACATCCATAGTCGGGGCCATAAATCCTCCATAGTCGCCATTGCGGACGGCCAGATGTACAGGCCCTCTCGTCGGGATGATCGAACCTCCGACATTGGGACGTTCGAACACACTCCGCGGCTTGGAGCGCCCGAATCGGCACTTTCCTACTGGAGACCGTGGCTTCAGGAAGTTATAGGCCGCAGGCCGGCAGTCGGAGCACTTCTCCGGCGATGCCTGGCGAGGGATCCCAGATTCCGGATGGTAAGTCCACGCCACGCCCGCGGTTAGAAGCTCCGCAGACCACAGCCCCATGATGACAAAGTCACCAGGCCAGCAATCGGAGCACTCCTTTGTGGCGATCCCTGGCAAGGGTTCGCCCCATCTCCGCGATGGAAAAGTCCACCCTGCGCCCGATCAGCATTAATGGTGCCGAAGTGGAAAGGGTTGAGAACTCCAAGTTTCTTGGTGCTAATATCACCAACGATTTGTCATGTACCAACGATGTGGCAGCCAAGAAGACACACCTCTACTTGAATTGAATTGAATACTTTATTGTCAAATGTGACAAGTCACTGTGAAATTCTTTGCTTGCATACACAAAGTATGCAAATAGTTACCCATAAAGGGCGCTTACAAAGTAACAAATCCCCCCGCCCCGCCCCGCGCCAGGTCCCCCTTTGTTCTCCCCCCCCTCCCCTTCAAGGCGGTTCCCCCCACTCTGGGTCCTCCCTCGGCAGCAGCGTCCCCACGTCCGCGTGTCTGCCCTCGTCTGTCAGTCGGCGCCATCATCAACTACTGTATGAACCTCTCCGCTAATGCTGCCGGTTCCTCTCCGGAAGCCGCCATGGCGCCAACCCAGGCACCAGCCGCGGGCTCTGCAGACCCAGGGGCTGATGGCCGCAGACTTTGTTGACCCGTGAGGCTCCCGACTCGGCTTCTCAGCGGCACCTCCGGAAGACTTCCTGCACAGACTGAGGACATTTGGCATATTTGTTACAATCCTCTACACATAGAAGATACACCATAGAAAGCATACTGTCGTGTTGCATCACATCTTGGTTTGTAACAGCTCTGCCCAAGACGTTGCAGAGAGTTGTAGATGCAGCCTAGTCGGTCGCACAGTCAGGCTCCCCAACATTGACTCCATCTACGCTGCTTCCGAAAAGCAACCAACATGATCAAAGACTTGTCCCACCCTGGTCATTCCTTCTTCTCCCTGGTCCCGTCGGGAAAAAGGTACAGAAGCTTGAAAGTGCACACTACCAGACTCAAGAACAGCTTCTTCCCCTCTTATCGGGCTTCTGAACGGTCCTTCCATAAGCTAGGGTTCTGCCCGATTCACCTCTACCCCATTGTGGACAATGGCTTTTGCCAATAGAACAGGTGCGCTACAATGCTGAGAACTATATTCTGCACTTTGTATCTTCCCCTTTGCTCCACCTATTGTACTTGAGTTTGACTGATGTATTTATGTATAGTTTTATCTGATTGGATAGCAATAGACAATAGGTGCAGGAGTACCCCATTCGGCCCTTCAAACCAGCACCGCCACTCCCTGTGATCATGAATGATCATCCACAATCAGTACCCCGTTCATGCCTTCTCCCCATATGCCCTGACTCCACTATCTTTAAGAGCTCTATCTAACTCATTCTTGAAAGCATCCAGATAATTGGCCTCCACTGCCTTCTGAGGCAGAGAATTCCACAGATTCACAACCCTCTGTGTGAAAAAGATTTTCCTCATCTCTGTTCTAAACGGCTTACCCCTTATTCTTAACAGTAGGCGGTAGATGGAGCCTGCAAAACAAAGAAGTACACGTGTCAATAATAAACCTAAAACCAAATGTTGATGATTCCTAGGGTGACTCTTGTGTAATTAGCTACTTCAATCTGCCACTCCTTTGTTGCTGGTGGGTCAGAACACACCAAGCAAATGTGACTCGGAGAAAATGAATTGCTAATTACATTGATGCCAAGCAATTACTTGGCTCCCATGTAGAATATCTGTTTAGCATCTTTTGGAAACCATGAAATTATAGGCTGGTGGTAGGAAAACTATTGCAGAGGATTTTTAGTGATAGGGTCTGTTTGCACTTGGATAATCATAGACATTAGAAATAGTCAGCATAGCTTTGTGCAGGGGAGATCGTGTCTTACAAACTTGATTGAGTTTTGTATTTGTAGAGGTGATAAAGATAATTGATGAGGTTGAGGCAGTAGATGTTGTATACTTGGACTTCAGCAAAGCTTTTGACAAGACCTTTCCTGATAGACACAAAATGCTGGAGTAACTCAGCGGGTGAGGCAGCATCTCTGGAGAGAAGGAATGGGCGACGTTTCTGGTCGAGACCCTTCTTCAGACTGATCCTGGTAGGCTAGTCTAAGGCACATGGGATCCATGGAGACTTGGTAGACTGGATTCTAAACTGGCTTAGCCATTGAAGACCGAGGGTAATGATGGAAAGTTGTTAGAAAGTTTTAAGACACGATCTCCCCCTCACCAGAGATGTGTGTTCAGTGGTGTTCTGCAGAAATCTGTGCTGGGACCTCTGTGGTTTATGATCTGCAGAAATGATTTGGAGAAAAATGTTGGCAGGCTGATACGATAGATAGATAGATAGATAGATAGATAGATAGAGTGATAGAGTATTCGGTGACATACCAAATGTTCACAATATTCTACGGAGAGATTGATGAGCTTTCTTTGTGATTGCATCTGATGTGCTGGGCCCGGTCAAGAACAGAGTTTTAGTAATATAGATTGAGGTCTGGAGACAACTGCTTTGGACAAAACCAAAACTGAGTATTTGGTAATTAGGGTACAATAAGTAAGTTATCAAAACAGTCATTTCGCAATGAGAACAATACACTCATTTTGTAATTTATCGAGAACACTCAACAGTGCTATTGAGTGAATAACTCATTGGTAACTTACTTCCTTCCATCTTCCATCACTTTGCCAATGATTGAGTGAGAGTGGAGTGGGAGTGGATGTAATTGGCATTGGTCTCATTCTCGTACAGTACTAAGAGTGCTGCTTGTAAGAAGATCATGCATCAATCATTAAGCTGGGACTCTGCTGCCTGCTGCGTTTAAAGATAACGATATTATTTGAAGAGCAGCGAATAGTTGTGGTGTCTCACCAACTAATCATCAGCAGGGTAATCATACAGTAATTTGTTATTTATCTCATTGCTGTGTGTAGGCTCCTGCAATGTGCAAAATACACAAAATAATAATTGAATGTTTATATGACAATGATTTCTTAACGTCTGATTTCTTCATTCAATTTTCCTGATGTTCTTTAAGCCATTTATGACAAAATGAAGTACTGTATTAATGTGAGAGTCAAAGGGAGTAGTGACGTCTTAGATCTATACAAATGACCAAAGTGGAGGTATTGCGGGTTTTAAAATGTATTAAGATGGATAAATTCTCAGGCATGTCCAAGTACATCCTTGTGAGAAGCAATGGATGAAATTGCAGCAGCTCTTCCAGAGATATTTGCATCATCATTAGTCACAGGTGAAGTTCCGGGTAATGGAGGGTGGCTAATGTTGTTACGTTATTTAAGAAGGGCAGCAAAGACAAGCAAGTAACTTTGAAGTCAGTGGTGAGAAAGTTGTTGGATGTGATGTTTAGGGACAGGATCCATCAACATTTGGATAGGCACTGAGTGATTATGGATAGTCAACATGACTGTGTGTGTGGGAAATCGTGTTTCATAAACTTGATAGTTTTTTTGAAGAGATCACCAAGGGCAGGGCAGTGGCAGTGGGCATTGAGGGCAGGGCAGTGAGCATTGTCTAAATGGACTTTATCAAAGCCTTTGACAAGGTCCTGCTTATTAGGCTAGTCTAGAAGGTTAGAATGCATGAAATCCAAGGTGGGCAAAGCAATTGGATTCAAAACGGACTTGGAGGAAGGAGTCAAACGATTCTGAGTGGTGCAAGAAATCTCTCTCTGACCTCTGGAGAGCCAATAAGAATGCCACGAAGGAATTCCAGACTAAGCTGGAGTCTCGAAGCAATGACCCGGATAGCTGTAGTTCATGGCACGGCATGCACACTATCTATCATGGGCTACCAAATGAAGGAGGACAGTATCGCTGGCAACAATGGGTCCCTCCCTGATGAACTTAAGTCAAGTCAGGTCAAGTCACATTTATTTATATAGCACATTTAAAAAGCAACTCTTGTTGGCCAAAGTGCTTTACATTTGTATAAGAATAGTATAACAAACAATATACATACATATAGCCCTCGCTCAGAGGACGCCAAGAAAGGCTTGGGAGTACAGATGGGTTTTTCGTCTTGACTTAAAGGAGTCGATGGAGGGGGCAGTTCTGATGGGAAGAGGGATGCTGTTCCGCAGTCTAGGAGCTGCAACCGCAAAGGCTTGGTCGCCCCTGAGCTTATGCCTAGACCGCGGGATATTCAGCAACCCCAAGTCGGCCGATCTGAGGGACCTGGAGGTGGTGTGGAGGGTGAGCAGACTTTTAATGTAGGTGGGGGCAAGCCCATTGAGGGCTTTGTAGACATGGAGGAGGATCTTGAAATGTGTGCATTCTACACCTTTAATGCATTCTACACCTTTAATAGTCATAGTCATAGTCATACAGTAGAAATAGGCTCTTTGGCCCAACTTACCCACTCCGATCAACATGCCTCATCTCTCTCTCTCCCCTCATCTCTCTCTCTCTCTCCCCTCTCTCCCCCTCTCCCCCCTCTCTCTCCCCTCTCTCTCACTCCCCCCCTCTCTCCCCCTCTCTCTCTCCCCTCTAATTCTCCCCTCCTCTCCCCCACACCCCCCTCACCTCCCGCCCCTGCTCTCTTCACACACTCCCTCTCCCCCTGCCTTTCCCCCTCCCTAGCCCATCCCCACTCTTTCCCTCTCTCCTCCCTCTCCCCCTATCCCTCTCCCCCCCTGTCTCCCCCCCCATCTCTCCCCTCCCCCTCCTCTCCCTCCCCCCCTCTTCTCCCCTCCCCCTCTCCCCTCCCCCTCTCCTCCCCTTCCCCCACTCCGCCCCCCCTCTCCCCCTCGCGCCTTCCATCCATACCCCCCGCTCACCCCCTCTCCCGTCTCTCCCCTCCCCCCTCTCACTCCTTCCCCCTCCCTTCCCACCTCTCTCCCTCCCTTCCCAACCTCCCACTCCTCCTCCCCTCCACCACCCTCTCCCTCTGTCTCTTGCCCCTCTCTCTGTCTCTGCCCATCTCTCTCTGTCTCTGTCCCTTCTCTCTCTGCCCTCACTCTCTACCCCCACCCCCTCCCTCTCTAGAAGCGCCTGCGAGTTGGGGGCTATGCGTCAGTAGATAGGTCCGTTATGGGGTAAAAGGAGCAAATTAATAATATTAATATAATATCGAGGTAGTTAGCGTGTGTGGGGGGGGGGGTAGTTAGTGTGTGTTACGCCGAATGCTGCCCCCCCCCCCCCCCCCCACAGCCCCTCCCCTCACCCGCAACCACACATTGGGGGAACAGACCCAACGGGTCTGCACTTGGTCTAGTATCTTTTAAAATTGCCACTTGATCCGCAGGACGCACTAATAAGTTCAGAAGAGACTATGATAC
The DNA here is from genome assembly GCF_010909765.2 of Amblyraja radiata. Taxonomy (NCBI): domain Eukaryota; kingdom Metazoa; phylum Chordata; class Chondrichthyes; order Rajiformes; family Rajidae; genus Amblyraja; species Amblyraja radiata. Next base: position 28,760,289 of record NC_045960.1, on the reverse strand, counting down.
CATGAATTCTGCTTGACACACACAGTCTTTGTGGAACTGTTACTTAGAGTACAAGACTTGGGTCTTCAGAATAAATAGTGTGAATTTATTGCAGCTGTTCTATAAATCTAGTGGAAATTATGTTCCAGCATATTGCCAGTGTTATCCAACTTGGAGAAATCTCGAGGTGTTTTATTTTCATGCTTGCGTGGCTTATTAGTAAATAAACATCCTCAGCCACTACACACAGACCATTACAATGACATCCCATATTTCAATGTGCTCATTATGCTCCAGAATTCCCATGGCAAAGGTGACAAGTGAAGCACTATCTCCACGGGAACAGATAGCCTTTCACTATATATGCGTGGCGATCGTGATTGACAGCTTTTTGTTATTTTTCTCGGTCCTTTATTAAAAATTCTTGCTTCCTTCACAAGCCATTCTCTTAAAAGGGTTTAAACAAAGTGAATCTGTCCTTGAGAACTGTACGTTTGGTCCGATTTAAATTAAGCTTTTCTTGCGGTGTGGAATTCTATTGCTAGACTATTATAGGGGAATAATTGCAAGGCCTTGTTGAATGTCTTTTTTATTTGTTAACCTTTAGAATGCTAGTCACGTATACATAATAGGAGAAAGTGCAGCTGACATGTGTCAGGAAGTGTTTGATTTGCAGGCCCTGATTCTTGCCCAGTCCGTACTCTGAAACGCTTACAGCTTCTCTCTCTTTTTGTGTACCTCTCACTTTCTCTGTGTCTGTCACAGTAATGAAGTGGGAAAGCTCAGTCATGTTAGAACTGTGATCTAATTAATTTCGCAGGAAAATGAAAGCAGTCAATTGCATTTTTTTGTTTCCGACTGCCTTGTTATAGTATGCTTATCCCATCATTTTTTCCCTTTGTTCATATGGTTTATTGGAATTTGCTAAACAATGACGTGACATTCTCTGCTTTCTAGTATTCAAGCATTTTATTACATTCGTTTTTAGCGTAGTATGATAAATATCTATATATTCTTGGTATTTGTTGAAACAAAATTGAGGGCACTTTTGTTTAAATATTCGTTTGCTATTAATATTTATTTCTATATGGCGCTGATGTTCTCTTCCCAATTCAAAAGTTTGCAGTGGGCACTCACGATCTAATTCCAATTGTTGACAAGTTTGGATTATTAAATTAAATTTTGATGTGTTAGGTATTTTGAGGCTAATGTGACAGTGCTGCAATTAGATTATGATTAGCAGATGTGAGAAAATATATTAAGCTTCATATCAACCCAGGAAAGAAATTCAAATGATCCCTGTAAAGATAACTGATTAACTTGGGTAACTATTTTAATTCTTCTTCTTATCGAGTCCACACACAAGATTAGAAGTTGTTCAGCCAGAGCTGAACACGCATCTCGGCATCTGCATACATTGGTGTCTGACGTGTCGCTTCTTGTGCGTGGTGGTGGAAAGATTGGTGGAAACAGGGCCATGACGTGAACGCTGTTTCCTTGAACCCAACTATTTAACTTGTTTTAATTACTTTCAGCATTCACTTACATTTCAAATGCAGGCTTCATTATGATTTAAATCTACCAAATTCTTAAGAGGTAACAATAGAGGTAGTAACAGTTTGGGAAAATGTACTTAAATTAATTTTTTTTAATATTCCTAATTCTTAAGAGATGTGAGATGCGCAGGTTGTGGAAAATATGTTCTAAACATATGTTGAGGAAAATATGTTCTACACGCTATCTTCTAGTCTCTTGCCCAGAGTTGGGGAATCGAGAATCAGAGGACATAGGTTTAAGGTGAAGGGGGGAAAGATATAATAGGAAACTGATGGCTAACTTTATCGCACAAAGGATGGTGGGTGTATGGAACGAGCTGCCAGAGGAGGTAGTTGAGGCAGGTACTGTAGATCAACCATATCGGGTACTGATATGGTATAAAACAGGTACTTTCGCAACATTTAAGAAACAATTAGACAGGTACATGGATAGGACAATTTTGGAGAGATATGGGCCAAACTCAGGCAGGTGGGACTAATGTAGATGGGTCATGTTGGTCGGTGTGGGCAAGTTGTGCCGAAGGGCCTGTTTCCACGCTGCATGACTCTATCACTCTAAAAATCCAGGTAAAAGCTGTATGTAATTGAGAATATTTTCATATTTCAAAAAATGATATCAGTGACAGACACAAAAAGCTGGAGTAATTCAGCAGGTCAGACAGCATCTTTGGAGAAAAGGAATTCCTTTTTGTGTCTTTCTTTGGTTTAAACCAGCACCTGCAGGTCCTCCCCACACAATGACATCAGTGAGTCAGTTTTTTGTTAAATTAATTTCTGATGTTTATTTTACAATGTTAAAATTATTTTTAATTTATCTTTTTAACATCCCAAATTTCAGAAAGTAACGTTGTTGTAAAATCATGAATATCTAATGTAAGTTCCCATTCAGTATATATTTCTTTACTTTTTAATTAAACATTTGAAGCATCTGGTTGAAACATTGTAAAGTGTGCAGAGTAAATCGGTAAATTGTGGTAAAAGAACTTGAAATTTATGATAAAGCTAAATATAAATTATAATGGGAACTGTTATGATAACAACAGTGTGTAATTACTACACATTAATTTTGCAAACTAACTGAATTTGATTTCCTAATGCATTTGGAGTGCTCATTTTCATTATGAATAGGTCTTGATCTGTCATGCAGCAAAACAGTGGAAGAGATGTGCTGGAATTATATTTACAGAGAGATTTCCCTTACTCCTCTCCCTTACTCGTCCTTCTCCCTTATACGACACACAATCTTATCTTGTTAATTTTTTATATTGATGCTTGTGTCGTTTAAGTCTCCTTTTCCTGAAAAAAAAGGTTCTTCAAATTGTTGCAGAATTATTGCATGAGAGGTTATTATTGGAAATAATATTTCTATTTTTCTTGCAAATCGGATTCTTAATTAATATCTTACATTGACAGGTCAATGTGAATAAGGCTTTGATAATTAACCAGAGATGTTGCTTCTGATTGTGGTGAAATAGAATGAATCCAACTGTCTCACTGATGTAGTTTCCATGACAGCCAGCACAACTGGTTTGATGATTTTTTTCAAAGCTCAGTTGATCCAACTCTTGTAATGATGTCAGAAATATATATTGTGTAGTGACAATACAAGGATAAGCTGTATTACCAGATGAAGGTTGCTTTGCACGTGATTTTCATGTCTCTTAGGAGGTTCCATTTTGCCAATGTAACTAAATGTTTTTTGAAGAGTTGTTGCTTGCCTCACATTGAAAGCATAACACCAATATGCAGTGAGCAAGAACTACAACCAACAAATTAGATACATTTCCACATTCTCTGTAACGACCGTGTTCAAGGAAAAATGAATAACTTTGAGGTGCTGGATGAGGATCCTTCATCTTCATCTTATTGTGATATCTTTTGCATCCACTTGAGAGAGGAGGGGCCTTTGCTAGTATCATGCTGTCTTGGTGCTGCCAATCTGTAATGCAGATGATGCTTGCATTTGTGTATGCTCAGAGACTGAGCTCCAAACTGTTGCGCTAAGGAGGCACAGTGACATAGCAGTCGAGGTGCAGCCTTACAGTGCCAGAGACCTGGGTTCAATCCCGACCATGGGTGTTGTCTATATGGAGCTTGTACGTTCTCCCCTGAACATGTGGGTTTTCTCCGGGTGCTCGAGTTCACTCCAAAGACGTACAGGCTTGTAGATTAATTGGCTTCAGTAAGTTGTAAAATTGTCCTTAGTGTGTAGGATAGTGTTAGTTTACAGGGTGGGTATCACTGGTCGGAGCAGAGTCGGTGGGCCGACGGGCCTGTTTCCACACGGGCCTGTCTCTAAACATCTGACGTCTTTTGTTGAAACTTTCACTGAAACATATTCGAAGGTTGGCCTGAACAACCATAAGATAAAGGTCCTCCACCAATTCTCCAGTGCACTAAAAAAACTCGAACAATGAACATTCATAACACTCACAATGAAAATTGTGCGCCTGTGCTGAGCAGTGATCATCCCGTACAGATGGCACAATGGGCTAAGTGTTCGGCTGGCAACGGAAGGTAGCCGGTTCGAATCCCGCTTGGAGTGCATACTGTCGTTGTGTCCTTGGGCAAGACACTTCACCCACCTTTGCCTGTGTGTGAATGTGTGTGAGTGATTGGTGGTGGTCGGAGGGGCCGTAGGCGCAGATTGGCAGCCACGCTTCCGTCAGTTTGCCCCAGGGCAGCTGTGGCTACAGAAGTAGCTTACCACCACCGAGTGTGACTGAGGAGTGAATTAATAATGCGATGTAAAGCGCCTTGAGTATTAGAAAGGCGCTATATAAATCCCATCCATTATTATTATTATTATCCTACACATTAGGGATAATTATTATTATCCTACACATTTACAATTTTATCAAAGCCAATTAACCTACAAACCTGTACATCGTTGGAGTGTGGGAGGAAACCGGAGCACCTGGAGAAAACCCACATGGTCACAGGGAGAACGTACATACTCCCTACATACACCACCTGTAGCCAGATTGAACCCCGTCTTTGGCACTGTAAGGCAGCAGCTCTACCAGCTTTATCCTTGACAACACTCTGGACTTCCTTCTGCTCACTGAGACCTGGCAACAACCCAATGTCTTCTTCTCCCTCAATCAAGCATCCCCACCTGGATTTAATTACATTTCCGAACCCCGCCCCTCCCGCCATGGAGATGGCCTCGCTGTTATTTTCAACCAGAATTTTCGGATCACTGAACTCACCTTCCCCCCAGTAGCATCATTTGAATTCCTCGCCTTCAAAACCCTTTCCTCCATGACAGTCATCCTCATTTACCGGCCACCTAAACCAAACCCCTCCTTCCTATCTGACTTCACTGAACTCCTCACACTTGCCTCATCCCTCTCCCCACGTCTGCTGCTACTTGGTGACTTAAATATTCACATGGACTCCCCCACCTGCAAGCTCGCATCTGAATTCGCCTTTTTACTTGACAACTTCTCTCTCACTCAGCACGTCACCTTTCCCACCCATGACAAAGGTCACATCCTTGACCTGGTCTGCTCCACAATTCAACCGGTACTCGACCTCCATCCATGCCTCTTCCCCCTCTCTGATCATAAGCTTATACGGTTCACCATCCCTTCTCCGACACCTCGCCCCCGCTTCCTCCGAGAAATCACCTTCCGTAATCTAAAATCCATTGATTCCCACCATCTCTCTGACCTCCTCTCCACCACTCTCCCCCTGGACTCAGCCCCCATCTCTCCTGATGATCTCACAAACCATCTCAACTCCACCTTGTCTACCTCCCTTAACACTATGGCCCCCCTCAAAACAAGAACCGTAACTTTCAACACATCTTCACCCTGGTACACACCTGCACTTCATAAACTGAAACAGACTGGTCGCCGACTTGAACGACTCACAAAGAAATCATCTCTCACAGTCCACCTTGAAGCTTACAAACTCTACCTCACTGATTACAAAGATGCCCTCATTGCTGCAAAATCTGCCTACCTCTCCTCCATATTTACTGATCCCTGCCTAAACCACAGAACCCTCTTCTCCACAGTGGGCAACCTCCTCAAGCCTCGAGCAAACACTCTCCCTACCTCTACTCCGGATCTCTGCAACTCATTCCTCCACTTTTTCACTGATAAAATCAGCACCATCTATCAATCTTTATCCCCTGTACCTGACTCCCCAGCATCTACTCCAACACCTACCAAGGCCCCTCCTTTCAACATCTCCACTGACCTCCTTACCCCTCCTCCACACTGCTTCCTCTCCCAGTTTGACCTGGTCACCCCTATTGAAATCTCCAAACTCATCAGCTTTTCCAAACCCACTACCTGCTCCCTCGACCCTCTCCCCACTCACCTGCTGAAGTCCTGCCTCCCCGTTCTCTGCCCCTACCTCCCTAATCTCTTCAACTCCTCATTGTCCCAAGGAATTGTCCTCTCCGCTTTCAAAACTGCTGCTGTCACATCAATCTTAAAGAAACCTGGTCTTGATCCCTCCTCTCTCATTAACTATCGCCCAATCTCAAACCTCCCCTTTCTTTCAAAAACCCTGGAGCGTATCGTTGCGTCGCAACTTCATTCCCACCTCCTTGCGTATAACCTACTTGAACCCCTCCAATCTGGCTTTCGCCCCCTCCATAGCACAGAAACTGCTCTCCTCAAAGTCCTCAATGACCTCCTCACCTCTGCTGACACTGGTTCCCTCAACATCCTCATCCTCCTCGACCTGAGTGCAGCCTTCGATACAGTGAACCACAACATCCTGCTCACCAGACTCAAAGACCTTGGCATTGAAGGCTCTGCACTCAGCTGGCTCCGTTCCTACCTTTCCAACAGATCCCACTTCATCTCTCTCCACAACCACACCTCTGCTACAGCCACAGTCACTCAAGGCGTTCCCCAAGGTTCCGTACTCGGCCACCTCCTCTTCATCATCTACATCCTCCCCCTTGGTCAGATACTCCGCCACTTCAACCTGGACTTCCACTGTTACGCCGATGACACCCAGATCTACCTCGGCACAAAATCCCCTCACAACCCCCCCCTCTCCCATATCAACTCCTGTTTGTCAGCTATAAAAACCTGGATGCAACATAACTTCCTCAAACTCAACAGCGATAAGACAGAATTCCTCCTCATAGGCTCCAAAGCCACACTCCAAAGTCAGCAAAATCAATAACCCCACTCTCGACGGCACCACTGTCTCCCCATCTCCCAAGGCCCGCAACCTTGGCGTGATCTTTGATTCCACCCTCTCCCTTGAGCCTCACATCCGCCATGTCATTAAAACCTCCTTCTTTCATCTCCGCAACATCGCCAAACTCAGACCCTCTCTCACACATCCCGCTGCTGAAAGACTCATCCATGCCTTCATCTCCTCCCGACTGGACTATTGCAACTCACTTCTCCTTGGCATCAGCTCCACCTACATCAACCGACTCCAACTGGTCCAGAACGCAGCCGCCCGACTCATCACCCACACCAAATCCTGGCATCACATCACTCCAGTCCTCAAACAACTTCACTGGCTTCCCATCTCCCACCGGATCACCTACAAAATCCTGATCCTCACCTACAAAGCCCTCCACCATCTGGCCCCCCCCATATCTCACTGACCTCCTCTCCCCCTACCAACCCTCATGGTCCCTCAGATCCACATCAGCCGGTCTCCTCTCCATCCACAAGTCCAACCTCCGCAGTTTTGGGGACAGAGCCTTCTCCAGGGCAGCTCCCAGGCTCTGGAACTCCCTCCCCCAACTGATCCGCAATTCCGTGTCCCTCACCATCTTCCAGTCCCGCCTCAAGACCCATCTCTTCACCTCTGCCTATCCTTAGCCCCACGTCCCCCTCCCTTTTCATCTGTGCATTAATTGCCTCATATTGTGTTTTGAATTGTATTCTGTCTTTACTTTGTGTACTAGTCATGTCTCTACTATTTATTTCATTCCCCTTACATGTTTTTCCTCTACCTGCTAAATTTTTGTAAGGTGTCCTTGAGACTCTTGAAAGGCGCCCATAAATAAAATTTATTATTATTATTATAAAATTTATTATTATTACCACTGCGCAGTTGTGATGCCGCATTCTTTAGCTTTTTAAAAAAATTAATAATTTGCCAAATAATTTTTTCTTTTGAGGCACAAAACCCAGATGAAAAACTGATCCGATGGCTTGCAACTGAATTTAAGGTTGGTATTAAATCATAGGAAGAGGCTTATATAAATGATATAATAGAAATAAAGAACTAATAGTAGGCTTAGTATTGAGGGCATTTCAGAACTCAGCAAAGGAGTGTAAATAAATAGATAAAGACCAGTAGTGTATTATGGTTGACCAGTGAACATAGTGTATTTGGACTTCTGGAAGGCTTTCAGTAACGTCATTTGTGGGAAGTTGGTCAACAAGATCGGCAGCATGGGTGACGCAGCGGGAGAGTTGCTGCCTTATAGCGCCGGACACCCGGGTTCGATCCCGACTACGGGTGCTGTCTGTACGGAGTATGGATGTTCCTGTGATGGCATGGGTTTTCTCTGAGATCTTCAGTTTTCTCCCACACTCCAAAGACATACAGGTATGTAGGTTAATTGGCTTGGTGTATGTGTAAATTGTCCCTAATGTGTGTAGGGTAGTGTTGGTGTGCGGGGATTGCTGGTCGGCGCGGACTCGGTGGGCCGAGGGGCCTATTTCCGTGCTGTATCTCTAAACTAAGATTCAAGCATGGGGAATTAGGGATAAAATATTGAAATGAATAAAGAAATGGGCATAGGACAGGAAGTCAAGAGTGAGAATAGGTTGCAGGCTGCAATTGGTGGGGGCACTGCAGAGATTGATGCTTCAGCTACAACCATTCAAATTTTGTCTTGACAAATTAAATGGCATATTTTCAATTATGTTAAGCTAGGGAGGGTTGTGTGTATGAGGGAAGATGTAAAGGGGTTGAATGAGTAGCTGAAAACATGGTAGATGGGACATTATATGGGTAAATATGAGTGTAACAGAAAAGCAGAGTATTTGTTAAATAGTACAAAGAATCAAAAGTTTACTTATGCACTGGTCACTGAAGGCCAAGATGCAGATGCAGTGGCTGATTTGAAGGCCAAATGTCACGTTTTGACGATGTTGTAGAGGGATTAATTACAGGAGGAAGTCTTATTGCAATTGTACATGGCCTTGGTGAGACTGCACCCGTACTGTTTAGTACAGTTTTGTTCACTGCACATAAGATAGGATGCTGAGGAACAGCAGTGAAGGTCCCAGGGATGACAAGTATGCCATATACTGCAAGGTTAAATAGACACGGACTGTAGATTCTATTTTTAAGAGCTCTCACGAATGGGAGGAATTCTCATTGGAAATTATAAAATTCTTAAAGAGCCCAACAGACTAAATGTGGTTAGAAATCTAGGACCAAGGAGTACTGTATGAGAATAATGGAGCAGGCCATTTATGACCGAACTCAGGAAAAGTGTCTGCAGTCAAAGAGTAGTTTGTGTTCAGTTCTGGGCACCATGTTATAGGAAAGATGTTGTTAAGTTGGAAAGGGTGCAGAGAAGATTTACAAGGATGTTGCCAAGACTCGAGGGTCTGAGTTATAGGGAGAGGTTGAGCAGGCTGGGATTCTATTCCCTGGAGAACTGGAGGACAAGGGGTGAGGTGTGACATAGAGGTGTATAAAATTGTGAGAGGAATAGATCGGGTAGATGCATCAAGACTCTTGCCCAGAGTAGGGGAATCGAGAACCAGAGGACATAGGTTTAAGGTGAAGGGTGGAAGATTATTTAGGAATCTGAGGGGTAACTTTTTCTCACAATGGGTGGTGGGTATATGGAACAAGTTGCCGGAGGAGGTAGTTGAGGCAGGGACCATCGCAACGGTTTAAGAAGCAATTTCACTGGTACATGGATAGGACAGGTTTAAAGGAATACTAGACTAAGTGGTACCCATTGGGTCGCAGTCACACGGGAGGCCTGGACCCCAACGCAATATTCCACCACTCACCCGTTCCCCCAACGCAAACCGTTCCCCCAATGGAATATTCCACCATTCACCCATAGGGGGAGAGGGGTGTGGGGGGGAGAGGGGGAGTGAGCTTGAAGAAAAGATGGAGGAAGAGCCATGGGCAAGAGGGGGGTATCACGGGGGAGGGGGGGAGGAGCCAGCAAGGAGGACCGAATGGGTAGTGACTGGAATTGGCGGTGCGATGGGGACTCACAGCGGGCACTGGTCGTTCTCCTCTGCCGGGATCAGTCTCTGCTTTCCGTTTGGCGACATCTCCGACTCCGGGCTGGGCTGGGTCTCCGACGCTGGCCTGGGTCATTGAAGCTAGGCTGGGCAGGGTCCAACGCTGGGTCTCCGACGCTAGGCTGCTTAGGGCTGTGCTGCTTTGGGTCCCTCCGAAAATTGTGTCCGGTTGAAAACTTCCGTCGGCCATCCTCAGCTCTAGTAAAGACGTGATGGCGCAGGAAGAGGCGGACCGTCCTGGTGAGTGACAGGGGAAGAGACTAATCCACGCGGCGCTCAGCGGCAGGAGAAGAGATCGATCTGCGCTCGCGTGGTTTTTACGATTTTTTAAAACCTCGCTAACTTTTACAACATTCAACCGATCGAAACAAAACTTGGTGTAAGCGCAGCATAGGAGAACGGTGAGTGAACTGGTGAAAAATTGTAACGCTATCCCGAACCGTTAGAAAGACCGCACAAACCGGAAGATAACAAGATCAGAGTTTTAGTTTTGTATAGAAGATAGAAAGATAGATAATATGGGCCAGACACAGTCAAGTGGGACTAGTGAAGGTGGAACATGTTGGTTGGTGTGGGCAAGTTGGGCTGAAGGGCCTGTTACCACACTTTCTGACGCTATGACTAATAAATCTTAGGCATTGTACATTCCAGAGGGTTGTGGAGGCACACTCATGTTTATTCAAAGCAGAGACCGATAGGTTTCTGAATTTAAATGGAATCAAGGAGTATGGTGATCTTGCTAGAAAATAGCGCTGAAGTATTTGATCAGCTATGACTTTGATGAATGATGGAGCGGGCTTGAAGGCCTAATGCTGCTTTTTATTTCCTCTGCTCCATGCGACTAGTGTATTGCTGAGTTCAGTTTCAAACTAACAGATGGAATTCATTGCAGTAATGGTCTGATTTGAGGACAGAGGAAAAATTCTCCATTGCATAAACTGCAAAGACCCAGGGTGGAGTGATTTTTGTCGCGAATTGAGTATGTAATTGAATCTATGTTGTAGACCCAGGGTCTGGTTGAATTTTTCATTTTTAACGTAGCATTATATTTGCTGACGTCCAAAGAATAATACCCATGTTGAACTATACATTCAAGTTATAGATCAGTATTTACAGTAGCACACAGGCTACATTATATCTAATGGATTATCTACTCTAACTAGCTCATTATTGATTCTAAGGCTGGCAATTACTTTGTATAGGCAGCAAATTATTTTTCTGAGGTGATTGAAACATTGGATACAAAAATTAATGCCACATACATGAGTGAGGTTAGAATGAAAATAAATATTAAGGTTGTTTAAATTTGTCTTTTGCTGATTATTGCTCATAATTTTTAATTTTAGGCATCTATTTAATGATTTTGTATTGCTGCCTCCTTATCTGATGTGCCTGCCAGCTTGTAACATTACTGATTGTGAAGAGTGCAGTCTGCGGTGTTTAAAATAATTTTGAAATTAGTTTTCAAATAATTATTTTAATCCCGCGATTCATTAATTAAAATCTGTATCTATCTCCCTCTAATTTTCACACGGTTTTAATCCCTGAAAATTTGAGATTTTCACATCTTTTAATATGAATTTCATTATTTTACCCAGTTAGTATTTAACGCTTACTTGCATGTTCTTTAAATTGAGTAAAATTAGACATGGGTTGAGGAAAACATACGCTAATTAAATAAAATGTGATCTTTCAATTATTCTGTGCTTCATTTATTCGTCCATTTGGAGGTCAGTGCAGTACTGGCATTCTAGTCCTTATAGTGACAGGCCTGTTTTCTGCGAACCTCTTGTGAATTAATTATTCTGAAAGCAGGGATTATAAATGGCTGTCAGTCAAAACTGATAAGCTTTATTGCAATGCATAAAGGCAAAATAGATTCAATGGCATTTGGGTCGACCAAGCATAGTAGATGTTCAGATGGAGTTTGAAATCAGGACAGAGATAATAGTGGGAAGGTAAAATAGTTTTTCCTGGCAGAATAACCTCTGCAGTTTTAATACATTTGAAATCTACTTGTAACAAAAAATATTTAAGTAACATACGCATCATGACCATTGGTGTGATCTGCAAAAGAAGAAATTAGATCAGCCATTTACTAACTGTAAATTGCAATGTAGAAAGATCTCTAAGAAATAAATTAATTTGTCATCATAATGCTTTGACTAATAGGTTTCTGAATAATTATTTCTTTACAGTTAGTTTCACTTAAGTTTCTTATCAACACATTAAAGAATGGATTTTTATTTACTTTCCTTCAGAATTCTTCTAACGTGCAACACTTTCACACGTCTATCCACTCAAGTAAAACAAAAGTGGCAGGTCTTAATTAAAACTTGTATTATAATTCTGTTTGCTGGATCGGTTTAGATGCAGACAGGGCACAATCAGTTGTGACACCCCTGTCTCATTCTGTCTTTCCACTGTTCTCTTCCTCTGTACCTTTGCCTTGTTTCTTCCAACGCAGCCTTTTTTAAGATATTGGCTTTTTGTGCCCTCACTTGGGTGTCAGAAGGATGTAGGTGCAAATTTAATTCGGAGACATGAAGCCTTAATTAATGGCAAACTTCAGTGCATTGATGAGCAAAAGCTCTGTGATGGGAGGTGTTGCTTTAATGTAACAGAGTCCAGAATTATTTTTTCTAAGAACAGGAGAGTTTCTCTGGTGATGTGTTTAGTATTTATTCCCCAATAACAATGGACATTTCTCTGAGTCATTATTATGTTGCTGATTCTGAGGCCATGCTGGGCACAAGTTCAGTCCTGTGTATCTTAAAGCAGTGGCTAATTATAAAATTGGTGGTTGAGTTTGGTGATGTTGAGGATTAAATATACGTTCAAGATTATTTTCTTTATGTGTTTATCTTTCTCCTTTTTGACTTATTTCTCTTTTTTCCTCGCTTAATCCTTCTAATCCTTTAATCCACCCGTCCCCGTCCCCGTCCCCATCCCATTGTCTTTCCCTTAATTTCACTTTTATTTTCCTTGTATCATTCCAATCTTTTCTTCGGGCATAAAGACAATCAGCAAACATGGAGATCTGGCAGGAAAGTGGCCAAGACAGAGGACTGCTCTAAATGATGACATGGGCTCGAGAGGCCTCGTGAGAATATATACCAAAGTACAAACTATGAGCAGGAGTAGATCGCTCAGTCCCGCAAACCTGCTTTGTCATTCACAAGTATGATAGCTGATTACATTATAACCTGGACTCTGCATTCTTGCCTACCCAGACTTGAATGAATTTTTAATGAGAATTTATACCAAATAACTCGCACCTCCAAGTGGAAAAAAAAATTAACCTAATTTATGTCCCCTTATATATAAGCAGTGACCCGTAGTCCTACATTCTCCCACCGAGGAAGCATTCTGTCCGCATTTATCCCATCAAGACCCCTAAGGGAACTTGTGTTTCAATCAAATCATCTCTCAGCCGGCTGATGCAAGCATAGCCTGTCTAACCTTTCCTCATGAGAATACCTGTCCACTCCTGTCTGGTAAATCTCTGAACTATTTTCAAAACATTTACATCCTTCCTCGAATGGTACACAGTATTCCAGATGTGGTCTTGCTCGTATCCTATAAAACCGAAGAGTAACCTCCTGACTTCTGCATTTATTTGCAACTTTACGGCCTAGTCCGGCTGCTATTCTTATTTAAATGAATTGGAAAATACTGCATGGCAACAGGCCCTTTGGCTCACCGAGTCCACACGCCTCATCCATCACCCGTTCACACTAGTGCTATATTATTTCACTTTCTCATCTTCTCCCTGCCACTAGGGGCAATCTTACAGAGGTCAATTAACCTACAAACCTGCACATCTTTGGGATGTGGGAACAAACTGGAGCTCCTGGAGGAAACCCACATGGTCACAGGAAGAACATGCAAACTCCACACAGAGATAGCAGCTGAGGTCAGAATCGAATCCAGGTCAATGGCATTATGAGGCAGCAGCTCTATCAGCTGCACCACCGTGCCACCCTACATTCTTTCTTCAGTTTCCTAATCTGCCAATTTACCTGATTCTCTGGCTTTGCCTTCTATTTCTTTCCTGTTCTCGTCCCGTTCTCAATTCACCCTACTCTTTGCCGAATTGACCATATACAGCCACTTCATATTCCGCTCACCATTTTCATACTTTAACTGTTCTAACTTATCTTCCCTCAGTTGAACAGAAAGGTGCTGTTCTTGCTTTATTTTGCTCACAGAAATACACAATTTAATACTTGAGGTTTCATGCAATTACAAGCACAGAAGTGATTTTCAATCTTTGGCTGCCTGCTCATTTAAGTAGGCTCCTGAACTGCCAGGTCCATGATTGAGAAACTCAACTCAAGTACACAGTTGAAGTCCAAAAACATAATCAATTGTCTTTCTTCTTCCTGTTGAAGTCTTTTTAATTTACTTTGTAGTGCTAGTAGCCATCGCCTAAGTAAGGTACAGCCATTGTTTGCAGCAGTGTAGATAACCATCTGCAGAGGTGTGGTTATCTGCTATGCTTCCAGTCGCAGTGGATCCAGAGCAGCAATGTTGAATTTGTCTTGGTATTGTTGCTGTTTGAAGCTGTGTGTAAAATCACAGGGGGGGGGGATACGTAGGAAGAATGCATACAGTCTTTTTTACCAGGTGAGGGGAATCAAGAAGTAGAGGGCGTAGATTTAAGGTGAGAGGGGAAAGACGAAGGATGAGAAGGGGATAAGATCATGAGGGGTCCTTTTTTCACACAGTGGGTGGTGGATATATAAAATGAGCGGCCAGAGGAAGTGGTTGCGGCAGGTAGGATGATAACATTTAGAGTAATAGAATGATACAGTGTGGAAACAGGCTCTTCGGCCCAACTTGCCCACACCGGCCAATGTGTCCCAGCTACACTAGTCCCACCTGCTTGCATTTGGTCCATATCCCTCCAAACTTGTCCTATCCATGTAGCTGTCTATCTGTTTCTTAAACATAAGACATTTGGACAGATGCATGGATAGGAAAGGTTGAGAGGGATGTGACCTAAATGGGACAAATTTAGATAGGGCACCTTGTTCAGCATTGGGTTGAAGGGCCAATTTCTTTGGCATATGACTATATTCATGGAATTTAAAATTTAACATGGACAGACAGGTTTGGAAGGATATGGGCCAAATGCAGGCAGGTGGGACTAGTGTAAATGGGGCATATTGGTCGAGTGGGCAGGTTGGACCGAAGGTCTTGTTTCCAGGCAGTATGGATGATTCTATGATTCTTTGGATCATTTGTATCCATGAGTTGGAGTCTGCAGACTATTGACACTTGAAAGAGAAAAAAAATACTTTTATTCAAATGCCAGGTGAGATAAAGGATGAAATGGAATCGTGGACCAGTACAGCCTTCAGATGGTGAGCTGATGAGGATGTCAGGTGCATGAAATTTTACTTTAGAGATACAAGATGGAAACGGGCCCTTTGGCCCACCGAGTCTACGCCGACCAGCAAGCACCCGTACACTAGTTCTACCTAATATACTAGGGCCAATTTGCAGAACCTACAAACCTGAACATCTTTTGTAGCAGAGCACTTGGAGAAAACTGACATGATCACAGGAAGATCGTACAGACAGCACCCATAGTCAAAATCAAACCCGGGTCTCTGGCACTGTAAGGCAGCAGCTCTACCGCTGCGGCACCATACCACCCCTAATGGTGGCACATGGCGTTAAATTTGGATCTCCAAAAATACATTGAGTGAATGGTTGTGCCTATATTTGTAATTGTGGATGGATCTAAAATGAGAGTTAAATTCCAGTTGCTTTACATCTGAACTGGAGGGAATCGCAGAGGAAGGGGATGCTGCTCTGAAAATGTTTTTTTGAAACATGGGTTTTGAAATCCAGAAAGCAGTGAAGGTCAATGATATAAAAGAGACAAAAGAAATCCCACCACAATGAACCTTTGGTTCCAGTGCTCTATTGATTGAGGCATTGGAAGGGATCGTGAATTAAGCACTGACATTCACAAAGTGAATCAATTGAAACTAGTTCACAAGGAAGGAGACCTCTCTGCTGATGTAAAGATAAAGGTTTCAAATGTTTTGAGAGAGCAAAGGTAGAGAGCATGCCTGTCCCTGAACTGTGGGGAATTGGTGCTAAATTGCAGTTTCACTCATAGTGGTTTAAGAATAGCAGGTAAAAATAAAATTGCAGATGCAGTAACCAGTGCTCTGCCAGGGTTAGGAATAAAATACATATTGACTGTACTGTGTCTGAGAAGATTTTGTGATGCTTGTATTAGCTGATAACACTCCTGTCTCCGAAGGTGAAGAATTCAACATTACTTCAAAGGTCTTTTATTGTCACGTGTACCAATTAAGGTACAGTGATGTTCGAATTACCATACAGCCATACTGAAAAAAAGCAACAAGACACACAACTACATAAAAGTTAACATAAACATCCACCACAGCGGATTCCCCACATTCCTCACTGTGATGGAAGGCAAAAAAGTCCAATAAAGTTCCTCTTTATTAGTGTTGCATTATTGTGTTGCAGAAGGATAATTTGATGATCACCTGTCTGCATAGTGGATTCCGTGCATATTGAATGACTATGTATTTTACAAGAAAATAAATATGATTCAGGGACAATTTTCAGAGAGATGGCATTACTCTGCCATCTTTCAATAATTGAGATATATATGTATATGTGTGTATGTATGTGTGTATATATGTATGTGTGTATGTATATATGTATGATAGATACAAAATGCTGGAATAACTCAGCGGGCCAGGCAGCATCTCTGGAGACAAGGAATGGGTGACGTTTCGGGTCCCCTTAATTACTCCAGCATTTTGTGTCTATCTTTGGTTTAACCAGCATCTGCAGTTCCTTCATACACATGTACACACAGGCACACAGGCACAGACACACAGGCACTCACACACTTTTCAGCCACTGCCAAAAATACCACTCTCTGTCCATTGATTCCATTACACACCCTGGCCTTTGCCTTAGACTCCAGCTCCACATACCCTCAGTCTTGAAGACTCGAAACCAAGTTCTGCTAATTTTCTTGTAGTAACACAATTGGAGGCATAATGTTTTTTTAAGACTGCAGTTTGGCCTTAGTTTTTTTTTTTTAATTGTTTTCGTATTTTATCCTGTAATTTGACTTGACCAGTCTGTTTGATCATGAGCTGAGCATGCGTGGGGGAATACACCATGGATCTAGTGCTGATGGTACATTTTACATTAGCCTCTTCATGACTGTTGGACATTTGGCGACAACTCAATTTGCTTTTATTGGATGCTAACAATTCATAACTTGCAACATTTGTATAATGCACAACCACTAAGACACAAATAAAAGCATCTGATTGATGAAGTGCCAGGTCTTCTTTATTTTAAATTCAACCTTGAACATGTTTATTGGTGGTTTAATAACATTGAATGTATGTGGGTTGTATATTCCTTGTGCTCAGCTTTGAGTTGCCTTAGTGCAGTGATGTCTTTTGAGTCTGAAGGTTATGAATTCAAGACCAACCTCAGAAACTAATACAAAATAGAGGCCTGGCATTGCAAGGCAGTGCTTACAGTGTGTAGCTTTATTGAAAAATACAAATCTTGCAGAAGAGATATTAAATTGACCTGCCTGTAAATGGATTCAGTGCACGTTGTGCATTTTCTAAGAAAACAATATCATTTTGTTTTTATGGGATAAATAAATAAATAGATAATTACTCTGTGTAGGAAAGAACTGCAGATGCGATTTACAGCAAATATTGACACAAAATGCTGGAGTGACTCAGTCAGGGAGCATATCTGGAACAAAGGAATAGGTGACATTCCAGGTCGGGTCTGAAGAAGAGTCACAACCCGAAACGCCACTTATTCCTTCTCTCCAGAGATGCTGCCTGACCCGCTGAGGCACTCCAGCATTTTGTGTCTATTCTACATAATTTCTCTACCATTTTTCAATAATTAATGACAGTTTATATCATTAATAATTTGGCCATACATTGAAACGGGTTATGCAGCTTAAAATCTTGCTGACTACGACAACTTTCATTTATATTAGAATTTTCAAGATAGTTATTACCCTACATTTACTAACACAGGTAAGTTAAGGATTTGTTACAAAGAAAAGCTTTAAGCAGTAACTTGTGGAGATATATGAAAGCAGAGAGATTAAGAAATAGCCCCCTGATCTTAGAACCAAGCCATCTGAAGGCAAGTATGTCAGTGGTGAAATATTAAGAAACCAGAGCTGCAGAGGTTACAAGAATCTGAGAAGTGTAGACGCCTTCAAAGAGCTGTTGGAACATGCTGAAAGAGCGACCAAGGAGAATTTCAAACATAAAAATGAAAATTTTAACTAAAAAAAAATTGCCGTTGTGATTCATGAATTAGCCACAGATTACTGTGGCTGTGCAATCCTATGTATGCCATTCTGGATAAAGAGGGAAGATTTCCTTTCCTAAAGATGAGTGCATACGGCGATGAAGGGCGACAGAGATTACGCAATGAACTATGATATGGTAGCAAAATTTTACTTCATCAAATTTAGTTTAGAGGCTCTGTAATGGTAGAGTCTGGAGATAACAAACCACTGGGCTAAGAGGCAGTGTTTTGATCAGATTAATATTGTTTTTTGACGCAATACTCATTTCTGAGATCTAATACCTTAGCTGCCTGAAGCACATTAGACAGTTCTGTGCTGAAAGTAAATGAACTCACCCTGAAGCCAAGGCGTAAAGCTGCACCCTCCCTGAAGGGAAATGTTCTTTTTATGTCCGTTTATTTATTATACTGGTGCAAGCAATTAAGCAAGACTGGAGCCATTACCAGAGCGTGTTGAGAAAGCATGTTATCTCTGTGATGAAATATTGATCCATCAGGTTGTTAAGCATTCTTTTCGGTCTAGTTTCTCATAATTTCAGCATTTAAAACCCAGAAAATAGATCTACACACCAATGGCAAAATGTACTTCAAAGTTTGTAAGGTGTACTGTAGCCAGTATTCCACAGGAAAGAAAGATCCATGATGATTCATATCATCGTCAAGAAATCAATGATCAAATTTTTTCTCAGCTGGAAAGAGTCTTGAACATATGATGTTGTCATAATTAAAGGGTAGGCTTTGTTGAAAATCGCACCAACCTTTAGATGAATATTTTGCCCCAACCGGCTTCCGTAGCACATTAACCAATATTTAGCTTCCCCAAAAACATGGAATTTCTCATTCCCTTAATAGTTAATACTGGACTTTAGACGAACAGATTGTGCATTATCTGTTATTGGCAACAGTAGTTAATGTATTTCATGTTTTATTATTTTGCCCAAGTTCATGGATTGGAAAATGCTGGCTTCAATATCCCTTTGAAGGTGTCAGCATTTCTGAAAACTTTTGAATAGTTACTGAGCATTGCACCTTCATGTTTCACGAAACAGATTGTAATTATTTTGCCTTACAGGGTATGTGAATTCACTCAGTTCAGAATCACCATCTTGTCTTTACCAATTAAATGCAAATACCAAATTAATTCTGGTCAAGAAAATGTTCTTGCAATCTTAATTCTCAACCTCAGCAAAAATACATTCCTGATAAGGTGGGATTTAAAAATTAGTCTTTGATGTAATTTAAAACCTACAAAAACACACAAAATATCTGGAATTCTCTTTCCCAAAACACAGTAGATGCTGATCAAGTGAAACTTGAAAGTGAAATTGCCAATTGTACTTGGGGCAAAGGTATGATTTAAAGGCTGATAAAATAATGCTCTAATTGACTGGCGCAGCAGACTGGCATATCATGTACTTCGCATTTCCTAGAATTGCCAATTTCAAGCACTGTCACAAATACATTGCTACGTGAATATCTGAGACATGCTTCAATAAGACAAGAATTGCTGACAGTTTACAGTTTACAGATTTATTGGTAATCTTCTAATTGTAATAGGATGTATAATTAGAAAATAAAGATTTCGTGAGCAGTGGGGAATAACAAAGACAATCCCACCATTCAAAGAGCCTGCATAAATATATAGGGCCGAATGTCACTTTAAAGTCTCTGAAGTGCTTTCTTATTGAACCGCTGTGTTGTTTGTGTAAAGTTCCATACTTAACAACATTAGGCACAAAGCATAAGATGATCTGGGAACAAGCGGTAGAACTATGGTTCATTTGAAGAATAAAATACCATTCAGGCTGCTTGTGGTGAATGTCTGTTTTAATATACAATAGCAGATCCTCTTCTGGGACCAGCACACAAAGAATCACCTGGCTCCCATACCGTCTGATGTGTTTAAAATTTCAGTGTAATTTTGTAACTGCCTTAATCAGCTTCCCTTAAACATTATCTAACAAAGTCATGATGCAGCTCTGTCGGACTATGGTTAGGCTGCATTTGGAGTATTGTGTGCAATTCGGGTCGCCCCGTTACAAGGAAAGACATGCAGGCTTTGGAGAGGGAGCAGATGGGGTTCATCAGAGTGTTGCCTGGATTAGAGGGTTTCAACTGGAATGTCTGAGGTTGAGAGGAGATAGAAGTGCAAAAACGTATGATAGGCATAGATTGGGTTGGCAGAACAGTAAACCCTTGTTATAACAGACCATAAAGGGGGGGGATGGTGACTGTTATTGTCGATATTACCAGCTATAACTGAGTATGGTATTATCATTGAAGAAGGGCTTGCTGGAACACCTTGCGAGCCAGGAGTGGCGTCGGCAGATCTGTCCGTTATAACAGAAATCCGTTATAACGGGGTTCGTTAAAAATAGTGTTTACTGTGTATTTGATAGAAGTATATAAAATTATGAGAGGCATCGATAGGATTGACAGAACCTTTTTCCTTAGTGTGAAAATGTCCAACACTATTGGGCATAGCAGTAAGGTGAGAGGGGGAAGGTTTAATGCAGATGTGTGGGGCAAGATTTCAACAGAGAATCGTGGGGACCTTGAACGCATTACCTGCGTGGTGGTGGTGGTGGAGGCGAATACGATAGTACGTCTAAGAGGTAGGCAGATGGAAGTGCAGGGAATAGAGAGATATGGATGATGTACAGGCGGATGAGATCAATGTAACGCATCATGTTTGGGACAAACATTGTGGGCTGAAGGGCCTGTTCCTGTGCTGTACTGTTCTATATTCTATGTTTTTTAATACTGTAGTTAAGGTCATTTTTAGCCAGGACACATTTCTACAATTTGAATGCTACTAATCAAACTTCCATTTGCCTCAGCTCTAAAACACTCAACACTATTGACAGCAAAACCTTTCGATCATAGATTTAAAGTTGTTAATTAAACAACTTTGTTAATTAAACAATTCATCTTCTTAATGAGGGAATGTTCCACACATCTACCACACTTTGCCTATATTTATTCACTTTTCTTGCAGGATTTTCTGGCTAATTTTAAGTGCTAGCTTATACTCGTTATCATTAGCAAACATTACTGTATATCTATCCTACAATTCTTTCCAAACTCTCAAAAGCTGCTTGATCTGTTATGTGTAGGATTTGGAGATACAGGCTGGAAACAGGCCCTTCAGCCCAGCAAGTCCACATCGATCGTTGATCACCCGTTCAAACTAGTTCTATGTTATCCCACTTCCACATCACTGGACACATTAGGAGCAATTTACAACATATAATTAACGTACAAACCCACACATCTTTTGGGGTGTGGGAGGAAATCGGAACACCTGGACGAAACCGATGCAGTCGTAGGGAGAACATGCAAACTCCAAACAGACAGCATCCATGGTCAGGATCGAACATCTATCATTGGCAAAGATATTGTCTACCTATCCGACAATTCCTTTCAAAATCTCAAAAACTGCTTAATCTGTTATACTGTGATCTTTATTTGCAACGTATAAGTTCATAAACATCTGGAGCAGTAGTAGGTCATTCGGCTCATCGAATCTACTCTGCCATTCAGTCATGGCTGATCTATCTTTCCATCTAACCCCATTCTCCTGCCTTCTCCCCATCACCCTTGACACCTGTACTAATCAAGAATTGTTAATCTCCGCCTTAAAGATACCCAATGTTTTGGCCTCCACAGATGTCTGCGGCAATGAGTTCCACAGATTCACCACCCTTTGACTAAAGAAATGTCTCATCTGCTTTATGAAGACGAGTCCTTTTATTCCGAGTCTTTGGCCTCTGGTCCTATATTCTTCCACTAGTGGAAACATCCTCACCACATGAGCTCTATCCAGGCCTTTCATTATTCAGTAGGTTTCAATGAGGTCCCCCTGCAATAAGGTCAACTGCAGCAAATATAGGCCCAATGCCATCAAACGCTCATCGTGCATTAACCCAATCCTCCCTGGGATCGTTCTCGTAAGCCTCCTATGGACCCTCTCTAACGGCAGCACACCACTCTTCTGATATGGGGCCCAAAACTGCTGCCAATACTCCATTAATATATGCAATGAATGTTTTTGGCCTTGACCTCAAATTTAGCCAAGCTGCATACTTGGTGGCTTAAACTGTATCTCATTTATAAGTCTATCAGCAACAAATAAATCTATTTTTATTAGCTTTAATTGTTCATGAAAGGCAATTAACATTTGCAATTAAAGGCAAAGCGACAATATTAACACTAGTAAATCCTTTATTATAGTGAAAACATCCCAATATGCTTCTGTGGAACATTTTCAAAAAAAGATTTCCGCTTGAAATAACCATTGCTCTTGTTTAGGACTGTGGCCTGCAAAATAGGAGCAAATTATAAAATTATGGAGTCCACAGTTGTTCCTAACAAATGACCATGGAGTTAAGCCTCCAACCGGTTCTCTGGGAAATTGAACTTGCCTGGCACAGTATAGATGAGTCTTGTGATCTTCATTTACGACAGAACTTTTAAACATAATAATTAGGGGTAATTGGCAATATTCTAGTTGAAAATATATTATATTTTCATTGGGCTGATGGATAGATCAGCCATGATTGAATGGCAGAGCAGCCGATGGGCCGAATGGCCTAATTCTACTCCTATCACTTATGACATTATGACCTACAGATTCAGGGACAGTTATGCTCCTGTCCCACTTAGGAAACCTGAACGGAAACCTCTGGAGACTTTGCGCCCCACCCAAGGTTTCCGTGCGGTTCCCGGAAGTTCCCAGAGGTTTTTTTCAGTCTCCCTACCTGCTTCCACTACCTGCAACCTCCGGCAACCACCTGCAACCTCCGGGAACCGCACGGAAACCTTGGGTGGGGCGCAAAGTCTCCAGAGGTTTCCGTTCAGGTTTCCTAAGTGGGCCAGGGGCATTACTTCCCAACTGCAATCAGGCAACTGAACCATCATACCACAACTAGAGAACAGTCCTGAGTTACTATCTACTTCATTGGAGACCCTCGGACTATCTTTGATCGGACTTTACTGGACTTTATCTTGCACTAAACGTTATTCATGTTATTCCCTGTATCATGTATCTGTTCACTGTGAATAGCTCGATTGTAATCATGTATAGTCTTTCCGTTGATTGGTTAGCACGCAACAAAAGCTTTTCACTGTACCTCGGTACACGTGACAATAAACTAAACTCAGAATATGCCACTCGGCCCCCTCGTTGCTGCTCCACTATTCAACAAGATTGTGTCAGAACTTTTCCCTCAGCACCATTTTCCTTCACATACACCAACCCACATCTCCTTGAATCCCTTAATATCTAACAATCTAATTATCTAGAGCTTTGATTTAACTGCTGGTAATTTAACGTTCAATCAGAAATTAATGAATAGAATTATGTCATATCAACCACATTACTCGGCTCTCTGCATAATTCCAAATCTGCCTGCCCTTTGTCTTTATTTCAGTGAAGATTAAAAAAGGCAAAATGTGTTGGACAGCTTAAGATATAGTTGCATAATAAATGAGCCAACATTTAATAGGCTTTCTATACTTGATATTGAGAAGATAGGATGTACTGCTGATGAAGTATCAACAGATTATACAAAATACTTATTAAGCCGTCTGAAATTGAAAGCACTCCTCAAATCCTGGGTAATAGTGTGAAAATCAAAATCTGAAGCCTCAGTTTTTGTTCATAATAACAATAGGTTGCAGAACTCTGTTTTGTCCCAGTGTCAGTCAGATGGTTCCTGATGTTGATGATTTTGCCTTGTCTTTATCTTCAATATTTGTGTTGTTTATGTGAATATGGACACTCCCTTCAACACCAGTCGCAACCCATAATTTTGCACTGTCAAACTGATCTTCATTTGTAGCTTTGGATGAAATGACACATTGGGCAGATCCATTATTTTTTAAATTGGTGTGCGGCTGTCCCGGACGTGACATTGACAAGTGACTGGGGTTGTTATTGGCTTAGAATAGGCCATGTCGCCTTTGCTTTTGGAAGAGAAAGAACTCCATTGAAATGATGTTAGGAAGAATGCCACAGTCGCTGCAGTGCGCTTAAACACAATACTAACAATGAGCTCCAGCTGTTGATTGTGTTGCTTGAAGAGATGGGAGCAACAGGATATTCACTTCACATCACAAATCCCTTTTTCATAATTGATTTTTTTTAAAGTCGGAGAATAAAAATTGACTTGCTAGGATGCTTGCTTCAAATGTTACCAGTATTTGACTTGGCCTCACAGTTTCATCACAGTCAGAGTCTTACTGTGAAAATAGGCCCATCAGCCCAACTTGCCCACACCGGCCAACGTGTCCCATCTACACTAGTTCCACCTGCCTGAGTTTGCCCCATATCCCTTTAAACCTGTCCTATTCATGTACCTGTCTTAATGTTTCTTAAAATTTGCAATAGTACCTGCCTGAACTACCTCCTCCGGTAGCCCATTCCATACACCCACCACCTTGACTGGTGGATAACATTTTGTGATTTTTTTGATGAGAATTAGCAGACATGTCAATTCCTAAAATATTGATTCTTTGATAATGTTTGCAAACTGTGCATTGGGTTTCCTTGTTTTTATTTGCTCGCTTTTGTCAGACCTCTCTGCGTCCATCTTGCACAAAGAGTGAAAGTGAAAATGCGGACTTGACCTTATTTTCACAAAGTTATTGTTGCTCTTTGCTGGACTCTAATTTAGCGGAGAACATTTTTCTCCAAAACTGTTACTCATCTGTCATTCTGCTGTTATTACTCCTCTCCTCAAATCATGGTCCATTTTAAAGATTTGCTCCCTTTTCTATTCCCAGTTCCTCTCCAAAGTCCTTGATTTTGAAGTCGGTAACAAAAATAAACTTGAACCTAATCCTTTATAGTATTTTTACATCCAATCATCTTTCCCGCAACTCCGTTTGCAACGCAATTTCCGATACTGCCTTTTTGCCCCTGCCTTTATACTGGGACTGCAGTTATCAAAGTTACACATGACAGAAGCAAAACTATCTATTCCCTTTCCTCATGATCTGAATGTAATCAGACTCCCTTAACCATCGGCTCTTGTACCCTCATACGTGGCTGTCCGTAAAATTGTCTTTGATAGCCCTCCTCTGAATCACTTTGAATGCTTGTCTACATGAAAAGTACTATATAAATTCACATTTTTGTTGTTGAACTCTGCTTTGATACGGTGCCTGATCATTTTTTTGTACTTGATGTTGCCCTGCCAAAATGAAGAATAACTGAAAGAAAATGAATAATAAAAATAACACCCTTTTTTTTTTTTAATAAGCTGCTCACTTTTGTACTGCTCTTCTAATATGCTACTCTGGAAGTGTTCCCTCTCCGAGTTGCATGGTCTGAGAAAATTTAAACATTGTGTCAGTTTTAAGCACTGACTATAAAGTAGAAACAAAGCTGTTGACAGGCTGCTGATAAGTTTGTGTTCCTTTTTTGCAGCAGGATTATTTCCCTTTAATCAAAAGGGATTTCAGTACGCAGCACTGTCTCTTCTCGATTGCAACAACTTGCTTCTATGTATTATACATTCACAACCTTAAAGCCCTCTTAAGGTTTTGCTGGCTACTCTGGATAGCATCTTCCAAAACCGAGACTTTCACTGCCAAAGGCATCATAGTGCGGAAACAGGCCCTTCGGCCCAACTTGCCCAAATCGACCAACATGTCCCATCTATACTAGTCCCACTTGCCTGTGTTTAGCCCATATCCCTCTAAACCTGTCCTATCCATGTACTGGTCCAATTGTTACTTAAACACTGCGATAGTCCCTGCCTCAACTACCTCCTCTGGCAGTTCATCCATACACCCACCAATCTCTTGGCCTTGGAACTTCCACTTTTCTAAAAAATGATGTTGGCATAGTAGTTGCAACTCATAAATGGAACTAGCTTTGCATTGATTTAGGAGGATTGTTAACTACCTTTTATGCATACTTGGTTTTAATCGTCACATTTTGTTTTCCAAAGATTGCTCCCTCAGACGGTTGGACTACTATATGTTGGCAATTATGAACACCCCTTTGCACAAATAAAGGTATGTGATTAAAGCTGTGATTTGAATTACATGCAAGTTTTTCCATCTGAACTTTGGTGCATAAAATCCCAAATCTACGATGAAAATCAAACCCAAAGCTATGTAACACTTTATATTGATATCAGAAGAATTTTAATCCAGTTATAATTGAATAAGATATTATTTATGAATATGCATTACTCTCTGTGCCAAGAACCAGTATGTCAATTTGAGAAACACACAATTGAAGATAAGTGGAGAAAGCCATTTGTGTAGGAAGGAACTGCAGATGCTAGTTTATACCGAAGATAGACACCAAGTACCTGTTCAACACGTCTGCAATTTCCTTGTTCCCCTTAATAAACATGATATTAAACAGTCCTTAATAAACAGATATAAACAGTCTATGCAACACCATTTCCTGCCTAATGTGAATTTCCTTCAGTTCCTCCGTCATCCTAGATCTTCTGGCCACTCCATTCTCTCAGCATATGACAGTCCCGCCATCCCGGGAATTAACCTTGTAAACCTAGGCTGCACACCCTCAATAGCAAGAATGTCCTTCCTCAAATTAGGAGACCAAAACTGCAAACAATACTCCAGGTGTGGTCTCACTTGGGCTCTGTACAACTGCAGAAGGACCTCTTTGCTCCTATAGTCAACTCCTCTTGTTATGAAGGCCAACATACCATTCGCTTTCTTCACTGCCTGCTGTACCTGCATGCTTACTCTCATTGACTGATGAACAAGGACCTCCAGATCCCGTTGTACTTCCCCTTTTCCCAACTTGACACCATTTAGATAATAATCTGCCTTCCTGTTTTTGCTACCAAAGTGGCTAACCTCACATTTATCTACATTAAACTGCATCTGCCATGCATCTGCCCACTCATCCAACCTGTCCAAGTCACCCTGCATTCTCATAGCATCCCCCTCACAGTTCACACTGTCACCCAGCTTTGTGTCATCTGCAAATTTGCTAATGTTACTTTAAATCCCTTCATCTAAATCACTGAAGTATATTGTAAATAGCTGCAGTCCCAGCACCGAGCCTTGCGGTATCCCACTAGTCACTGCCTGCATTTCTGACAGGGATCCGTTAATCCCTACTCTTTGTTTACTGTCTACCAACCAATTTTCTATCCATGTCAGCATTCTAACCCCAATACCATGTGCCCTAAATTTGCCCACTAATCTTCTATGTGGGACCTTACCAAATGCTTTCTGAAAGTCCAGGTACACTACATCCACTGGCTCTCCCTTGTCCATTTTCCTAGTTACATCCTCAAAAAACTTTTCACATCGATGACCTATCAAGTGATTGTTGTGAGATTCCTTGTAAGGCAACAATGTACAATGAATAAAGGACCCAAAGTGTTGGAGAACTTCAGCAGGTCAGGCACCATCTCTGCAGAACATGGATAGCTGACGTTTCAGGTCGAGACCCTTCTTCAGTCTTCAGACTGAAGGGTGCCAATCCAAATCACCACTTATCCACGTTCTGCAGGGATGCTGCCTAATCTCAGCAGGTGCGGCAGCATCTATGGAGCGAAGGAAATAGGCAACGTTTCGGGCTGAAACCCTTCTTCAGACTGATCAGCCTGAAGAAGGATTTTGGCCCGAAGCGTTGCCTATTTCCTTCGCTCCATAGATGCTGCCGCACTCGCTGAGTTTCTCCAGCACTTTAGTCTACCTTCGATTTTCCAGCATCTGCAGTTCCTACTTGAACATGCTGCCTAATCTGCTGTCATTTTGTGTATTAAGCAGCATCTGCAATTCTTTTTTTCTGTATTATGAATAAACTTGGTGAGGTAGCTTGTTCAAATTTCCAGGTGGAGTTAAACGTGACATTTTAAAAACATTTTTGCACCAGATATTCTTTTGTTTCCAGGTGAAAATGTTCAATAGTTAAAAATAACTCAATCGTGTTTTTTTAAATGGACCCTCCCCAGTCGGGAATAGATTAACATTCCCAAACTCAATTAAATGCACTAAAAGCTGGTGGTTGATTGAGAGGTAGGCTATTGTTAGCAGAGTTTAGTCTAGCTTTATCAATCCAGACTTAAGAGTTGAAAGATGTGCCCACAGCATGTGTTACAGATATTCTGAGGATGGAATATATCACTGGTACCAGAATTACATCAATGTATCAGCATTGAAGTTGTAATCATATTTCTCTCCTGCTGATGAATCCTTGTTATAGCTTGATGGATTATAATGAAACACAAGATGTATTTGTCTTTCACCTACATGTATGTTGGCTATCCATTCGCAGTGTGAAAACAATTTGTTGAAATTATCTGTTTTCATTGCTGAATAACAATGAACCATTTTGACATTGCATTTATTTAGGTAAAATTTTCATTGTTTGCAACATATCTGAATACATTGATCAAGAATAATGGACTTGGATCAATAATGCTTCACCATCTGATTTCATTATATAAGATTGTGGAAATGGTTTTATTCGAATGCGACTTTACAACATATTCGAGTTTGGAAGGCACGGTGATACAGTGGTAGAGTTGCAGCCAGAGACCCCGGTTCGATCCTGACTACGGGTGCTGTCTGTACGGATTGTGGACGTTCTCCCCATGACCACGTGGGTTTTCCCCAGGTGCTCCGGTTTCCTCCTACACTCCAAGGATTGTAGGTTAATTGGCTTTGGTAAATATTGTAAATTGTCCCCAATGCGTAGGATAGTGCTGGTGTACAGGGATCACTGGTCAGCTCGGACTCAGTGGACAGAAGGGCCTGTTTCCGAGCTGTTTCTCTAAACTAAACTAACAATCCACCGGTTATGATTTATTTCATAAAATTGGAGGATAACTTATTTGCCCTGTTAATTATAGAAAATAAGAGCTTCCGTTGCTATTCCAATACCAGAGTCAAGATAGGACCTTTGCCATGTCTTGTTGTGTTACCTACTAAGAAATTGTTAAAAGGTTTAGTTCCAGAAAATAAAGTATTGCATTGTCTTTGAAAAGATAATTAGTCTATCAACATATTTATTTCCTTGAAGCAGCAAAGCTCACATTTTTACCATTACTAGGTTATAGTAGATTTCAATGGAGGTTCAGGTTTCAAAGTATTAATAGTTCTATACCGCTGGTAGGATGAGCAAGCATCAATCATCAACAATTGAGAGGATGTAATGGGGGTTGTGGTAAATCTTTGGATATTTCAACTTTGTCGGCATGGTGACGCAGTGGTAGAGTTGCTGCCTTACAGCGCTAGAGACCCCGGTTCGATCCTGATTACGGGTGCTGTCTATACGGAGGTTGTTCGTTCTTCCTGTGACCTGCATGGGTTTTCTCCGGGTGCTCCAGTTTCCTCCCACATACCAAAGACGTACAAGCTAATTGGCTTTGGTAAAATTGTAAATTGTCCCTAGTGTGTGTAGTGTAGTGATATTGTGTTGTGATCGCTGTGGACTCGGTGGGCCAAAGACCCTGTTTCCGTGCTGAATCTCTAAACTAAACTAAACTGTCTTTGTCGATGCCTGTATTTGACTTGTTTATGGCTGATTAGAGTTATTCCAATGTCCTTTCCCAGTGTTTGCCATACAGTGCATTCAGAAAGTATTCAGACCTTCATTTTTTCCACATTTTGTTACGTTACAGCCTTATTTTAAAATGGATTAAAAAAATTTTTAAATCATCAATCTACACACAATACCCCAGAATGAAGAAGCAGGTGTTTAGAAATTTTTGCAAAGTAATTAAAAGTAAATAACTGAAATATCACATTTACATAAGTATTCAGACCCTTTGCTATGACACTCAAATGAGCTTAGGTTCATCCTGTTTCCATTAACTATCCTTGAGATGTTTCCACAACTTGATTGGTGTCCACCAGTGGTAAATTAAATTGATTGGACACGATTTGGAAAGGCACACACCTGTCTATATAAGGTCCCACAGTTGACAGTGCGTGTCAGAGCAAAAACCAAGCCATGAAGACGAAGGAATTGTCCGTAGACATCAGAGACAAGAATGTGTCAAGACACAGATCTGGGGAACGGTATGAAACATTGCAGGTTCTGAAGAGCACAGTGGCCTCCGTCATTCTTAAATGGAAGACCTTTGGAACCACCAGGACTCTTCATAGAGCTGGCCGCCTGGCCAAACTGAGCAATCTGGGGGAGAAGCGCCTTTGTCAGGGAGGTGACCAAGAATCCGATGGTCACTCTGACAGATCTCCAGAGTTACTCTGTGGAGATGGGAGAACCTTCCAGAAGGACAACTATATCTGCAGCACTCCAAGTCTTTATGGTAGAGTGGTCAGACGGAAGCCATTCCTCAGTAAAGGGCACATGACAGCCCGCTTGGAGTTTGCCAAAAGGCACCTAAAGGACTCTCAGATTATGAGAAACCAAGATTGAACTCTTTGGCCTGAATGACAAGCGTCACGTCTGGAGGAAACCAGGCACCGCTCATCACCTGGCCAATACCATACCTACGGAGAAGCATGGTGGTGGCAGCATCATGCTGTGGGGATGTTTTTCAGCGGCAGGAACTGGGAGACTAGTCAGGATCGAGGGAAAGATGAACGGTGCAAAGTACAGAGAGATCCTTGATGAAAACCTGCTCCAGAGCGTTCTGGACCTCAGACTGGGGTGGAGGTTTACCTTCCAACAGGACAATGACCCTAAGCGCACAGTCTAGACAACGCAGGAGTGGCTTCGTGACAAGTCTGTGAATGTCCTTGAGTGGCCCAGCCAGAACCCGGACTTGAACCCAATCGAACATCTCTGGATGGACCTGAAAATAGCTGTGCATAGACGCTCCCCATCCAACCTGATAGAGCTGCAGAGAAGAATGGGAGAAATTACCCAAATGCAGGTGTGCCAAGCTTGTAGCGTCATACCAAAGAAGACTGGAGGCTGTAATCGCTGCCAAAGGTGCCTCAACAAAGTAATGAGTAAAGGGTCTGAATACTTATGTAAATGTGATATTTCAGATATTTTCTTTTTAATTACTTTGCAAACATTTCTAAACACCTATTTTCACCTCTTCATTCTGGGGTATTGTGTAGATTGATGATTAAAAAAAAAGAATTTAATCAATTTTAAAATAAGGCTGTAACATAACAAAATGTGAATGGGTCTGAATGCACTGTAACTTGAACCATAAGGCATCATGTATACTCATGTGGTTAATTGGTTAGTATTCAGTCTTAGATATGTTGAGCCAGGATTTAAGTTGGAAATAAAAACATCCAAGAAAGTAGTTTTTACTTAACCTTCCATTTTCTGCAGTCTCATTATTATTTTACAGACAAAATTTATCATGACTGTATTTGCATGTAGTTCGATGGTAAATGACATTCAAACTGTACACCCCAAGCGGCAAGCTATCAACAAGTCATTGGGGATTTGTAAATATTTTACTTACCTCAAGTGAGAAATATACAGTAAAATTATCAGTAGCAGCTTAAAGTCCCTTTGATCAGCCACCAGAGGAAGATTAAGAAATTAAAATTCATGTAATAAGATGGAAGATAATTAAGGCACTGGGAAAGGGAGATAATACAAAGTTCAGTGGAGATCAGAAAAGCTATATCAATAGTATCCGTTTACCTGATTGAGCCTTGGTAGCTTAAGAAGAGAACTACTCGAGGAAAAAAAGCGATCCCCGCACATTAACACACTATCGTATATCCACTAGGGACAATTTTTACATTTACTAAGCCAATTAACCTACATGCCTGTACTTCTTTGGAGTGTGGGAGGAAACCGAAGATCTCGGAGAAAACCCACGCGGTCACGGGGAGAATGTACAAACTCCGTACAGACGGCACCCGTAGTCAGGATTGAACCCGGGTCTCCGGCGGTGCATTCGCTGGAAGGCAGCAACGCTACCGTGACCGCCCAATGTTGAGAAAAATGTGAAGATTTATATAATAATATAAATGTGTTCATTAAGTAGTATTGAGTGTCAGAGTAAATGTGCACATAATTAAAAGCCTTGATTTCCTGACCCAAAGACCAATCAGTGAGGATGTGGGGCAAACATTCTCCACTGGTACCCCACAAAGATCTTCAAAGCAGTGTTGTGAAGTCACAGACAGGAAACATTGACCTGAGAATAGAAAGATTCGAGAAACTAGAACTACCAGCTGAGTTTTATGAGGAGGGGTTGGGAGTGGAGGGCACGTAATCCCTCATCGTAACTCCTCATAAAATAAAGATCAAACTTCAAACTGGTAAGTACTCGTTTAATCTTACTATTTTACTTTGGAGTCACGTGAGTGACTACGTGAAGATTTTAAAGCTCTGTGACTTCATGCCGTGGAACGAGTCCATGCGTCACACAATACATCAATTGACCAAGGATGAGTAAACATAATCATGCATTCAGACATGTCATAGATGTAGACATGCTGATGCTCTTCTATGAACCAATAATCACAATAGTAACCGCTGTCATCCAAGAGGAACTATAGACAGAACTAAATGAGTTGGCAAATACCCCCGGACTGGCAATGGGTTTGTACAATGTATTGAAAGATCGTTCGTTTGGCCACCCTGGAGACACTAGGATGTGATACCGTAGAACGTCCATACCCCTACCGCTGAACTGTTACAGCCGTAGTGGAGTGAGATGCTAAAAAGTCAGTCACTCCTGCATAAGCCAGAACCCGTTTAACCTGGAGATAGTCTATACTGATACCTTCTATGAGGTTTATGTAACTGACAATATTGCTAGATCCATGCCCCTAAGGCTCTAAGTGACCTAACGTATAGTAGTAGATGACCACACATAACCGAAGGCCCATGGGGTATGCCCAAACTGTAGTTACAGACCTGATGCGCCTGGTCTACACTGCTTGACTAAGCCACAACATAAATAGTTATTTGTCTGCCGCTGTAACCATGCTGACCAGTGACGCTATGCAATGACTGGACCCTATGCGCTGAACCAGTGCCATGAGCATAACCACAACCACTTTAAGTGAGTTAGGCCAAGGACAGGGATGAACCCGAGGGCTCACTCGCAAGCGGCGTCAGCACAATGTGAACATTCCATATCTCTGAGTGCCTAAGCCTGGGAGGTTTGAGTTGAAGATACCCTTCATGAATCTGGATATCAGAGGGTGAGACCCAACAGGGTGTGTCCTGCTTCTAGCAGAATATGATGAGAAGGCACATTTGGCACAGATAATGGTACTATAACTAATTATGTCAAAGACCCCATTCGAAAATGACCTCCCAGTCGTCAGTATCCGTGCTGTATATATGTCTCCGAATTAATTATGCATAGGACGGCTGAGCCAGCAACTCTATGTTAGAATTAACCAAATAAGGTTCTTATATGATTCCCAACATTAGCGGGAACCATGCCTGCATATATCTATAAAATATATATCTACTGGTGAATGAGCCTGGATGCAACATCCCGATCTAGTGTTCCATGTCATCGTCATTAAAATACTAGTGATCCTTCATCTATTCTGATTTTGACATTGATTTAACATGATGCTACACTCGTGCCAAAAGAGGTTAGATAAAACATTCCTGGCTACCTAGACTTGATTGCACCCAAGTGATTAACCTATGATACCACCAAAGCGTACGAGTTTGGACTTTAACATGCTGATTATGCATATACGCACAACCCTTAACCCACAGCATGCACCTAGTGTCTAAAGGTAGCCGATACCATAGAACTGAAGAATAGGTATTTCATGCAAATCCCATCACCTCCGTGAGTAGAGATGGTATTAGTAATTTCATATCTTTAAGTCCTCGCATCTGTTTGTAATATAACTGAAGATTAGCTGACGAAAATTTAAGTGGAGCAATGCTGAATACTGTTCTTCCACCATAGTGACTTTCATGGAGGTAAATAACGAGACCTACTTACCAGCGTCTCTAACTCCAGGTCCCTACCTTACTGGAGTTCTAGCGAAATTTCATTTGCAGACTCTGTCCATGTTGTCATTCCCATTAGATCGCTGATGCTGTTGGCCAAATTCTCTTCTAGTGGCTAGTCCGTCACTGACGGAACAGCAATTGTAGAGGCAAAGCACCATTTTCTCTCATGCTACCATCATGTATTAAGAATGGGACCCCGTCACAGTCATATTCCGTTCCTGTTTGGAGTCAATCCATACTAACCTTAAGCACTCTTTTAGAGTGGAAGTAATTTCACCTGAATCTGTTGTCACCATCCACCTCCTCAACTTGTCTGTGCATGCATCTGTACGCACCATGTTTTGCGACTCCATCTCCCATGGTCTTATAATATATATGGATCCATCTTCATCCTTTATACATCCGATTAGGAGGACTTATGCAGTGAACCAGGTGTGCCTCAGGCATGTGTGCATGTATTTTAGCACCATCTCCATCACTGCGCTCAACCCAGTGGGAGGAATGGCAACCCTGAACCAGGCGTTGCTTCAGGCACATGTGCATACTCCTGTAGCACTCTCTCTACCACTCCGTCCTTTGAGTGGGAGGAACTTGCAACCCTGAACCAGTAACTGCTGCCTGACATGCCTTTAGATGGAGCGTTCTTTGACTGCGACGAATCCCAATCTCGCCTGACATAGATGCCCAAGCCTTGGCACTCACTCTGAGTTGGGTTTGTCCGGTTGCTTCCTTCAGCAGCCGCCAGGACTAGCTGTGCAAATCGATGCTCTGTTGGTATCCTCATTCCCCAAACAGGCTGCATGTGCTAGTGACCCCGAATCCTGCTCCTTTCCGATGCTAACGCAGTCTACAGAGAAGGACTGGAGCGCCTCTGGCCCCCGTACGTCAGACATAGTGGGAGAATGCTGGACACAAACCTGCCAGTTATTTGTCATGGCCGAAGACATTTACCTGAATGAAGACGCCCCTCCCAGTTAACGAGAGATTTGATCACTTAATTGATATTGGCAATTTGGGGAAGAATCTTCCACAGTCCCTTAATGAGCGGATTAACCATGACGCCACCATGTATAGCTCGCACAGGTGACTGATAATTAAAGCTCAACAAGGCTTTCCAACCAGTGATTAAGACTGCCATGGCAGGTGCAATTCTATTACCCAATTTGTTGGTGTAAGTGGCAATAATCCTCTCTTGGTATAATAGTGATGACGTGACCTAGTGACAAATAAATGCCCACCCTGATAGCCATACTTGAGAAGAATACACTATAACTAGACCACACAACCTATGTTACAGAACCCAGACTCACGTACCTGCGTAGATACCGGTGGTCTTGAGGTAAACCCAAAGGCCCCTGATGGAGGTCTCATTCCCGTCCTTGATTTGGAGGGTAGAACTGCCGAGGTGCGTGGATAGTATATTTCCCCTGAAGGCCAGCTTGGGCCTAGGCCTGAACCCTCTGCCCACAGAATCAGTTCCCTGGCTGCTACCAGCTTTAGAACTACTACCATAGGAGACTTAACGGTGATGTAGTCGTTAGTAACGTGAGGGGATCTCTGGTCCCCCCCCCTACCCGGGGTATACTGGACTCTAATGTAGAATGTGCCCTGAAATTAAAATACCTCTGACACACTCCCAGTGTTGGGACCAGACACACACTGACCCTATGCACTCCTTTCCACTGAGGGAAGATTTGAAAGCAGCCCTGAAAACAGGCGCTGCCGTAGTCCCCCGAGGACCTGCGCTGATATGGCCCTGATCCGTGGACCATATCAGGATGTGTAGAACATCCATAATGACGGAGGGGAACCCTCCAGGCCGGCCTCGTCCTGCCCAGGCCCCTCTGACTCCGTATAGGATGATTTCACGAAAGGTCACTGGAGCATAGATCCTCACCCACGTGACCGCAAAATCCAACTGGGGTACAAGCGTCACTTCCGGTACATGTTAGTGATGCTGAAAACGCGCACTTTCACACCCGTTAAAAACCGCGAAAACGGCCCGTTTTTGAGCTGTAAATAACTGTGCCAGTCGGGGTGACCGTGAGACACAGTTACCTAACTTTACAGTCCAGAAGATAGATAAAAACGAAGGTAAATACAAGAGGGAGCTGAAGGGGCAAAAACAGCGGAAGTGGTTAGCGGACATTCGCCGTGGAGATATAAAGATCGAAAATATCGGGAATTATCGCGTTTGCTCGCTGCATTTCATCAAAAGTAAGGCATTATTAACGTTGTTTCTTTATTCATTTGTTATATGAAAAGTTTTAAAAGTGAAAAATCCGTCAGTAAAATTGCAAAATCGCCCATGGTTTTCAGGTGGGTTTTAACATGCAAAATGAAAACTGACAATTATCCCATTCCTTAGC
Source organism: Amblyraja radiata (assembly GCF_010909765.2). Taxonomy (NCBI): domain Eukaryota; kingdom Metazoa; phylum Chordata; class Chondrichthyes; order Rajiformes; family Rajidae; genus Amblyraja; species Amblyraja radiata. The sequence continues at coordinate 28,723,922 of NC_045960.1, read as the reverse complement.
TTGCATCTGAGTAAGATTTATTTCAAAACTCATTGATAGTTTACGATTATTTAAATGGTAAATGTAGCTTCAGAAGAGTTTTCATTTTGCATGTTTGCATGTTGCATTCAGCAGCAAACCCGACGGCCACCCACTACTCGCATACCGCGGTCTGTAGCCGGCATCCCCGCGGTGCAATTGGTACCCCGCGGTCCGACCGGGTTACCGTTGTAATATCCCACAGGAAACTCTGCGAGAAGAGTTTCCTGGAACAAGGACAACCTAAGAAGTAAGTTTAAACTTACCTGTAGGATTTTAAACTTACCGGTACAGGAGCTGCGCGCCTGTCCAACCGGTCGCTGCGCCATGCGTTAGACGTAATGACACGCATGCATGCTGGTGGGCTCTTCACGTAGTCACTGACGTGACACCGAAGTAAAATATAGATACATAAAGCTGGAGTAAATCAGCGGGTCAGGCAGCATCTCTGGAGAAAAGGAATAGGTGACGTTTCGAGTCAAGTGACTTCTTCAGACCAATATTTTAATGTTTTGTATCAGTATGGATTTTCAATAAGTATTTTATTTAGTACAATCCACAACACAAAAATGTGTTGTACCTATCTCAGTTTAATTGCTAATTCTTTGGTCAATTAACTTTGCCATGCACTCTGTACTTAAGGGAAACAAAAATACAGCTTTCATATTGTTGATGGCAAAGTCTGGCTTTGAGAATTTGAAAGTAAGTTGTAGAGAGACGTAGTCTGGAGAATGTAGCAGAAACCATCAATGCATCAAATCATGTGTCTGGAAATGTTTAAATTGATATTTCAGCACCACCATCTCAAGCACTATTAGATTTGTATTCTGTTTCTTTCAACACATTTGATGTGCTCTGATATCCTTCAAACATCAGTAGTTATTGTCCTGTGGTCCGACTGTGCTTGATTTTCCTCTGTGCAGGGTTTTATACATACTGTGACCAGTGAAATTCCCACAGGACCAGACATTTAGCAAGATGCAGCCCAGCTGGATTGTGCCAGTGAGTTTCAATTTTTGCAGTTGAGTTTCATGTATCATCTGTTTTTATAAAAGGTTGAATTATCAAGTACTCTTTTATTTGGAGCAGTTACATTTGACTTTACCTTGGAGTAAATATCACTTTGCTATACTTAAATCCAATCAGAGATTTGAATACAGAAACAAGGAACTGCAAAGGCTGCATTACGAAAGAAGGCACAAAGTAACTCAGAGGATCAGGCAGCATCTCTGGGGAAAGGTCCCGACCCGAAACGTCGCCTATCCATGTTCTCCAGAGATGCTGCCTGACCCGCTAAGTTACTCCAGCACTTTGTGTCTTTGTGTCTTCCAGAGATTGGAATAGTTTTTTTATTAATATGTAAAATGAATATAAACAGTACCATTGTGAACCGGTATACGGTTGTTTGTTTATTTCCATTAATCATATGCTTGATTTTGCTGAACACTCTTGGGTAAAATATGGTTTTAATGGAAGCCCCTGATGGCAAAAGTGAATTGACTTCAGGAATGTTAAGATGCTTACAGAATCTTGCCCAATTCAAATTATTGTCACCTGTCTGATTAGTTTACAGTTATAGATTGTACTGAGTAATCAGATTTGCCCCAGATAATGTTTGCACTTTGTGTCTCATTGGTCATGCCTCTGTCAGAATTAAACAGAGTAGTCTTGGGCAGTTTAAATTGTCAGTCGTTCGTTTACTATTTATGGGATTTTGCTGAGTGCAAATTGACTGCTCGGTAGGTTATAAAACTATAGCTAAATAAATCGAACTAACTGGTGAGGGAGCAACTTGGTGTAAAATGTAGATCTAGAAAGGTCTTTGTATTACAGAAAACCCTCATTATCACGGACCATACCGGAGAGAATGATGTCCGTTATTGCCAATTGTCCGTTATAACCAAGTATGATGTTATCATTGTATGTAGTTGAAACAAAGAACTGCAGATTAAGGGTAATATATAAAAGGACACAAATTGCTGGAGTAACTCAGCGGGTCCGGCAGCATCTCTGGAGAACATGGATAGGTGACGTCAGGACTCTTCTTCAGACTGATTTACTGCTGAGTTACTCCAGCACTTTGTATCGTTTCACCTTAAAATTACGTGCAGATGCAGCTGGTCTGCACCAGCAAGGCCTTCTTCACTGGTTGACGTGGCTGTTGTTGCGGCTCACATTGTAGCACCTGGTGACAGCACTTTCTTCAGGCCTCTGCCAACGACAGGACGTGCTCTCTCACGGTGGGGCTCCCTCTCCTCTCACCAGCTGCCGCTTCCAAGGTAGAGTATTCAGTGACACTGAGGGAGAAGTGGAGATGGAGGAGGAGGGAGTGGTAGGGGAAGGAGAGGCCAAGTGGACAGAACGACGGGAGAAGGAGGCGGCGGAGGTTGAGTGGACAATGCAATGGAAGAACGGTGGAAGGAAGGTGCACCTTGTGTCCTTGGAAGGGGCCGTCAGAAGCCTGCTCTCTAAGCAGCCGGGGACGCAGTGCGAGTCGGTGGTCCGTCCGTTATAACTGAAAGTCATTATAAAGGGGTCTGTTAAAACAAGGGTTCGCTGTATTTTACAACTCATTCCTGCCATTCATTGTGCTTAATTTCATGTCAGATTGGTACAATTTTTTACATCGTAAAGCACACAAGTAGACCATTCATATAATTGCGCCTGGCTGGCTTTTTGAAAAAGGTATCTAGTCAACCTCATTCCCCGTCCTTTCCCATCATTCTGCACATAAACTATATGTGGTCTAGATATCTGAGATTCATGCCCGGGGCTGGCCATGCTTATTTTGTTGAAAGCTCTCAATGTAACGTGTGAGAAATGGGGCTTTGCTCAAAACTATGAACATTCAGAAACAAGAAAAACCACGTGCCAGGTCATTTTGCCACTGAATCCTCAAATGCAAATGTTTTGCCAATTAGTGCTGATTACTCCTTTTGAACTCAGTTTATCATTATCACCAGCACTTAGGGAAAGTTTAAAGCTTTAGATGTCTGAAATTTCCCTGCATATCCGGCTTAAGATACAAGTAGAGGGGACTGGAAAATATTGTCAGACAAATATTTTATTTTGAGGAAGCCTCAGCCAGAACGGACAGAGGAGAATAAAAGAAGGTATTGTATTTGGAATTCAATCTGGTGCGGTGCTGAAGGTTAAGTTGCAAAATAAAAGTGCGCAGTGTTGGAGGTAATTTATCAGCAGGGATAAAAGATTGGCTAACATGGAAGTGGCAGCGAGCACGGTTAAGAGGGTCATTCTTTGGTTGACAGCCTGTGAGCAGGGGTTGCCACAGGGATCATCGATTGGACTGCAACTGTTCATGTTACATTTAAATGAATTGAAGAAAGGAAGCAAATGCACAATGAGCAGAATTGTAAATGCCAAAAACTAGGTGGGAAGTAAAATTGCAAGGAAACGAGCTTTCACAGGGAGATAATGGTTTATAAACGAGCAGCATAATGTTGGTAAATAGTGTACCTGTGGGGAAAATATGAGGTTATTCATTGTGGAAGGAAGAGCAAACAAAGGGAGCATTATTTAAGAGGAGAAAAATTGTAGAAAACTGGAAGGAGGGAAATAAATGGTGCTGCAACTGTGAAAGGCACTCTTGAGTGCAAGGAACAGCTTTGGTTTCATAATTTAAGGAAATTTACTATTTTATCTGAGGCTGCTCTGGGATGGTTCTGTACAATGATCTGAGGCATGGGGAGATTGGCCTATGAAGAAATATTAAACAGGTTGGGACTTTACTTTTTGGTGCTTGGAGAACACGAGGTAATCCTGTTGAAACATTAGATTTTTGGGGGAGCTAGACAAAATAAATGCTGAAAGGACATTTTCTGTAATGGGAATGAACATAGGAATCCTTTCAGAAAAGAGTTTAAGACTGAGATGAGGAAGATTTTTCTTCTTTGAGAGTTGTGAGTCTTTGGAACTGCATGCCACAAAGGCTGTGGGGGTAAAGACTTTATGGTTAATGCTGATACATTGATTACTTATCAATTAGTGAATCAAGGGTCCTGATGACAAGACAGGAAAGTGGACTTAAGGAATGTTGTGTCAGCCACAAACCCATTGAATGGTGAAGCAGATTTGAAGGGTTGAATGGTCTACTGCTATTCCTACTTGTTCAAGTCCTGTCGTCTTTGAACGGCGCAGATTACATGATGTGCATGCGGAACTCTGATTCAGAAGCACAAGTTTAATTCCCATCGTGGCAACAGGGAAATTTAAATTCAAGTAGCTCAGGATTATCATCATCAGTAGCGATGAAACTCTTGCAGTGTTGTTAAAAATCCAGCTGTTTTCACACGTTCTGGAAAGAAAATCTGCCATCGTTATCGGGTCTGGCCTATGTGTGACTTCTCAGAGCAGTTAAGATGGACAACTTGCCTATATAGGTGTATCATTTCATATATCATAAATATATTTTTAAAGATCTTTTGTAAAATTCTGTGTTTAATTTTTTGAAAAATGCATTTGAACAAGTGCTCTGGCACGTGGATGATTTATTTTAAATGTTTCCTCATCTTTTTTTACTGAACTTCTGAATAGTTTTATTTAGGCATATGTATTTTCTCTGACATTATTCATATTAAGTTGAAAGCTAGAAACATTTGTTGGGTTGCTTTATCAGTGAAGGGATAAGAGTTTTACGTATCTGCAGTAGGTCATAAGACATTTGTGAGCCGCAATCTTTCCCAGTGTAGAAACATAGAAAATAGGTGCAGGAATAGGCCATTCGGCCCCGAGCCAGCACCGCCATTCAATATCATCATAGTTGATCATCTAAAATCAGTACCCAGCTCCAGCTTTTTCCCCATATCCCTTGATTCCGTTAGCACTAAGAGCTAATTCTAACTATCTTGAAGTGAATTGGCCTCCACTGCCTTCTGTGGCAGAGAATTCCACAGATTAATAACTCTTTGGGTCAAGAAGATTTTCCTCATCTCAATCCTAAATGGCCTACCCCTTATTCTTAAACTGGGCTCCCCCATCATCTGGAACATTTTCCTGCATCTAGCTTGTCCAATCCCTTAGGAACTTTATATGTTTCTATAAGATTCCCTCTCATCCTTCTAAATTCCAGTGAATACAAGCCCAGTCGACCCATTCTTTCATCATGTGTCAGTCTCGCCATCCCGGGAATTAACCTGGTAAACTTATGCTGCACTCCCTCAATAGCAAGTGGTTGAAGTTGTTGAGTAGCAGGCCAAATTTAGTCAGTTTCAACATCTGTCATCAACCAAATGTCGTGGGCCAGTGGGTGTGCAGTTGTTTTATTGTAGAAATGGCTGAGAAGCTGGGAACTAAATGTCAGTTATGCACATAATTAACGGTAGGTAGTTGGAGTTGTGGGTGAGAGATGTATGCATTAGTTAACAATATGTTTAGAAACTTGCAGAGTATTAGTACACACTACTTTAATTAGCTGGCGTGATTAGAAAATGAAGCTTCAATGGCAACTAATAGACATGTGTGGGAAGATAAACATTAAAATGTAGAAATAAACTGGCTGTGATGGCAATAAAGGAAGCAATAAAGTAGAATTTAATCAAGATAGATACAAATATTTGTAAAGATAATTAATGCAGATGGGGTGAATAGTGTAAATTAGAGCAGCCAAAAGGTGAAGGGAGTTAAATAGGGAAGAGACTCGGTTTGAATACAGAATTGATTTGCAGATGTTGCAGATGTTGCAGATGTTACAGATGGATATGGGTATTAATTTGTGAGATGATAATGAAGACATAAGAACTGAAAAATCCCTGTCATTTTCAACACAGTCTCAGATTCAGATCCAAATAAGATGAATTTTGCATACACCAAATTTAGTTTAGTTTAGAGATATAGCGCAGAAACAGTCTCATTGCCCCACCGAGTCCGCGCCGACCAGCGATACCCGCACACCAAAACTATCCTACACACACACGAGGGACAATTTACAATTTTTTACCAAAGTCAATAAACCTACAAACCTGTACGTCTTTGGAATGTGGGAGGAAACCAAAGCTCCCAGAGAAAACCCACGCAGGTCACGGGAAGAACGCACAAACTCCGTACAGACAGCACCCGTGGTCAGGATTGAACCCTAAAGCAGCAACTCTACCGCTGCGCCACAGTGTCGCCCTCCACAAATATCTACAAACCCCAAACAGTTGAGACAGCATGGATATATCTAGGAAGAGGCACTTGCATATAGGGCTGGGAGACCCCTAGGTATTCCACAAAGATGTCCACCCTGAAGATAAACTCAGAAACCTCAATCATTATTTGGTAAAAGGTTTTCTAAGATAGGACACAGGTTCTTGCAGTTGTGACTTAAAAATATAACAAAGCACATTCTAGCCCAAGAGCAAAACACAAAGTGCTGGAGGAACTCAGTGGATTAGGCAGCATCTGTGGAGGGAATGGACAGAGGACAATTCGGATCAGGACACGTCTTCAGAGTGATGGAGTCGGGGGAAGAAAGCTGGAAAAGGGAGGTGGGGCGGGACAAAGCATGGAAAATTATAGGTGGGTACAGGCGGTGAGGAGGGTGGGGGGCGGGGGGGGGGGGGGTTAGTTGGCAGATGGACGGATAGAGTAAGGGACAAAGGCTAGACATGAAAAGGAGACACAAGGGTGTCAGATAACGAGAAGTGGAGGAGTCAAATATGAGGCTGGAGGGAGGGATATGGGTGGAAATGGATGCGGGGAGGGGGGGGGTGTTAAAAAGAAGATGACGACTCGGGGATGGGAGATGTGTGTGCAAAGAAGGGTTAAAAGAGTAGGGTTGGGTGACATTGGAAGATGGTGTGAGATATGGGTGTGCATCGGGGTGGGGGATATATTACTGGTTTGTAAGCTACCCAAGCAGAATATGAGGTGCTGTTTCATCAGTTTGCGTGTAGGGGTGTTATTCTGGCAGTAGGGGAGACCAAGGGCAGAAATGTCAGTCAGGGGATGGGAAGCTGAGTTAGAATGGTTGTCAATCCGGTGATTGAGCAGACCTTGTATTCCATTTGGGTAGCTTACAACCCAAAGGTATGAAAATTGAGTTCTGCAATTTCAAGAAATGTCCCCTCACCTCTCCTGTCCTTCCGCTGCCTCCCCCATGCCGGTGCGCGCACACTTCTCCAGCCATCTCCCACCACCCTGGTCACCCCGCTCCTTTCCCCTCCATCGTATGCTCATCTCCCACCCCCTTGTTTCACATTTCCCTTTCCCACTTCCACCCATATCCCTCCCTCCTTTACATTTCGCTCTTCTTTCTTTCTTTGGTACCCTTTTGTCTTCTATTAATCTGTATCCTTACTCCACCATCTGCCAATCACTCCCCTCACCTGTATCCACCTATCATAGAAACATAGAAAATAGGTGCAGGAGTAGGCCATTCGGCCATTCAATATGATCATGGCTGATCATCCAACTCAGTATCCTGTACCTGCCTTCTCTTCATACCCCCTGATTCCTTTAGCCACAAAAGCCACATCTAACTTTCCATGAAAGGTACTATCCTTTCATCCTCAGTGAGTTGACCCAATGAGTTTATTTTTTAGAGGTACAGCGTGGAAACAGGCCCTTCGGCCCACCAAGATCACGCCGACTAGCAATCCCCATACACTAGCACTATCCTATACACTAGGGACAATTTACAATCTTTACCAAAGCCAATTAACCTACAGACCTGCACATCTTTGGAGTGTGGGAGGAAACCGGAGGACCCGGAGAAAACCCAAGGGAGAACGTACAAACCCTGTACAGACAGCACCTGTAGTCAGGATCAAATCCGGGTCTCTGGCGCTGTAAGACAGCAACTCTACCACTGTGCCGCTGTTACTCCATCATTTCATTTATTACTCAAGATTCCAACATCTGTAGTCTCGTGCTATACTTCCAAAGTTATGCTGTGTTTCTTTCTCTACAGAAGCTTAGTATTGTCATTAGTTTCTACTTTTTTGCCAGTGTCCACACATCTGCAGGATTTGTATTATTTCATTTTCTTATTTCTCATCTGTTTTTTGTGTTTTAGGTGAACAAAGAACTGAGAGCATATGACAACAAGATCATCGAATGCAAGTTTGAGAACAATAGTTGGGTTATAATGCGAGAAAGGGTAGACAAGAGCTTCCCCAATGCCTACGACACAGCTATGGGTAAGCAGTGTTGAAATTGTCCAAGCGGGCTAAATATTGATGGATTATGGTTGGGGGGGGGGGGGGGGGGGGGGGGGGTTCTCTTTCGATCTATATTTTGTATTATCATTTATTTGATTACATGTTGATTCTATTTAATGGTACAATTTCTCTTTCAAAAATTAATGAACCTTTTAAGTCCAATGATTCACAGTTGAAACCTGGAATGTGCTCTTATGACAAATGTGGAGTGAGCAATGAAAATCAATTCTGATCACCAGGATCAAGGTAAATGAAGATAATAACCTTATATCTTTACCTTGGATCTCGTGCACCCAGGTACCATCTCCGTGCTTTCAAAATAGTGCTGGAGTATCGCACTGTCCTGACTTGGTGGTCATGCTCCTCATAAGGGAAGTCAGGGACAATATAAAATTAAAAGAGAAGAAGTACAACATAACAAAGATGAGCGGGAAGCCAGAGGATTGGGTAACGTTTAAAGATCAAAAGAAGATAACTAAAAAGGCAATACGGGGAGAAAAGATGAGGTATGAAGGTAAGCTAGCCAAGAATATAATGGAGGATAGTAAAAGTTTATTTAGGTACCTGAAAAGGAAAAAATTAGTTAAGGCCAAAGTTGGACCCTTGGAGACTGAAAAAGGTGAATTTATTATGGGGAATAAAGAAATGGCAGATGAGTTGAACAGGTACTTTGGATCCATCTTCACTAAGGAGGACACAAACAATCTTCCCGATGTACTAGTGGCCAGAGGATCTGGGGTGACAGAGGAACTGAAGGAAATCCACATTAGGCAGGAAATGGTGTTGGGCAGACTGATGGGACTGAAGGCTGATAAGTCCCTAGGGCCTGATGGTCTGCATCCCAGGGTACTTAAGGAAGTGGCTCTAGAAATCGTGGATGTATTGGTGATAATTTTCCAATGTTCTATAGATTCAGGATCAGTTCCAGTTCCAGTTGTCGGTAGCTAATGTTATCCCACTTTTTAAGAAAGGCAGGAGAGAGAAAACAGGGAATTATAGACCAGTTAGCCTGTGGGGAGGTGGTGGGGAAGATGCTGGAGTCAATCATAAAAGATGAAATAGCGGCACATTTGGATAGCTGTAACAGGATCGGTCTGAGTCAGCGTGGATTTACGAAGGGGAAATCATGCTTGACTAATCTTCTGGAATTTTTTGACGATGTAACTAGGAAAATGGACAAGGGAGAGCCAGTGGATGTAGTGTACCTGGACTTTCAGAAAGCATTTGATAAGGTCCCACGTAGGCGATTAGTGGGCAAAATTAGGGCACATAGTATTGGGGGTAGAGTGCTGACATGGATAGAAAACTGGTTGGCAGGCAGGAAACAAAGCGTAGGGATTAACGGGTCCCTTTCAGAATGGAAGGCAGTGACTAGTGTGGTACCGCAAGGCTCGGTGCTGGGACCGCAGCTATTTACAATATACATCAATGATTTAGATGAAGGGATTCAAAGTAACATTAGCAAATTTGCAGATGACACAAAGCTGGGTGGCAGTGTGAACTGTGGGGAGGATGCTATGAGAATGCAGGGTGACTTAGACAGGTTGGGTGAGTGGGCAGATGCATGGCAGGTGCAGTTTAATGTGGATAAATGTGAGGTAATCCACTTTGGTAGCAAAAACAGGAAGACAGATTATTATCTAAATGGTGTCAAGTTTGGAAAAGGGGAAGTACAACGGAATCTGGGGGTCCTTGTTCATCAGTCAATGAAAGTAAGCATGCAGGTACAGCAGGCAGTGAAGAAAGCGAATGGCATGTTGGCCTTCATAACAAGAGGAGTTGAGTATAGGAGCAAAGAGGTCTCTCTCCAGTTGTACAGGGCCCCAGTGAGACCACACCTGGAGTATTGTGTGCAGTTTTGGTCTCCAAATTTGAGGAAGGATATTCTTGCTATTGAGGGAGTGCAGCGTAGGTTCACAAGGTTAATTCCCGAGATGGCGGGATTGTCATATGCTGATAGAATGGAGCGGCTGGGCATGTATACTCTGGAATTTAGAAGGATGAGAGGGTATCTTATTGAAACATGTAAGATTGTTAAGGGTTTGGACACGCTAGAGGCAGGAAACATGTTCCCGATGTGGGGGAGTCCAGAACCAGGGTCCACAGTTTAAGAATAAGGGGTAAGCCATTTAGAACGGAGATGAGGAAACACTTTTTCTCACAGAGAGTTGTGAGTCTGTGGAATTATCTGCCTCAGAGGGTGGTGGAGACCGGTTCTCTGGATACTTTCAAGAGAGAGCTAGTTAGGGCTCTTAATGATAGTGGAGTCAGGGCATATGGGGAGAAGGTAGGAACGGGGTACAGATTGTTGATGATCAGCCATGATCACATTGAATGGCGGTGCTGGCTCGAAGGGCCGAATGGCCTACTCCTACACCTATTATCTAGTGTCTATAAGTAATTCCTAACTCTACTTAACTGAATGCATATAAAGGAACTGCAGATGCTGGTTTATACCAAAGTTAGACACGTGCTGGAGTAACTCAGTAGGTCAGGCAGCATCTGTGGAGAAAAGGGAAGCGTGACATTTCAGGTCGGGACCCTTCTTCAGATGGGATTTAACTGGACACCAAATTCTCAACATCAATGGAGATTTTTGTTGACCTCATACACCGGGTGCACAAAGGTACCAGTATCATTGTATTATAATATTCATCCCAAAATAAAGTTCCTCAGTCCTACAAATGTGGATACATTTGGGATACAATAACATACACATAACACAATAGTTAAGTTAATGCATAGGTCATTCAGGAGCCTAACCTAATAACCAGATTACATGATTTCAAATCCCATTCATACCACTAAACTACAAAGTGCAGCAAAAATCTTACTTTACTTTAATAAACTACTGTAGTTGGTCTTTCCAGGCCTATCTGCCACTCTAGACACACAGAATTGATGGTGACATTTGGGTGCTTCTAAACTAACTCAATGCAAATAAATTTGGTGATTAGATTGAAGTCCAAATTCCACCATTGGGAAAAAAACTAGCTTGGAAGCTACTAGCTGAGGAAGCCACTCAATGCAGAGAAATTTGGGGATTTAATTGAAACCCAAATTCCAAAACTTTAAAGAAAAAACATTGACTTGGAAGCTGATTTGAATAATACGTAGACAGTGCCTGGAATTGGAAACTGCATGACAATCTGTGTCATACAGCGTGGAAAAGGGCTCTTCAGTCCAACCTGCCCAACTAGTCCCACATGCCTGACTTTGTCCATATCCCTCTAAACTTGTCCTATCCATGTACCTGTCTAAGCGTTTCTTAAACATTGCGATAGTACCTGCCTCAACTACCTCCTCCAGCAGCTCGTTCCATACACCTACCACCCTTTGTGTGGAAAATGTCACCCCTCAGGTTCCTATTGAACCTTTCCCTCCTCATCTTAAACCTTTGTCCTCTGGTTCTCGATTCCCCTACTCTGGGCAAGAGACTCTGTGCGTCTATCCGATCTATTCCTCTTATGATTTTGTACACATCTATTCCTCTCCTGATTTTGTACACCAATGTTCCTTTGTTTTAACATCAATTCCAAATGTGAATTGATGAATCAACTTGTGGTTGGCATTGACCATATTGAATATCATAAGTGCTTCCTAAGACCAATTCTCATTCACAGAATTATATACACATCTTTCACCTTCTTGTACACTAATACCTGCAAATTATTGATAACCTTCATTGGTTTCCTGGTTTTACTTTCCAAATCCTTGCCTTTGTTCATGTTTCTCTATGTTGCAGTCTCTCCCCACCTCTGCAACCTTGTGCTTCTTCATCTAATCCTCTGAATTTTGCATTTTCCTTACTTCTGGCGATAGAACTCTTTGCATTGAAAAGTTTTCCCATATTATCTCCCATCTTCAATCTTCAGTCATCTCAGTATCATTCCCGTTCATCATGCTCTTTAATTACACTGTTCCTCTATCGCTGTTTGGTGATTTGTTATTTGTGGCTTTATTCACTGAACTGCTTCGGATCTGTTCACAATTGTGACCTGTCCTTCATACCCAAGTGTTTCCCTGAACAATTATCATAATTTGTAGACACAAGGAATTGCAGATGCTGGAACAACTCAAAGGGCCAGACAGCATCTCTGGAGAACATAGGTAGTCGAAGTTTCAGGTTGGGACCCTTCTTCAGATTGATTGTAGTGGGGGGTGGGGAGAAGCTTGAAGACAGATGGGGGTGGGACAAAGCCTGGCTATCACTTACCAAGTTGTATCCTGCCACTACCTCTCTTCCAGCTTTCTCCCCCTTAGTACAATGAATCAATCAGTCTGAAGAAGGATTCCAACCCAAAGCTAAAAGTTAAAACTGCCTGATCTTAGACAGTGACGCAGTAAAATGTCTATTTTTTACTTGTCCAGTCTTGAACAGAAAGAAGCAGTCCTCTACATATCGCAGTGCTATGAATCTTAATGGACATGTGCATGTTTGAAGGATAACATTGAGCTGGGCTCTGATGTTAAATAACCAGCTGGTTCTTGCCTTCTGGACTCTTGAGAGAGTGACTATTTGATTTTGGCTGTGGGGTGTAGCAGAGCCCATGGAGATGTATCCATCAACAGTCAATACCATAAAAAAAAACAAAGCTGGAATGAATAACCCATATATTGTTAACATGAAGCAGTCAAATCAAGGAAGCAGAAATAATTATATGAATCTGCAGTGGAAGAATTTGATCTCAGGCAATAGTGCAAAAACCATGAAGCTGAATCAGCAGCCGGTAAACATGATATAAGAGCAGAAATAACATTTTTATAATCAAATGGATAACTGATTATTAACATTTTTACATTTCTGCTTTTGACGCTTTAAACAATAGCTGGTAATATTAGAGATGCTGTCAAAGTTAGCGATCTGAGAGAACTAATCACTGGGTTACTGCATTTTATTTACTGTTCAAACAGTGAGAAAGATAAAAATAAAGAAGAACAAAAGGGTGGTAATGATCATTTGTTTCTGCTTGCAAAAGATGGTGACATTTGTTCTCTTTTCCAATTTTAACTATTTCTTGGAGTCCTAACATCAATGGGGCTCCTCCGGATCCTGTTTAAATTAAACATGTTGTTAGCTCATGAAAAGAAAAAGATACGGCCCTATTACATAGTTCACTGCACACGGGATCGGTCAAAGTCAGCATGGATTGGATCGGTCAAAGCCAGCATGGATTGGATCGGTCAAAGCCAGCATGGATTTATGAAGGGGAAATCATGCTTGACTAGTCTTTTGGAATTTTTTGAGGATGTAACAAATAGAATGGATAAGGCAGAGCCAGTGGATGTGGTGTATCTGGACTTTCAAAAAGCCTTTGACAAGATCCCACACAAGGGATTTGTATGCAAAATTAGAGCACATGGTATTGACATGGATAGAGAACTAGTTGGCAGACAGGAAGCAAAGAGTAGGAATTAACGGGTCCTTTTCAGAATAGCAGACCCCAGTTATTTACAATATATATTAACGATTTAGACAAGGGAATTAAATGTGACATCTCCAGGTTTGAGGATGACACAAAGCTGGGTGGCAGTGTGAGCTGCGATGAGGATGCTATGAGGCTGCAGGGTGACTTGGACAGGTTGGGTGAGTGGGCAGATGCATGGATAATGTGGATAAATGTGAGGTTATCCACTTTGTTGGCAAGAACAGGAAGGCAGATTATTATCTGAATGGTGTCTGATTAGGAAAAGGGGAGGTGCAATGTGACCTGGGTGTGCTTGTACATCAGTCACTGAAAGTAAGCATACAGGTACAGCAGACAGTGAAGAAAGCTAATGGCATGTTGGCCTTCATTGAGAGAGGCTTTGAGTTTAGGAGTAAGGAGATCCTACTGCAGTTGTACAGGGCCTGAGTGAGACCGCACCTGGAGTACTAATGTGTGCAATTTTGGTCTCCTAATTTGAGGAAGGGCATTATTGCTATTGAGGGAGTGCAGCGTAGGTTCACCAGATTAATTCCCGGGATGGCGTGACTGACATATGATGAAAGAATGGGTCGAATGGGCTTGTATTCACTGGAATTTAGAAGGATGAGAGGGAATCTTATAGAAACATACAATTCTTAAAAGAGTGAACAGGCTAGATGCACGAAGAATGTTCCTGATGTTGGTGGAGTCCAGAACCAGGGGTCACAGTTTAAGAATAAGGGGTAGGCCATTTAGGACTGAGATGAGGAAAAATCTCCTCAGCCAGAGAGTTCTGTGGAATTCTCTGCCACAGAAGGCAGTGGAGGCCAATTCACTGGATGTTTTCGAGAGAGTTCGATTTAACTCTTTGGGCTAAAGGAATCAAGAGATATAGGGAAAAAGCAGGAATGGAGTACTGATTCTGGATGATCAGCGATGATCACATTGAATGGCGATGCTGGCTCAAAGGGCCGAATGGCCTACTCCTGCCCCTATTTTCCTATGTTTTCTACAATGATATCATGTTCTCACTAGAAGATTACTTGTTTTATTGAGTTGCAATTTGTCACTATCATTTTACTCTGTACTTCTGAATCAGTTATGCATTTGCTTTCACTGAATTCCAAAATAATGATCTTTTACAAGATTTTACTTGCTCCCAAAGTTAAAGTATATAAATCAATTTAGTGGTATATCACTGAAATTCTCTTAAAACAATAAGATAGACAATATAGACAATAGATGCAGGAGTAGGCCATTCACAATCAGTACCCCATTCCTGCCTTCTCCCCATATGCCCTGACTCTGCTATCTTTAAGAGCCCTAACTAGCTCTCTCTTGAAAGCATCCATAGAATCGGCCTCCTGAGGCAGAGAATTCCACAGATTCATAACTCTCTGGGTAAAAAAGATTTCCTCGCCTCTGTTCTAAATGGCTTAACCCTTATTCTTAAACTGTGGCCCCTGGTTCTGTACTCCCCCATCACCGTGAACAAGTTTCCTGCCTCTAGCGTGTCCAATCCCTTAATAATCCTATATGCTTCAATAAAATCCCCTCTAATCCTTCTAAATTCCAGAGTATGCAAGCCCAGTCGCTCCATTCTTTCAACATATGACAGTCCAGCCATCCCAGGAATTAACCTCATGAACCTCAGCTCTCCCACAATAGCTAGAACGTCCTTCATCAAATTTGGAGACCAAAACTGCACACAATACTCCAGGTGTGGTCTCACCAGGGCCCTGTACAACTGCAGATGGACCTCAACTCCTCTTGTTATGAAGGCCAACATGCCATTAGCTATCTCCACTGCCTGCTGCACCTGCATACATATTTTCATTGACTGATGAACAAGGTCCCCAAGCTTTTCCCAACTTGACACCATTTAGATAATAATCTGCCTTCCTGTTCTTGCCACCAAAGTGGATAACCTCACATTTATCCACATTTAACTGCATCTGCATTTAACTCACCCAACCTGTCCAAGTCACCCTGCATCCTCATAGCATTCTCCTCACAGTTCACACTGCCACCCAGGATTGCGTCATCTGCAATTTTACTAATGTTATTTTTAATCCCTTCATCTAAATCATTAATGTATATTGTAAATAGCTGCGGTCCCAGCACCGAGCCTTGCGGTACCCCACTAGTCACTGCCTGCCATTCTGAAAGGGACCCGTTAATTCCTACTCTTTGTTTCCTGTCTGCCAACCAATTTTTTATCCATGTCAGTACCCTTCCCCCTATACCATGTGTTCTAATGTTGCCCACTAATCTTCTATGTGCGACCTTATCAAAGGCTTTCTGAAAGTCCAGGTACACTACATCCACTGGCTCTCCCTTGTCCATTTTCCTAGTTACATCCTCAAAAAAGTTCAGAAGATTAGTCAAGCATGATTTCCCCTTCGTAAATCCATGCTGACTCGGACCGATCCTGTTACTGCTATCCAAATGTGTCGCTATTTCATCTTTTATAATTGACTCCAGCATCTTCGCCACCACCGATGTCAGGCTAACTGGTCTATAATTCCTTGATTTCACTCTCCCTCCTTTCTTAAAAAGTGGGATAACATCAGCTACCCTCCAATCCACCGGAACTGATCCTGAATCTATAGAACATTAGAAAATACTTGGGCAAGCTGCACCATTGGGAGGGGAGAGATGGAGGTGTCACAGAATCATACAGCATGGAAATAGGCCTTTGGTCCATCTCAACCATGCCGACCAAGATATACATTTGAGCTAATGCCATTTGCCTGCGTTTGACCTACATCCCTCTAAGCATTTTCTATACATGTACCTGTCCAAATATCTTTTAAATGGTGTTACTGTACCTGCCTCAACCACTTTGCTTCATGGCATGTTCCATATATGAGCCACCATGCTATGAAGAAGTTGCCTCTCAGGTTACTATGAAATCCTTTCCCTCACCATAATCCATGCCCTTTAGTTCTTGATATCCCTATCCTGGGAAAAAGATTGTGTTCATTCACCCTATTTATACCCCTTTGTGATTTTATATACCTCCTTAAGATCATCAGTCAGTCTCCTACGGCCCAAGGAATAAAGTCTAGCCTGCCCAACCTCTCCCTACAACTCAGTCCCTTGACAATTCCTCAGCAATACAAGCTTTTCATTGGGTGCACGTGACAATAAATTAAACTCAACTGAAACTGGATCCTGACAACATCCTTGTAAATATTTTCTGTAAACTTTCCTGCTTAATGGCAGCTTTTCTACAAACGTATGGTCAAAACTGGTTACAATATCCAAATGTGGCATCACCATCATTTTGTACAATGCAGCCTTCCAACATCCATATTCAAAGCACTTACTAATGAAGGCCAGAGTGCCAAAAGCCTTCATCATCACCCTGTCCACTTTCATGGAACTGTGTACGTGTATTCCGAAGTCTCTCTGTTCTACAACACTCCCCAGCTTATCGACAGCGACACTTCTTATTTGAAGATCTGAAGACATTATCAAGAAATTATGAGTAGATATTGACTATTATTTCTTTGAATTTTGAAGCTTCAAAGCTTTAATTTTAAACGGCTTCTGTAAGAAGAGCCAGATAAATGAATGCGAGCCACTAGCTTGGAAGATAGCCAAATAAGTGCTTTTCCAATCTGTCTGGAGAAAGGAGATGTCTGACCTTGGATTGTTTTGAAGTCTCGATAACACACATTCCTTCTGAACTAACGTCATTGTTAGGCCCGTGGATGTTTGAGAGATGTTGGCAGCAATCTCAGTTATTGTTCTGATTAAAATGTTGACAAAACAAAATTAGAGCAACTGGAAGAGGACTTTGTTCGTTCAATTTAAAGACTTGGCAATCTGCCAGGACCTGTTTAATCATGTCTCGAGAAGATTGAGGGGGGATCTTATGGAGACTTACAAAATTCTTAATGGGTTGGACAGGCTAGATGCAGGAAGATTGTTCCCGATGTTGGGGAAGTCCAGAACAAGGGGTCACAGTTTAAGGATAAAGGGGAAATCTTTTAGGACTGAGATGAGAAAAACATTTATTACACAGAGAGTGGTGAATCTCTGGAATTCTCTGCCACAGAATGTAGTTGAGGCCAGTTCATTGGCTATATTTAAGAGGGAGTTAGATGTGGCCCTTGTGGTTAAAGGGATCAGGGGGTATGGAGAGAAGACAATACAAGATACTCCGTTGGATGATCAGCCATGATCATATTGAATGGTGATGCAGGCTCGAAGGGGCGAATGGCCTACTCCTGCACCTATTTTCTATGTTTCTATCTACTAGCAAGCAAATTGGATTTTGTTTGTTATGTGATGAAGTTGGTCACACCATAAGATGGTGTTGAAGATTCAAGGTGAAAGAATATGAAGAAAAGATGGATTTCTTGAAAGTGAAGAAAATCTGTTTTGGATGTTTGAAAAAAGGACATATGGTGAGAGACTGTAAGTCCTATAATTTGTTATAAGTGCAGGCAATATCATTCTGAAGCACTTCATACGGAAAAGAACACACCAGAGCATTGGGAAGAGGAAGAACCGGAACAAATAGAAGAAGAACCACCAGAGCAAGTATAAGAGGAAGAACCGGAGCAAACGGAACAGAAGAAGAAGCCAACTACTAGAGATGCTATCACCTCGCCTCAAGTAGCTGCTCATATTGGGGCCAGGGTTGAAGCTTGTATCTTTTTTTATCTTACCAGTACAGGTGAGGAAGAGTAAGACAAATACAGTGTTGCAAACATATGTTTTTTGGATCATGGAAGTTCGATTACCTTTTGCACAGAAAACCTGACGAGAAGACTGAATATCACAGAAGAGACGAAGATTCAATTGCGTACCATGACTGAAGATAAAGAGAGCATGAGTCATTACATTACAAGTATGGAGATATCCAGTCAGGATGAAGATAATTTTATACCAATACCTGAAGTGTTTACACATGTAACCATGCCTGTTGGTCGTCAAAATATACCTAGACATGAAGACTTGAAACAATGGCCCTACCTGAAGGATGTCAAGATATCTGAAATAAATTCTAGTGTTGACCTACTTATCGGAACAAATGTTTTGAAGGCATTGGAACCTTTACAGATTGTGAGGAGCCAAGGTGATGGACCGTATGCTACAAAAACCCAACTTGGATGGGTTATCCATGGCTCCTTGAGAAGAAATAATGAAAACAGGAATCAGAAGAACTATCCTGCCATTGCTGTTGATCAAATATCTACTGATAAATTAGAAAAGCTGATGATAAAGCAATACAATCATGACTAAAGAAAGTACCAATAAGGAATCGGAAGAGATGTCGAATGAAGAGTTAAAGTTCATGGATATTATGAACAACTCAGTAAAGATTGACGGACACTATTGTCTGGACTTACCTTTCAAACAGGAAAGTATTAATCTGCCGAATAATCGTCGTAAGGCAGAGCAAAGTACCCAGAATTTGAAACGCAAGTTTGGCGAGAATACTAAATTTGATGAAGTAAGAATCTCTTTGAAGAATAATTTCTACATGGATGATTGCTTAAAATCCATGTCTATTAAGCAGGAAGCAATTCAACCAGAAGAACATCTGACTTCCCGTTGCAATAAGGGAGGATTCACACTTGACAAGTGGATTAGCGAAACCAGAGAGTTGGATTTGGACAGAGACAATCTGCCAATGGAAAGAGCATTGGGAGTTACTAATAATGCACAATTGAAATATGTTAACACAAAAGAAAATCCTGCGGATGAAGTTTCCAGAGAACTGACAGCGAACCGCTTCTTAAGCGATAAGAGATGGATCAATGAACTAAAATCTCTCTGTAAGCCAGACAGAGAATGGCCAACGCTTGAGCTGGGATTTGAAATCTGTGCTAATGATCCGGAAATTAATCAAACCTAACAGTGAACTTTATTGCTAAAAATCCTGTTATTCTTGTGAAGGATTTCACATCTCAACGTTGATGTTACAACACATCCATGAGTTAATCGGACATGGAGGAAGACATTTCATGCTATCAAAGCTGTTGTGTGTTGGACCATATATTGGCTATCATGCCTGATTTTAAGGGTTTGGTGCGCACGATACGACTTAAAAATAAAACCAATGTTTTAATAAGATCAATAATCACGTTATGCTTGCTTCTAGAAGGCGATAGTGAAGATGGATGAGTCGATGAAGAATTCTGATTGCTGATATATAGTGTTGCTATTTTCCTTGTTAGTATAGTGGTTAGTATCCCCGCCTATCACGCGGGAGACCGGGGTTCAATTCCCCGACGGGGAGCCAACCGGGGTTCAATTCCCTGACTTTTTGCTTTAGATATGTTAAGCCTTCGTGGCTACTTTTTTGATGTTTATTAATAATTGCCTCGTTATATACTCGGAACAATTAGGGCCTGGTATGTAGTGGCCATTTGGCTTATTTTGTGTGTCATTAATTATGGCATGTGGCTTTAAATTTTAGGCTGCCCATTATTATGTGGGTGGTACATATTCTAGGGCGTGTTTGGAGCTAAGTTTCTTGCGCGGAAGCTTAGTTTTTAGTTTTAGTTTGGGACTTACCCTTTGATCATGTGAAGTGTAACGGAGACACGAGAAGTTTCTAAAGTTTAAAGCGATATGCTGGAGTTTGACGAAGATTATAGTGTACGAGTCGGAAGAAGGTCGGATGTATTCCTTATTGTTTTTCTTCAACAATAAAGAATTTATTAATCAAAAGACTGTGCTATGAAGATTTATCTGTGAAGAAGCTCTGAAGGTCTCACGGAGAGCTCACATTATGATATTCTCCTTAATCATGTAGTCTACTTTAGTGGCTAGAGGGCGGTGATCTCTTGAACGATATAAAAATCTGCCGCTGCAGTTGTAGGTTAATGTTTGCATCCTTGAGATCTTCTGAGATGCTTCTGAATCTTTTGCTATTTTTATAAAATCTAAGCTAGTTAATCATTCAAACAATTTCCACAAGATAACTTCTTTATCCAGAATTCAAAGTAGCCCTCCTTTGCTCATTTTATTTGGTTATTGCCTGCCTGGTGATTATTTCATTGTTTCATTTGATTTGAGTGCTATTTTTTCATCATGTTTTATTAGCTTCACTTTCTTGTTTTTATTGCCATCTTGGTTGTTTCCTATGTGAAATTTTCCCATCATTTCTATTGTATTTTCCTCTGATCTCTACTTATACTTGGCATTATTGCATTTTACAGAATTTCATTTTGACCCTGTTTGGAATGTATTAAATCTGCATCTTACTCATACCAGTTTTAAATAACATCGAAAACAAATCTGCCGTTTAATGCAGTATCATTCACACTACTGGCCCAGTTAAATTGCGAACAACCCAGACATATTTTGCAAAAGTAACGTGAATTTCAATTCTTTGTGGTAATTTGCAAATGTGAGTAAGCTTACTTATTTATTAGCGAAGGGAGACATCTGAATGCATGCTTGTTCACCTGTGGACGCACACACACATGCACTCTCTCTCTCCCCTCCCCCCCTCTCCATCCCTGCTCCTCCCTCTCACTCTCATGCTCTGCCCACTTTCATGCTCTGCCCTCGCCCTCTCATGCTCTCTCCTCTCCCCACTCCTGCTCTCCCTCTATCTCCCTCCCTCTCTCTCCTGCTCCTCCTCTATCTCTCGACTCAATCCCAAAAGACAACCCCCCACTCCCTACCGATTTCCCCAGCGAGATAAACCTCTAGTACCCAAACACCTCCAAGAACTCAATCCAAAAACACTACCCCTCTCTCTCATCCCCTCCCCCTCATCTCAACCCTCCACCCCTCTGCACCCTTATCTGTGAGACCTTCAACCTACCCCTCTCTCCTCCATCTCTCTTATGCTTGCCCCTCTATTTTCATGCTCTCTGCTCCTTCCCCCTTAAGTCTCTCTCCTCTCTCCACTCTCTCATCTCTCCCTATCTCTCATAAGAAAGATCCGCATTTCTCCTGGACTCGCCGGGAACCCCCTTCCGAAACAGGTATAAGAGAAATCCTCTCCCAAAGAGAGAACAGAGAGAGAACGCCCTCAAAGAAGAACTCTTCCGACTCTCTCTCCAAAGCGAGTTTCTCTCTTCTCCCTGCCTCTCTCCAGAGAAACCTCTCTAACGCGAGATCTAGAGAGAAGGGACCTCTCTTCTCCCCTCTTCCTCCCCCTGAAATGGAGAAGAAGGACTCTTTCTCTCTCTCCCTCTCCAAAGCGAGCGAATCCTCTCTCCTCGAGAGAGAGCGCTCTCTCGATGCTCTCTCGCTCGTCTCTAATTGCTCCATCACTCATAACCACTTAAGAGAAAACCAAGATCATTACAACTCTCCATCTCGAAGACAACCTCCCTCTCTCACTCTCCAGCCAAATCAACCCCCTTGCCCGATACGCGAAGGGTCGCACTTCAACCTCACAAAACCCAGATCTCTCAACCTCCTCCCTGAATCCAATCAGCAGAGCTCCCAAACTCACGCTCTACTCTCTCTCACCCCTCTCCATACCGATTTCCAGGCCACAATCTCAACATCCCACTTCAAACGTCCCTACATTTCTACCCCGCCTGCTATAATGCAAGTCGCTAAGTCTCCAGTCGACCCCTCACACCAGGATAACAACAGACTCTGTCTATCGTGACCCCATCACACGCACGAATTCCCCCCCCCGTCCGCTCCTAAATTCTCAAGCCCGCAAGTCAAGTTCCCCCACTCGCCTCAATCAAGACCGACTATGAACCCAAACAAAAATTTATCTCACAGGAGCGCTCCCTGTCTCTATTGGAGATCTCGTGGAGCACAGACTGCAGATTCGAGAAAGCGGCGAGGATCTCAACGGTGGAAAGGAGTGGGAGCTTGCAAGTCGCGGCGAGTGGAACTAGGAGACTAAGGCAGGGCGAATCTCGTTCCGTCGGAGAATATGGCGCTCTGATCTCTCGGACAGATGGTCAGCTCTCTCTCTCCGTTCTTCTCTCTTCTCTCCTCCCCCCCCCCTCTCTCCTCCCTCTTCTCCTTTTCTCCCTCCCCCACCCCCCACCCCCCTCTCTACCCAATGGACACTTTCAGTGACGGTGCTTTATTTGTAGGTATCTCTGCCATTACTCTGTGCATGCCCCTCTATACATTTATCGCTTATTTGCTCAGGATTCCAGCGTCTAATCTCTCGCACCTCCTGTCCGTGAGGCGGTGTAGGCCTCAAGCAGAGCAGCGCGCGATGTATTCCAGCACATTGTAAAGTGATGGCCAGACAACACCCTCACTCTCCTGTCATTGTCTATTCAGTGGATGAACTATAGTTCAGTGAGCAGTGTGGCAGGTGCAGCAGTAAAATGAATGTAGCAGCATGAGGCATATTCAACAACTATGTATTCAAGCGAGAGTTAGATCTAGCTCATAGGGCTCACAGAATCAAAGGATATGGGGAGAAAGCAGGAACGGGGTACTGATTTTGGATGATCAGGCATGATCTTATTGAATATGATGGCTCGAAGGGTCGAATGGCCTTCTCCTGCACCTATTTTCTATGTTTCTATAAGGTACCGACCCAGCAAAGCTGCAGAACAGCATAGGAATCCGCACACAATCAAGGATGGATTGTGGTGGACTCAAGCTTCCCAATATATTTGAATGCTTCGTGCATTTCATCATAAATACTCTAACGCTGATCCTTTTGTCATTATTTCTTTCCCTGCAATCCTCCATCTTCATGGGGCTGTTTCTCAATATCCTTCCACCTTTTGGAATGTATAGATTGTTTTACACATTCACTGCCATTCTAGTATTCAACAGTGGGTGGCTTGCAAAATCTTTGTTTGCGTTGCTAGAGTATAAATTCAAGAAAAGTTAACAGTTTCAAAACAAAATGCTGGGAAAAGGCATTATCTATGTGCAGTATTCTTCATAATGTTAATTTCATCGAAAAAAAAGTTCAGTGCATTCAACACATCCCTGCCCTAATCGTCACCACTTCACCATTCTGCGTTTTGCATTTGAACGTAAGCCCTCGTTTCAAAAAAATATAAATCTGCTTCGCTAAAGACCTCCATTGGAACCATAATTAAGCAAGCATAAAGTTTTATGAGTATCATTCTTCTGATTTTACGTTTATATCCTCTATTTTATTCAATTACCTTCTGCCGGTCTCCTGGTGCCACGATGTGTATTTCTACTGATAAAATTGGAGTGGAGTTTAGTTTATTGTCACATCTACTGAGGTACAGTGAAAATCTTTTGTTGCATGCTAACCAGTCAGCGCAAAGACAATACATGATTACAATCGAACCATCCACAGTGTACAAATACATGATAAAGGGAATAGCATGAATAACGTGTAGTGCAAGATAGAGTTCAGTAAAGTCTGATCAAAGATAGTCCGAGTGTCTCCAATGAGGTAGATAGTAGCTGAGGATTGCTCTCAAGTTGTTGGTATCCATACATTTCTAATACCATTACATTTTTAAATAAATTTAGATTTTCTTTTTTAGGGTCATTACTATGATGAACATAACAACCAGCGAAGCCCAAGAGTTCTTACTATTTTGTTGTTCAGTGGGTATGAGTCACATACCGACACAGTGCCTGCTGGAAAAATGGATAAACTCCCAACACATGTATATGCAGTTGCTGCTATTTCCCCCTGTGTTTGCAGTTTCTATTTTCAAGATGCAGCTCCTTGAATTTCAAATGGTGACTCATGTCTGTTTAGTCATTGAATGTGGTTGGTTTCAAATTAAGATGCAGTCAGTGGGTTGGAGAATGTTTGTGCACAGGGATGATATGTGGGCAAGCGTTTCCTCCAGTCTTCCGTTTAATGCAACATGGTAATTTAATGTAATTGCACTTCTAAAGGCAGTGCAGTAAAACCACATTATTGCCACGGGCTAAATAAAAGCACCGATTAAGCCAATTATTAATGGTAGGTCTCCTTTTAATTAATTTCTCTTCCACCTTCTACCTTTTTAAAAAGCTGGTGAACTTCATTGTAAATGTAGACACAAGCTGCCAGTCACTCATTCAGTACAAAGTGCCATTGTTGACAATTTTGCCGGTTAGTTAAAATGAAAAATATTTTAATGATACATCCTGTGGCTTCCCTCCCACCACCTCTTCAGGCCATTAAACTCTCAGATTTTGACCATCCCCAATTTGTGTAGTTTCTTGTGTTTCTTATCTTCCCCCACCTTTACCTGCCCCATCTCATCCTGACCATGAGACCCATCTTTCTACACCTTTGACTCCATTTCCACAAAATGAGTTGCCAGACGAAATGTAACCACTTAACTTCCTATGCTGGATCATTGTTAGTATATATTGTTAACAATCTCCACACGATCAAATCTTTAAACATCACCTTTCTCTTTAAAAAAAATCAAATTCTTACTCTGCTGTCCATCCATCTCTATCTCATTTCCACCTTTCCTCTCAAAGGTGCTTGCACATATGTATAAGCCTCTCATAGTTTTACTCGTGTTTCACAGAACCTCACTGTCTAAATTACAAACAGCTCCCTTGTTACTTGACCCAGTTCTGCAAAGGTTCTTATCGAAATTCTTAACATTGTACGTGACTGTGCCGTAGGGCCATTCTATGGAAAGTGAACCAAAATGTCACACACGTGACCAGATGGCCTCACATAAAGTAATGCATTAAAAAAAAAATGTAAGGGATTAATCTTGTTCATTGCTATTTTCCTACCTACAGAACTATAATGCATGTCTGCTAAATATATAAACATTCTAGCTTTGTAAAATTCAGTTTGTAAGATAAAAATGAGTTATGAAAAAAATGCTTCCGTGTGGGGTCACACACGTGACCAGTCGTATTTGACCTCTGACCTTAAACAAACATTGTCAGCATAACATGAAAATTTCACTTGAAAAACTTTGAAAAAAATATGAATAATATATACACTACAACTCAATATACCTGTAATGCTTTCAGAATTAGGAGAGATGTACTCCACAATTTTTCATATTTTTGATCACACACGTGACTAAGAATGGTGGGGGGGGCATAGATAATTCATCATCCCAGCACCTCTTCACTACTTTCCTGATTAATAATGCTCCACACTCTGGAGCCTTCTCCTTAACTATTAGACTGAAGCCAAAGATTAGGGTGCAAAGGCTTCTATTCACTTAACAATTCCTCTGGTGTCCCTCAAGGATTGCCACGACTGCCTCTTTATTTCCCATCACATTCTGCCTCTCAACAATATCATTTTACATCGCAGTGTCTGTTTTCACATGTATGCTAACAGCACCTGGTTCCAACTCGCCAAATTTGTCAGACAGCTTGTCTAGCATGCAGCACTGGAGGTGAAGACATTTCTTACAACTAAATATATTCTATTTTGCACTATCTATTGTACTTGAGTTTGAAATGATTGTATCTATTTGTAGGAAAGAACTGCAGATGCTGGTTTAAATCGAAGATAAACACAAAATGCTGGAGTAACTCAGCGGGTTAGGCAGCATCTCTGGAGAGAAGGAATGGGTGACTTTTTGTGTTGAGACCTTCTTCAGACTGATCCCAGGGGAGGGGGTGGGACAAAGAAAGAATGCAGTCAGATACAGTAAGACAGGGAGAACTGGGAATGGGGGGGGGGGGGGGGATAGAGAGGGAAAGCTAGGCTATTTGAAGTTAGAGACGTTAATATTCATACCGCTGGGGTGTAAGCTTCCCAAGCGAAATATGAGATCCTGTTCCTCCAATTTGTGCTGGGCCTCACTCTGATGGAGGAGGCCCAGGACAGAAAGGTTAAATTGGGAATGGGAGGGGGAGTTGAAGTGCTGAGCCACCGGGGAGATCAGGTAGGTTAAGGCGGACTGAGTGGAGGTGTTCAGCGAAATGATTGCCAAGCCTGTACTTGGCCTCGTCAATGTAGAGAAGTTGACACCTGGCACAGCGGAGACAGTCAAAGGTCTTCTGAAATCCAAGGAATAACATCCACTGACTCATTGAAACATACAGAATAGTGAAAGGCTTGGATAGAGTGGATGTGGAGAGGATGTTTCCACTAGTGGGAGAGTCTAGGACTAGAGGTCATAGCCTCAGAATTAAAGGCCATATTTTTAGGAAGAAGATGAGGAGAAATGTCTTTGGTCAGAGGGGGTGAATCTGTAAAATTCTTTGCCACAGAAGGCTGTGGAGGCAGTCAGTGGATATATATTAAGGCAGAGATAGATAGATTCTTGATTAGTACATATGTCAGGTTATGGTGAGAAGGTAGGAGAATGGGGTTGAGAGGGAGAATTAGATCAGCATTAGATTGAATGGCGCAGTAGACGATGGGCCGAATGGTCTAATTCTGTTCCTATCCCTTATGATCTTACGGCTCTCCTTGTCTACGCTACTATTTGCTTCCTCTTACTTCTCAGCTGATTGTAAACAAGTTCTTGCCTATGATTGTTGAAACAAGGACTGGTTTCAAACAAAAAGACAATGTTGGTGAATCTCAACGTCAACATCCCTGGAGAACATTGGTAGGTGTTGTTATCCAACTGAAACAT
This sequence comes from Amblyraja radiata, assembly GCF_010909765.2. Classification (NCBI taxonomy): domain Eukaryota; kingdom Metazoa; phylum Chordata; class Chondrichthyes; order Rajiformes; family Rajidae; genus Amblyraja; species Amblyraja radiata. Next base: position 28,696,868 of record NC_045960.1, on the reverse strand, counting down.
TATCCCGAAACATCACCTATCCATGTTCTCCTGGGATGCTGCCTGACCCGCTGAGCAAATTATTGGTGTTATAAGAATTGCTGGCTGACATAATGCAAATGATGTACGGCGGGTGCAGAATTATAATCGATAATGCATGAACGGGGAGGGCTGAAGGGCTTGTTTCTGTGCTGTACAACGTGATGAACTGCTGAACACAATATAATTACTACTGCTGTCGCAAGTTAAGAAGAGTGGGAGTAGATATCTAAGTAGCCTAGAGCCAGGGATTCTTTTTTTATTATGTGGATAAAATCTACAGCCGGAAAGAAGATCAGGAGGATTTAGTAGCAGATGAATCAGCCTTGTATCTGTGACAGTTATTTACTTATTCAATGGGAGAATCATTCCAAGTTGAAATTACTTTGTCAAAAGGCAGATCATAAACTAAGATCTATCAGCAATAAAACTGTGCAAACTTAGAAGTTTGCAATTGGTACAATTGTGTAGGGAGATATCTATAAATTGAATTAAAAAGTTTTAGCAATTTGTTTTAAATCTGTTTTCATAACAAATTTTATTTTAAATGATCATGTTGAATCAGTACGTTAACGACTTGTTAACCCAGGAATTTTTTAACTGGGTGTTTTATTGATTAGGAGAAAAAGGTCTGTTTACAGGTTGAAGTTTTCTCAAGTATCTTTTGCATTTTACCCTTGTTCAAATGCATTTAGATAATATTATAACCCACTTTATAAATTTGAACGTTGACCATAAAATTTAGGAATTGGGTTTTTGCATAAGCTGTTAAGACAAGAGTTGAAATTGATTTGTGACTGGCTTGGGTTATGTTCAACAATAATTCAGCATTTATTTCATTCCACCATTGATTATCAAGGTAGGTGCCTCCATTGCTTTTCTGGTGACCATTTTGGAATAGCGATGAGGACGAAATAAATTATTTTGAAGTATTCAGAAAATATTCAAACTATGAGGTTAATTTCAGGACAATGTCCTTTTATAACTTTATGTCATCAGGGTACATAGGAATTAAATAGATAGCAATCATGTGGTTATGTATTGTGAAGCATAATGGACACCGTTGTAAATGTCTGATTCCCATCTTCTTTCCCCAGCTGTCTGCAACAGTATCAAGAACCCAGTTACAAAAGATGACCTCTTTGAGTTCATTGAAAGGAATCAAATGCTATCCCAAAGAGAAACACGGAAAAAATCTCTGGATATGGACTCTGAGCTAATGCCACCGCCGCCTCCGAAGCGACCAAACCATGCTTTGTAAACATCCGATTTGTAAACACAGCGTCTTTGTAAAAAGTTTCAAATACAGAATCATTGTTTTTGCAGGTCTGCATAAACTGATGTCAAGTCTATTCTCTCTGGGACAGAAGGGTACAAATCCTCTCTAACATCATTAGATTTTTCTCAACTCGGCAAACTGTAAAAATAAATAAAAAACCCTGACTTATTAAGCGCAGTTATTAATTTTCTTTACATTTCCAAAGTTTCAGTTATTTCCGACTGTTTTCGAGCACTGCATTACTGCACTCCAGCTTTTAGTTCCTATCTTATATTTGCAAGAAATTACAATCAAATATTTATTCTGTGGAGAAGAATCACATTTTTGCTTTATTTCACAAACTAAGCTGGTTTAATTGAAAGTTCTCTGAAACCTATAGAACCATTTACTTTCAACCATTTTTGCAGGTTGTTGGCTAATTTATATATAAACACAGAGATTAAATGATCGTACAGTTTTTTGAAGAGCTTTATTTTTAATTCAGTTTTAATCCAGACTATGCAGGCCAAATGGAAATGAAAAGTTCCTATTTAATATGTTTATTTTGAGTACCACGGATTTTGAAAGCATGGACCAACTTTACGTTAATTAAAGTGAATAAAGATTTCTCCACAAATCTTACCACCCTGCCCCACTAAAACTATGTATTTGATTTAATTTTAACATGATAGGCATGTAAGCCTAAACGCACGCCTCCATTTCCCTTTTTTGACTCAAACAGTCTCATGTTTTCTCTTTAAATTATAGGGGCCTTGATGTAAACATTTGCAATAAATGGCAATAAAAGACACCATCTTCCTTTCTGATGAAGTTTTTGGATTATGTAATTTTTAGGAAAACATTGTTGCATCTTTTTGTCTATTAATTAAAAAACAAATGTCTCAAGTTTGTTGCAAGGTCACTTATTATTTTGTTCTATTTATTGTTTCTGCAAAACTGCATTGTCCATCCATCGCAACCATCCATAATTGTGTACAGGTGTAATTTTGTTTTAATATTCTGCCATAATCTTTAGACGTTAGAGAAACAGCGCCCTCCATAATGTTTGGGACATTCTGCGGACAGTGGTCATTGACAAATCCACACCTGACTCCTGAAGAGTGTTTCTGATCTGTCGGACAGGTGTTTGGGGATTTTTCTTTATTATAGAGAGAATTCTTCTGTCATCAGCTGTGGGGGTCTTCCTTGGCCTGACAGTCCCTTTGCGATTAGTAAGCTCACCAGTGCTCTCTTTCTTAATGATGTTTCAAACAGTTGATTTTGGTAAGCCTAAGGTTTGGCTGGTCTCTAACAGTTTTATTCTTCTTTCTCAGTCTCATAATGGCTTCTTTGACTTTCATTGACACATCCTTGGTCCTCATGTTGATAAACAGCAATAAAAGTTTCCAAATGTGATGGATAGATTGGAGGAAAGACTAGGTGCTGAGTGCTATCTTATACCTGCATTAAACACACCTGAGCAATTACAAACGTCTATGAAGCCATGTGTCCAAAACATGATGGTGCCCAGAAATGAGGAGACGATGTATAAACACAGCTGCAATATAGACATGGTGAAACCAAAATGTATAAAAATGGCCTTTATTAAAATCTGACAATGTGCGCTTTAACCACATGTGATTTTTTTTTCTATTACAAATCTCAAATTGTGGAGTACAGAAGCAAATAAATAAATGATGGGTCTTTGTCCCAAACATTATGGAGGGGACTGTATCGCGCGGAACAGGCACTTCAGCCACCGAGTCCGTGCCGACCAGCGATCACCCTTTACACTAGCATTATCCCACACGCTAGGGACAATTTATGATTTTGCCAAAGTCAATTAACCTGCAAACATGTACGGACTGTCGCAGGAAACCGGAGCACCCGGAGAAAACCCATGCGGTCACGGGGAGAGCACCCATAGTCAGGATCGAACCCGGGTCCCTAGTGCTTTACCGCTGCATCATTGTGCTGCCCTATTTAAATATGATATTTAAAACTGAAAGATATTTAATATAATTTTTAGGAAATTATATCAGGGAAAGTTAATTATTTTTTTAAAGAAAAGGTTTTACTGGTTGTTTTGTTGGCTTTGTTGTTTCCGCACCTGCACAGACCAACGTTGTAAACGTCCATAATTGTGCTCTGATAAAATATCCGAAATGATATTTAACATGTAGGAAGGAACTGCAGATTCTGTTTAAACCGAAGACAGACACAAAATGCTGGAGTAACTCAGCGGGACAGGCAGCATCTCTGGAGAGAAGGAATGGGTGACATATCGTGTTGCGACCCTTCTTCAGACTAGCCAGGGGAAAGGGAAACAAGAGATATAGACAGTGATGTAGAGGGATATTAAACAGATACGCAAAAAGTAATGATGATAAAGGAAACAGGCCATTGTTAGCTGTTTGCTAGGTGAGAACAGGAACCTGGTGCGACTTCAGTGGGGGAGGGATGGAGAGAGGGGTTACTTGAAGTTAGTGAAATCAAGATTCATACCACTGGGCTGTAAGCTGCACAAGCAAAATATGCTGTTCCTCCAATTTGCGATTTGCCTCACTCTGACAATGGAGGAGGCCACGGACAGGAAGGTCAGTGTGGGAATGGGAAGGGGAATTAAAGTGTTTGGCAACTGGGAGATCAAGTAGGTCCAGGTGGACTGAGCGAAGGTGTTCAGCGAGAAGATCGCCCAGTCTACGTTTGGTCCTGCCGATGTATAAGAGTTCACATCTAATCTAATATCACGATTTTCAGTGATGTTATATCAGGGAAAGTTGATTCTTTTATTTAAACCTTTACTCTTGATAAATAAGTGTGTCCTTGGGTAAGACACTTCACCCACCTTTGCCTGTGTGTGTGGATGTAATTATGTGAAGCACTTTGGGGTCAATGCAAGTTGACTAAAAATGTGCTATATAAATAAAGAAATTAAATTAAACAAAAATGAACAAACTGCACAGACACATATTTTAAACATAATTTAAACAAAAACAAATTGAAAATCCTTTTGCTGGTCTCCATTTCCACAGCGAATTGGATATGTGCCCTGAAATGTGAAGTTGCATTTTGTATTAAATTTGTTTTATTCTTCCTTTGATTAGAAGCTGGAGTAGAATATGGTGGTTAATCATGGGTGTTCATCAAATGAGACAGTTGCTATGGGGGGAAACCTGGAGCTGAAAGTATTTCCATTTCAAACACTTGCAAGAAGCTGCAGAAGTATCTTTCCTTTGGTTTATTTTGCTTAATATGAAAATTGTCATGTAAATGTAATAAATATATACGCATTACGTTATTGAAATGTAGGGAAGATTGGGATTAGATGAGATCTGTGTTTATTGCTGTCTAAACTTTATTTTTACATCACTGCAGTCCACATGATGTAGATACACCTACAGTGCTGTTAAGTGAGGAGATGTGGATTTTCGACCCAACAGCAGTAGTGATATCTGTCCATGTACGGACTTTGAAGCATTCTTGGAGATTGTGCTACTTTTGAGTACCAACTTCTCGTGTATCATCTTAGTAGGTCAAGCGGTTTAGTGGGTATTGTTATTGCAATCCTGATGACATTACTATGCGCCCTTTTGAGGAGGAGGAGAGGAAGAAGGCCGAAATACGACTGAAGTAAGGAATGTTCCACATATCTCAAAGATACAGGTACCGAAACACAAGGAACTGCAGATGCTAGTTTAACCACCAAAAAAAGACCCACAGTGCTGGAGTAACTCAGCAGGTTAGGCAGAATCTCTGGAGAACATGGTGATATTTTGGGTTGGGATCCTTCTTCCAAGTGAAAGATACAGGTATCATTTGCTAAGAACTGGGAGAACAAGAGGGTGTGGTGGAAGGGGATCGGTTAGTCTCTGCATAGGGAAGAAGTGGAAAGCCCTCCTGTTGTACATGTTAAAGTAAGAAGTCAAGAATGCTTAATTATAATGTACTGAAATGGAGCAATGAAATTCTTGCTTTCAGCAACACAACAGGTTTGAAAAGACAGTATCAGATGCCCGAGGTGCAGATGAACCAATTGACTGACACCAGGAAGCTGTAATAGCTGTACCTTGTCCTTTTACCATCTGGATGCCCGCAGCAACGGCTGCGGAGGGTTGAGGTCCCGACCACGGGGGAAAATGGAGGAGGACTGGCCAAATTGTGTGCCTTCCACCACCGTGATGAATGCTGTGGTGGATGTTTATGTTAAATTTTTATTGTGTTTTTGTGTGTGTTCTTTATAATTGTATCGCTGCTGACATATTCATTTCACTTGCACTTTATGTGCAATGTGACAAATAAACCGTATTGTATTGTATTGTATTGTAGATTAAAGTGGCCAAATGAGTCAGAAGTGTCACAGTTGTAAATGGGAGAGATTGGAAGAGGCAACCATGAGTCAAGGTAGGAAGAAAGGAACCTTTGACCGTCTTGTTGCCTTTGCACTTAGACTCGTCCACATAGACAGTGATAGTAGTAGGATTTACTGTCACGGGACATGGTTAAGTTAACTCTTTCATTGACACTGGTCATTGACTGGCAGCTGAGTTAAATGTCACATTTGCATTTCCCCAAGCTTGGTCATGCGTAGGTCCTGCTCAACCTAGGCACAGGACGCTTCAGTATCGGAGGAATTGAAAATGGATCTAATATTGTGCAACCATGAGCAAACATCCCCAGTACTAATGCTTGAGAGAAAACAATTGATTTAGTACTTGAGAGGAGATCAAGCAGTTTGGACCTCTGACACGGAAGTGGGTCCTTGAGCTGATGAACAACTGCATGCTGACAAGAAACATCCCAAAGATCTGGAGGAAAACCAAAATCATCGCTCTTCTAAAACCCAGTAAAGAGCCAGCATATGCCAAGAGCTTCCGCCTGATCTCCCTGCTATGCCACCCGTACAAGCTGTTTGAGTGCCTGATCCTCAACAGGCTTGCCCCAGTCGCTGAACCAGCCATCATCCCTCAACAAGCTGGATTCCGACCTGGCAAATCCACAACAAGTCAACTTCTGAATCTCACACAGCACATTGAAGACGGGCTCCAGAAAGGACTGGTGACAGGAGCCGTCTTTGTTGATCTGTCTGCCGCGTATGACACTGAACCACTGCCTCCTCCTAAAAAAGATCTTGGAGAATACCAAAGACCTGGCACTCACGGACCTCATCGGAGCCCTCCTGAAAGATAGGCGCTTCTATGTTGTCCTTAACAACAAGCAAAGTCGCTGGCGACGACAACGGAATGGCTTGCCTCAAGGTAGTGTGCTGGCTCCACTACTATATAACATCTACACCAATGATCAGCCAATGGACCAGAACACTGAGCGGTTCATCTACGCCGACGACCTCTGTGTAACATCCCAAGGGAGTACGTTTGAAGCTGTAGAAGCGAATCTCACCTCAGCCCTAGATGAGCTACACCTCTACTACGAGCGCAACCACCTACACGCAAACCCTGCGAAGACCCAAGCCTGCTCGTTCCATCTCAGGAACCGGGAAGCAAACAGACCCCTTAACATCACATGGTCTGGAACACCTCTTGAGCACTGCACCAACCCTGTCTACCTCGGTGTAACACTGGATCGCACTCTCTCCTATAAGGAACACGTCAAAAACACCAAATTGAAAGTTAACTCCCGAAATAACATCCTCCGGAAGCTGATCAACTCCAAATGGGGAGCCACAGCACACACATTAAGATCTACTGCTCTGGCCCTGTGCTACTTCTCTGTGGAGTATGCGTGTCCTGTTTGGGAGAGATCATCTCATGCCAAGAAACTAGACCCAGCGTTGAATAACACCTGCCGCTCAATCACTGGCTGCTTGAAGCCCACCAACATAAACAACCTGCACCTCCTCGCTGGCATTGCCCCTGCTGATGTGAGACGGGAAGTCGCCAGCCGAGTAGAGATCATCAAGGCCACCAGTGATGAACGCCACCTCCTCTACGGACGTGTACCCCCGGCCCAACGGCTGAAGTCCAGGAGAAGCTTTCTCAGCCATGTCCAGACCCTAATAGCATCACGGGAAGAAACCAGACTCCAACTATGGACAAAAAGGCTTGAGGACGACCCCCTTCCTACTGACATGGGTATCCCTCCTTCTGAAGCACTCCCTCCGGGCTCAGAAGCACCATGGGTCCAGTGGAAGACGCTCAACCGCCTGAGAACAGGAACAGGGCGATCAAAAGCTGCCATGGCCAGATGGGGCTATGAAACTGGCCAAACCACCTGTGAATGTGGAGAAGAGGACCATACAATGCAGCACTGCCTTGTCTGCCCCCTACTACCCAACCAGTGCAGCCCAAAGGATCTTGCAGTGTTCAATATAAATGCAAAGGACTGCGTAAAGGAATGGGAAACTGTCATATAACCAACCAGCTTCAAAGACACGAAAAGAAGAAGAAGTACTTGAGAGAGACAATGTGGAAGCATGCCATTCGGGCAGGCCGTTTGGTCTATGAAGTCTGCGTCGACCAGCGATCACCCCGTACAGTGGTAACACTGTATGGTAGGATAGCGTTAGATTTGGAGTTTGGGTGGAAACTCGAGTACACGGACATGGTCACGGGGCGAACGTACAAACCACCCACAGTCAGGATCGATACCGGGTCTCTGGCGCTGTATATCTGCAACTCTACCGCTGCGCCACCGTGCCAACCCTGTGTGAGAGGAAAGTAGACAATACCCACGTGGTCCCACAGGGAAAACGCTCAAGCTCCATGCACAGCAGTGTTTGCACTTGGAAGGAAATTACCCGAAATTCGGGAAATTCTGGTTGTCTTCAGGTAATTCTAGGGAAATAAAATAATTTCAGGAAATCTCCCCGCCCGGTAAGCCTTCCCCAACTGCGCATGTGAGACTGCCGCCCCCAACTGTGCACGCGTGGATACCGGGCCCACTGCGCACGTGCAGGGAGACGCGAAGGGATTCAATCAGGCCTGCGGGATGATTTGTGGGAAAAAAGTATGTACCTGTTTATTTACGACCATCCGCGCTTGCGCAGTTGGGGAGGCCCGGCAGCCGTGTCACAATTGAAAATGGCACCGGTGCCACGGTAGGGACGCCGTTTCCCCGCACGTGCGCAGTTGGGGAAGGCTCACCGACCGGGCTGGGAAATACCATCAAATTCCAGGTAATTTGGAATTCTATTTCAGGAATTTTTTTTTGAGGTGTGGAAGCACTGATGGTCAGGATCAAACCCAGGTCTCTGGCGCTGAAGTTGAAGAAAGATGGGTGCAACACATTGACCTGAGGAACTCTGCAGCAACTCTCTGCGATTAAAATGATTGCCTTCTAAATATCTTCGTTTGAACGAGGTATGTCATTGGACAACTGTCCCAGCACCTCATAAACTGCAATATTATTCCTGTTAATGCCACACTGACACCAAAAACGAATACACTCATCCTCGAATATCAATAATGACTACGTTGCTTATAAAAACCTGCAACTGATTTTAGATGTGAAGTTTGCATGCAGCATCTACTGCACTTCAAATTCATGAGAGATATCTGATGTAACGCAGTCATTCCAATCCATTATTGGGATAAAACTCAGCATCAAATTTTACATCAGATACAACTTCTGAAAAGTTCACCTAATCATCTATTTAATTGATGAACAAACTAAAGTTATTACTCTTTTGTGTTAGATTTTAAAGATACATAGCCCACCGGTTCATGCCGACCAGTGATCTCCCTGTACACTAACACTATCCTACACACTGGGGATAATTTACAATTTTACCAAAGCAAATTAACCTACAAACCTGTACGTCTTTGGAGTGTGGGAGGAACCCGGAGAAAACCCACGCAGTCACACAGAGAACGTACAAACTCGGTACAGACAATACCCATGGGTCAGGATTGAACGAGGGTCTCTGGTGCAGTGAGACAGCATCTCTACCAATGCACCACCATGCTTTTGTTTAGGTATTCCAATAGAATCTTAAATTGACAGCTTTGGCCCAAAAAGAGGCTCAATAAAAAAACAGCTGCCTATTTATCCTCTCCCTTTAGATCCCTACATACAAAATATTTGCCAACCAATATGAATTGTCTCTTGTGACTATAATTCATGATGAACACCACTGGTGTCTGCCAGCCTAGTGTTGCTCTGTGATGCATAATTCATCCCAAGCAAACAAAGAGCTCAGAATAATCTAATTTGTTGGATTGGAGAGCAGTTAAAAGAAATAATGTTTCAGTTACAGGAAATGGTCAACAATTTTTCCAGGGACAAGTGATTTGATTCAATGAGAATCATTGATTTAATCTTTTAGCTGCCACCCTCATCCTAATGTCACAGCTGAAGATGAAATATTATTGGAACAAAAGACATTCAGATTAGAAATTTGACCCTGGCAGAGGAAAGGAAAATTCAAGGTATGATGGGATAGTTTGGTTGGGAATAGGTACCCTTAAAAAACTACTGCCTCCCCCCCTGACACTGACCACAACATTTCCCCAACCCTCCACTTCGACACCACCATGCTCACCCCTCTCTCCGTCCTCTATGGTACCTCCCATGAGTCCTTCCTCTGCCCCCCTGCCAAGGTTCGAGGTGAAATGAAGGCAAAAGGTTGTCAGTTAAGGAAGGGCAGTGAAATGTAAAGCCTGTGGGAGGGGGAAGATGCTGAATAAAAGGGGAATGGGGGTCTCAGTGATGGGAGGGGTGGGAGATGAGTTTACTGAGGAGGAGGAGGAGGAGGAAGGAGCAGGTTGGCTGGGTGGTGGGAGATGGGAGGGGGAATGTATGTGTAAGGCGTGGCAACATGGAAAGAAGGAATACAGGTGGTGGAGGTGCAGTGTTATTGTGCAGTTTATTGCTCAAACCGTTGGGTAGTAGCTGGTGAAATATGCGATGCTGTCTTCCAGCTGTCGTGTGGCATTACTCTGTCAATGGAGGGGGCCCAGGGCAGAGAGGTCAGTATAGGAATGGGAAGAGGAGTTAAAATGGTTAGCAACCAGGAGCTCCAGCAAACCTCGACAGACAGAGAGTAAGTGTTTGGCAAAATGGTTGCCTAATCGCGGCTTGGTTCACATTGATGCAGAGGAGGCCACCTCAGGAGCTCTGAAATTGGGGAAGGTGCAAGTGAAACCTCTGTGTCACCTTGCAGGACTGCTGCGGTCCCTGAATACGGTCAGGGGTTACATCTTCTGTGGTTGCAGGCGAAAGTGCCTGGGAGGTGGTGGGTTGGGGGGGGGGGGGGGGAGATGAGTGAACAAAGGAGTTGCAGAGTGAGCTCTCCCAGTGGAAAGGGTGGGGATGGGAAGACGTAGCTGGTGGTGGGATCACACAGACATAGAACATAGAAATTATGATCCCCCCTCAATCTTCTAAATTCTAGCGAGTACAAGCCGAGTCTATCCAGTCTTTCTTCATATGAAAGTCCTGCCATCCCAGGAATCAGTCTGGTGATCCTTCTCTGTACTCCCTCTATGGCAAGAATGTATTTTCTCAGATTAAGAGACCAAAACTGTACGCAATACTCCAGGTGTGGTCTCACCAAGACCCTGTACAACTGCAGTAGAACCTCCCTGCTCCTATACTCAAATCCTTTTGCTATGAATGCTAACATACCATTTGCTTTCTTCACTGCCTGCTGCACCTGCATGCCTACTTTCAATGACGGGTGTACCATGACACCCAGGTCTCGTTGCATCTCCCCTTTTCCTAATCTGCCACCATTCAGATAATAGTCTATTCCTGTTTTTGCCACCAAAGTGGATAACCTCACATTTATCCACATTATACTGCATCTGCCATGCATTTGCCCACTCACCCAGCCTATCCAAGTCACCTTGTAGCCTCCAAGCATCGTCCTCACAGCTAACGCTGCCCCCCAGCTTCGTGTCATCCGCAAATTTGGAGATGTTGCATTCAATTCCCTCGTCCAAATCATTAATATATATTGTAAATAGCTGAGGTCCCAGCACTGAGCCTTGCGGTACCCCACTAGTCACTGCCTGCCATTGTGAAAAGGACCCGTTTAGTCCTACTCTTTGCTTCCTGTCTGCCAGCCAGTTCTCTATCCACATCAATACTGAACCCCCAATACCGTGTGCTTTAAGTTTGTATACTAATCTCTTATGTGGGACCATGTCGAAAGCCTTCTGAAAGTCCAGATATAACACATCCACTGGTTCTCCCTTATCCACTCTACTAGTTACATCCTCGAAATATTCTATAAGATTCGTCAGACATGATTTACCTTTCATAAATCCATGCTGACTTTGCCCTATGATTTCACCACTTTCCAAATGTGCTGCTATCCCATCTTTAATAACTGACTAGCAGTTTCCCCACTACCGATGTTAAACTAACTGGTCTGTAATTCCCCGTTTTCTCTCTCCCTCCCTTTTTAAAAAGTGGGGTTACATTAGCTACCCTCCAATCGTCAGGAACTACTCCAGAATCTAAAGAGTTTTGAAAAATTATCACTAATGCATCCACTATTTCTGCAGCTACTTCCTTAAGTACTCTGGGATGCAGCCTATCTGGCCCTGGGGATTTATCGGCCTTTAATCCATTCAATTTATTTAACACCACTTCCCGGCTAAGCTGGATTTCACTCAGTTGCTCCATCTCATTTGACCCCCGGTCCCCTGCTATTTCCGGCAGATCGTTGGTTCCTCTACATGTTGGTTTAGAAAATTATCCCGCATATATTCCAATAAATCCTCTTCCTCAGCACCCTTGCCAATTTGATTCACCCAATCTATATGTAGATTGAAGTCACCCATTATAACTGTTTTACCTTTGTTGCACGGATTTCTAATTTCTTGTTTGATGCCATCCCCAACTCCACTACTACTGTTAGGTGGCCTGTACACAACTCCCACTAGCGTTTTCTGTCCCTTAGTGTTTCGCAGCTCTACCCATATCGATTCCACATCCTCCAAGCTAATGTCCTTCCTTTCTATTACGTTAATCTCCTCTCTAACCAGCAACACTACCCCACCTCCTTTTCCTTTCTGTCTATCCCTCCTGAATATTGAATATCCCTGGATGTTCAGCTCCCAGCCTTCGTCGCCCTGGAGCCATGTCTCCGTGAAGATAGCGGAAATGTCGGAGAATGATAGGTTAGATGGTGGGGTGAAAGATGAGGAACAGAGAAACTCTATCCTTGTTCTGCTTGGGGGGGGGGGGAGTGAAACCAAAATGATAGGAAACATAAGTCAAGGGTGTGGTCTTAGTTCACAACAGCATGGAGGAAGCCACGTTTACTGAAGCAAGAGGACATCTTGTATGATGAGTATTCATAGTATTAAGATCCAAATAGTAAGGGTCCTTATAAGAGGTGGGAGAAGGGTGAGTCAGTGGGTTTGTAGTAGATGTCAGTAGACAGTCTGTCCCCATATAGTGTGTGTGGATAGTGAAAAGCCTTGCCCTATATTGGAGGCATCTAAAACCAGAGATTCAGTGTTGGGATTAAGAATCTTAGAGGGAATCTGAGGAATTGTTTCTTCACCAAAGGGTGGTTGTCTGCCACATACTGTCTGGCTCTGAGAAGGTGGAGGCAGGCATTTAAAAGGTATCTGGACATGCACTTAAATTGCCCTGGCATAGAAAGCTATGGACCAAGTGCTGGTAAAAAGGGGTTGGTGTAGATGGGTAATTGATGGTTAGCATGGACATTGTGCTGCACTGCTCCACAACTCTATTTCTGATGAGCTATAGTGAAGAGCATAGATGTTATGCTGTGCAAAATGATGATTAGACCACATTTAGAGTGATGTGAGCTGTTGAGTCAACCAAAATAATGCTTTATTTGTCTTGGAGGGAGTAGAGCCAAGTATTATCAGAATGCTACCTGGCCCAAGGTATTTATGTTGAAACTGATTGAAAAATTTGACTTTTCCACAATTTTCTTTTAACACTTGGTTCATTGCTAATTTAAAATCTAATTAATATTTGTCAGCAGAATGTTGGAGTTTGGCAAGAAAATCTTGTTATGCTACAAATCATAATCTCATTATTATCCACCACCGCCCATTCATTGTCTGAATTTCTCACCAAATGATAAAATCATTATTGGAATGAGAAACTATTCTTTTCGTGGTCTCATCTTTTTCAGATATAGTTTCTACTAAAAAAAAATCATTTCTAGTCTGATGGATATAATAGTTTTCAAAAGACTGACAGCTTTTGAATAGACTTCTCCCTGGTAACACAAGCATTCATCCAGGGGCAAGTAATATTCCTCCATTCACAGTAAGGCCTTGATGAAAGCAGAAATATATACTGTAAGTGCCGTTCCCTTTCCTTTCAAAATGGTTTCGTGAGTTCCTTCATGGGGAGGGGCAGATATGTTGGAATAAAAGTACTCTAAAGATGGAGGTGGTTAGATGGAGATATTTGTGGGCAAGGGGAAGCTGAGAAGAGAATCAGAACAAATTCTCGGAATTTAAAAGACACTGGTTGGAGCCTTGTGGATAGCATGAAATCAGAAAATGTTTTCTTATCGAAAGATGGTGTTCTCGTGAAGAATCTTGTTGACTGCAGCACATTATTGGATAATTAAGTATTATTAAAACAAAATCTGCAGAAATTGTCAGACCCAATTAATGTTGACATCATAATTATCCTAAATATGCTATATTTAAAATTTAAGATGAAGTAACTGCCAAAATTATTCTTCCAGCATGGCTGCTTAGTCCATTTTAAAGACTATTATATACAAATATAATCTAAATATACTGTACGCAGTTGTCTATTGTCAGGGATGCAAAGATACCTCTGTGTCTGTCAAGTGAGATTCTAATTATTTTTTTTTTCATTTTGATTCATCAGTATTCTGATCATGATCAAAATGTGCTACTTACATTCACAAACTCACAATTTTAACATCTCGCAATTCAGTTTTTGTGTTCAATTTTTTTGCAGATAGAATAAACCATTTGCTTATGACATTTATTACTAATATCTCATTAAAACAAATAACAATGTTAAGTTCGAGACTCATCTTATTTTGTGCAGCCTTTGAAAGCTGGAAGTGGATAGAATGATGTTTGCCTTCGATTTATTGCAGCAGTCACGCAGTACTGCTGAAAATTGTATTTCAATACTCTGACTGCTGCAGAGGGGCAGGTGCAGAATACAAACACTTGCAATGCCATATTTGGAAAGTTTTATTGGTGGTGCGTTAGTGGATTATGAGTAAGCACATAGAGGTTTAACCTCTGGACCAAGTGTGCATCACAATTATTTTACAGCATATAAACAGGCACTTGTCTCACTCAGTCCATGGTGGTGTTTACCCTTCATTGTTCTAGTCCTCTTGTGCAATACTTTCCACCAGCTACTAGTCGCCCTAAAATTTTATTGCGGGCTCTATTATAATATCAAACATGCCTATTTTTAATGTATCTCTTCCTATCTGCTCTAAATTTCTTGTGTTTAATTGTTTATCTACGCTTTTCCTTTGGTCACCTGGAGGAATTCAGTTTACCCTGTCATCCCTTCATAACTTGTAAACACTTCTGCAAAATCACCTCATCTCTTTTCTAACCAAGAGGACAATCCAAAACTGTCCCTGCGAAATAGGTAGAATTATGTTCTGGGTCCAAGATGATTCACCTCCAAAAATCCAGACCTTTCAGCAAGTGGAGAGTTTCTCGGTGATGGGTTTGCCAAGGTTCCTAAGTGCTATGGTAGATCCCTAGAGCAATGAATCTCACCACATTGGAACTCAATTAGCACAAAGGAAGATTGTTCGGAGTGAGTTGTAATCTCCTCGAGGTTACCTTTGGAATTCACTGAATCCCAACCTTCCTATTCGAGGATGGGCTAAAACTGAAAAATGCATTTTACCATCTCACAAGTTACAAGAGTAGAATTAGGCCATTCGGCCCATCCAGTCTACTCCGCCATTCAATCATGGCTGATCTCTGCCTCCTAATCCCATTTTCCTGCCTTCTCCCCAAAACCCTTGAAACCTGTTCTAATCAAGAATGTCTATCTCTGCCTTAAATATATCCACTGACTTGGCCTTCACAGCCCACTGTAGCAGAGTTCCACAGATTAACTACCCTCTGACTAAAGAAGTTCCTCCTCACCTCCTTTCGAAAAGAGCGCCCTTTAATTCCGAGGCTATGACCTCTGGTCCAAAATTCTCACCCCAGCGGAAACACCCATTCTATCTATGCCTTTCATTATTCTGTAAGTTTCAATGAGGTCCCCCCTCAACCTTCCAAACTCCAGCGAGTAGAGGCCCAGTGCTGTCAAACGCTCATCGTGCTAACCCACTCATTCCGGGGAGCATTCTTGTAAACCTCCTCTGGACCATCACCAGAGCCAGCACATCATTCCTTAGAGGCGCGTGTAAGTGCAGCGGTTCAGCACTCCCCGAGTTGGGGCTCCTTGTTAGTTATTTTATTATTCGTTTATTTATCTGATACGTTGGAGCTCTGCTCGGGCAGTGCGCCTGAAATTTTGTTGTATGTATTTACAATGACAATAAAGTGTATTATTATTATTATTATTATTATTATTATTATTATTATTATTATTATTATTGTTATTATTATTATTATTATTGTTATTATTATTGTTATTATTATTATTATTATTATTATTATTATTATTATTATTATTATTATTATTATTATTATTATTATTATTATTATTATTATATGGGACCCATTACATATCTGTTTTTCTATTCCAGTCCTCTTGATATAAATGCTAACATTGAATTTGTCTTCCTTACTACCGATTCGACTTGCAAATTAACTTTTTGGGAGTCCTGCACCAGCACTCCCAAGTCCCTTTGCATTTCTCATAACCTATCTGTCAATGACCCAAGTTTCCGAACCCATATCACAAATACAACTCACTTTGTCAGTTTAACACCACAGAGAGTCAGCGTAGCCTCTGCTGATCTACTGATTATTGATTGATTCAATAACAACTTTCAAAAAGGAAATTAATAAATATTTGAAGATGAAAAAAAAATTGCAGGACTGGAATTAATTCAAAAATTGTGTTGTGTTCAATTCCATTCACAGAAAATAAAGCAGCCCATGCCAAGAGCAATCAGACCTGGACAAAAGTCAGATATGGGTTGATTCATGGGGTTTGCATTCATGGGGAAATGTAATCAAGAAATTGATGTAGTATGGACGTCCTTTAGAAAACCTTTGATGGGACTTTCAAAGAGACAGCACAGATTTTAAGGGCTGATTATTCTTCTATATAACTGGTTTTCAGTAATAATGTGACTCATTTCAAGCGCATCAGTCTCACCGAGTGATACAGCGTGGAAACAGCCCACACCGACCAACATGTCCCAGCATCGCTAGTCCCACCTGCCTGCGTTTGCCCGATATCTTTCTAAACCTGTCCTTTCATGTACCTGTCTAAATGTTTCTTAAACATTGCGATATTACCGGCAGAATTCACTTTGCAAATTACAACATTTTTCAATGTGGTTTTCATCAGGGTGGTATTATTATTTTTGTATTCAGGATCCTTCTCTGAATAATGCCATTAGAACTATCTACCTTTTAATACCTACCAGACTTTTACTGTGGAAAGTGAGGCCATGTCATAATGAGCTGTACATTTCACAAGAAGAAAAAATCACTTGAAGATGTGGTTAAACTGTAGCTATAGCAGCGTATAGGTTTAACATTTGTTTTAAAGTGTCGCCTTTGGGTTTGTCTTAATTGCAGCATTTCAACATGAATTCAATTCGATGGCATTAAACAAAAATAACAAAAACACATGAAACTATTTGTTGCAAAGAGCATGGAACACCTGAAAATGTAAAGTTAGGTATGACGTCCACCAATATATTTACAACATAGAAGCACTTAAAACTATTTTGAAATTACTTCTATCTCTGCTGGTAGTACAAACCTAAAGGTTATATTGGAGAATAAGAAAGGTTTAGAGGGATATGGACCAAATGCGGGCAACTGTGACTAGCTTCAATGAGGCATCTTGGTGGGCATGGACGAGTTGTGCCGATGAGGCTGTTTCTGTGCCAGGACTTTATTCCTTGGAGCACAAGAGGCTTGGGTGATCTTATAGAGGTGCATGAAATTAAGAGGGGAATAGATGGAGTGAACGCACAGTCTTTTACCCAAGGTAGAGGAATCAAGAACCAGAGGGCATATGTTTAAGGTGAGAGGGGATAAATGTAACAGGACCCTGTGGGACAACCTCTTCACACAAAGAGTGGTGGGTATGTGGAATGCATTGCCCAAGGAGGTAGTTGAGGCAGATACTATAACAGCATTTAAATGGCACTTGGAAATAGACAATAGACAATAGGTGCAGGAGTAGGTCATTCAGCCCTTCGAGCCAGCACCAGCATTCAATGTGATCATGGCTGATCATCCCCAATCAGTACCCGGTTCATGCCTTCTCCCCATATCCCCTGACTCTGCTATTTTTAAGAGTCCTATCTAGCTCTCTCTTGAAAGCATCCAGAGAACCGGCCTCCACCGCCCTCTGAGGCAGAGAATTCCACAGACTCACAACTCTCTGTGAGAAAAAGTGTTTCCTCGTCTCCGTTCTAAATGGCTTACTCCTTATTCTTAAACTGTGGCCCCTGGTTCTAGACTCCCCCAACATCGGGAACATGTTTCCTGCCTCCAGCGTGTCCAAGCCCTTAACAGTCTTATATGTTTCAATGAAATCTCCTCTCATCCTTCTAAACTCCAGAGTGTACAAGCCCAGCTGCTCCATTCTCTCAGCATATGACAGTCCCGCCATCCCGGAATTAACCTTGTAAACCTACACTGCACTCCCTCAATAGCAAGAATGTCCTTCCTCAAATTAGGGGACCAAAACTGCACACAATACTCCAGATGTGGTCTCACCACGGCTCTGTACAACTGCAGAAGAACCTCTTTGCTCCTATATTTGATTCCTCTTGCTATAAAGGCCAACATGTCATTCGCTTTCTTCACTGCCTGCTGTACCTGCATGCTTACTTTCATAGACTGATGTACAAGGACCCCAAGATCCCGTTGTACTTCCCCTTTTCCCAACTTGACGCCATTTAGATAGTAATCTGCCTTCCTGTTTTTGCTACCAAGGTGGATAACCTCACATTTATCTGCATTAAACTTCATCTGCCATGCATCTGCCCACTCCCCCAACCTGTCCAAGTTACACTTCTGGACCAAACACAGGAAAATGGGACTAGCTTAGATGGGGCAACTTGTTCAGGCATTAACAATTTGGGCTGAAGGGCCTGTTTCCATGCTGTATCACTCTGACTCTTATGACATTACTTAGCTTCTGAAGAGAACACAGTTGAATCTGTGTCCTCTTATTGTTAAAATTTCCAGCTTTCACTTACTGTATTTTTTTTCCCTTGGAAAAAGCCTTTCCCAGAGCCAATGACTGAATTGCTCTCAACAGACCTTGCATTTTGGAGTTTAATGGAAGATGGCAGAGTGAGAGAACAGCAAGGTTCAGAAAAGCCTTTGAGATTTCACTCGCTTTGGATCATTACTTATAACGCATGAATAATTTACAGCTAAAAAGAGTTATAATTGTTCTCATCACTTCAAAAATGGTCCCTTCTCAAACCCATTAAACAAAAATGATTTGCAGCCGTACATGTGTGCAGGATTCGGATAAGTAGAGTTTAAGCATCAAAAGCAGTTCCGCATGTTACCTTTGTGCATAGCCACACAAGAGATCCATACGGTGTAATCGCCGATCAACGACTCTGACAACTTGCATTCATTTTCCAGACACACTTTATTTACTTGTGCAGCCCCAGTTACTGCACTGTCCCAGTTACTGCACTGTCCCAGTTACTGCACCACTCGCAAATTCCACTCGCAACAGCCAACTTTTACTACGGATTTTGACCCTTGAAATTGTGCGCACTTTCTAATTTCTTATCAATAACAATACGTTCTCAAAACATTAACATACAAATGCAATGACACTAATACAAGTAAAATGACATGCTTTTTTAATCCTTTATTTAATTTTTAATATTAAGAACCTTACGATGTGCATCAAGGAATACCTGTCAGGAATATTGTGGTGTGCGTCAAGGAATGCCTAAAGGGTCGTTGTTCTGTACAGCTATCCTAACCTTTTCATGTTGCAGCTTCCACAATGGGATAATAGCAATGCAGTAAGTCGCCAACATTGGCCTTCAAAGTAATAGCATTCTAACCATTGAGTCTCCCATCCCTTCCCCCATCCCCTTCCCCTGAATTAGTAGTCAGACAGATGATCACTCTGAAGGCAGGTACGTCCTTTATTGGAAATTAAGGTTACTTACTTGATGCTGTACGTTCTCTCTCAACAATGGCAGCTTTTTAATGTAAAATTGCAAAATATTAGGAATGTAGAACTTGAAGACTTTAATATAATGATATCAAGGCATTAAGATGATGGTTGAAGTAACAGGACAAGAGATGGCCGTGGAAGATTGAATTAGGTGATGAGGAACTAACGTTGGCAGATTCACAGTGGGTTATATCACTGAATATTTTTTTTTGTATTTGAATCTAGTTGTATGTGAATACTTGGCCAATAAACTTAAACTTACTTGCTTAGTTAAAAGGCAAATTAATTGAAATTGTTTTTGTAAGGAATAATAGCAAAATATCAGTTGTCAGAATGATTGATGAATGTTTATAAGCTCTCTGAAGTTCATCCTTTGAATTTTGAGGTTTATATAAAACAGTGGCTGTGAAATATGAACACATCGTTAACTTATGACCAAGTATTTTAAGTTTGAAGTAGAACTTTGGCATGAAAGTAAAAGACATATGATTCTTCTAACTAAAATTACTTAAAAAGGAATACGTACCATTTCTTGATTAATCATTAACTCCAGGCAAAATTGGTCAAATTACAACAAAAAATTATAATTTTACAAAACATTTAACAGAATCATTAAACAAAACACTTCACTGAGCTAGCAGAAGAGATAATACAACTTATGAATGAAAGCTTAAACTAAGAGAGAAGTTTAATTTAGTTTTGCGATACAGCGTGGAAACAGGCCCTTCGCTTGGTCTGCACTGACCAGCGATCTCCACACGCTAACGCTATCCTACACACACTGAGGACAATTTACAATTATACCAAGTCTATTAACCTCCAGTCAGAAGAAGGGTCTCGACCCGAAACGTCACCCATTCCTCCTCTCCAGAGATGCTGCCTGTCCCGCTGAGTTACTCCAGCTTTTTGTGTCTATCTTCGGTTTAAACCAGCATCTGCAGTTCCTTGTTACACAACATACAAACCTGTATGTATTTGGAGTGGGTGAGAAAACCAGAGCACCTGGAGAAAACCCACACAGGTCATGGGGAGAACGCACAAACTCCATACAGCAGCACCCAGAGTCAGAAGCGAACCCAGGTCTCAGGCGCTGTGAGGCAGCAACTCTACCGCTGAGCCACCGTGCTGCCCAGGTTTTATGGAATATTTTGAAAGAATAATGAAATACAATCATGGAATATTTTAAAAGGGCAGTAGAGTTGAAAAGCTGGTAGAACTGCTGCCTCACGGTGCCGGAGACCAGGAGTCCATCCTGACCTCTGGTGCTGTCTGTGTGGAGTTTGCATTTTCACCATATGTGTTTTCTCCTGTAGTCCCAGTTTCCTCAGAAAACATCCCAAAGAGATTCAAATGTGTAGGTTAATTGGCCTCTAAATTGCCCCGAGTGTGTAAGAAGGAGATGAGAATGTGGGATAACATAGAACTAGTATGAACGTGTGATCGATGGTCGATGGGTCGAAGGGCATTGTTTTCACACTGCATCTCTAAACTCAAGTAAACTAAATAGGCAGGTACACAAAAAAGCTGGAGAAACTCAGCGGTTGCAGCAGCACCTATGGAGCGAAGGAAATAGGCAACGTTTCGGGCCGAAACGTTGCCTATTTCCTTCGCTCCATAGATGCTGCTGCACCCGCTGAGTTTCTCCAGCTTTTTTGTGTACCTTCGATTTTCCAGCATCTGCAGTTCCTTCTTGAACAAACTAAATAGGCAGGCAGGTTTATGGATGAAATTCCAGAATTTAGAGGAAAAATAACTAAAGGCATCACTGCCAATGGTGAAGCAATGTAAATTAGGGATTAAAATTGGAGGAGGAATAAAATACTGGGGATTGCAAGGCTGCAGGGAGATTGTGGAGATAGGCATTTGAAAATAATTGGTGTAAAATTTACGATGGAAATATTGCCGGACCTGGAGTCAATGTCGGTTTATTTCCTGAGGGAATTCTACTTTTATGATAATATACTAAATATGTTGCCATTTTATCTTTGAAAATAATGTTTTCTCTTCACCCAACAGTAGCTTTAGGGAACACAATCAGCTGTCCTTATTCAGTCTGGCCTTTGTGTGACCCATGCTAATGTGGCTAATTCTTAATTGCCCTTTGAAATGGCCTAAATAATCACCTAGTTCAATAAATACAGGCCTTTTCACACACGTGCATATATATCCATTGAATGAATAAAGCATCATTTTAGAAAAAGCTTCATTAGGGGTATCCAAAGTAGAGAAGCTTTGATTTACATTGTTACAAATTATTTGGGTTTAGTTTTGTTCAGTTTAGAGATACAGCACAGAAACAGGCCCTTCGGCCCACCGGGTCCGCGCCCACCAGCGGTCCCCACACACTAATATTATCCTGCACACACTAGGGGCAAATTATATTTACACTAAGCCAATTAACCGACAAACTTCTACGTCTTTGGAGTATGGGAAGAAACTGAAGATCTCGGAGAAAACCCACGCGGTCACAGGGAGAACGTACAAACTCCCTACAGACAGCACCCGTAGTCAGGATGGAACCCGGGTCTCTGGCGCCGTAAGGCAGCAACTCTACTGCTGCACCACCGTGCCGCCCAACCCGTGTAGGGTTGAACAAATTTCTATTAAAAAAACACTGGGGGGATACCTGTAAATCTACTCGTTTAATTTTTATCTGATGAAACTGCACCAGATTGATATTCTAAGGGGAGAACAGATTTAAAAATCATATTCACGATTATGTAGTCAAACAAAGGAGGGGAATAGATTTATCTCTCTGCAACAACATGATGTAAATATGCCAAAATACACATGCCAAATTGATGTTTCATTCAAAAGCTTTGTTGAACAATTCCCACCGGCTAGCTGGGAAATAGAAAATCAAGTCAAGAGGGTTTAATTGTCATATGCAGTGGGAAAGGAACAATTTAATTCTTATTTGCTGCACCTCGATTCCCCAACCCAAGGAGAAAACTGTGCATTCATGTTCATTATTGATAGGAGCAGAATTAGGCTATTCGGCCCATCAAGTCTACTACACCATTCAATCATGGCTGATCTATCTCTCCTTCTCGACTCCATTCTCCTGCCTTCTCCCCATAACCCTTGACAAATTTCTCACAGGCACCTTGCTAGTGGGAGGAATGAGTTCAATTCTTTGCATTCAACCGCCTGGAATTGTGCATAAGAATGTGTGTGTGCGTGTATGTGTATGTGCGTGCATGTATGTGAGTATATGTGTGTGTGCGTGTATGTGTGTGTGTATGTGTGTGTGCGTGCGTGTGTGTGAGTATATGTGTGTGTGCATGTACGTGTGTGTGTATGTGTGTGTGCGTGCGTGCGTGGTGTGGGATCATTCTCATAAACCTGGTCGTAAACTGGTCACAAACTATAAGGATTGTCAAGAAGGTTTTTGATACATTGTCCTTCATTAGTCAGGATATTCAGTATAGAAGTTGGACGTTATGTTACAGTTATTGAAGAGGCCACATTTGGAATACTGTGTTCAGTTTTGTTGCTTTGCATTAGGAAGGATATCATTAAGCTGGAAAGGGTGCAGAGAAGATTTACAAGAATGTTGCCAGGACTTGGGCAGCTGAGCTACGGGGAGAGGTTGGGCAAGCTGAGACTTTATTCCTTGCGATCAAAAGTGTTTGATTGTCATATGTACCAACATGGAATATTGACATTCTCACTTGCAGTAGCATAACAGTTTTGTAAACACAGCACTCAAGAAATCACAATAAAACAAACAAAAAAAGGTTAAATAAATCAAAGATATAGAATATTAGTGCAAAGCAAAATAAATGCCGAAAGTTTGGTGGCACAGTGGCGCACTGGTAGAGTTGCTGTCTTACAGCGCCAGAGACTCGGGTTCGATCCTGATCTTGAGTGCTGTCTGTATGGAGTTTGTACATTTTCCCTGTGACTGCGTGATAGTTTCAGCCATGATCACATTAAATGGCGGCGCTGGCTCGAACGGCCGAATGGCCTACTCCAGCACCTATTGTCTATACCTTATTTCTGAAGGCAGGAGTGAAATGAGAGCATGGCCAGGCTGGTGTGGGTCTTTGATGCTGGCTGCCCTTTTGATGCTCCTGTAGATCCCTTCGATGGTGGGGATGTCAGTACCCATGATGGTGGTGTCCGCCACCTTTTTGTAATCTCCTCCGTTGCTGGGCAGCTCAAACTGTCAACCAGGCTGTTATGCAACCAGTCAATATACTCTGCACCGTACACTTGTACAGGTTGTAACGAGTACTCATTGACATTCTGGATGGAGCTCAGGAGGTTGAGGGGTGATCTGATGGAGCTGTATAAAACCATGATGAGAATACATAGGGTGAATGCACAGGGAATCAAAAACCAGAGGACATAGGTTTAAGGTGAGAGGAGCAAGATTTAATAGGAACCTGAAGGGCAACTTTTTCATATGTAGGAAGGAACCGCAGATGCTGGTTTAAACTGAAGATAGGCACAAAATGCTGGAGTAACTCAGCAGGACAGGCAGCATCTCTGGAGAGAAGGAATGGGCGACGTTTCGGGTCGAGACCCTTCTTCAGACTGATGTCAGGGGAGTGGGAGATACATAGATAAGGAAGTGTAAGGTGTGAAAATAGAACAAAGGGAAATCAACTTTTTCACTCAGGCCGATGGGAATAGGGAATGAGCTGCCAGAGGAAGCATTTGAAGCAGCTACTATTTCATCATCATCATCATCATCATCATTGTTGAAAACATCAACGGGCACGGTGCCTTACATTGTTATGGAGCAGCCATCTTGGAGGAGGAGCCATCTTGGGGAACGGCTGCTAACCAGCAGCCGTCCGTTTAATTCACTTTTTTTTGGAAGTTTTAGTGTGTTCTGTGCCTTGTCTGTGGGAGAAATTACTTTTTAATGTGGGAGGTAGGGGGTAATAATATTTCTAGGTCCCTACCTGGTTGGTGAGGCAGCTTTTTCTCCGGGCTGCCCCGTCGACCCGTCCTCGTGGCCTACCAGCGGGCGTGGAGCGCCGTTTCCTGTCGGGGACCGCCCAGCACCTCGGCTTCGGTGGCGGCACAGCGCTGGAGCGCTATTGCGGAGCGGAACGGGCGATGCCTTGCCTGGGTCGCCGCGCTGGATAGACGCGCTGGAGCTCCGGTGAGCTGTGACCGCCGTGTTCAACACCTCCGGGCTGCGGGTCTGCGGAGCGGAGCGGGCGGCGCCGACTCTAACATCGGTAGCCTGGGAGCTCCAAACCGGCGCGGCCTTGTCGGCTTCGGGAGCCGCGGTCCCCAGTTACGAAGCGGCCGTTCCAGATGGCCCAGCCGCTGAAAGGAATCTCCCGACGCCGGGGCAAGATCACCCGGTGAGAACGGCCAGGAACATCGGGCCTCCGTAGAGGCAATAGCGGTGGCCTCAATAGGCCTGACTTTGGGAGAACTGGAGATGGGGACTGGACTTTGTGCCTTCCCCCACAGTGGTATCCATTGTGGGGGGATGATTTTTTTTTGTGTGTAAGTTAATATGTTGGTCTGTGTCCAAGGTGGCTGTCGGAAGGGAGAGTGGACGCTGACGCGCTTTAGCTGCCGCTGCTCTCTCTTCACATTGTGTTTTTGATTTTTTTGTCTTTGGAGTGATTTCTGTCTTTAATTTGTGTATTGGTGATGTCCTTATTATTTATTTTACTCCTACTATATGTTTTTTCTCTCTTGTTAATCTCTGTAAGGTGTCCTTGAGACTTTGAAAGGCGCCCGCAAATAAAATTTATTATTACGACAGTGGTCGCAACTTCTACTGAAGTGTGGATGGCCGTTGGCTCGCTAGGAGCTCATCCGCCCTTTGATAGGTCTTGTTTTTGGTCCTGCTGGGGGTCCACAGCCCCCTCCTCACCTGGCAAACCAGGTGGGGGAGACGGGGAGATGGAGCCATGGAGCAGGTAGCATGGGATTACATGGTACCTGTGGCGGTGGGAACTCCCCCCCCGACCTGACCAGTTACAGCTACTATAACAACTTTTAAAATACACATGGACAGGTATATGGATAGGAGAGGTTTGGTGATATATTGGACTTGCTTAGATGAGGGATCTTGGTCGCATGAACGAGTTGGACCTAAGGGTCTGTTTCCGTACTCTGTGACTCTATTGTCATTATTACTGTAGTAACAGTTCAGACAGAACTTCACTCTGTATTTAATCACCCCTGATGCAGGTTGATATTGTCAGTCGAACTGGGACTATCATTCTTTTACAGAATAAAAATCAAAATAGTTGTCAAATGTAGTAGAAATAAATTAACTCACAAGGCTTTTCTATTGAGAATGCAACCCAGATGGTTCAATAGAATCAAAGTCCAGGGCGGCACGGTGGCGCAGCGGTAGAGTTGCTGCCTTACAGCGCCAGAGACCCGGGTTCAATCCTGACTACGGGTGCTGTCTGTACGCATTTGTATGTGACTTGCGTGGGTTTTCTCCGGATTCTTCGGTTTCCTGATGGACTCCAAGGGCATGTACAGGTTTGTAGGTTAATTGGCTGTGGTAAAAATTGTAAATTGTCCCTAGTGTGTAGGATAGTGCTAGTGTACGGGGATTGCTGATCGGTGTGGGCTCGGTGGGCTGAAGGGTCTGTTCCCATATCTATCTCCAAACAAAATATCTTGAAACCTGAATGAAGGAATGGCTATCTCATTTACGGTAGAACTAAATGGATTTAATGTTATGGTATATGGGGTTCCAAATGAGAGGATTTACTGGAATCAAAGAAAACTGAATACAGAAGAACTTTAGAGGAGAAGCAAATGACTAAATGGGAAATGGCCAGGAGGTACAAAAAAGCCAGCCTCTTCCATTTCTTTTCTAATCTACCATCACTGAAGACAAAAGTCAATTGAGATATCTTCTACCTTTTTTTTAAATTGGCCAATACCATAGGATTACCAAGAAGGAGCAGAGCTGTGAAGCCTGCATTTAATCCATTCTTTATGGGATTAGTTTAGTTTAGGTTAGTTTAGAGATGGCACCATAGAGTGATACAGGGCAGAAACGGACCCTTCGACCCAACTTGTCCACACCGACCAACATGTCCCATCTACACCAGTCCCACCTGCCTGCGTTTGGCCCATATCCCTCTAAACTGTCAGATCCACCGGGTTGTTCCAGCAATGGCTGCCTCGCTAACAGTCCATCTGTCCCTTCCTTCTTTGTTGTTTTATAGTATGTGTTAAATGCGGAGCACCAACCGCAGCAGCCTGCAGACTTTAACATCATGGAGCTCGCGGTCCCTGGTTAGAGACCGACTTCGGGAGCTCCAAGCAGCAGGAGTTTTGACCGTCCCGACGCGGGTGCTTCCACCGTACCGACGCGGGTGCTTTGATCACCCCGACGAATGGTTCGACTGCCCCGATCGCAGGAGAATAACAGAGGAAGAAGATTGAATTTATTGCCTTCCATCACAGTGAGGAACACGGAGAATCCATGCTGCGAGTACGAGTCGAGGGTAAACGCGGCAGAACTCGCGGATTAGGTCGCCCAAGTGGGACAGGCCCTTGAGGCAGCAACTCTACCGCTGATCCAACGTGCCGCCCTAATGAAGTTTTTCAAGATGTTAGTAAAAGTGCAAATCAACTCCTGTCTCAGAAATCGGATCCACTTCTATTTGCCTATCACCACAACAGGCCAACAGCAGACACTGTCACATTAGCTCTCCACTCTACTCTGCACCCTCCAGTCCACTAGAACACATTGCCTAAGCTGCTGCACAACAACTACAGTTTGAGGTGAACACAAGCTTCCCCTCTCTAATTCTAGATTCCACCTCGCCAGGAAACAAACTGCGAACATTCACCTTACCGACACCCCTCATGATTTCCACATATCTTGAGAAGGGTCACCCTTCAGCCTCCTGTACTCCAGTTTATCTCAGACCTTTGAGTCCTGGTAACATCCTCATGAATCTTGTCTTCGCCCTTTCCAGCATAATGACATCCTTCCAATAAGAGGGCAGTCACTGTGGCGCAGCGGTGGAGTTGCGGCCTTACAGCGCTTGCAGCACCGGGCTCCCGGGTTTGATCCTGACTACAGGTGCTGTCTGTACGCAGTTTTACGTTCTTCCCGTGACCGCGTGGGCTTTCTCCGAGATCTTTGGTTTCCTCCCACACTCCGAAGACGTACAGGTATATAGGCAAATATACTTGGTAAATATATATTTTTTAATTGACCCTAGTGTGTGTAGGAATCTCCAATGTAGATAGTAGCTCAGGACTGCTCTCTAGTTGTAGGTGGGATGGTTCAGTTGCCTGATAACTGCTGGGAAGAAACTGTCCCTGGAGGTGTGCATCCGCCCGATAGCAGACGGGAGAAGAGGGAGTGGCCGGGGTGTGACTCATCCTTGATTATGCTGGTAGCCTTGCCGAGGCAGCGTGAAGTGTAGATGGAGTCAATGGAAGGGAGGGTAGTTTGTGTGATGGTCCACAATTCTCCGCAATTTCTTGTGGTCTTGGATGGGGCCATTCCCAAACCATGCTGTGATGCATCCTGATAAAATGCTTTGGGGGGCACGCGTTCAGGAAATGATGATGAAGCTGATCACATAGCCACCCCAGTATATCGTAGGGTTGCACACCAATGGTTTAACAGCTCTTTAATGTCACGTAAGCACCGCGCATTGAAATTATTTTTTGCATAGCTCACGCATGCACAGTCGCCATATTTTGGGACCATACAAAAAAAGTCCAAAGTCCACACGCTCGATGTACTGGTGCGGCTCCTGATCCAGGTAAGCCTCCTCCATCGCCCTCGACTGGGTCGGCCCGCGAACCAACGTCCCTCTCCTCGCCCGCCTGCCTCCGTGTCCCGGGGGTCCCTCCTGCAGCTAGCGTTGCAGACACTGTCGGCAATACCCCGGTCGGTCCCTCTCCTACTGGCCCACTCCTCACACCCTCCGCCTCGATTCACTGGTCTTCGGGACCGAGCTCGGCGGCTACTGAAATTCCCTGCCCTGCAGGCAGTGGCCCATCGGTGTCATTCTTTGCAGCGGCGAAGAACCAGAGGACATAGGTTTAAGGTGAAGTGGAAAAGATTTAATAGGAATCTGAGGGGTTATTTCTTCACACAAAGGGTGGTGGATGTATGGAACGAGCTGACAGAGGAGGGGGTAGTTGAGACAGGGACTATTGCAGCGTTTAAGAAACAATTAGACAGGTACTGTACATGAATAGAACAGGCTTGGAAGGATACGGTCCAATCGCAGGCCGATGTGATGTGGCATGGGAACGGTGTGGGCAAGTTGGGCCGTAGGGCCTGTTTCCACACTGTATCACTCTATGACTAATAGCAGGAAGTGTGATAGAGATCAAAGGCAGGCAGTGCAGAGGAAGATGGGGAGAAGCTAAAACCTGCCAATGATTTACAGAACCCAGTGCAGAATTGTGAGGGAAGATTACTGACATTAGGGGATGTTGCATTTAAGCACACCCTCTATTTTACAAAAGGCCAATTAACCTACAAACCTGCACATCTTTGGGATGTGGGAGGAAACCCACGCAGTCACATTGAAAATGTGCAAACTCCATACAGACAGCACCTGAGGTCAGGATCGAATCGGGAGACTTGCGTTGTGAGGCAGCAACTCAACAAGTTGTGCAACTGAGCCATCCTTCATTTGATTTTTTGAAGAGAAGTAAATCTGGCCTGCGAGTTCACCAATCTCAGGTACGTTGATAATGCTTCTTGATTCTTGAAGGAAGAGATAGATGCCTTAGTGATGATGATGTGTAATCCTACAGAGAATAAAACACTCATGGATGGTATGATCCGGCGGGATAGCACACAATATCTCGGTACACATGACAGATTGATTAGTAGGACTGGATGTTACAATCCCTAATATTTCACTACAATTGACATTCTTGGTTATGACCACGAGGTGAATTTGCTAACAATCAGACACATCTTCAGTTGTGTACCTCAACGTCACTGGGTGTTTCGGCCTTTTATCACAAGACACCCTCAGTCGAGGCAGGCCCACCGCAGGTTGATCAGACCTGGGTGTGTGTCTTATTGTTAGCCTCTAGATGGTCACGTGGCAGCCCAGACAGCTTCTTTCCTCTTCAGTCACAGCCAGTGACTGCTCCGTTCGGCGGCATTGGCAAGTTCTTTAATTGCCCTTCTTTGTGCCTGACCTTTGACTCCTACTTCCCTCAGGAGCCTTGCGGTGGAACTGGCTACAAAGCCCTTGCACCCCACCTCCACTGGACACACCCTTACAATACAATACAATACAATACAATACAATTCAATTTATTGTCATTTGGACCCCTTGAGGTCCAAACGAAATGTCGTTTCTGCAGCCATACATTACAAACAAATAGACCCAAGACACAACATAATTTACATAAACATCCATCACATTGCTGTGATGGAAGGCCAAAAAAACTTATCTCTCCACTGCACTCTCCCCCCCGATGTCAGAGTCAAAGTCAAAGCCCCCGGCGGGCGATGGCGAATTGTCCCGCGGCCATTAAAGCCACGCCGGGTGATGCAAGGCCGCACACCGGGTCTTGATGTTAGAGCCCCTGGCGTGCGCTCGCAGTCCCGCAGCCATTCCAAGCCGCGCGGGGCGATGATGTAAGGCCCCGCTCAGGTGCTCTTCAACCCCGCAACTCGGGCGGGAGAAGTCGCCGTTGCGGAAGCCCTGAAAAGCGGTCTCCCTCCAGGGACCCGCGGGCTCCCGGTGCCGCCCGCCAAACCCGCCAACCTCTCTTCTCTGCCTCTGCTGCAAGGTTTGAATATCGAAGCTTTTTCCTTTCATAAGCCTCGTCCACAGCCTCCTCCCATGGGACCGTCAGCTCAATGATGAAAACACGCCGACAGGAGTTGGACCAGAGAACGAGGTCTGGTCGCAGGTTGGTAACTGCGATTTCAACTGGGAACGAAAACCTCTGGCCTAGGTCAACACACATTTCCCAGTCCCGCGCTGCGTCCAGTGGGCATGAGTTGAGAGGCGAGGGATTGGTCCTCCGTTTCTCTCCTTCCCGGATGAAGGATGGTATTTGCGAGAATGTTATCTGGGCATTGATAGGCATGGCGTTGGTGGTAACTCTCTTGCACTCGTGTTCAGCTGCCAAACACCTCAATAGTAATTCAATGCCAATGCCATAGATGTTTGAGAAGATATTGTAATATTGTCTTGAATATAAATGGTTAAATATCAAAATAGTAACGGTGAAAAACTAGCTGGCAAGAAGCTTGCATGTTATCTAGTTCTGTGTTATATCAAGATGCAGTAAGTTTGACTGATGAAGGACAGTTTATAACGCACAAAGGAGTGTAGATGAATAAGCCTTCTCCCTAAGCCAAACAGTTACGATGGAAGCTCGCTTGCAGACTACAATAGGAGAATGAGCACAGCATAGATGGCCAACCAAAAGGTTTAGTTTAGTTTAGAGATACAGCGCGGAAACCGGTTCACCAAGTCCGTACCGACTAGCGATCCCTGCACATAATTCACATGTTTAATCAATAATTATTTATTATTAATGTTTAATGTTTTGTGTGTCATTCTTAACTGTCACTGTATGTAATGTTGTCACTTGTGGGTGGAGCACCAAGACAAATTCCTTGTATGTGAATACTTGGCCAATAAACTTATACATTCATTCGTAAACTTATTCATTCATTCATTTTCACTATGCTACACTCTCTAGTGACAATTTACAATTTCTTACCAAAGCCAATTCACCTACAAACCTGTACGTCTTTGGAGGAAACCAGAGCACCTGGAGAAACCTCTCGGGGAGAACGTACAAACTCCGTCCAGACAGCACCCGTAGTCAGGATCGAACCCGGGTTTCAGGCGCTGCAACTCTACTACTGCGCCCCTTGCAGTCAGGAGGAATAAAGAGCGTGAGGAATGAACGCATGGGTACAGCCATCAGGATAAGGAGCTGCAGGCAAGGGTGATGGGACAGACGTCAGCGGGCCTGCAATCAGGGACAACATAGCCACAGGTAGGAGAAGTGGAGTCAGTCACGGTGAAGCCATGGTCCTTGTGAGGGCGCAGCTTAGGCAGCTGAACTGAAGAATGTGTAGACAATGCTGACATGCTGACCAACATCTGTGCAACAAACAGCAACCTGCAAAACCTGAGAGAGGAATTGTAATTTTTAGTAGAGGTATTGATTGTAAATGACACAGAAGATAGACACAAAATGCTGGAGTAACCCAGCGGGCCAGGCAGCAGCATCTCTGGAGAGAAGGAATGGGTGACGTTCCAGGCCGAGACCTTTCTTCAGGCAGGTATAACACAACCTGAATACATTTTGACACAAAGAACTGCAGATGCTGGGATTTACAAAAAAAGATACAAAGTGCTGGAGTAACCCAACGTGTCAGGCAGCATCTTTGGAAGGAATGAATAGGCAAGTTATCGGGATGATTGTTGTAGGTGGGTGAAAGCCATAAGAAGGTGGGGGACAGACAAAGCCAGGCAAGTGATGGGTGGATGCAGTTGGTTGGACAAAGGCCAGAGATGAAAAGACAAAAGGCTGTGAGATAAGAAGAGAAGGAAGGAAGGGGCATGAAATGTGAAGCCAGAGGAAGGGATAGAGGAGGAAGGGATAGAGGTGGAATGGGAAGCGGAAACGAGTCGGGACAGAGGGAGAAATAGGTGCGCTGGGTATATTACCCAAAATGGGATACGGGATGTGGGAAAGTTGGTTAAGGAATCCTAATAAGGAATCTCTTTTTAAATTGCAAAGCCAAAGTCCTTGAAAGGATCAGGTTTGCTCAGAACCATTTCATATGTCTGGATACTCAATCTGCTACTCTTTCATCAAAGTCATTAATATGAGTGTTGCAAATCTCAGAGCCAAGTTCACATCCTCTGGAGACTGATATCAGAGAACATTCACTTTATCCCTAACCCACTTTGTTAATTCTTCCAGTGAGGCAAAGCTCATTCTATCCGAGAACCCAGCTCCTAATTGAACTCATTCCAAAGGGACTGGTAAGCTGGCATGCACACTGTTTCACAAGATAATTGAGTGTAGGTCAGCCATGTAAGGATTCTACTTCATTAAAAAGCAATAGCTTCTGGATTTTTTGTTTGAGGGACAGGATCTTTCTCTTACCTGAAGTCCGATCCTTAAGCTCGGAAGTCTATGAAATTATATTATCTTGTGGGTTGTTATTTTAATATATTTTTTTATTAAAGGTAATCAATTACAATGCTTCAAACAACTTTATATCAAATTAATTCAATTTGCATTAAGTAAAACACTAGTAATACTTATCTACTATTTTTTTAGAAATAATGATAGAGAAAGAATAGAACAGTTATAAATCATTAAGAGAGTGATTAAATAATAATTCTTATATATATAAGAAAGAAAAATTTTTTAGTAACCACAATATGTATTATTAATAACACTACTACAAGTGATAGTATCAATAAAGACATATATGTAATTCCAATATAAAAATGAATTATTCTCACCAAATCCCACAGGGTGCACGTCGAGCTGTGTTGCCAAGAACAGCTACTTCTCTAAATACTGTATATATGGAGACCATATCTGTTCAAAAGAATTATACTTGTCCAATAGGACAAATCTAATTCTTTCCAGATGTAACGTCTCCATCATCTCTGTTGCCCACATTTTGGTTGTGGGGGATAATGTTCCCTTCCAAAATTTCAATATGATTTTTTTTCCAATTATTAAACAGTAATCAAAGAAATTTCTTTGATTTACTGTAAGTGATAGATGTAAATCCGGAATTCCAAATATTATTAGCTTTGGGTTAGGGTCCAATTTAACTTTGATGACTTCAGAAATAACTTTAAAGATTTCTGTCCAGTAATAATTCAATTTAGGACATGTAACGAAACTATGTATTAAATTTGC
The DNA here is from genome assembly GCF_010909765.2 of Amblyraja radiata. Taxonomy (NCBI): domain Eukaryota; kingdom Metazoa; phylum Chordata; class Chondrichthyes; order Rajiformes; family Rajidae; genus Amblyraja; species Amblyraja radiata. The sequence continues at coordinate 28,663,459 of NC_045960.1, read as the reverse complement.
CTCTGCTTTCTTGCACTTATCACAAATAGCGGAGAGATTCGGAAAAATACTATTTAATTTAGTTTTCGAATAATGTAACCTATATAATACTTTAAATTGTATCAGTATATGTCTGGCGTTTAATGAACACCGGTGTATTCGTTGTAGACTTTCTTCCCAGTTTTCTTTTGTTATAGCCAATCCCATTTCATTTTCCCATGCTTGACGATATACTTCCGTTATTGGATTCTCCTTATCCAAAATGATGTTATATATATAGGCTATTAATTTTTCTGTATTTGGATATAAATTAAACAGTTCATCTAACAATCCTGCTTCTTTATTTTTATAATCTTGTGTATTGGATTTAATATAATCTCTAATTTGTAAATACCTAAACAAATGTTGTGGAGACAATCCATAAATATCTTGTAACTCCTGGAATAAAAGAAATTTTCCTTTTCTATACAGGTGTTCTATCCTTGTAATTCCTAAATCATCCCATTGTTTAAACCCCCCATCTAATATAGCAGGTTTAAACGATGGATTATTCATAATTGGTAATCTAAATGAGAGATTATCCAAGTGTAGAGTCTTAACTATTTGTTTCCAAATACGTCTATTATTATATATTATTAGGTTGTCTTTATAATATTTTTTTTGTACTTCCGTTGGTGCAAAAATTATCAAACCTACATTGAAAGGTAGACAGTCCTCCTTTTCTATATTTAACCATGTCGGTTCATGATCCATATTTACCCACCAGAAATTCATATTCTTAATCTGAACAGCCCAAAAATAATATAAAAAGTTTGGAAGTGCTAATCCTCCATTTATCTTAGCTTTGCATAGATGTTTTTTATTTATTCTGTGATTTTTATAATCCCAAATAAAGCTATTGACAATATTATCAATTTTTTTTAAAAAAGTTTTCGGAAGAAAAAAAGGAATAGCCTGAAACAAATATAACAACTGCGGTAGAAATACCATCTTTATGGCACTTATTCTACCAATCATGGATATAGGCAGTGTTTTCCAATATAAAATATTTTTTCTAAGTTTATCTAATAGTTGAGGATAGTTGGATTTTATTAATGAGTTATGAGTTTTAGTTACGTTAATCCCTAAATATTTAAGTTTGTCTGTAACTACTTTTAATGGGTATTGTTGTAATGTATTAAGATTTATTCCTGTTATTGGCATAATCTCGCTTTTATCCCAATTAATCCTATACCCAGAAAATGCACCAAACTTAGTTATAATGTTTAGCAGGTTGGGAATACTAATTTCCGGTTTTGTAATATAAATCAAAACATCATCTGCATATAAAGAAATTTTATTAATTGTTGTCTCAGTATTATAGCCATATATTTCAGGTTCAGATCTAATTTTTTCCGCCAATGGTTCTATCACCAATGCGAACAATAAGGGTGATAACCTCTTGTGGGTTGTTAGTAGGATTTATTATTTGCTTTTGTACTCTGATCATTATTTTTAATGTACATTCAGATACTTAGTCATTTGAGTGGATTCTGTTCCCAGTATAATTAAAAACACCGTTCTGGCATTACTTCCTCAACATCGTGTTCCACAATAAAAGAGAGGCAAGAGTGGACTTTGGACCAGTGGGAAATGACACTGGAGAAGTAGTAATGGGGAATAAAGAAATGGCAGATGAGTTGAATGCGTTTTTTCAGTCGGTCTTCACAGCAGAAGACACCAGCAACATGCCGGAAATTCAAGAGAGTCGGGGCAAAGGTTAGTGAAATTACTATTACTAAGGAGAAGATGCTTGGGAAGCTGAAATGTCTAAAAGTGGATATGTCACCTGGATCAGATGAACTGCATCCCAGGGTGGCTTTAGAGATTGTGGAGGCAATAGTTGTCATCTTTCCAGAATCACTAAACAGGAGTTGTTCCGGACGATTGGAAAATAGTAAATGTTACCTCGCTGTTGAAGGAGGGGGCGAGGCAAAAGAAGGGAGACTAGGCCGGTTAGCCTGACTTCAGTGGTCGGTAAGATTTTAGAGTCCATCATTAAATTGAGGTTTCCAAGTCCTTAGAAACACGGGATAAAATAGGCCGAAGTCAGCATGGTTTTATGAAGGGGAGATTTTTCTTGCCTGACGAACTTGTTGGAATTCTTTGAAGAAGTAAATAGCAGGATAGACAAGGGAGAGTCAGTGGATGTGGTTTACCTGGATTTTCATAAGGCCTTTGATAAGGTGCCGCACGTGAGGCTGTTAAAGAAGATGAGAGCCCATGGTATCAGGGCAGATACTAACATGGAAAACAGGTTGGCTGGATGGCAGAAGGCAAAGAGTGGCAATAAGGAGGGCTTTTTCCGGTCGGCTGCCAGTGACTAGTGGAGTCCCACAGGGGTCGGTGCTGGGGCCACGGCTCTTCAAGTTGTACATTAATGATTTGGACGAGCGAATTGAAGGCTTTGTGGCCAAGAATAGCTGTTAATGGCTTGGCTTCATATACTGCTCTGCTGGATTGTCAAGATGAAAAACTCAAAATCTTTGCAGGATATTTCAAGAGTTAATTTCTTCATGCATGAGAGTTTTATGCGTGCTTACAATTTATTTCAATTTCTTTACTGTTCTCTTTCACTGCCTGTTAGCCCGTGGGTGAAGATTAACTGTATTGTTGCTCATGGACCCAAGACGTATGCAGCACATCTTGGCTTAATAACAACTATTTGCTTAATGCTGTTAGGGATGAACAGAATTAAATTGTGGAATGGCTTTGTGCAACACTCCTTGTTGAATGAAAATCTAGAGAAAGGGCGATTGATTGATGGTGGGCATGGACTCAGAGGGCGAAGGGCCGATTTCCACGCTGTATCTTTCAATCAATCAATCAAGTTGGTGAGGCCGCATTTAGAGTATTGTGTTCATTTCTGGGCACCATGTTAAAGGAAAGATATAGCGAAGTTGGAAAGAGTACAGAGAAGGTTTACAAAGATGTTCAAGAAGGAACTGCAGATGCTGGAAAATCGAAGGTACACAAAAATGCTGGAGAAACTCAGCGGGTGCAGCAGCATCTATGGAGCGAAGGAAATAGGCAACGTTTCGGGCCGAAACCCTTCTTCAGTCTGAAGAAGGGTTTCGGCCCGAAACGTTGCCTATTTCCTTCGCTCCATAGATGCTGCTGCACCCGCTGAGTTTCTCCAGCATTTTTGTGTACCTTACAAAGATGTTGCCAGGACTCGAGGGTCTGAGCTAAAGGAGTGGTTGAGCAGGCCAAGGCTTTATCCCTTGGAGTGCAGGAGGATGAGGGGGTGATCTTATAGGGGTGTATAAAATCACGAGAGGAATAGATTTAGTAGATGAACAGTCTCTTAGAGTAGGAGAATTGAGAACCAGAGGACATAGATTTAAGGTGGTGGGGTTAAGATGTAATAGGAATCTGAGTGGTAACCTTTTCACACAAAGGGTAATGGGTGTATGGAATGAGCTGCCAGAGTAGGTAGTTGAGGCAGGGACTATCGCAACATTTAAAAAAACATTGAGACAGGTTTAGAGGCATATTGGCCAAACGCAGGCAGGTGGGACTAGTGTAGATGGGACATGTTAGCCGGTGTGGGCAAGTTAGGCCGAGGGGCATGTTTGCACGTTATATCACTCTATGATTCTATAAGTACAATCTGATGTACAAGATTTGAATAAGCGGTCCCAACAGAAGCCTGTCAAAGCTGAAGAAATTGAAAATGTAAAATTAATTTCATTTAAATTCTTGCTCGTGTAATGATAATGGTAAATTAATGCCAAGAATGACCACACATGCTAAAAATGCAGAGGTTGTGAGTTTAATTCCTCGTAGAGGTAGATCTTAAAGTAACTCAGTGCATCAAGCAGCATCTCTGGAGAACATGGATAGGTGACGTTTTGGGATCCTTCTTCAGACTGATTGTGGTAGGGGTGGAGTGGGAAGCTGGAAGAGAGTAGGGGACAGGGAAAAGCCTGTCGAATAATAGGTGGATACAGATTGGGGGGGGGGGGGGGGTTAATAGGTAGATGGTTGGACAAATGTGGGAGGGAGAGTCTCGGACCAGAGGTTATAGCCTCAGAATTAGAGGGCGTTGCTTTAGGAAGAACATTAGGAGGAATTTCTTCAGTCAGAGGGTGGTGAATCTGTGGAAATCATTGCCACAGAAAGCTGTGGAGGCCAATCCAATGGATATTTTTAAGGCAGAGATAGATTCTTAATTAGTACGGGGGTCAGGGGTTATGGGGAGAAGGCATAACGTCACTGTCAACGGGGAGGTCAGGTGCTACCCAAACAATAAACCATGGATGACCAGGGATGTCAGGAACCTGCTGAGAGAACGGAACTCAGCCTTTAGATCTGGCAGTGATGAATTGTACAGCACTGCCAGATCTAAACTAAAGAGAGCCATTTAGGAGGCAAAGGCAGCCTATGAAAGAAGGATAGAGGGGTATTTCAACGAGAGGGACCCTCGGCGTGTCTGGCAGGGCATTCAGCAACTCACAAACTATAAGGGCAAGGGGGGGCCGATCATCTGCAGCAGTAACAACTCGCTAGCTGAGGAGCTCAACCATTTTTTCGCCCGGTTTGAGCTGAATGAGGCAGAGCCTGCACCTGCAGCCGCACCCAGCACTGACAACCCGCCACTCGCTGTGAGTACGGAGGACGCCAGAAGAACACTCCGCAGGGTCAACCCCAGGAAGGCTGCTGGACCAGATGGCATCCCAGGGAGAGTATTGCAGGACTGTGCAGACCAGTTGGCGGAGGTTTTTAGTAAAATCTTTAACCTCTCTCTGTTAACGTGCACTGTCCCTAAATACTTTAAGACTGCTACCATCGTACCTGTACCCAAAAAAACATTAATTACGAGCTTGAATGACTATAGACCTGTTGCTCTCACTTCGACCGTGATGAAATGTTTTGAACGGCTGGTCCTGGCCCACATTAAGTCCTCACTCCCACCCACCCTGGATCAGCGTCAGTTTGCGTATAGAGCTAATAGGTCAACGGAAGATGCCATCAACACAGCTCTACATTCTGCACTGACACATCTGGAGCGTCCTGGCTCATATGTGCGGATGTTATTTGTAGATTTTAGTTCTGCATTTAATACCATCATCCCCAGCAGAATGGTGGACAAACTGTCTGATCTAGGTGTTAATGCAAACACATGTGGATGGATTAAGGACTTTTTAACAGATCGCCCACAGACTGTCAGGATGGGGTCCAATTACTCCCCAGTCCTGACGCTTAGCACAGGAGCGCCACAAGGATGTGTGCTGAGTCCCATATTGTATACAATATACACTTACGACTGTACACCAACACACAGTACAAACAGGATCATCAAGTTTGCGGACGACACGACTGTGGTGGGACTGATAAACAACGATGACGAGTCTGCCTACAGGGATGAAGTCCAAAAACTGACCGTCTGGTGTACCAAAAACAACCTGGTACTCAATCCATCGAAGACAAAAGAACTTGTCGTTGACTTCAGGAGGAAGAGGAGAGAGGAACCTGCTCCCTTATACATCAAAGGAGACATGGTGGAGAGAGTCAACGACTTTAGGTTCCTGGGAATAAACATCTCCCAGGACCTCAAATGGCAAATGAACACCGTCACTCTCTTGAAGAAGTCTCATCAGCGGCTGTATTTCCTGAGGTCTCTACGGAGAGCTAACGTCTCACAGCCGCTGCTGCTGTCCTTCTATCGATGCGCCGTGGAAAGTATCCTCACCTATGGAATCCTGGTGTGGTTTGCCAGCTGTACTGTGGCTGAGAGGAGGGCGCTGCAGGGAATTATAAAAACTGCGCAGCGCATTACAAACGCTAACCTGCCCTCCTTGGATGACATATACAAGGCCCGATGCTTGTGCAGGGCCATAAATATCAAGAAGGACACATCCCACCCTGCCAACCACCCTTTTACTCTGCTACCCTCGGGGAGGCGACTCAGGTCTCTGCAGGCTCGCACCGGTAGACTAAAAAATAGTTTCTACCCATGTGCGGTAAAAGAGCTTAACTCCAATAGTGAACACTGGGAAGCAAGAAGTAACTTCGAGGAATACCGCTAAATTCTTTTAAACTTTTTAAAAAATGTATCTATTATTTTACTATTAACTGTACATATGTGTATTGGTTGTTGTGTTGTATTTCTTTTAACGGAGGAGAAGCAAATGGAATTTCGTTGCTCAGTTTTGTGCAATGACAATAAACATATTCTATTCTATTCTATTCTATTCATAGATACATAGCCAACAGGTGCAGGAATAGGCCATTCAGCCCTTCAAGCCAGCACTGCCATTCAATGTGATCATGGCTGATCATCCACAATCAGTACCCCGTTCCTGTCTTCTCCCCATATCCTTTGATTCCACTAGCCCTAAGACCTCTATCTGAAGGGCCTGTCCCACTTACGCAACCTTGGCTCGCAAATTACGCAACCTCGTGGTCGCTTGAGGCGTACGGGCTTTGTGTCATCTGCAAATTTGCTAATGCTACTTTTAATTCCTTCATCTAAATCATTGATGTATATTGCAAATAGCTGCGGCCCCAACACCGAGCCTTGCGGCACCCCACTAGTCATTGCCTGCCATTCTGAAAGAGACCCGTTAATCCCTACTCTTTGTTTCCTGTTTACCAATCAATTTTGTATTCATGTCAGCACTCTACCCCCAATAGCATGTGTCCTAATTTTGCCCACTAATCTCCTATGTGGGACCTTATCAAATGCTTTCTGAAAGTCCAGGTACACTACATCCACTGGCTCTCCCTTGTCCATTTTCCTAGTTACATCCTCAAAACATTCCAGAAGATTAGTGAAGCATGATTTCCCCTTCGTAAATCCATCCTGCTACTGCTATCCGAATGTGCCACTATTTCATCTTTTATGATTGACTCCAGCAATGGCGGAGTAGACTTGATGGGCCGAATGCCCTAATTCCGCTCCCATCACTTATGAACTAATGCCAGAGATGAAAAGACAAAAGGTACGAGATCACGATAGAAGTGGTGCAAATTGTGAAGCTAAAGGATGGAATATAGTTGGAAGGGGAGAGGGAAGGAGAGAAATGAGTATGTCAGGTGGGGCACAGAGAAGGAGGGAGAAAATAAGTAAAAGGGGTTTGTTTGTAGGTACTTTACTTAAAATTGGCGAACTCATTGTTAAAACCGTTGGAATGTAAGCTACCCTAGTGGAATATGAGGTGCTGATCCTCTAATGTGCCTCGGGCTTCACTCTGGTTCCAAAGAAAAGCAGTCTGAAGAAGGGTCCCAACCCGAAATGACACCTATCCATGTTCTCAAGAGATGCTGCCTGACCCGCTGAGTTACTCCAGCACTTGGCTTCTTTTTTTTGGTCAACCAGCATCTGCAGTTCCTTAGCATCTCCATTAAGCTGCATTTTCCCTGCTCTGAGGTGTTAAGGTGAAGTAAAGTGACTTTGTATCGCAGTACAGAATCCAGCCTTGTATTATCAATGAAATGTGTGGTGGCAAAGACTGTAAATTTAATAAAGATAATTTTATGACTTGTTTGAAGAAATGGGCAATGCAGGTCTACTGTGGTGTGTTCTCAGCAGGCATGGAGACTTTTGAAATTGATCCGTAGCTTTTTCAAGTTTTTCTTGTACCAGATTTATGCGCACAGTGATATCAAGGCTACTGTATCTATGACGATCAGAATTTACTGGTTTAACGGTGCTATATTTGTCACATGTGCTACTGCACAGTAAAATTCAGTTTGCATATTTACACATGCAGGCGCTGCCATGTTTTTACAATCCAAAGTCCGGTCTGCCTGTGTGCTCAGTTTACTGGAGCAATTTCCAATCCAGATGAGCCCCAGCCTCCAGCAGAGCCTCCTCCTCCGCCTTTGACTGGATCGTCCCGTGAACCGACGTCCCTCTCTTCACCAGGCCATCGTTGTGTCCTGTGGGCGCCCCCTGCAGCTGACCTCGAAGGTTTACCCTCCTAATGGTCCCTTGCTCCTGCAGTCCAGCGCCTCCAGTGGCTCCCTCCCGCTACCAGGGTTGGCCGAGCCTTCGGGCGGGTTCTGCGGGTCCACCGAGCCTTCAGGATTTCCGGGTGGGCAACGTAGCCGCGGCGCGTCAGGAAGGCCTCTGCCACGCGGCGTCATGTGGCAGCATGGAAAACGATGATCTCTGCAGGGACGATCGCTTTGTACCCGAAATGCATTGAATCAATGGAGATGGCAGCTATCTGCAGAGATAGGATGGACGGCAGGTGCAAGGGCCGGTTGGAGGGTGACCGGAGTAATGTCTCCAGTCCCTTCAAGGCCAGTTGTAGGAGGCACCCCCAGGACACAAAGATGGCCGGGTGAGGAGAGGGACGTTGGTTCGCGGGACGATACCGTCGAGGGCAATGGAGGGAGGCCCCTGCAGGAGCCTGGGGCTCACCTAGATTGGGAACCACTCCAGTAGACCGAGTGTGTGGGCAGACCGGACTTTGTACTTGTGGAAATGCCGCCAAAACATTGCACTGCCTCCATGTGTAAATATGCAAACAGAATTTCATTGTGCAGTTGCACATCTGACAAATAAAGGGCACCAATCGATTCCTCTCATGATCTTATACGTCTCCATAAGATCAACACCCCTCCCGGCCTCCTGTGCTCCAATGAATAGAGTCCCAGCCTGCTCAACCTCACCCTATAGCTCAGGCCCTGGAATCCTGGCAACATCCTCGTAAATCCTCTCTGTACCCTTTCCAAATTTTCAGCATCTTTCCCGTAACGTGGTGCCCATAAATGATCACAATACTCTAAACGTGGCCTCAAAAAAAGCACCAATCTATTCCTCACGTGACCTTATACACCTCCTCATCCTCCTGACGGGTAATCTTAAAGGGGTGCTCGGAGATCTGAGCCTGAGGTGTCGGGAGAGAGGGGTGCCTTGACATCAGTATGTGAGGATGCACCAACCTTGATTGTAAGATCCTTTTAACAGGGAGGCAACTCGAGCAGCTCCTGGCCTAATACTGGGATCTGAACACACCCTGGCATGGATCTTACATCATTGTTGGTGCAGCCTCACATTCTACAGACAATAGACAATAGGTGCTGGAGTAGGCCATTCGGCCCTTCGAGCCAGCACCGCCATTCAATGTAATCATGGCTGATCATACACAATCAGTACCCCGTTTCTGCCTTCTCCCCATAATCCCCTGACTCCGCTATCTTCAAGAGCCCTATCTATCTCTCTCTTGAAAGCATCCAGAGAACCTGCCTCCACTGCCCTCTGAGGCAGAGAATCCCACAGACTCACAACTCTCTGTGTGAAAAAGTGTTTCCTCATCTCCGTTCGAAATGGCTTACCCCTTATTCTTAAACTGTGGCCCCTGGTTCTGGACTCCCTCAACATCAGGAACATGTTTCCTGCCTCTAGCGTGTCCAAACCCTTAATAATCTTATATGTTTCAATAATATCCTCTCTCATCCTTCTAAATTCCAGAGTATACAAGCCCTGCCGCTCCATTCTCTCAGCATATGACAGCCTCGCCATCCCGGGAATTAACCTTGTGAACCAATGCTGCACTCCCTCAATAGCAAGAATGTCCTTCCTCAAATGATTCTGATGTCAAGGCACCTCTCTCTCCCATCACCTCAGCCTCAGATCTCTGGGCACTCCTTGATGATTACCCCTCACGAGAATAAGGGATAATTTTATAGAGATATATAAGATCATGTGAGGAATAAATAGAGTAACTGCACAGAGCCTTTTACCCATAGCAGGGGAATCAAGAACCAGAGGACATAGGTTTAAAGTGAGGTGAGAAAGAATAATAATAATAATAATAATAATAACTTTATTTATAAAGCACTTTAAACAACTACAGTTGCCACAAAGTGCTGTACATGAGAAATCATGAACAAAAAGCTATTACAAACAATTAAAAACCATTAAAAACCGTACAACGAAGGACTATAAAAAACACACTAAAAATTAAAAGACATTAAAAGCACTAAAAACAGGAGCAATGCCTCAGCCAGTGTCGAAAGCCAAAGAATAAAAATATGTTTTTAGGGAGGATTTGAAGATGGACAGTGAGGGGGCCTGTCTGATGTGCAACGGCAAGGTGTTCCAGAGTGCCGGAGCAGCAACAGAAAAGGCTCTATCCTAATAAATAGGTACCTGTGGGACAACTATTTTTGCACAGAGGGTGTTGGGTTTATGGAACGAGCTGCCAGAGGAGGCAGCTGAGGCAGGTACTATCGCAAAGTTCAAGAAACATTTAGACAGGTACATGGATAGGACAGGTTTAGAAGGATATGGGCCAAACGCAGGTTGGTAGGACTAGTGTAGATGGGTCATGCTGGTGGGTGTGGACATGTTAGGCCGAAGGGCCTGTTTCCACACTGTATCACTCTGTGACAATCAACAACTCAATGAACTAAGAAATTAATCCCAATGAAAATGACTTTATCTTTGACAATGTGGATCGGTCAGCAAGAGGCAAGTGAGTTGAGAAGCAAACTGCCTGCCTCCTGACCCAGTTCATTATTATACACCAGATGAGTCCATAAACGTGGCAATGCTAAACTGTGAGAGGATGTTTGCACAGTCCCTTAGGCCTGGCTGATATCTCTACAGCATGGTGTGTGTTTGCATTATTCTGTCAGGTTATTCTTCATGCTCAGTGCACTCAAGATCTAGCCAGAAGGAGCATGACGACAATCAAATGTTACTAGACGGGGACATGCAAGGAGCTGAGGGTTACAAGAACAATATCCTTGGAAAAGAAAGAGACTGATACTCACCACGTTCCACTCCCCCAAAACCCCAAATATTTCTGCGTAAAATAAGAATGAATTAATTCCATTCCACAGTATGTCTTTTGGCACTTACTTGAAGATTGTACATCAAATCCGATCAGAGTTTTGCTCTTAGGCGTTGTAAACCCATTATTCTCAAGCTTTTGGTGGCATGGTTTCGCTGCGGTAGAGTTGCTGCCATTCCGCGCCAGAGACCAGGTTCGATCCTGACCTCGGGTGCTATCTGTACGGAGTTTCTACATTCTTCCTGTGACCGAGTGGGTTTTCTCCATGTGACCCAGTTTCCTTCCAAATTCAATAGACAGGTGTAGGTATGCAGATTAATTGACTTCTGTAAATTGCCCATAGCATGGAGGATAGAACTAGTGAATAGAAATAGTGGATAGAACTGGTGGATAGAGGATAGAACAGGTGATCCTTACCAACTGTATCACAGTATGGTGTGGCAACTGCTTTGTCTCCGACCGGAAAGCATTGCAGAGGGTGGTGAAAACTGCCCAACGCATCACCGGTTCCTCGCTCCCCTCTATTGAGTCTGTCCAAAGCAAGCGTTGTCTGCGAAGGGCGCGCAGCATCATCAATGACTGCTCTCACCCCAACCACAGTCTGTTTACCCTCCTCCCATCCGGGAGGCGCTACAGGTGTCTCTGTTGCCGGACCAGCAGGTCCAGGAACAGCTTCTTCCCTGCGGCTGTTACACTACTTAACTCTGCACCTTGGTGATTGCCAGTCACCCCCCCCCCCCCCCCCGGACACTCCTTCCCCCAGTACAATTGCACTGCTACTACTGTTTGTACATATATATATATTTTACTGCTCATTATTCTGTGTTCGCTCTTCTAGGGAGATGCTAACTGCATTTCGTTGCCTCTGTACTGTACACTGCACAATGACAATAAATTTGAATCTGAATCTGGATCTGAATCGCTGGTCAGCGTGAACTTGGTGGTCCGAAGGGCCTGTTTCCAGGCTGAATCTCCAAACGAAACTAAAATCTCTACATGTTTGTGTTGAATAGGAATTGGGAATTTAAATTGGAACTTGTGGAGTCCAAGTGCAATCTTTCAATCACAAGCAACTCAGAAAATATAAATCGGTATTTCTCTAAATTTAATTGAATTTTCAGTCATGGGATTTGTTGCCTGTTTTCCCTAAGATGGGACGAGCCTTTTTCTTGAATTGATGTAATCCATGTGTTGATGAGGAGTGTTGTTAAACAGTGAAATCCCTGGATTTTGATCATGAATGAATGAATGAACAGCAACTTGTTTCCAAAATAGATCGATGTGTGATTAGGTGGGGGAATTTGTAATGGATTATGTTCCCATGTCCTTCTCAACAGTAGCAGCTTGGAGTTGTTATTGAACAACCTTTGGTGAGTTTCTGCACAGTTCATCCAGCAACTCATTCACACTGCAGTTTTAGTGATGTGGAAAAGAAATATTTAAGATGGTGGTGGGGTGTCAACCGGTAACTAGCGGGGTTCCGCAAGGGTTGGTGCTGGGACCCCAGTTGTTCACAATTTATATAAATGATTTGGAGGAGGGAACCAAGTGTAATATATCAAAATTTGCGGACGATACAAAAATGGGAGGAAAAGTAGGGGATGAGGAGGATAGGAAGAGTCTGCAAAAGGATATAGATAAGCTAGGTGAGTGGGCAACAACTTGGCAGATGAAGTTTAATACTAATAAATGTGAAGTCATTCACTTTGGGAAAAAAAATGATAGGGCAAGTTATTTTCTAAATGAGGAGGAGCTGCGTTGTAATGCAACGCAAAGGGATCTAGGGGTATTAGTACATGAATCACTAAAAGTTAGTATGCAGGTGCAGCAAGCAATCAGGAAGGCCAATGGAGTTTTGGCCTTTATTGCTAGGGGGATTGAGTATAAAAACACGGAGGTCTTGCTGCAGCTGTACACAGTATTAGTGAGACCACATTTGGAATACTGTGTACAGTTCTGGGGTCCATACTTAAGAAAGGATGTACTAGCCCTGGAGGCAGTGCAGCGAAGGTTTACAAGATTAATTCCTGCAATGAGGGGATTGACATATGAGGAAAGGTTAAGTAGGCTGGAACTCTACTCTTTGGAGTTTAGAAGAATGAGAGGCGATCTCATTGAAACATATAAGATCGTGAGGGGCCTTGATCGGGTGGATGCACCGAGGATGTTCCCAATGATCGGGGAAACTAGAACTAGGGGACATAGTTGCAGAATAAGGGGGGGCTCTTTTAAAACTGAGATGAGGAAGAACTTCTTCACCCAGAGGGTGGTTAATTTATGGAATTCACTGCCCCAGGGAGCAGTGGAAGCAGAAACTTTAAATATATTTAAGACTAAAATAGATGGTTTTTTAGCTGCCAAGGGGATAAGGGGCTACGGGGAGAGGGCAGGGATATGGACCTAGGTATGGTTAGTATAGTAAGACCTGAGTGATCTCCTGGACAAGTGTCGATCGCCTAGATTGGGGTCGGAGAGGAATTTCCCGGATTTTTTTCCCGAATTGGACCTGGGTTTTTATCCGGTTTTTTGCCTCCCCCAGGAGATCACGAGGTTTTTGGGGTGGAGAGGGGTGATAGCGGTATAAAGGGGAGGGTAGTGTCTTGTGTTCTGTGTCTTGTGTCTACTGTTTGTGGGTAAGTGTGTCTGTTTAGTGTTCAGCCATGAGCGAATGGCGGTGCGGGCTCGACGGACCTGGTGGTCTACTCTCGCACCTACTTTCTATGTTTCTATGTTTTTTACCAACTGCATTGTCCTAAATAGTTGTAAAGTGCTGGAGTAACAGGAGATCAGGCAACATCTCTGGACCACATGGAAACGTCGATGGTCCATTACCTCCACAGACTTAGTTTAATTTAGTTTAGAGATGCTGCAAAGGAACTGTCCCTTTGGCCCACCGAGCTTACACCGACCATCGATCACCCATTCACACTAGTTCATTGTTATCCCACTTCTACTCACTACACACTAGGGGCAATTTTACAGAGGTCAATTAACCTACAAATCCACATGTCCTTGGGATGTGGGAGGTCTTCATCCCTCCCCAATCCTAATTCTCTGACCAGTCTGACTGTCCTCCTGATTAAATTTTACATTGAATGCCTCGTTGTCACCTTCCCCTGGCTAGCATTGATCTATTCTACATATTCCTCGAACTTCGCCCCCTTTGATCCCCTGTTTTTCACACCTTACCCTTCCATATCTCTCGTTTCACCCTCCCCTGAAGAAGGGTCACAACCCGAAACGTCACCCATTCCTTGTCTCCAGAGATGCTGCCTGTGTTACTCCAGCTTTTTGTATCCGCACCCAGCGGAAATCCATGGTCACAGGGAGAACGTGCAAACTCCGCAAAGACAGTACCCGAGGTCAGGATCGAACCCATGTCTCTGGCGCTGTGAGGCAGCAACTCTACCAACTGCACCACTGTGCTACGCCAACCCGCTGAGTTTCTCCTGCATTTTGTGCTTTGCTTAAGATTCTAGCATCTCCTGTTTCTTGTGTCATTGCAACTGGGAATATTGGACCGGGAGATGAAGATTGCCATTGGTTTGCTATCCTATCACATTTTGTGGATTTTACAGAGACAGCATTGGTGCTACCTCTCCAATGCTTTGAGGTCCCTGCTGCACTGTTGCCTCTTGTATAAGGGCAGAAAATCATTGTTGCTAGGCAAACCATGAGCCTGGTCTTTATGTTAGTCAGTTAAAAGCTGCATTGCTAAACTGCAGCTAAAATGCATGCTCAAGCTGGAAAGGATGAGGGGTGATGTTATAGAGGTGTACAAAATCATGAGAGGAATAAATTAGGTAAATGCAGAGTCTCTTGTCCAGAGTAGGGGAATCGAGAATTGGAGGACATAGGTGAAAAGTGGGAGGGGAAAGATTTAATAGGAACCTGAGAAGCAACTTTTCCACACAAAGGGTGGAGGGCGTATTCGAACCAGCTGCCAGAAGAGGTAATTGAGGCAGGTACTATTGCAACGCTTAAGAAACATTTAGACGGGTACATGGATAGAACAGGTTTACAGGGATATGGGCCAAACTGACAGTGTATATCAAATATTGTGGATGGGACATGTTGGCTGGTGTGGGCAATTTGGGCCTAAGGGCCTGTTATCTATGACTCTATGGAGGCGGTGGCATGTCTTGACATTGGTGTGCTGACATCCCAGTAAGTTGACTACACGACATGGAAAATAACTAACTTCTTCCTGCATCTTGGTCAAATAATGCCTCGGTGTCAGGAACAATCGTGCTGCTTTGTCTCCAATTCCTTCACTTAGGTTTGGGCTGTCATGAAGTCGGCGTTCTTGTGGGTGGGTAGGATTTCAAACCATCAAAGGTGAGCATGTTATTGTCAACGTTATTGGATAGTGCTGCTGTTAACACCTTGCTGGACAGTCGACAGTAGATTGACGGGGCGATTATTGATGTTTCTTCTATTATTATCGCAACATGCCCAAGAGACTTTCTGTTTTATCAATAAGATGCAAGTATTCTGAGATTGAGATGATGGTGCAGCCACAGAACTCTTTGCACTTCAGCAAGTGTGTAATGAACCATTTTGCTACATCCAGTGTCCTCTGCTATTTCTGAGCATCACATGCAATGAACTGAATAGGTGCCTTTGATAGTTGTGACGAAAGGTGGGGCCTGAGATGATTATCCAGTTTTGCAAAGGCTTCAGCTTTGCCTCATCCAATCAAAGAATGTTAAAGCATTTCTCTTACAAATCGTGTGGAAGAATATGGAAGAGGTCCCGACCACGGGGGAAAATGGAGGAGGACTGGCCAAATGTTGTGCCTTCCACCACAGTGATGAATGCTGTGGTGGATGTTTGTGTTCAATTATTATTGTGTTTTTGTGTGTTCTTTTTTCATTGTACCACTGCTTGCAAATTCATTTCACTTGCACTTTATGTGCAAGTGACGAATAAAACTGATTGCATTGTATATTGTATTGTATTGTATTGTCCGGCATAATTCTTGATAGTACTTTAGTTGCACAGTTCTGCAGCAGTTAGAGCTGGTGCCTCACAGCGCCACAGACCCGCGTTTGCACGTTCTCCGTTGTGACGGTGTGAATTTCCTCCGGGTGCTCCAGTTCCCCCAACCCTCCCTCTATATCCCAAAGGTATCCAAGTTTGTAGGTTAATTGTCCTCAGTAAATTGCCCTTAGTGTGTAAGGAGTAAATATGAAAGTGGCATAACAGAGCTAGCATGAGCAGGTGATCAATGGTCAGTGTGGACTTGGTGGGCCAAAGGTCCTATTTCCATGCTGTAGCTTTGAATCAATCAATTATTTTGTCTAGATTTCAACATTTAATCCCACTGCCTCCCTGCCCCCACCATCAGGATAAATAATTGCACGCAAACACATTAAGAATCTAAGCAGTTGAAAGACTCAGCAATTCTGGAGCAGAATTTTGCTGCTGGTCCCATGGGTTTTAACAGATTGCTGTTATGTATATAGTAAACATGCCAGGCTTACAACTCAAGTTCCAATGTTTTGACAAATAATTCACGAAAGCCTTATCATTTTGGTCCTATGAGTGAGGATGAAGATCAAACTCATCATATTAATTTGTAGCTGTCCATTTAGGATGTCCGTCCATACCTTATTCCTTTTCCCCATTGCCGATGGCTATCGGATAGTGACATAAATATACAGCAATCCTGACTCCTGGTGCTGTCTGCACAGAGTTTGTATGTTATCCCCATGACCACGTGGGCTTTCTCCAGGTGCTCTGGTTTCCTTCCAAAGATGGTCATAAGTTCACGTTCTAGGAGCAGAATTAGGCCATTCGGCCCATCACCTCTACACCACCCTTCAATCAGTGCTGATCTATCTTTCCCTCTCAACCTCATTCTCCTGCCTTCTCCCCATAACCTCTGACACCCGTATTAATCAAGAATCTGTCAATCTCTGCCTTAAAAATATCCATTGACTTGGCCTCCACAGCTCTCTGTGGCAATGAATTCCACAGATTCACCACCCTTTGACGAAAATTCCTTCTCATCTCCTTTCTAAAAGTGCAAGATTTTATTCTGAGGCTATGGCCTCTGGTCCGAGACTCCCCTGATGCGCAGGTTTGTAGGTTAATTGGCTTCTGTATATTGTCCCTAGTGTGTAGGATAGAACCAGTGTACGGGGTTATCGCTTGTCAGCGCGGGCTCAGTGCTTGTCAGCGTGGACCGAAGGGCCTTTTTCCACGCTGTATCTCTAAAGTCTAAAGTTAAAGCTGATGTTGCAGCCACTTGACAAACGTTATGTATAAATTGCAAGTCACCCATTTCTCATGAGTACCCAGACACCTCATGTAGTGCCAACTTCCAATCTGGTGACATTGCAAAAAAGCTGCAAGTTGGTGGAAAATCCCATAAAGATCGATTGGCTTTTACCCTGTTTAATATGGAGGCTACCTGAGTGGTCCTAAAGGCAGCTGCTCCTTCATTGACGCATTGACCACTGGAGATGAGTCAACTCTATCTTGTACTAAATGTTATTCACATTGTTCCCCTTATCGTGTATCTGTACACTGTGGACGGCTCGATTGTAATCATGTGTTGTCTTTCCGCTGACTGGTTAGCACGCAACAAAAGGTTTTCACTGTACACGTGACAATGAACTAATGACTAATGACTAAACCTCCACATAAACCTTTGCAGAGGTACCACACTAGAATGGGACAAAAGCCTTTAGTGGAGGTGAGGGGGTGCAGAAGGGAAGCATGTCATACTCCAGCATGGCCACCACCCACAATTACGTAACGTAGCCAACCCCCCGTGCCACAAATAAACCTCTGCGAAGCCCTGGTTTAGGAAGGGGACGGAGATCACAGCATCTTCACCTGAGGTGCATATCGGAGGTACGTTGTCATCGTTAGACAGCACAGAAACAGGCCCTACATACAGCCCATGCTGACCAAGATGTCTTCCTGAATTAGTCCCATTTGCCAGCATTTGCCCTCAATTATTCTAAACCCTTCCTGCCCATGTACCTGTCTAAATGTATTTTAAACACTGTAATTGTACCCATCTCTATCACCTCCTCTGGCATCTCATTTTGTATACCCCCCATCTTCTGTGTGAAAAGCATGCCTCTCGCTTCCTCTTTAAAAAATACCCCTTTCACCTTAAACCTATGCCCTACGCAACAAAGGATTTTCACTGTACCTCAGTACACGTGACAATAAATAAACTAAACTAAACTAAACTTTAGTTTTAGAATCCATTTCCCCGGGAAATAGACTGTGACAATCCACCTGATCTATGTCCCTCGTGATTTTGTAAATCTCTATAAGGTCGCCCCTTAGCTTCCTTCACTCCAGAGAAAACAACCCCAGCCTAACCAGTCTCTCCTTATAACTCAACCCTTCCAGCCCAGGTAGCATCATGTGAATATTTCCCGTAACCTTTCCAGCTTACTAACATCCTTCCAATAGGTGGGTGACCTAAGCTGCACACAATACTCTGAATATGGTCTCACCAATGACAAGGGCCTGTCCCACTTAGGCTACTTTTCAGCGGACTGTCTGCGACCTTCAAGCTCGAGGCACTTGCCTGAAAACCCCCGAACTGGAACGGCGAGGTACGGAACATTTGCATTTTTCAGCTTGAAATTGTGCAATATGGTGCATACTGTAGCGAGTCTTATAACTTACACTTGAATGCAATATATATGCTTTAAATTGGATTGGAGCGTTTTTGAAAGGGGGGAGGCTGTGCGATCACTGATCACTGGCCTTGGGGGTACCCGGTGAGGGAGTGGAGCAACCGAGTGGGGAGAGGGTGTGGAAGAAGTGTAGGAACTTTTTGAAATTTGATGTATTAAAATCATGTTTTAGTGCACTGTAGAAGTATGATTTCAATGTTTTTTGTATGAAGTATTTTTAAGAGCTAACTTTTTAAGGGGTAACTTTATCCACACAAAGGGTGATGCGTGTATGGAACAAGCTGCCAGAGGAGGTAGTTGAGGCAGGGACCATCCCAACATTTAAGAAAAAGTTAGACTGATACATGGATAGGACAGGTTTGGAGGTATGGACCAAAAGCAGGTGGCGTAGCTGGGACATGTTGGCGGGTGTGGGCAAGTTGCACCGAAGGGCCTGTTTTCACACTGTATCACTTTATGACTACATTATACTTCCACCATGCATGAATGCTTCAAAATCAAGTGATCGAATTTTATTGCCATATACTCAAGCATAGAAACATAGAAAATAGGTGCAGGAATAGGCCATTCGGCCCTTCGAGCCAGCACTGCCATTCAATATGATCATGGCTATTCATCTAAAATCAGTACCTCTTTCCTGTTTTTCCCCATATCCCTTGATGTCGTTAGCCCCAAGAACTAAATGTAACTCTCTCTTGAAAACATCCAGTGAATTGGCCTGCACTGCCTTCTGTGGCAGAGAATTCCACAGATTCACAACTCTCTACGTGAAGAAAGTTGTTTTCATCTCAGTCCTAACTGCCCCCCCCCCCCCCCCCTTTATTCTTAAACTGTGACCCATGGTTCTGAACGCCCCCAACATCGGGAACATTTTTCCTGCAGTTACAGTAAGTGAAAATCTAGCAGACAAGCAGGATGCTTTCACCAACCACCCCCATTTGAAATCCACTACCTTCCACCGTTTCTACCCAGTGCTTGGTACTTACTTCCAGCAGCCACTGGTTGTCCTCCAGGATGCACCGAGCTGCAGCCTGATCCATGCCGGTCACCTGGGCAAATTCGACAGAGAGACTCTCTCTCTCCCCCCTCTCTTCCGCTCTCTCTCCTCTCAAACCCCCCTCTCTCTCCTCCTCTCCTCTATCTCTCTCCCCTCCCCCTCTCTTTTCCCCTCTCTCTCTCTCTCTCCTCTCTCCTCTCGCTCTCTCTCTCCTCTCCTCTTCTCACTCCTCGCTCTCACTCCTTCTCTCTCTCTCCTCTCTCTCTCATCTCTCGCCTCTCCCATCTCTTCTCTCTCCTCTCTTCCCCCCCCTCTCCTTCCCCCCCCCCCCCCCTCTCTCTCCCACCTTACTCTCCCCATCTCTCTCTATCCCCTCTCCTCCTCTCTCTCTCCCCCCTCTCCCTCTCTCTCATAGAAACATAGAAACATAGATTAGGTGCAGAGTAGGCCATTCGGCCCTTCGAGCCTGCACCGCCATTCAATATGATCATGGCTGATCATCCAACTCAGCATCCTGTACCTGCCTTCTCTCCCACACCCTCTGACCCCCTTAGCCACAAGGGCCACATCTAACTCCCTCTTAAATATAGCCAATGAACTGGCCTCGACTA